>NC_056054.1:34329841-34987757 GCF_016772045.2 Ovis aries | reverse complement strand
TTTGATTTACTAATATTTCACTGAAGATATTTGATTCTCTGCTTATTAGAGATATTGGTCTATTGTTTTACTTTATTATGATGTCTTTATTTTACTTTGGAATCAAGATGATTTTGGCCTCATCAAATGAATTCAGACATTTGGCCATTTCTGCTTTCCAGAAGAATTGGTATTAATTCTTTATGTATGTTTGATAGAATGTACCAATGAAGCCATCTTGCCCTGGTATTTTCTTTGTGGGGAAGTTTATGATTACTACTTCAATTACTTATTTTATTAGGTCTCTTTATGCTTCTATATTTTTTGAAACTTTTCTAGAAATGTGTCTACTTTTTGCTATCAATTTGTAGGCATTTAATCATTAATAATAATCCTTTGGATCCTTTTTATTTCTGAAGCTTTTATTATAATGTCTTCTTTTTCATTTCTGATTTCATTTATGTCATCTTCCTTTTTTCTCAGTAGTCCATCAAAGGTTTTTCCGATTTTGTTCATCTTTATTTAAAAGAAAATCTTAGTTTTGTTGATATTTTTTCCTGTCATTTTTCTATATTCGATATATTTCCCCTCTAATATTTTAGCCAACTTAGAAAGCAGTTTTTTTTTCTTTTTCTCAGTTGTTGTTTTTTATTTTTGTTTTGTTTTAGTTCCTTGAGGTGTAAAATTAGATTTTTTGAGATCTTTCTTATTTTCTTCTTATGTAGACATTTATAACTACTAATAGAAATCTATTGGTGGTTAATTTTTAACTTTATTATAAGATTGATAACTGGTCATATAGTCACAAAGTTAGACTTTAATTAGCTTACTACTCATTCAGTTCAGTTCAGTTCCGTTCAGTTCAGCCGCTCAGTCGTGCCTGACTCTTTGCGACCCCATGAATCGCAGCACGCCAGGCCTTCCTATCCATCACCAACTCCCAGAGTCCACTCAGACTCATGTACATCAAGTCAGATGCCATCCAGCCATCTCATCCTCTGTCATCCCCTTCTCCTCCTGCCCCAATCCCTCCCAGCATGAGAGTCTTTTCCAATGAGTCAACTCTTCGCATGAGGTGGCCAAAGTACGGGAGTTTCAGCTTTAGCATCATTCCCTCCAAAGAAATCCCAGGGCTGATCTCCTTCAGAATGGACTGGTTGGACCTCCTTGCAGTCCAAGGGACTCTCAAGAGTCTTCTCCAACACCACAGTTCAAAAGCATCAATTCTTTGGCGCTCAGCTTTCCTCACAGTCCAACTCACATGCATACATGACCACTGGAAAAACCATAGCCTGGACTAGACGGACCTTTGTTAGCAAAGTAATGTCTCTGCTTTTAAATGTGCTATCTAGGTTGGTCATCACTTTTCTTCCAAGGAGTAAGTGTCTTTCAATTTCATGGCTGCAGTCACCATCTGGTCAGCTGATAAACACTTTGAAGATTGGTTCTAGACATCACTCCACCAGGGAAAAATTGACCCCAGTCCTCAAACACCCATTCTTTGAATTGACCTTTGATATTTGGACAGTATTTTATTAACAGTATATATTTCAGACAGAAGGAGCAGAGAAAAAATCGCAACTAAGAAGATAGAGCGAGGTACAAAAATACAGAGTCATGGAGAAGGTAGGCCTTAGACTGGGTCTTGAGAAACTGTCTACGATAATTATAGGGCCAACTGGGCACTCCTGGAAGATGATGAAACAAATATCTCCAAAGGTGAAAATAAATATAATTTATTCAGAGGAAGGTGCAGGGTCAGACTTGCCGAGAGGCAGGCTGCACTCTTAAAAATAGAGATTCAATCAGATAAATTAGTTTGGGAAGGAAGGAGGCTGGCATAAATTTTGGAGGCTTTAGAAACTAAGCAGAGTTGTTCACAAGTGACAAGGAAAAAATAAATAATTTAAGGTTGAGGGGAAAAGTACTAATTCTGCTCATGAGCAGAGCAATGTCTGATTTTTTTTTTCCTAAACTGTCACTTTGAACTTGAACCAAGTGGTTTCACATCTGCAGTTTCCTTGTTTGAAAAATAGGGACAATAGTACCTACATTTCAATATTGTTAGAAGGATGAAGTGAAATAATAAATGTAGAATGTTCCAATAATAATGACAATTAGAAAACAAAAGGATTTAAATTCTTATCTCAGGTTAAAAAAAAAATTTTATTCTGTGTAGAAAAGAAGTTTCTCCCACTGAACAGTTGAGAATTCAAGTGCATGGTGCAGTTTTGAGGCCCACTCCCAAGATTGGAGTCACCAAGTTTCTTTTGCAAAAGTGTTTATCATTCTCAAACTTTAGCTCATACCTTCCAAGTGAGAAGTGAAGGAGCCTATATGACCAACCAGAATCTAAATAAATTATGTTAGAGCTGACAAAAGGACAGACATTGGAGAAGATAAGGACAACAAAATGATTAAATGTATGAAAAAAAAAACAAACAAACAAGATCTAAAACCCTGAAAACATCTAAATCTTTCTAGGAACTGTGATTCTTGAGTGAGGGAAAAAAGGATTCAGCTTGATTCAAAATTGTAATGTTTTTTATAAATCAAGGTAGAGCTTTAATCCTGGGTGAAGGGCAATGCCTGGAAAAAGGAACAATGCAGGTTACTGACAATATTCTATTTTCTGTTCATTGCATGAGTTATAAAGGATATGTTGAATGTAGGAAAATTTACTGAGCTGTGTTCTCACAATATATCCACTTCTGTGCATGTATGAAATACTTCGATAAGTATTTTTAAAACCTTATACTGTAGTTCAATTCAGTTCAGTCACTCAGTTGTGTCTGACCCTTTGTGATCCCATGGACTGCAGCACGCCAGGTTTCCCTGTCCATCACCAACTCCCGAACCTTGCTCAAATTCATGTCCATTGAGTTGGTGATGCCATCCAACCATCTCATCCTCTGTCTTCCCTTCTCCTCCTGCCTTCAGTCTTTCCCAGCATCAGGGTCTTTTCCAATGAGTCAGTTCTATACATAAGTTAGCAAAAGTATTGGAGCTTCAGCATCAGTCCTTCCAGTGAATATTCAGGACTGATTTTCTGACTGGTTTTTTGATTGGTTTGATCTCCTTGCTGTCCAAGGGACTCTCAAGAGTCTTCTCCAACACCACAGTTCAGAAGCATCAATTCTTCAGCACTCTGCTTTCTTTACGGTCCAACTCTTACATCCATACATGACTACTGGAAAAACCATAGCTTTGATTAGATGGAGCTTTGTTGGCAAAATAATGTCTCTGCTTTTTAATATGCTGTCTAGGTTGGTCATAGCTTTTCTTCCAAGGTCAATTCAGTCACTTAGTTTTGTCCGACTCTTCATGACTCCATGGACTGCAGCATGCCAGGCTTCCCCATCCATCACCAACTCCCAGGGCTTACTCAAACTCATGTCCATCAAGTCAGTGATGCCTTCCAACCATCTCATCCTCTGTCATTCCCTTCTCCTCCTGCCTTCAATCCTTTCCAGCATCAGGGTCATTTCCAGTGAGTCAGTTCTTCATATCAGGTGGCCAGATATTGGAGCTTCAGCTTCAACATCAGGCCTTCCAATGAATATTCAGGACTGATTTCCTTTAGGATTGACTGATTGCATCTCCTTGGAGTCCAAGGGATTCTCAAGAGTCTTCTCCAACACCACAGTTCAAAGGAATCAATTCTTTGGCATTCAGCTTTCTTTGGAATCCAACTCTCACCTCCATACATGACTACTGGAAAAACCATAGCTTTGACTTAAGGCAAAGTAATATCTCTGCTTTTTAATATGCTGTCTAGGTTGGTAATAGCTTTTCTTCCAAGGAGCAAGTGTCTTTTCATTTCATGGCTGCAGTCACCATCTGCAATGATTTTGGAGCCCAAGAATATAAAGTCTGTCACAGTTTTTGTTGTATCCCCATCTGTTTGCCATGAAGTAGTGGGACCAGGTGCCATTATCTTAGTTTTTTGAATGTTGTGTTTTAAGCCAGCTTTTTTACTCTCCTCTTTCACTTTCATTAAGAGGCTCCTCAGTTCCTCTTTGCTTTCTTCCATAAGGCTGGTGCCATCTGTGTATATGAGATTATTGATATTTCTCCCAGAAATCTTGATTCCAGCTTGTGCTTCATTCAGCCCAGCATTTCACATGATGTACTCTGCATAGAAGTTAAATAAGCAGGGTGACAATATACAGCCTTGACATACTCCTTTCCCGATTTGGAACCAATCCATTCTTCCATGTCTGGTTCTAACTGTTGCTTCTTAACCTGCTTACAGATTTCTCAGAAGGCAGGTAATGTGTCTGGTATTCTCATCTCTGTGAGAATTTTCCACAGTTTGTTGTGACCCACAGTCAAAGTCTTTGGCATAGTCAATAAAGCAGAAGTAGATGTTTTTCTGGAACTCTTGCTTTTTCTGTGATCCATTGCATGTTGGTAGTTTGATCTCTGGTTCCTCTGCCTTTTCTAAGTCTGGCTTGAACATCTGGAAATTCTCGGTTTATGTACTGTTGAAGCCTTGTTTGGAGAATTTTGAGAATTATTTTGCTACCGTGTGAGATGAGTGCAATTGTGTGGCAGTTTGAACATTTTTGGCATTGCCTTTCTTTGGGGTTGGAATGAAAACTGACTTTTTCCAGTCCTGTGGCCACTGCTGAATTTTTCAAATTTGCTGGAATATTGAGGGCAACACTAACAGCATCATCTTTTGGGATTTGTTATAGCTCAGCTGGAATTTCATCACCTCCACTAGCTTTGTTCATAGTGATGCTTCCTAAGACCCACTTGACTTCACACTACAGGATGTCTGGCTCTAGGTGAGTGATCACACCATCGTGGTTATCTGGGTCATTAAGATCTTTTTTGTATAGTTCTTCTGTGTATTCTTGCCACCTTTTCTTAATATCTTCTGCTTCTGTTAGGTTCATACTGTTTCTGTCCTTTATAGTACCCATCTTTGTATGAAATTTTTACACTGTAATCACAGGTAAAAGGGTCTACTGGTCAATCATGTGCATAGATTTTACTGTGCATTTGCTGTAGAAACAAAGATCAGGTTTTTCTGGAATAAAAAAAGAATTCATCTTGAATCCATTAGAGAATAGTAGGAAAATTAAGGACATCATGTAATATTGGGCTTCCCTGGTAGCTCAGATGATGTTAGTAAAGAATCTGTCTGCAATGTGGGAGATCTGGGTTCAGTCCCTGGGTTGTGAATATCCTCTGGAGGAGGCCATGGCAACCCACTCCAGTATTCTTACCTGGAGAATCCCCATGGACAGAGGAGGCTGGTGGGCTACAGTCCATGGGGTCACAGAAAGCTGGACACTACTGAGTGACTAAGCACATGTAATGTTGGATAACTGGATCTTTAATGAAATTATAGCTACTTATTATTTGCAAAGAAAGGAAAATAACAATTTATTGGCTCTCATTAAAACTGCAGAGTCAAAAGACCCTGGAGCTCACCTCTTCCCACAAATACATAAAAAATACATTTACATGTGAAACAATTCTGAGCTGAAATTGAAATCTGGAAATGAAAGAAAGATCTCCCCGTAACTGGGTAGGATGAAAGGAAAAAAAAAAATGGACAACACCTGTGCCTCAGGGAGGGAGCTGTGAAAGAGGAACAGTTACCACACCCTGGGAAACCCCCTCATTTGCTGGGAAATTAGCCAGGACAGAAAGGGAGCTTCAGAAGCTCAGGAGGGAGAGTTCTATAACAGGTCTGTGGCAGGCAGAATGGAAAGAGACTGCACAGATGAGTTGTCCAACTGCCCTCAACTCCTCAGTCTAAGACACACACCCACTGGTGCAGGCACATGCTGGGTACTGAAACTCAGGCTTTAAAGGACAAGACCAGGGAAAGGACTCGGATTGGCAGCTGCGTGGAAACAGCCTAAAGAGGCATGAGTGTGGTACAGCATAGAAGTAAAGCACCATTGTTAAAGGGCATTCAAAGAAGGGGCAGGGCCTGCCATAGCAGCCTGTGCTATCTCAGCCCCTAGCACTGCCTCTGAAAGTTCTGGAGGTATAGTTGCTGACACATAGTAGGGTTGAAATCAGAGTGAAGCCCCATGGCTGTGAAATCCATAGATTTACACCACTGCAGCCAGCTTTGTAAACTCAGCACCTGCAGAACAACCAAGTGGACATTGGGTGCCCCCACAGCTGGAATGAGTCTGGCTTTGTGGGCTTTGTAGGCATATGCCCATGCAGGCTACACTGGGCCAGGGTCTAGGCTGCCTCCATAGCCCCATGGTAGGTCCTGGAGTGCAACTACAGTGGTTCTGGTACCTAATTTTGGTGGATCTGCACTGGTGGCTTTGTGAAAACACCACCTGAGATCACCAGGGCTGATTTCCAGCATACCGATGGTTGAAGCAGGGCCAAGGGCAGTGCCAACAGCAGTGTATTTTGTGAACCCCATAGTGGGTGCCAGGCAATACAACAGAGCACATGCCCCTGTAGACCGTTCCAGTGGAGGAATGCTCGGTGGTTCCTCTCCCAGTGGGAGTGCTCTAATCCCATCCACCTCACACTGCAGCTCAGAAATGGATCTGGGGGTTTCCATTCCAACAACTAGGGAGCAGACTTTGCCCCTACAGGTGTATGACAACCACAGAAGAAACGAAAGCCCCATTCAACATCCATGCAGGCTCTGGTAACTGAACACCAGTCACATCTCCTATCAAGGGGATAATGGCCAGCATACACTGAGAAAAGAGGCAGCATGCCTCCATACTAAAAATAATCCTCACACCAAACATATTAAACCCCTGCAGGCTATACAGAGATGATCTCACATAAAGATATCTCACCAAGAACACGGTAGTTGCTTCTGCTAAACTCATAGAGTAAGAAAACTAAAAGTAAAATGAGAAGCACAGGACCCACTCCCAATCTTTTAATTTTCAAGAGAAGTCCCCTAAAAGAATGAACAATGAAACAGATCACTTTTGGTCTATTAGGTAACAAATTCAAAAAGTAGATGATGAAAATATTAAAGGATTTAAGAAAGGTTATTGATAAAAATACAGATTAAAAAAATAGAAACTAAAGGGAGGAGCAAGAAAAATGAGAACACATTTGCCAAGGTGAAAGCTGAGCTAAAGGCAATGAATAACAGATTGAATAATGCAGAAAAGTAAATGATCTCAAAGACAGAATAATAGAAATCCCCTAATCAGAACAGCAGACAGAAAGTCAAATTAAAAACAAACAACAACAAACAAAGAAAGAAGCAATCTGAGAGACATATGGGATAGTATAAAGTGTGCCAATCAATGCATAATAGGGATTCCAGAAGAAGAAGAAAGAGAAAAGGGGATTTTAAATGTATATGAAGTAATTAAGACTGAAAACTTCCCAAACCTAAAAACGAAAGAGGTATCCAAGTACAGGAACCACAGATGGTTGCAAACAAGGTGAATCCAAACAAACCTCCACCAAGATGTATTATAATTAAAATGGCAAAAGCTAAAGACAAAGAGAGGACTCTAAAGACAGCAAGAGAAAAACCAAGAGTTAATTGTAAGGGAACCAAAGACATGTTGCAGTCCAGAAGAAAGTGATGAAATAGTCAAAGTCGTAAAAGGGGAAAAATCTAGCATGCTCTACCCAAGAAGATTATCATTTAGAATAGAAGGAAAAATAAACTCTCAGAAAAGCAAAAGATAAAAGAATGTAGAAATACTAAATCAATCCTAAAGGAAATATGGAGAAGTCTTTAAATATAAAAGATGTAAGAATCTAAAGAAAAAAGAAAATCACAATTGGAAAGTAAATCACTTAAATACCCAGTATACAGTTAAAAAAAAATTTTTGTGAGGGCAATAATAAGCACAATGAATGGATAGACATGAAGTGTAAAAGGAGACAGCAAAATCGTAAAATGAGGGAAGGAGGGTAAGAAAATGTACAGTTAATTTTAAGAATATGTTTGAACCTCCATGAGTTTCAGTCTAAAGCAAGTATATATAGGAGGGGGTTAACATATTTGAAAAACAAGCTAACCACAAATCAAAATATGCAATAGACTTACAAAAGCCAAAACAGGGAAACACAAGCATAACATGAATGAAAATTGTCAAACCACAAAAAGAAAAAACAAGCAAAAAAAAGAAAGTGAAAGGATCAAGTAAGAAATACAAATATCAACTGGAAAACAAGGTTTGAAAAGTGAAAAGTGGTGAAAATGTTAGTTGCTCAGTCGTATCTAACTCTTTGCGACCCCAGAGACTGTAGCCTGCCAGGCTCCTCTGTCCATGTAACTCTCCAGGTAAGAATACTGGAGTCGATATATCAGACAAACTAGAGTTTAAAACAAAGACTATAAAGAGAGATAAAGGACATTATATGCTGATGAAAGGATCAATATCCTTGTCAATATTATGCACCCAGTATAGAGCACCTAGCTTCCCAGGTGGCAGAGTAATAAAGAACCCTCCTGCCAATGCAGGAGCTGCAGGAGATGTAGGTTCGATCCCTGGGTCAGAAAGAGTCCCTGGAGGAGGACATGGCAATCCACTCCAGTATTCTTGCCTGGTGAATCCCAAGAACAGAGGAGCCTGGTGGGCTGTAGTCCATAGGGTCACAAAGAGTCAGACATGACTGAAGCGACTTAACACACATTGGAGCACCTAAATATATAAAATAAATACTAATAGACATAAAAGAAGAAATTGACAGGAATACAATAATAGTGTGAGACTTAAACACCCTGCTCACAGATCTTCTAGTTAGAAAATCAACAAGGCAACAAAGGTCCTAAATGATACAATAAAAGTTAGACTTAATTGATACATTCAGTATTATACCCTCCCAAAAAAAACAGAATACACATTCTTTTCAAGTATACGTGGTTCAGTCTCTGGGGCTGACCACATACTAGGGAACAAAATAAGCTGCAGCAAATTTGAGAGTATAGACATTATGTCAAGTGGATTTTCTGACCATAATGGCAGACAACTAGAAGTCATTCACAGAAAATGAAATGGGAAAAAAGCAACTACATGGAAACCAAAAAACATACTACTAAATACGAATATATCAATGACGATTTAATTCTCAATTTAAAAGTATCTTGAGACAAATGGCAATGACATCACAACCATACAAACTCTATGAGATGCAGCAAAATCAATTCTTAGAGGGAAGATCATAGCAATACAAGCCTTCTTTAAGAATCAAGTAAAATCTTGATTAAACAACTTAACCCACCACCTAAAAGAATTAGAAAATAGAGCACAAACAAAACCCAAAGTCACCAGAAGAAAGGAAATAATAAGGATCAGAGATAAAATAAAAACAGAGATTAAAACATAATAGGGGGAAAAAATCAATAAAACCAAGAGTTGCTTCTTTGAAAGGGTAAACAAAACTGACAAACATCTGGCCAGGCTCACCAAGAAAAGACAAAGGACCCAAATAAACAATGTAAGAAGTGAGAAAAAAGAAACAACAACTGTTAACACAGAAGTGCAAAAAAGCATCAGAGAATACTATGAATGGTTTTATGCTAACAAGCTCAAAAACTTAGAAAAAACGGACACGTTTCTAAAAACATACAGCTCACCAAAATTGAATCAAGAATGAAAGTGAGAGTGTTAGCTCCTCAGTCATGTCTGACTCTTTGCAACCCCATGGACTCTAGCCTGCCAGGCTCCTCTGTCCACAGAATTCTCCAGGCAAGCATACTGGAGTAGGTTGCCATTTCCTACTCCAGGGGATCTTCCCAACCCAGGGATTGAACCTGGGTCTCCCACATTGTGGACAGATGCTTTACCATCTAAGCCATTGGAGAAGAATAAAGAGATAATTCAAACAGACCAATCACTAGAAATGAAATAGAACCTGTTTAAACAAACGAAAACCTCCCTACAAGCAAAAGTCCAGGACCTGATGGCTTCACAGGCAATTCTACCAAACATACAAAGAAGAACATGCACTCATACTGCCAAAACTCTTCCAAAACGCTAAAGAGGAGGGAACACTGCCAAAGACATTCTATGAAGGTTCCATCAACCTGATACCGAAACCAAAGACACTACCCAAAAAGAACATTACAGATCAGTATCTTTGATGAATATAGATGCAAAAATTCTCAACAAAATATTAGCAAATGTAAAACAGCAACACATCAAAAAAGATTATACACCATAACCAGTTTGGATTCATAAGGATGGTTCAACAAAGGCAAGTCAATCAATGCAAAACACATCAGCAAAAGATAAACCCACATGATCATGTCAGTAGATACAAAAAAAGTATTTGATAAAGTTCAACATTCATTCATGATAAAAACTCTTACCAAGGTGGGATTAGAGGAAGCATATCTCAATGTAATAAAAGTTATTTATGACAAAGTCACAGTTAATATAATACTCAAAGGTGAAAAGCAGAAAGTCTTCCTACTAACATCTGGAAGAAGACAAAGATGTCCATTCTCACTGTTTCTTCTGCTATACAGCAGAAATTAACACAGCATTATAAATCAACTGTACTTCAATAAAGTGTTTTTAAAAAGAACAATTTATTAAATGGTATGTATTATGGGTCCATCTTTATTCACCTAACACTGTGTTTTCGCTGAGGACCTGTGGAATCATAGACTCTCAGTTTGAAGAATCTTAATGTCCTTCTAATTATGCATTCCTCATGACATGTAAATTTCCTCTACAGCAATCCTATTCTAATTCTCTTTGAATGCCTCCAGTGATGACTCATTACTACCCTGTTCCAAGGCTGCTACAGTCTATTTTCTTGTAAGCCGTATCTGAAATAAAAAGCACTGATCTTTGAATAAAAAGCTAGAGTTCTTATTTTGATGATGTCACTTATTCTGCCTCTGTGAGTTTTGGCAAAACACTTCCCTCTGAACCTGCTGGACCATCTGTAAAATGAGAATAATAATTTCAGTTCATAGGGAAGTTTTAAAAAATTAAATCAGATTCAGGCAGAAGTTCTGAAATGTCTGATATCTACCAGATTTTCAGTAAATAAGGAATCTTACCTATTCTGATCAGTCTCCTCTGGACACATGTCAATGGAAAGTGTTAACCACAGGAGCCTGAGTGCTTCTCGAAACAAAATTCAGTATGTTTTCCCCCTAATTCCCAAAGTAAACGTTTAGATAAGTAAGAAGCTTTTAATTTTAATTAAGTTCAATTTTTTTTTCTTTTATGGAACAAGTGTTTAGTGTTATATCTAAAAAGTCATTGTCATCTAGTGTCATCGAGGCATTTTACTTTGTTGTCTTCTAGGAGTTTTATAGTTGTGCGTTTTACATTTGGATTTGTAATTTATTTTCAGTTACCTTTTGTGAAAAGTGTAGGATCGGTGACCAGGTTCATTTTTATATGTGGATAATCCAGTTGCTTACACATGCCTTCTGCAAAAGACTATCCTTTTTCCATTGAAGAGCATTTGCTCCTTGGTCAAGGAACAGTAGACTATTGATGCGACTCTTTTTCTGGAGTTTCTATTATTTTCTCAAGATCCATCTGTATATTCTTTCACCAATACCACATGTTCTGATTATGCAACTTTATAGTTAGTCTTGAAGACAAGGGGGTGTCCATGCTCCAAATTCGTTCTCCTTTTATAATGTATTTGATACTCCAGGTCTTTGACCTTTCTATATAAACTTTAGAATCAGTTTGTGGATTTTGTTTTACAGATTTACAGAAAATTTGAGTGGCGAATACAGTTCCATATACTCATTCACTACCCCTCATTTTCTCATATGATTAACAACTTGCATGTTATAATTGATGAGTCAGTATTGATATATTATTACTAACTACATACTTTACATTAGTCTTGATACTCTCTGTTGTACATTCCAAGGGCCTTTTATCTTTCCATAGTTTTTAGAATCAATTTTCAATGTCAATAACATTTAAATAACCCACTGGAATTTTGTTTTCAGTTCAGTTCGTTTTGTCACTCGGTCGTGTCTGACTCAGCAACCCCATGGATCGCAGCACCCCAGGCTTCCCTGTCCATCACCATCTCTCAGAGCTTGCTCAAACTCATGTCCATCAAGTCGGTGATGCCATCCAACCATCTCATCCTCTGTTATTCCCTACTCCTCCTGCCTTCAATCTTTCCCAGCATCAGGGTCTTTTCCAACGAGTCAGTTCTTCTCATCAGGTGGCCAAAGTATTAGTTTCAGCTTCAGCATCAGTCCCTCCAGTGAATATTCAGGACAGATTTCCTTTAAAATGGACTTGGTGGATCTCCTTGCAGTCCAAGGGACTCTCAAGAGTCTTCTCCAACACCACAGTTCAAAAGCATCAATTTTGTTTAGGAATTCATTAAATTATATACACATTTTTCTCATTTATGTATAGATTTGGGAAGAACTGACACCTTGATAATTCTTCCTATCTATGTCCATAGAATATCTCTCCATTCTTTTGTATTTCCTTTGGTTTCTTTCATCACGGTTTTGTAGTTTTCCTCTTGTTGTTAACATACAACTAAGTATATCATCATTCTTTTGTTTTTGTTTCTGTTTTGGTGCTCATGCAAATGATATTGTGTTTTTAATTTCAAACTTCAGTTGTTCACTACAGGTAATTAGGTAAGAAATTAACTTTTCTATATTTATCCTTTTTTACTTCATACTATTATAATACAATTCAAGAATGTTAGATGTATATCTAAGCTGGACATTTTTATAATGTTACGCTTTCCAGTTCACAACATGAGATATTTCCATTTATTTGTGTCTTCTTTAATTTTGTTCAACAATACAGTATGTCCCCTACATATTAAAGAATTCCATTTTGAGAGCACATTCATAAGCCTAATTTTGTTCATAAGTCCAATTAAGTTAGCCTAGGTACCCAACTAACACAATCAGCTATATAGTACTATATTATAATAATAATTTATAATAATTTTCACGCAAATAACACATTAGAAAACACAAAAATAAAGAAAACCTTTTTAATCTTATAGTACCTTGAAAAGTACAGTAGTATGTTAGAACAGCTGGCTTGCAGGGGATGGCATCAGGTGAACTGACAAGTAACAACAGTTATTGACTAGAGGAGGAGCAAGTGGAGGTGGGAAATGGTAGAGCTGAAGGATCATCAGCAAATAGGAGACAGAGGGCAAACTGCAGTTTCACTCATGCCCAACGCTGGAACCCATGTTCACATCTTTGAAAGTTTGCGACTTGAAGCTTTGTATGTAGGGAGTTTTCTGTAGTTTATAGTTTTCAGTGTATAAGTCGTCTGTCTTCTTGGTTAAGTTTTTTCCTAAGTATTTTGTTGTTTTGATGCTGAGCTAAAACTGTCTCTGCCAATGACATATAGAAAACCCAATCATATTCATTTACTGCCTTCTATTTATTGCTATTGATTTTTATTTTCTTTTCTGTTTTTCATCCTTTTACCCTCTTCTCTGATTTTAATTGAGTATTTTGGATAGTTACATTTTCTCTTCTGTCTTAGCATGTCCATTCTTTATCTTTTTTAAAACATAAGTGATTGCCCTACATTTCATAGTATACATTTCCAACTGATTCAAACATACATTCAGATATCATTAAATTGCTTGGTTGGTACTCCAAGTACCTTGTAACAGCATTTTCCTAATTCTTTTCTTCTGTCCTTTCCAACATTGCATCATTCATATCACTTATCTGTAAGCTATAATAAATAAATCATTACTATTTTTATTTAGAACAAACTTTTAGACCAATTAAGAATTAGATTTAATAACCCTAATTTATTTTTTCTCTAATGTCCTTTCTTTCCTTAGATCTGTGTTTCTGACCTATATATTTTCCTACTTTCTGAAGAACTTTAACTTTTCTTGTAAGGCAGGTCTATTAGCAACAAATTCCCTCAAATTTGGTTTGAAAAATTTTAGTATTCCTTAACTGCTAGATGGAACCAAGAACGGCACATGCATAATTTTGTCGTTGAAGCCATCTATGTGAAGTGGCTAATGTGATGCCAGGTATATTAAGAGACAAGAAACGTCAGGTGCTGTTATTTTTCTGATTGTTCCTGAGGCTCAGTTCCAATCATTCGGTGAGAAGGTGAATGAAAAACAAACTTAAGCGTCTGTGGTGCTCTCAGACAGGCAATAAAACTATAAACTTTAGAGCACCCTTGGCCTCAAAGAATGAGGTTCTCTAGCAAAAACAAAACCAAAACCAAAAAACCACGCTTCTAGCCTGGCCTTTTCTAAGACCCAAGAAAGTTCTCCCGGGAGTCCCAAGCTAGACATCTAGTGAGCGGCAGTCAGGCTGGGGGGACAGAGGGAAGGAGCAGAGCCTGTAGGGGCCGGTTTAGGGAGATGTGGGGAGCAAGAGGCGGACCCTAAGGAAGGACAGGTCTGGAGGCTGACCCTGGGGGCCAGGCGTGGCAGGGGAGGGGCGCAGTGGAACAGGGGGCCAGGAAGGGGGCGGCAACGGGGAGGGACAGGGAAGGCTGGCAGTGTTGAGAACAAAGTGGAAGAAACCCTCTGGAACGCTGGTGTTTTGGACTGCAAAAGAGGGGCCAGACTTCGCAGCCAAGCTGGAGGTACTGGGCTCCCTGGCGGAGCCCGCACCGCAGCATTCTGGACCGCGCTCCGTCCCGGGTGCTCCTGATGGGGGCTGCAGCCTTTCTCTTCGTTGCTAATCTCCTCAAAGGGCAGCATCGAAAGATCACAGTTTATTGTGATCCACACAGTCAAAGGCTTTGGCATAGTCAATAAAGAAGAAATAGATGATTTTCTGGAACTCTCTTGCTTTTTTGGTGATCCAGCAGATGTTGACAATTTGATCTCTGGTTCCTCTGCCTTTTCTAAAACCAGCCTGAACATCTGGAAGTTCATAGATATGTATTGTTGAAGCCTGGCTTGGATAATTCTGAGCATTACTTTACCAGTGTGTGAGATGAGTGCAATTGTGTGGTAGTTTGAGCATTCTTTAGCATTGCCTTCCTTAGGGATTAGAATGAAACTGACCTTTTCCAGTCCTGTGGCCACTGCTGAGTTTTCCAAATTTTGGGAAAAAATTGCTGGCATATTGAGTGCAGCACTTTCACAGCATCATCTTTCAGGATTTGAAATAGCTCAACTGAAATTCCATCACCTCCACTAGTTTTGTTCATAGTGATGCTTCCTAAGGCCCAGTTGACTTCCCATTCCAGGATGTCTGGCTCTGGATGAGTGATCACACCATCGTGATTATCTGGGTTGTGAAAGTCTTTTTTGTATAGTTCTTTTGTGTATTCTTGCCCCCTCTTGTTAATATTTTCTGCTTCTGTTAGGTCCATACCATTTCTGGTCAAGTATGAATAAATAGAAGAGATGGAAAGAGAAGATGGTTTCTTTGTCTTCAAAAGTGGAAAACTGTCATCCCCAATGGTTCCCTGGTAAAGAACCCACTTGTCAATGCAGGAGATGCGGCTTTTAGATGCAGCTTTGATCCTTGGGTTGGGAAGATCCCCTGGAAAAGAAAATGGCAACCCACTCCAGTATTCTTGCCTGGGAAATCCCATGGACAAAGGAGCCTGGAGGGCTGCAGTCTATGAGGTTGCAAAGGAGTCAGACACAACTTAGCGACTAAACAATAACAACAACTTGTCTCCATGACTGTTTTGTTTTCTCCATCAGCTCTACAATTTCTTTCCAAGAATAATGAATTTCCTTTCAAGATCCCACCAACCTCTCTTTAGTAAATGGGAGAAACTGAACATGTTTATTGCCAGGGTGATTGAAAACCACAAGAAAGACTGGAATCCTGCAGAAGCAAGAGACTTCATTGATGCTTCCCTCCAGGAAATGGAAAAGATGGGAAATCAGAGTTTTCTCCTGAGTTTTGTTCTTAAAAAGAAATAAGGAGATTCTGGCTCCTTAATGCTGCTGTACCAAATCACCAAAAATCTGGAATCTTAAAAAAGCACACATTTATTATCTTATAATTCCAGAGGTCAGAAGGTTGAAGCCAGTTTCTCTGGACTGAAGTCAAGGTAGGAGCAGGGCTGCTACTTCTGGAGGCACTTGGGCAGAATCCATTGATGGACTTTTCCAGCCTGTAGAGGCTGCCTGTATTCCTTGACTCAGGGCCCCTTCCTCCATCTTCAAAGCCATCCAAATAGCATCTTCTCTGCCCCCATCCTCACATCTTCCCTTTATGCCTTTCTTGTACCCCTCTTATGAGACTCTTGTGATTATATTGGGCCCACAAGGATAATTCAGGATCATCTTGCCATATCAAGATCTTTAAGTTAATTGTATCTACAAAGTTCTGCCTGGCATTTAACATTCATGAGTTCCAGAGATTAAGACATGGACATCTTTGTAAGTCATTATTCAGCCTACCACAGGGGAGGAAAAATATAGGCAATATTTCATAGAATGTAGGAATAACATAATTCAGAATTGTTGATACAAGTAAAAATAAAGATAGAGATTTAATGGTATTTGACTTGAAGTCTTTGGAAAGCCCAAATACTGCCTTTTTGAGGTCTGTTCTCTATTCTCTACCCATATCTGAAGAAGAGACACACAAAAGGAGAACTAAGTGTTGTTTTATGGTTCGTTGGATCAATGCTCAGTCTCCTACCCCTTCCCCCAGCTCCTCAGTGCAGAACACAAGTGAAGCTAGTCAGATGCCAGAGTTTAAGCGTGAGGAAGTTTTGCTTTCCTCCCTCATCCCCATGTCATGCACTTTTCCAGCATTATAGGCCAGAAGCAGGGGAAAAAAGTAACATTGTATGTCTGTCCTTTAACATAGTAACCCCTCTGGTTAATACACATCACTGTATAGTGGAATGGTCTTTGCCATAGATTATTCCTTCCTTCTCCTCGAGTTGGCAGAATGGTACACTTCTTTGCAACTCCTCTTTTATTTCCCCTTGTTGGCATGCCATTAATAGAAGAATTGCTATCTCCTCAGAGGAGTATACTTCACATGCTATAAGTGTGCAGGTGTGGGACCACACACAGGGAGGAATGTTGACACACTGAAGCTTCTGGAGGAAGATGGGTAAGATGCTGGAATGCCATGGGGAATGGCTGTCGAAATCAGACATGTTTAAATTAACCTAAAAAGATGAGCACAATGAAGGACAGAAATGGATATGGACCTAACAGAAGCAGAATATATTAAGACGAAGTGGCAAGAATGCACAGAAGAACTATACAAAAAAGATCTTAATGACCCAGATAACCAAAATGATGTGATCACTCACCTAGAGCCATAAATCTTAGAGTGTGAAGTGAAGTGGGGCTTAAGAAGCATCACTATGAACAAAGCTAGAGGAGCTGATGGAATTCCAGTAGAGCTATTTCAAATCCTAAAAAATGATGCTATTAAAGTGCTGCACTCAATATGCCAGCAAATTTGGAAAACTCAGCAGTGGCCACAGGACTGGAAGAGGTCAGTTTTCATTCCAATATCTAAGAAAGGCAATGCCAAAGAATGTTCAAACTACTACACAATTGCACTCATCTCACACGCTAGCAAAGTAATGCTCAAAATCCTCCAAGCCAGGCTTCAACAGTACCTGAACTGTTAAATTCCAGATGTTCAAGCTGGATTTAGAAAAGGCAGAGGAACCAGAGATCAAATGGCTAACATCTGTTGGATAATTGAAAAAAAAAAAAAAAAGAGTTCCAGAAAAAACATCTACTTCTGCCTTATTGGCTATGCCAAAGCCTTTGACTCTGTGGATCACAACAAATTGTGGAAAATTCTTAAAGAGATGGGCAGACCTGCCTTCTGAGAAATCTGTATGCAGGTCAGGAAGCAACAGTTCGAACTGGACATGGAACAACAGACTGGTTCCAAATAGGAAAAGGAGTACGTCAAGGCTGTATATTGTCACCCTACTTATTTAACTTATATGCAGGGTACATCATGCGAAATGCTGGACTGGATGAAGCACAAGCTGGAATCAAGATTGCTGGGAGAAATATCAATAACCTCAGATATGCAGATGACACCACCCTTATGGCAGAAAGCGAAGAAGTAAAGAGCCTCTTGATGAAAGTGAAAGACAAGAGTGAAAAAGTTGGCTTAAAGCTCAACATTCAGAAAGCTAAGATCATGGCATGCAGTCCCATCACTTCATGACAAATAGATAGGGAAACAAT
Source organism: Ovis aries (assembly GCF_016772045.2). Classification (NCBI taxonomy): domain Eukaryota; kingdom Metazoa; phylum Chordata; class Mammalia; order Artiodactyla; family Bovidae; genus Ovis; species Ovis aries. Next base: position 34,969,691 of record NC_056054.1, on the reverse strand, counting down.
GGAAGACTTCATTTTCTTGTGCTCCAAGATCACTGTACATGGTGGCTACAGCCATGTAATTAAAAGACACTTGCTCCTTGGAAGAAAAACTATGACCAACCTAGACAGCATGTTAAAAACCAGAGACATTACTTTGCCAACAGAGTGCTGTCTAGTCAAAGCTATGGTTTTTCCAGTAATTCCTACAACAAACCTAAAAAGGAAACGGTTAATGGAAAGATATGGAACTGTTGTACTTTAAAGATGCTGATTTTATTCTCTCTGGTGTTATTGCAAACATTTATTGAGTATTTGCTATGTGCTGTTTGTATCACACATAATTCATAATGCCACCTTAAGGGGTGAGTATTGTTATTCCTGCTTCCCAGGTGGCTAGGTGGTAAAGAATCTACCTGCCAATGCAGGGGATGCAAGAGATTCTGGTTTTATCCCTGAGTTAGGAAGTTCCTCTGGAGTAGGAAATGGCAACCCAACATATTCTTGCCTGGAAAATCCATGGACAGAATAGCCTGGCAGGCTACAGTCCATGGGCTTATAAAGAGTCAGACACAACTGAGCACATGCACGCACGTGTGCGCACGCATGCACACACACAAACATTGTTATTTCTGTTTTATGAAAGAGGGAAGTTAAACACACGGAGGTTTGTTACTCAGTCAAGTCATACAGAGAGTGAACAGTGTGTCTCATATTGGAGCTCAAGGCTGTTTTCCAGTGTAGTAATAGATTCTCCCTAATTATGGAAGTAAAAAAATTAATAGTCTTGATTTTCATCCACCAAAGCTAACAAAGGCTTCTAGCACTTGGAGGAGGAGGCATACCAAAGACACTGCAGTAATAAGCCTCTGCGTCCTGAGAACACCAAAGGGAAAATCATTTCTCATGGTGGGGGGGGGGGTCTTTCCTTCTACGATTTCTTAAGGATGAAGCCCCCTATGTTGTGGTGACTTAGAACCCACTAAATAAACCAATAATCACTGTGCTTTCTAGCATAAGGGCCATGCTGATTCAAGTTTCCATGAAGAAAACCTCATCTACAACACCCTAGACCTCTTCTTTGCTGGATCAGAGACAATTTCGACCACCCTGCACTGGGAGGCTGCTCTGCATGGCCCTGAACCCCCAAATCCAAGGTGAGCTCATTAGTGAGTGGGCCGGAGCTGGGTCAGAATGAGGCCTCCTAGAACAAACTGCCCCACGAAGGGGTCAGATGAGAGTGTGGTTGGATGGAGAGATGGGTAGGCCAGTCGTGGGCCAGGCAGACTTGAGAACAGGCATCTTGTTCAGTTTTTCTCTCGGAATTGGGATGAATCAATGTAACACAAATGTCGCAGAGTCACTGCCCTCAGAAGACTCTCAGTCCAGTGAGGAAAACAGTGAAACCCACTGACACTGTGGTGAGTTCCAGGAAAGAGCTCCATTCCACTCACGTAGGAAATCTATCACAGCTTTCCCTCCATTTTTTTTTTCATTTATTTTTAGTTGGAGGATAATTGATTTACAATGTTGTATTGGTTTCTCCCGTACAGCAGAGGGAATCAGACTTAACACTACATATCTCCCCTTCCCATTGAGCCTCTCTCCCACCCACTTTCCCCGCTCCCACCCACTCTAAGTCTTCATAGAGTGCCCAGCTGGACTTCCTGTGTTATATGGCAGCTTCCCACTAGCTTTCTCTTTTACACCGTGGCAGTGTATGTGTGTGAGTACTGTTTTCTCGATCAGGCCTACCCTCTCTTTCCCACACTGTCAGCAAATCCATTCTCTATGTCTGTATCTCCATTCTTTCTCTGCATATAGGTTCATCAGGACTGTTTTTCTAGATTCCAGATACAGGTGTTGATATATGATACTTGTTTTTCTCTTTCTGACTTAATTCACTCTGTATGACAGACTCTAGGTCCAACTACATCACTACAACTGACTCAGTCACCCTGCTCTTTTTAAGTGCTATCTTCCATTGCCCTGTGGACAGTGTTCACACTCCTTAGTCTGGTATATTACGCCCTTTGCTGTGCCTCTTTCTGTCTGTCCAGCCTTGACTCTCCCCGCCTTGCATGGGGGCCTCACTAATTTGTCCATCATTTTCTTTTACACTGTCCTGATTTGTGCCTGTGGACCATCACACCTGTTCTTCCCTGGAAGAATAATACAAAAATGTGCTTCCCTAATTTCTCCCCATGGTAAACCCCTAGCTATTCTTGAAGAACCTATTCAACACAATCTCCTCGAAGTGTCTCCCCACATGTCTAGGAAAATACTAGCATTTTCTTACTTAAGAGATGAACTAAAGCACTTTCATTTGCTTATCACATATTATTTATGGAGAAGGGAATGGGAAACCACTTCATTATTCTTGCTTAGAGAACCCCATGACAGTATGAAAAGGCAAAAAGATAAGACACCTGAAGATGAGGTGCCTCCCTCCCTAGGTGGGTAGGTGTGCAGTAAGCTCCTAGAGAAGAGCAAAGAAATAGCTCCAGACTCTTGAGAGTCCCCTGGACAGCAAGGAAATCAAACCAATAAGTCATAAAGGAAGTCAACCCTGAATTTTCAGTGGAAGTGCTGGCGCTGAAGCTCCGATACTTTGGCTACCTGATGTGAAAAGCAAACTCCTTTGGAAACGACACTGATGCTGGGAAAGACTGAGGGCAGGAGGAGAAGGGAATGATAGAGGATGAGATGGTTGGATGGTATCACTGACTCAATGGACATAAGTTTGAGCAAACTCTGGGAGACAGTGAAATACAGGGAAGCCTGGCATGCTGCAGTCCGTGGGGTCACAAAGAGTCAACAGAACCACAACAACATTATTTATATATCTTCCCCACAGACTGTAGCCTTTGGAGGACAATGACTGTTACAATCATGGTTCTTTCTCTAGGTTCCAGAACAGTTTGAGCCCATGAAGTTCTTCTAGGATGCAGTCTCTCAAACTGTGGGTAACAGTTTATTATCAACACATGATATCTATTTAGTGAATCAAGGTCAACTTCTTTTTCTAAAATAAAAATAGATTAGAAAAGAGAAAATTTCTTCCTGTGGTACTGAGGATAAGCTTTTTGTCAAGATATTTTGTTTCTTCCCTATAAATAACCATTTATGTATTAAATATAAATGTAAGCTTTATATGGGGCATCTCTGGTAGCTCAGCTGGTAAAGAATCCGCCTGCAATGCAGGAGACCCCAGTTCAATTCCTGGGTCAAGAAGTTCCCTTAGATAAGGGATAGGCCAACCATTCCAGTGTTCTTGGGCTTCCCTGGTGACTCAGTAAAGAATCTACCTGCAATGTGGGAGACCGGTGTTCAATATCTGGATTGGGAAGATACCCTGTAGGAGGGAGTGGCAACCCACTCCAGTGTTCTTGTCTGAAGACTGACCCTTGGACAGAGGAGCCTGGTGAGCTACAGTCTATGGGATCGCAAAGAGTCGGACATGACTGAGCAACTAAGCACAGCACAGCACATGCTTTATATGTGTGTATATTTCTGTCTGTGTGTCCCGAGTCATGATGTACATTTAGTTTTTACCTGTGAATAGCTGTTTTTTAATTTAAGAACACGTAGTTAGTATATCGGAGAAGGCAATGGCAACCCACTCCAGTACTCTTGCCTGGAAAATCTCATGGATGGAGGAGCCTGGTGGGCTGCAGTCCATGGGGTCACCAAGAGTTGGGCACAACTGAGCAACTTCACTTTCACTTTTCCCTTTCATGCACTGGAGAAGGAAATGGCAACCCACTCCAGTGTTCTTGCCTGGAGAATCCCAGGGACGGGGGAGCCTGGTGGGCTGCTGTCTATGGGGTCGCACAGAGTCGGACATGACTAAAGCGACTTAGCAGCAGCAGTTAGTATATAGATTTGGTTTCTATGATGGAGGCTCCAAAATGTCAATGGTTTAAAATGCCATAAGAGGTGGAAGCAAGCCCAGTGTCTATCAATGGATGAATGGATAAACAAAACCTGAGCTGCAATGGGATATTATTCAGTCTAACAAGGACACATTTTGACACAAGCTACAACATGAATGAACCTTGAGAACATTATGCTCAGTTAAATAGTTCAGTCATAAAAAAGACATATACGGTATCATTCTATGTGTATGAGGTGGGTGGGGTGGTTGAATGCATAGAAACATAAAAGTGGTGGTTGTCAGAAACAGGGAGTAGGGGAAATAGGGAGCTGTGCATTAATGGATGTCGAGTTCCAGTTCTGCAAGATAAAAATATTCTGGAAATTGGTCTTGTAATAATGCAAAATTTTTCACATTATTAAACTGTTACACTTAAAATGGTTAAGATTATAAATTTTATGTGCATTTTACCAAAATTTTTAAAATTAACAGTTATTTTAAAATAAATAAAAAATTATTTCTCTCACAAATGAGCAACTAAGCTGGACTCTGCAGAACGCTTTGGGGTCTAAGCTGCTTCCCGTGTGTTGCTGTTGTATCTAGAATGACGCCTTGTTGGGACTCTCAAAGATGGCTCACTTCTAAGGCTGCCTTTCCACCATAGGAAGGGGAGGAGAGCATGTTCCAAGTATTAAACTTCCCCTCTTCTTACATTCTGTTGGTCAGAATGTAGCCAGAAGGGAATCTGGGAGATGTAGTCTTTAGCTGTGCAATGAGGTATACAGCTAAAATATCTATCATTATAGGAAAAGAGGAAAACATACTGGTGCCTTTGTTTGTTTGTTTTCCATTTGTTGGATGCTTCCCTAAATCATTCCATGCAAATCTCAAAACATCCTAAAGAGGAAATAGATTTATCCTCACTAATAAGAAGAGGAGCCTGAGGCTCAAAGAGCTTTAGGAACTCCCAACAGGGATGTTGTTGAGCAAGAGTTTGCCACCAGATTTGTCCCATACCAGGGCCCACTTCCTACTCACATACCTCCCCGAGGAACTAGTCTGGAGAACCTACTGTAGTTTTAGTCATTTTGATTCTGATTATTCCATTCCTTATCTTAACCAGGCATAGTGAAAGGTATAGAATATTACAATAATGCAGCCTCCTCTTATTTCCAGAAAAAGCCCAGGCTGAGATCAACAGGGTGCTTAGCCAATCACAGAAGTTGAGCACAGCTGCTTGAGAGTCCATTCCCTACACCAACACTGTCATCCACGAGGTGCTGAAAATGGGGAACATCGTCCCTCTGAATGTGCCCAGGGAGGTGGCAGTGGACACCACCCTGAATGGATACCATCTGCCCAAGGTAATTAGGGCCTCATTGCAACCTCAGATCTCTAAGCTCATACTCATAAATGATGGGAAGTCCAACTGGGAAAGAGACATGTATTCTTGTCTTACAGAATTACGTAAATGGGAGAGAGGTACATTATACTTGATGAAATATTAGTGTTTTTCTCCATGACTGGTCTCTAGAACATTAGTTTGACTATTTATCAATAGGTGTTCTGGAGAAGAGGGATTCCTACATCCACAGTATTTAGATAAAGTCTGGCTTTTCTTTTCTGTGAGCTGTGAGGATTCTCAGTGTTTTACTATGTGATGTGCATTGCAAATCTTTGTGGGAATACAGCAGGTAGCAGTCCTCAGTCAGACTTTGCCACGAGGTCCTTTTCTTTGCCTTGGGAGAGCTTCTTACAGGATAAAGACCTGTCAGACTTACATTGGAAAATTCTGCTTCATAATCTTGGAGGCAGAGAATGTTGAAATATGAGGGGTATTTGAGACCTCCTGGGCCAACGTCACATTAATGCTGGTGTTTCCTACATAATATCCCCACAGATATTTCTCCAGGTTTGACTTAAAGCCCCTAGATGGGAGTGTCTCACAAGAGAAAGCAATCCATGTGTGTACAGTATTAAATATCATAAACGGAGAGAAAGAACCAATGCTTCTTAAGCAGTGATTCAGTTCAGTTCAGTCACTCAGTCATGTCCAACTCTGCAACCCCATGAATCACAGCACACCAGGCCTCCCTGTCTGTCAACAACTCCCGGAGTTCACTCAAACTCATGTCTATCGAGTTGGTGATGCCATCCAAACATCTCATCCTCTGTCGTCCCTTTCTCCTCCTGCCCCCAATCCCTCCCAGCATCAGAGTCTTTTCCAATGAGTCAACTCTTCACATCAGGTGGCCAAAGTATTGGAGTTTCAGCTTCAGCATCTGTCCTTCTAAAGAACACCCAGGACTGATCTCCCTTAGGATGGACTGGTTGGATCTCCTTGCAGTCCAAGGGACTCTCAAGAGTCTTCTCCAACACCACAGTTCAAAAGCATCAATTCTTCAGCACTCAGGTTTCTTCACAGTCCAACTCTCACATCCATACATGACCACTGGAAAAACCATAGCCTTGACTAGATGGACATTTGTTGGCAAAGTAATGTCTCTGCTTTTTAATATGCTATCTAGGTTGGTCATAACTTTCCTTCCAAGGAATAAACTTCTTTTAGTTTCATGGCTGCAATTGCCATCAGCACTGATTTTGGAGCCCCCAAAAATAAAGTCTGACACTGTTTCCACCGTTTCCCCATCTATTTCCCATGAAGTGGTGGGACCAGATGCCATGATCTTTGTTTTCTGAATGTTGAGCTTTAAGCCAACTTTTTCACTCTCCTCTTTCACTTTTATCAAAAGGCTCTTTAGTTCCTCTTCACTTTCTGCCATAAGGGTGGGTTCATCTGCATATCTGAGGTTATTGATATTTCTCCCAGCAATCTTGATTCCAGCTTGTGCTTCTTCCAACCCAGCGTTTCTCATGATGTACTATGCATAGAAGTTAAATAAGCAGGGTGACAATATACAGCCTTGACGTACTCCTTTTCCTATTTGGAACCAGTCTGTTGTTCCATGTCCAGTTCTAACTGTTGCTTCCTGACCTGCATGTAGGTTTCTCAAGAGGCAGGTCAGGTGGTCTGTTATTCCCATCTATTTCAAAATTTTCCACAATTTATTGTGATCCACACGGTCAAAGGCTTTGGCATAGTCAATAAAGCAGAAAGAGATGATTTTCTGGAACTCTCTTGCTTTTTCCATGATCCAAAGGATGTTGACAATTTGATCTCTGGTTCCTCTGCCTTTTCTAAAACCAGCTTGAACATCTGGAAGTTCATGGTTCACGTATTGCTGAAGCCTGTTTTAGAGAATTTGGGGCATTACTTTACTAGCGTGTGAGATGAGTGCAATTGTGTAGTAGTTTGAGCATTCTTTGGCATTTCCTTTCTTTGGGATTGGAATGAAAACTGATCTTTTCCAGTCCTGTGGCCACTGCTGAGTTTTCCAAATTTGCTGGCATATTGAGTGTAGCACTTTCACAGCATCGACTTTCAGGATTTGAAACAGCTCAACTGGAATTCCATCACCTCCACTAGCTTTGTTCATAGTGATGCTTCCTAAGGCCCACTTGACTTTGCATTCCAGAATGTTTGGCTCTAGGTGAGTGATCACACCATCATGATTATCTTGGTGGTGAAGATTTTTTTTGCACAGTTCTTCTGTGTATTCTTGCCACCTCTTGTTAATATCTTCTGCTTCTGTTAGGTCCATACCATTTCTGTCCTTTATCGAGCCTGTCTTTGCATGAAATGTTCCCTTGGTATCTCTGATTTTCTTGAAGAGATCTCTAGTCTTCCCATTATGTTGTTTTCCTCCTTTTCTTTGCATTGATCACTAAAGAAGGCTTTGTTATCTCCCCTTGCTATTTTTTGGAAGTCTGCATTCAAATGGGAATATCTTCCCTGTTCTCCTTTGCTTTTCGCTTCTCTTCTTTTCAGAGCTATTTGTAAGGCCTCCCCAGACAGCCATTTTGCTTTTTTGCATTTCTTTTCCATGGGGATGGTCTTGATCCCTGTCTCCTGTACAGTGTCATGAACCTCTGTCATGTTCATCAGGCACTCTATCTATCAGATCTAGTCCCTTAAATCTATTTCTCACCTCCACTGTATAATCATAAGGGATTTGATTTAGGTCATACCTGAATCGTCTAGTGGTTTTCCCTACTTTCTTCAATTTAAGTCTGAATTTGGCAGTAAGGAGTTCATGATCTGAGCCACAGTCAGCTCCTGGTCTTGTTTTTGTTGACTCTATAGAGCTCTCCATCTTTGGCTGCAAAGAATATAATCAATCTGATTTCAGTGTTGACCATCTGGTGATGTCCATGTGTAGAGTCTTCTCTTGTGTTGGAAGAGGGTGTTTGCCATGACCAGTGCATTCTCTTGGCAAAACTCTCTTAGTCTTTGCCCTGCTTCATTCTGTACTCCAAGGCCAAACTTGCCTGTTACTCTAGCTGTTACTTGACTTCCTACTTTTGCATTCCAGTCCCGAATAATGAAAAGGACATCTTTTTGGGGTGTTAGTTCTAAAAGGTCTTGTAGGTCTTCATAGAACCATTCAACTTCAGCTTCTTCAGCATTACTCGTTGTGGCATAGGCTTGGATTACTGTGATATTGAATGGTTTGCCTTGGAAACAAACAGAGATCATTCTGTCGGTTTTGAGATTGCATCCAAGTACTGCATTTTGGACTCTTTGGGTTGAACATGATGGCTACTCCATTTCTTCTAAGAGGTCCTGCCCACAATATTAGATATAATGGTTTATTGGGTCAAGGTAATTTATAATGCCATAGAGTTCAGCTTTGCTTTTACTGGTTTTCTGCCACTTGATTCTGTCCATTGATGGTAGAGGGGTATTCAAGTCTCTAACTATAATAGTAAATACATCTATTTTTCCTTGCAGTTCCATCAGTTTGCCTGTATGTATTTAGAAGCTCCCTTGTTAGGTGTACACACATACAATTGCTATGTCTTCTTGGAAAGCTGACCTTGTTTCATTATGTAATGCCCTTTTAAAGTTTATGATACTTCTCTTTGCTCTGCTATCAGCAATTAATTAGTTAATCAGTTTTCTTTGATTGGTGTTAGCATGGTATATCTTCCTTTAACCCTTTAATTTTAATCTGTATATGTCTCCATAATTAAAGTAGGTCTGTTCTGGACAGCATATAGTTAGGTCTGTGTGTGTGTGTATGATCAAAACCAATTAATAGGAGATCTGCTTGCTTTAGGAGCTTCCCAGGTGGGACTAGTGGTAAAGAACCCACCTGCCAGTGCAGGAGACAAGAGGCCCCAGTTCGATCCCTGGGTTGGGAAGATCCCCTGGAAGAGGGCACCACCATCCACTCCAGTATTCTTGCCTCTGTCCGTGGAGAATCCCATGGACAGAGAAGCCTGGTGGGCTACAGTCCATAGGGTAACAAAGAGTTGGATACAACTGAAGCGACTTAGCATGAACACTCTTGTTGTAGAGCTTCCCTGTGGTTCAGTGGTAAAGAATCTGCCTGCCAAACAGGAGACGTGGGTTTGATCCCTGGGTAGGGAAGATACCCTGGAGGAGGAAATGACAACCCACTCCAGTATTCTTGCCTGGGAAATTCTATGGACAGTGGGGCCAGTTGGGCTACAACTCATAGGGTCCCAAAAGAGACATGCCTTAGCAACTGAACAACAGCTGCTTGCTTTATGAAATTTATGTGTACAGTACAGTACTGTTAACTCTAAAGACAGTATCGTGCACAAGACTTCTAGAAATTTTCCATCTCACGTGGCTGGAACTCTCTCCTGATGGAACAGAAATTTTTCACTTCCTACTTCCGCAGGGGCTTCCAGGTGGCACTAGTGGTAAGGAACCCACCTGCCAATGCAGGAGATATAAGATATATTGGTTCAATCCTTGGGTCAGGAAGATCCCCTGGAAGAAGGCGTGGCAACCCACCGTAATATTCTTGCCTGGAAAGCCCCATGGACAGAGAAGCCTGGCGGGATACAGTCCATAGAGTCTCAGAGAGTCAGACATGACTGAAGCGAATTTCTCGCACTCCTGCCAGTCCCTGGAAACTACTAGCGTAGGGGAAATTGGGACATTGGGCACTGTTGGTGAGACTATAAAATGGTGCAGTCACCACAGAAAAGAGTTTGGAGGTTCTCCTGTTTGATCTATGGATCCCATTACATGGCATTTATCAGAAAGAATAGAAATCAAAATCTTGAAGAGAGATTTTCATTTCATGCAGCATTATACAGAATAGCCAAGATGTGGAAACAAGTTAAATGTCCATTAATGAATGAAGAGATAATGAAAGCGTGAACTGTACACACAATGAAATATTCCTCAGGAGTAAAGAAGGAGGGAATGCTATCAAATTCTAGAAATAGATAAGCTGTGAGGACTTTATGCTTAGTGAAATAAGCCAGCCACGGAAGGCCATGATTATATGATGGTGCTTCTGTCAATTATCTACAATAGACAACTCTTAGATGAAAGAGTAAGGTCTCCAAGGCTGTTTGGCTATTTACGGTTTTGAGGTTTCACGTGGATTTTAGGATTATATTTTCTATTTCTGTACAAAACATGCCTTTAGGATTTTGATAAGAATTGTTTTGGCTAACATGAACAATTTAATAAAATTAATCCTTCCAGTTCATGAACATAAGATATATTTCCATTTATCTGTGCCTTCTTTTATTTTCCTCAGCAATATTTTATAGTTTGCAATGAATAAGTCCTTTGCCTTCTTGGTTATATTTATTCCTAAGTATCCTGTTCTTTTTGATGCTGAACTAAAACTGTCTCGGTGTTCAAATGACATTTTCTTAATATGTAAAAACTCCTAAAGATTACAGACACACACACACACACACACACACACACACACAAACCTATCAAAAATAATAAATGAATTCAGCAAAGTTTCAGGTACAAAATCAACCTACAAAAATCAGTTGTGTTTCTGAACATTGAAAACAATCATCTGAAACAAGTCTTTTTCTTTTTTGGGTGGGGGGGGGTGCTCTGGGAAACAGTCTTTTAATTAGTGTATTTAGAATATTAACATTTAATGTAGTTATCAATATAGACTGTTAACTACTGTAGTCATTATTATTTTGTATTCATTGCTTTTAGGGGTTTTTGTCTTTCATTTTTTCTTCTCTCTTGTCTAGTTTTAACTGAGCATTTGGTATAGTTCCATTTTCTTTTCTGTCTTAGCATGTGAGTCATATTTCTTTTTAAAAATATCAGTGGTAGCCCTACAGTTCACAGTATACATTTCCAACTGATTGAAATCCACTTTGAACTTCACTACACTGCTTGACTGTTAGTGCAAGTACCTTATAATAAAATTTTCCTAATTCCTTCCTTCTGTTCTTTCCAACTACATCATACATACCACTATCTCTAAGCTAGACTCACTGAATACAATGTTAATATTTTTATTTTGAACAAAATCTTATGCATCAGATCAATAAAGAAAGTAAGAGATTTAATGCACCTTATTTTTTTTTCTCTAATGTTCTTATTTTATTTAGATCTGAGTGTCTGACCTACATATCTTTCTTTTTTCTCTGAAGAACTTATTTTAACATTTCTAATGAGGAAGTTCTACTAGCAACAAATTTCCTCAAATATTGTTTGAGAAAACGTTTCCTTTTCCTTAACTGCTAGATGGAACAAAGAACTGTATCTGCATAATTTTATCATTGAAGAAATCCAGGTTAACAGGTGAATTCAGTGCTTTGCATATAAGAGCTCACAGGAAATGTGGTGCAACTGTTTTTCTGATTGTTCATGAGGCTGGGTTTTAATCCTTTGGTGAGAAGTTGATTGAAAAACACATAGCTCAGGTGTCTCTGGCGCACTCTGAGATGCAGTGACCACAAACCTTAGAGCACCATTGGTCTCAGAGAATGATTCACTTGGAGATGGAACAAAACAAAAAAAGCAGGAGGAGAGGATCAGGTGGGGGCCAGTTGGCAGGATGTTGGCAATTTGATCTCTGGTTCCTCTGCCTATTCTAAAGCCAGCTGGTACAGCTTGTACAGCTGGTAGTTCTCAGTTCACTAAACTGTCCTCTGATGGATAAGAATCTTGTGCAAGCTCTCTGATTGGAGGGACTCGTTCGTTAGTTTGGTCGCTCGGTTGTGTCCAACTCTTATCGACCCTTTAGACTGCTACATGCAAGACTTCCCTGTCCTTCACCATCTCCTGGAGCCTGCTTAAGTTCATGTCCCTAGAATTAGTGATGCCATCCAACCACCTTGTCTTCTATCGTCCCCTTCTCCTCCTGCCCTCAATCTTTCCCAGCATCATGGTCTTTTCCAATGAGTCAGCTCTTCCCATCAGATGGCCAAAGTATTGGAGCTTCAGCATGAGTCCTTCCAATGAATATTCAGTGTTGATTTCCTTTAGGATTCACTAGTACGATCTCCTTGCAGTCCAAGGGACTCACAAGAGTCTTCTCCACACCACAGTTCAAAAGTATCAACTCTTCAGCACTCAGCCTTCCTTATGGTCCAACTCTCACATCCATACATGACTACTGGAAATACCAGAGCTATGACTATACAGTCCTTTTTCGGCAAAGTAATGTCTCTGCTTTTTACTATGTCGTCTAAGTTTGTCATAGCTTTTCTTCCAAGGAACAAGCATCTTTTAATATCATGGCCACAGTCACCATTCACAGTGAATTTGGAGCCCAAGAAAATAAAGTCCGTCACTGTTTCCATTTTTTTCCACCTATTTGCCATGAAGCAATGGGACCAGATGCCATGATCTTAGTTTCTTGACTGTTGAGTTTTAATCCAGCATTTTCACTCTCCTCTTTCACCTTTATCAAGGGGCTCTTTAGTTCCACTTCACATTCTGCCATAAGGCTGGTGTCATCTGCATATCTTAGGTTGTTGATATTTCTTCTGGCAATCTTGATTCCAGCTTGTGCATCATCCAGCCTGGCATTTTGCATGGTGTACTCTGAATATAAGTTAAATAAGTAGGGTGACAGTATACAGCCTTGATGTACTCCTTCCCTGATTTGGAACCAGTCTGTTGTTCCATGTACACTTTTAACTGTTGCTTTTTGATCTGCATACAGATTTCTTAGGAGGCAGGTAAGGTAGTCTGATATTCTCATCTCTTGAAGAATTTCCCACAGTATGTTGTGATCCACAGTCAAAGGCTTTAGCATAGTCAATGAAGCAGAAGTAGGTGTTTTTTCTGGAATTCTCTCACTTTTTCTATCATCCAATGGATGTTGACAATTTGATCTCTGGTTCCTCTGCCTTTTCTAATGCCAGCTTGTACATCTGGAAGTTCTTGGTTCACCTAACTGTTAAAGCCTAGCTTGGAAGATTTTGAACATTACTTTGCTAGTATGTGAGATGAGTGCAATTATGCAGTAGTTTGAACCTTCTTTGGGAGGGACTGGCTGTGGGGAAAACTGGGTCTTGTTCTGGTGGGCAAGGCCATGCTCAGTAAGTCTTAATCCAATCACTGCTGATGGTGGGGCAGTGCTCCCTCCCTGTCATTTGGCCTCAGGTGGTAGGGGTAATGGCGATAATGGCTACCTCCTTCCAAAGGACTTATGCAAGCATGCCGTGGCTCCCAGGACTGTTGTAGTCAGTGCCCCTGGCTCTGCAGCAGGCCACTGTCAACCCAGGCCTCCATCAGAGACTCCCAAACACACAAAGCAAGTGTGACTCAGTCTTTTGTGGGGTCACCTCTCCTTTCTCCTGGGTCCTGGTGCACACAAGGTTTTCTTTCTCCCCTCCAAGAGTCTGTTTTCCCAGTCCTGTGGAAATTCAGTAATCAAATCCCACTGACCTTCAAAGTCAGATTCCCTGGGGATCCTCATTGTCTTTTCCTGATCCTCAGGTTGGGAAGTCTGATGTGGGGCCTAGAACTTTCCCAGCGGTGTGAGAACTTCGTTGGTATAATTGCTCTCCAGTTTGTGAGTTGTCCGCCTGGCAGCTCTATAGTGGGGCTAATGGTGATCTGCAAGAGGACTTATGCCATACACTGCCTCCCAGCACTGCTTTTGCCAGAGGCTCTGCCCCTGCAGCAGGCCACTGCTGACTCATGGCTCAGGGAAGCCCGATGTGCTGCCTCCATGGGGTGGAAAAGATTCAGACAGGACTGAGGGACTGAACAACTAATTGGCAAGAGGAGAGGAAAAGGCGGGTCATGGAAGGCTAAAGTGGACCAGGTGCCAAGGGAGGCAAGGAGCAGGGCTCACTTGAGTGGAGGGGGAAGAGAGGAGTAGAGGTGGGAGCAGGGAGGGACAGAAGAGGAAAGGAGGGAGGGCAGGGTCTGACAGGAAGGGCGGGGCGGGGGCTGGACATGGCAGGAACGCATGGTGCAGAGATTACAAATTCACAGGTGCGAGGACCTTCCTTGGCTCTGATCGCTGAAGAGGAACCAGACAGCACAGCCATGCTGGAGGCGCTGGGCTCCCTGGTGGCTGCCCTCTGGACCACACTCCGTCCTGGCACTGTCCTACTGGGGGCCTTTGTCTTTCTCCTCTTTGTTGATTTCGTCAAAAGGCAGCACCCAAAGAACTACCCGCCAGGGCCTCTGCGCCTGCCCTTCGTAGGCAACTTCTTCCACCTGGACTTGGGGAAAGGGATTGTGGTTCCTCAGCAGGTAGGAGCAGGCAAAAATGCCCAAGTGCATCCTGACCTGCAGGACCAGGGCCACTCTGGGTACTGGTGGTGGGAACATGGGAATTCTGAGGCTAAAGTGGTCACCCGGGTACATCCTGCCTCTCTCTTCTCCCCAACAACTGGCATGATTCACCCGGTGCTTTGTAGGGATGAAATATTGTTAACTGTTTACTATTTAAGTGTGCTAGACAAGATATGCTTTGGGGGGAAGGTGGTGGTGCAGGTTTATTGTACAAAACAAAAAGAGCTTCTTGGTCCATCTAGGTGATGGACAAAGTGTGAATATTGAATTGTAGCACTCAAACGAAGCCTCACATGCTGCCAGGAGCTTTGTTGCTGTTTAGTCTTCTCCAGTACCACAGTTCAAAGACATCAGCTCTTTGGCATTCGGCCTTTTCTGTCATCCAGCTCGCGCATCTGTACGTGACTACTGGAGCTTAGTCATCTGCATATTTTCTCGCATGTCAGGGATCCTTGGATAGAGTATGGTTCAGAACCCACTCTGCATCCTCCATAAATCTTTTTGATTGACCAAGTGACCCTTTGTCTCTTTGTGTTTTTTACTGGAGCCTCAAGTGTAACAGACACAATATGTATTTTAAATCATTTAGTTATGTCTTTTTACAGATTACCAGGACATTCTATTTAGAGCATAGTCACTTTGTCTTTTTAATATTATTATCCCTGGTGGGGGGAGGGGGGAATGCTAAGCCTTCGCTCTTAGAGCTTCTGTTTCACATGTGTAAAATGGTGCTACTGCTACCTAAGTCCTTACCACTTTTCAGCTACATTGTTCCCATCCCTACCAAGACAGAGCCCGACCTTCAGGCTCCTCCATCTGCAGTCACTCTCAAGTATTCATTTAAAAATGTCATCCTCTGCCTAGGTTTTCTTAGTGCTTCCTGCTGCTTCCCAGAGTTCATATTCCTTAGGAAGCCACATGGATCCCTTCTTGTAGCCTCTTTCCACTTTATAGTCTTCTCCCCTCAGGGCTCCCTAACGGTGGCCACCCTGAATTCCTTAAAATTCCCTTCAACACCCTATACTATCTCAAGAACCTCTCCCAATACTCTCTCTTTTTTCCTGCCTCTCAGGACAGGGACCTTCATGACAGGCAGCTCTGTGGAAGGTGGTTGTGATGAGGAAATAAAAGGAATGTTCAGTGTTAACATAGCTTATAGCTGGCGCTCAACAATTAATAGGTCTAGTTCCCTAGGAATGCCTGGAAAAGTTTAAATGCAAGCCTATGTTACAAAGTTCAGATGCAGATGACTTTACCAGTTTCTGGAAGAAACACCCCATTGGTATCACTAAGTGATAGGATTAGTATTTAGAATATTAAAGTCCTAGACCGATGCCCTTTTTAAGAAATGTGTTCTTTTTCAAGTATTGCGAAATATTCTTGTTTTCTTTCTGTCAATAATTTCCAACTAGAGTCCATTAGGACAGATGGCATACACTGTGTGATTTCAACCTTGAACAAATATGTAAAGGTTGGTTTTATGACCCATGATAGATACTTGAAACAATATGCTGTTGTTTAGAGGAGTGTTCTGTACTCTATGTCAGGTAGACCTTATTAGATGTTTGTGTTGTTTAAGTGCGTCTGTACCCTTGTTGATTTCTTATCTACTAATTCTAGCAATTACTATAAGAGTCCTGATATCTGCAACTGAAAAATACAGGTTTGTCAATGTGTTTATTCATTTCTGGTGTGTCGTGTTGTATGTGTTAGTCGCTCAGTCATATCCGACTCTTTGTGGCCCCATGGACTGTAGTCTGCCAGGCTCCTCTGTTCATGGAATTCTTCAGGCAGCAATACTGAAGTGGGTTGCCCTTCCCCTTTCAGGGTATCTTCCCGACCGAGGGATCAGTCATGTCTTCCACATTGCAGGCCAGATTCTTTACCATCTGAGCCACCAATGAATTTGGCAGCTCTTTTATGGCATAAACACAGACATTAAAATTGCTATGTCATCTCACCCACACCAGGAGCGTGCGGCAGCCGGTGACACCTCCCTCTTGCCTGGGCAGTGGCCCAGGAGCCTGTGCATCCTATCCCCCCACCCCTGTTGCACTGTGTGAACCCAAAGGTGTATTAAACTCTTGACTGCAGCTGAAAAAAAAAATTGCTATGTCATCTTGGTAAATTGGTTATTTAATTATTACATAATGTCTCTCTTTATCTCTGATGACTGTCTTTGCCTGAACTTTATCCTATATCACTACAACAGCTCTCCTTTGGTTAATATTTGCATAGCATATGCTTTTCCATTCTTTCACTTTTAGCATATTTATATGATTATATTTGAAATGAATTTTTGTATAACTTGTAGGTGGATTATTATTTCATTCTACCATGCTCTCTTTTGATTGGTGAATTTAGATCATATATATGTAGTGTATTTTTTGATGTGTGAACACTAAAGTCTACTGTTTTATTATTTGTTTTTCACTTTGCTTTCTATTCTTCTATTTCTCCTTTCTTCTCTTACTGTGAGTCGCTTAAACATTCTGCAAGAACCCCATTTTAGTGTATCTGTAGTGTTTTTGAGTACATCTCTTTGTATCCCACTTTAAGTGCTTGCTATAAAGCTTACAGGCTATGCATACATAGCTTATTGCCTCATCTGATATTGTTTCCATTTTAAGGCTGAAGAAACTGACTGAAATCTGTCAAATTATTTGCCTGTTATTCAAAATTGATAATGATCAAAAAAGGACTTGCACCTAAGACTATTTGAACCCTACACACAATCTCTATTAGGCTACCTGACTTTTCTTGATATAGTTAATGAATACTTGATTTATTCTTAGGTTCATTTATCCAAGAGACATTGATGAAGTGCTTATCATATGACAGGTATAGTACAAGAGAGTGTATGATATAATGTGTGGTATAACCCACATTTGGATAACCAAATGAAATATCATTAGGTGGGTTCACTGTGATTGGGAAGCCGTGGGATAACCTCTGTAGAATGTTGAAATACATTTGGCTGAACTTGAAAGGCATGTTATGCAAGTGGTTATATAAAGTGGAATAAAATAGACAGGAGATTTTTAAATAGGGGAAAGTGACATGAGCTAAAACAAAGGGACAGAGCAGTGAAGAACAGGCCTATTTGTTTGGCATGATGAGAACCTTCCTTATTTTCTCCCCATTTTCTAACTCTCTCTGTCATAGCTATGTGGCTTATTGAGAGAACATTCTGGAAATATGAAGAAATCTTATTGGCTATGGTGGGGAAATGATAGATAAGGTAGATAATTGTAGTATGAGGATATACATCAGGCTGCTTGTAACAAAAAGATTTCAAAATACAGTAGTGGCAAAAGGTTGAAATGTATTTGTCTCTCACAAGTAGAAATAGATGTAGGCAGGAAGACCAGTATAACAAGGCTGCTTTGTACCACAAGGTCATCTGAAAACTGCAATGCTTCTGTCTTACTGCTCTGGTCCTGCAGCAGTGTCATGTACTGTAGGAAAGAGGAGAATGGGAGATGATGAGAAGCAACTTTCTTTTAAGGACAGGACCTAGAAGATTCACACATCACCGCTACTCACGTCCCAGTGGACTCATGTGAAATTGATAAGAAGTAATGTGGCCCCTTAACCCTAGGGAATTCATCACTCAGAAGAACAGAGAGTATCTCCATGCTTTCATTTAAGGATGAGTCATATAGAGGAAGCTAGAGAGAGCCCTTCTTTATGCTCATTAATTAGGCTCTATATCTCTGTGCCTCTTTTTCTGGAAGCTGGGAATAAATTCTAGGGTTGTTATAAGAATTAAAAGTCATGAATATCACTTAACTGCCAGAATGCTGAGCACATAGGCGATTGTTATTTCTATATCTACCACCTTCTCCCATTCTTCAGAACTTTATAGTAACAAATTCAAGGAAAAGCCAGTTGTTGGTTGCATAGCAGGCATCACTTGTCTGGCCTGATCACTGCATGGGCTCCAGCCATCCAGTCTCTGGGCTCTTTCTTCCAAATCCTTTCACTAAAATACACTTCCAAATAGATCAAGAACAATAAATAATTTATTATTAATTTTAGTATTATGATCACTATTTTTGCTGGCCGAAATCTTGACTTTCTTTCTCCACTGAAGCCAAATAAAAGAGAAAGACAGGAGGATATAGAGAGTTGGCCTTAACTCTCAGCCAACAGAGAGGGGAACACAGTAGGCTCAGGCCTCCAAAAGGGTGCCTATCCTCTGCCCCATGAGGAGCCTTCAGTTCTATCACTCAGCCATGTCCAACTCTTTGCAACCCCATGAACCACAGCATGCCAGGCCTCCCTGTCCATCACCAACTGCCTGAGTCTACCCAAACCCAAATCCCTTGAGTCCGTGATACTATCCAATCATCTCATCCTCTGTGTCCCCTTCTCCTCCTGCCCTCAATCTTTCCCATTATCAGAGTCTTTTCCATTGAGTCAGCTCTTCATATCAGGTGGCCAAAGTATTGGAGTTTCAGCTTCAGCATCAGTCCTTCCAGTGAATATTCAGGACTGATTTCCCTTAGGATGGACTGGTTGGATCTCCTTGCAGTCCAAGGGACTCTCAAGAGTCTTCTCCAACACTACAGTTCAAAAGCACCAATTCTTCAGCACTCAGCTTTCTTTATAGTCCAACTCTCACATCCATACATGACTACTAGAAAAACCATAGCCTTGGCTAGACAGACCTTTGTTGGCAAAGTAATGTCTCTGCTTTTTAATATGCTGTCTACGTTGCTCATAACTTTCCTTCCAAGGAGTCTTTTAATTTCATGGCTGCAGTCACCATATGCAGTGATTGATTGTGGAGCACCCCCAAAAAATTAAGTCAGCCACTGTTTCCACAGTTTCCCTCTCTATTTGCCATAAAGTGATGAGACCAGATGCCATGATCTTCGTTTTCTGAATGTTGAGCTTTAAGCCAACTTTTTCACTAACCTCTTTCACTTTCATCAAGAAGCTCTTTAATTCTTCCTCACTTTCTGCCATAAGGTTGGTGTCATCTGCATATCTGAGGTTATTGATATTTCTCCCAGCAATCTTGATTCCAGCTTGTGTTTCTTCCAGCCCAGCGTTTCTCATGATGTACTCTGCATATAAGTTAAATAAGCAGGGTGGCAATATACAGCCTTGATGTACTCCTTTCCTGATTTGGAACCAGTCATTGTTCCATGTCCAGTTCTAACTGTTGCTTCCTGACCTGCATGTAGGTTTCTCAAGAGGCAGGTCAGGTGGTCTGGTATTCCCATCTCTTTCAGCATTTTCCACAGTTTCTTGTGATCCACGCAGTCAAAGGCTTTGGCATAGTCAATAAAGCAGAAAGAGATAATTTTCTGGAACTCTCTTGCTTTTTCCATGATCCAGCAGACGTTGGCAATTTGCTCTCTGGTTCCTCTGCCTTTTCTAAAACCAGCTTGAACATTTGGAAGTTCATGGTTCATGTATTACTAAAGTCGGGCTTACAGAATTGGAACATTACTTTACTAGCTTGTGAGATAATTGTGCAGTAGTTTGAGCATTCTTTGGCATTGCCTTTCTTTGGGATTGGAGTGAAAACTGACCTTTTCCAGTCCTGTGGCCACTGCTGAGTTTTCCAAATTTGTTGGCATATTGAGTGCAGTACTTTCACAGCATCATCTTTCAGGATTTGAAATAGCTCAACTGGAATTCCATCACCTCCACTAGCTTTGTTCATCGTGATGCTTCCTAAGGCCCACTTGCCTTCACATTCCAGGATGCCTGCCTCTAGGTAAGTGTGAGTGATCACACCATCATGGTTATCTGAGTTGTGAAGATCTTTTTTGTATAGTTCCTCTGTGTATTCTTGCCACCTCTTCTTAATATCTTCTTCTTCTGTTAGGTCCCTACCATTTCTGTCCTTTATTGTGCCCACCTATGTGTGAAATGTTCTCTTGGTATCTCTAATTTGCTTGAAGAGATCTCTAATTTTTCCCATTCTTTGTTTTCCTATATTTCTTTGCATTGATCACTGAGGAAAGCTCTTATCTCTCCTTGATATTTTTTGGAGATCTGCATTCAAATGGGTATATCTTTCCTTGAGGAGACTAGGGGCTTATATAAGATAAAGGTTCACAGTCATGAGTTGATGATGAAGACAGGTGTTAGCATTTTTTTATTTTTTCTTTTTGCATTGTTTCCAAAACAGTCATAGACTGGGGTCACTGACCCAGTAATTGAGTCTGGCAATTTGGTGGTCCTGTGGCCTTCTTTCTGATATGTAAAAAAGAACTACAAGGGGAGGAGAGCATTGGAAGCATGAACACCAGACAGAGGATGTATTTAGCATAAAGTCAAAGGAAAACAGGTGTGAAATGTAGCTCCTGCAGAGAGCTAGGTGACAGAAAAGTAAACTTGGTTACAGTTGTTGAATTAGGAGGGCAGAAAAGCAACCTTAGTTATGGACATGCAGATTTAGGAACAGTTGGGTGGTGCTAGTGATAAAGAAGACTTCCCTGGTGGCTCAGACGGTAAAGCATCTGTCTACAATGCGGTAAAGCATCTGTCTACAATGCGGGAGACCCAGGTTAGATTCCTGGGTTGGGAAGATCCTCTGGAGAAGTAAATGGCAATCCACTCCAGTACTGTTGCCTGGAAAATCCCATGGACAGAGGCGTCTGGTAGGCTACAGTCCATGGGGTCGCAAAGAGTCGGATACGACTGAGCGACTTTATTCATTCATTCAGTGATAAAGAAACTGCATGTCAGCACAGGAGATATGAGACATGGATTTAATCCCTGGGTCAGAAAGAGCCCCTGGAGGAGGGCATGGCAACCCACTCCAGTATTCTTACCTGGAGAATCCCATGGATAGAGGAGCCTGGCAGGCTACAGTCCATAGAGTTACACAGAATCAAACATGACTGAAGCAAATGTGCATGCGTGCACACACCCATGCAAAGTAAGAAATACTCAGGATGTTCAGGTCTGCACACTGTTGTCTTATCTTCATTGTTTTCACGAAAGGGAAAGAAAACTCATTCCTCTTTTTTTCCCCTTCTCACTGCAACACTGTCACCAGAATCCTAAATTGTAATCGCTGTCATTTTATACATTTTGAAATTGAGGCAGAGGGAATTTAAAAAGCTTGACTAAATCTCACACAGAAAGTAACAAGTGGAAGCTGAATACAAAGGGATTTGTATGACTTCAAAATCCAGTCTCTGAGGCACTCACCTTACCTCATCTATTCAGGTTTCTACATACAAGCAAAACAAGGTCTAAAGTGTTCCACTTGACATTAAGACAGCCTTGGTCCAGCTCACAGTACCTTGCCAGCCTGTATCCCATCTCTCTACACAGTGAGAGCTATTTTTTCCGGGAACCTATCCTCCTAGCCCCTGGGTCCCTTATGGGTCTGTGACACAGCCGCACACTCTCCCTTTCCCTTTCTTTCCCTTTGGTCCATTACTCTCATTCCCACTTTCACGCCGTCACCTCCACGAAGCTCTAAGGTCCAGCACCATCTCAAGTCCATGTTTCTGTCCTTAAATCTTACATAATGCCAGCACCTTCCCTCCGGCCACCAACACCTCTGTCACATTGGCTAAGTCACTTCTCCGTGCCTCAGTTTCCTTACTAAAACATGGATAAAATCATTAGTACTGCAGGGTGGTGTGAAGGAAGTGAGATAAAAGGTGAAAGTCGTTTGCATGGCACCCAGGAACGGTGGTTGTCTATGAACACTGCCTTTCTTCTGCACATCATCCGTGTGCTCTTATCCCATCTATCCCCTTGAGCCAGTGCATGCATGTCGCTTTGCACACAGAGATCATTCATTCCCCACGTTATAGAGCGGCTGTCTGACAGGACCCAGGGCACAAAGTGCGTTTCACATTCTTGTTCTCATTCCTCCTCACAGAAACCATCTGGGTTCTGGAGTGTGGGGTTTCCCAGCACGCCGTTCTGCTTGTGGGATTTTGTTCCCTGTCCAGTGATCATGCCTGGGTCCATGGCAGTGGAAGCCTAGTCCTAATCACTGAAGTGCCAGGGAGTTCCCCCTCATAGAAACTCCAAGGGAGGAACAGTTTTCTACCTTTCACAGCTGGGGAGCTTAGGCTCCAAGAAAAGTGAAGCAGCTATTCTGAGATCTCAGTTGTCAATCACAGAGTTAAGATGACTCCAGAACTAGTGTTCACTTCTCCATATCTAGTCCCTGACTTAGAGTGACTTTTTTATCACCTAGAACCTGTTGAGGAAGGGGACATTCTCTTGTGATTAAACAGATACTATGCACTAGAAGTCCATGCTTGATAGGTTAGTCTTCAACTAAACATCTCTGACTTCTCTGGTGAGTCACATGTGCTGAATTCTCTCCATTCACTAAATTCTAAGATGCTTAAGATAAGAGACCTTTGTTTACTTTATTGTATTTTTATGCATTATTCGCAGGTCACATAAGCTCACTCAATTTAAGTAAGTTGAACATATGAATGGGTTTTATAGTGAATGTCTATGTCCTCTAGTGGATTTGGTGGAAGTCTAGATGCAGCCCAAGATGCACACACAGACACACAGCTTCCACTCATTACAAGCATCCCCTCCGCACTCCCCTGGACCCCCGTCGCAGCTCCGCACATTCTCCATCCAGGACACATAGACAACTACATACCCAACTGTGACTCTTCTATTTTTCAGATTGTGAAGAAATATGGGAGTATTATTAGGCTGGATTTTGGCGCAGTTCATTCCATTCTTATAACTGGATTGCCCTATATCAAAGAAGCCCTTGTCTACCAGGAACAAAACTTTGTAAACCGCCCCATATTACCTATTCAGAAACGTATCTTTGACAATAAAGGTAAGTTCCATGACCAAAATAAGAAGCATATATTTGATATTCCTGTGGCCTCTGAAAGTGTTTCCAACACTCCCAGGACCAGGCCCCTCATAGAATCTCTGCCCCTCAAGGAAACCGAGTGGCCCCATTTCTTGTTGAAGTCACCTCCTCAGGGAACCTGGCCGGGTCAGCTCTAATGTCAGGGATTTAGGAGAAGTGGCATCACCTGCATGAATTCACTCTGGATGTTTTGATAAATATGTATCCTCATCACTCAGTGATGTGATGTGTTTTTTTAAGAAGAAGAAAGGCAATGCTGTGTTCTCAGTCTTTCTTCTATTTTCTCATTCAAATCTTCAAATCTTGTCCCCTAGGAAAATATGTAGATCAGCTTCCTCCTACTGACTCTGTGATCCCTTCTTGCCTCTAATTCCTTGTGCTCTGTTATTAAAGCTGTGCCTCACAAAGTATCTCGAGCTTTCTGTCAATGGGAGAGTTTGGCATGAGTACTTAAAAAGATCATAAAATAAACTTGGTAAATGAACTTATCTTTTCAAAATTCTGAATGAAAAGCTAAAATCTATTCTTCTACCAAAGCACTCTTTTTATCCCCCGGGGCTTTCTCAATTCCTCTTTGAAATATTGCATCTATTAACTCTATGTCTCTATTTATTCTATGTCTGTAATGTGAACCTAGTAGCTGGCTCTAGTGATAAAACAGTGAGCAGAACAGACAGAATCCTTGGTTTTCTATAACTTACAAGTGATTAAAAAAGATGGTATCAATTACACAAATAATTTAATGCTATGAGTGTTATGAAGTGTTACGAAGAGTAGGGTTCATCTGTTACGGGTATGTAATCTAGTCCTGAGACTCAGGAAAAGCTAATGAAATTAAAAACAAGTAATAAAGTGAAGAAGCAATCCAGAAATCCAGTGATGAAGGAATCCAGAATAGAATCTGAGAAGTCTCTCAAGTGGGAAGAAGGACAGTGAACTGAGGAATTGAAACGGGGCCAGTGTAGTACACACAGGGATTAAATGGAGATAATTAAGTGGAGGTAAAGCTGGGGAGTTTGGCCAGAAACAGTTCATGCAAATTCTTGTTAAAGATGTTGTTTTTATCCTGATAACAATGGAGGCTCCTGAATGGTTTCAGTAGAGAAAGGAATCACCATATTTACATTGTATATTTTAGAGACTTATCTAAGCTGCAATGTCAAGAATGGAATAAAAGGCTCAAGAAACTATGGAGACTTGGAGGCTAGAGAAGGTGGTGGCCTGGATGAGGGAGGTGGCAAGAAATGATAGCACAGCAGGTCAGACCAGGAAGGTGATTGTGAAGATACATGGATTTAAGCTACTCGGGAGGCAAATCCAACAGGACATGATGACCTAGACAGAGGGAGAATGAGGTGCCGAGGTAGACACCCAAATGGGTTGGTATAGGAAAGAAGGGACATGTGAAGGAGGACAGATGTCGGCTGGCCTGGGTGGGGAGTTGTATGGAGCAAACCATGAACTCAGCCATTGATATGCTGAGGGCGAAGCCAGGAGAGACAAGCAGCAGGGAATTGTGTATGCACCTGAAGCTGAGAGACAGTAGCACATGTTAACTCTCAGTAGATGTCATTTGAAATTTTGGAGTGGAGATTTCCTAGAAATGGAGGACAGGGTAAGAAGAGAAGAGGCTTCAGACCTAATCTTGAAGAGCTCCATCATTTCAAAATTGGATCAAAGAAGATAAGTTAACCAAAGGTATGATAATTTCTCTGAAGTCAGAGAATTAGCAGAAAAATCTGGAGAGTGTGATGTTCTGGGCTCCATTGACAGAGTGTTTCAAGAAGAAAGCATCTCATGCTGCTGAGACATCAAGATGAAGCTGAAAAGGATCCTGGATTGAACAGTGAGAAGAGCCGTTTCACTAAGGTGGTGGAAGCCAAAGGGAGATATTAGAAGGAGTTGAAGTGTGAGATGAAATGAAGAAATAAGAGGACGGTGGCCTCACCAGTGTTATAAAATAAATACCGTTATTTGACAGCATATTAAGACGTATTCTTTTTCCTTTTTCTGTGGTATTCTTTCTGCACAGTGTTCACATTTCTTTGTTTTTGTGGGTGGGTGATTTATTTATCTTTTTAAGATCTTTTCTCCTTATGAGGATTGATTTTGTCTAATCCATAAATTCATACTTAGTATGTAGCATAGCAAATTCTTAAATGTGGTTATGTGATAAGTAATCAGAGTGTGGGTTTTGGAGTCAGGCAGACTTGAATTGAACACGTGTTCAGGTGCATGCTAAGTTTATGACCTTGTAGAGTGTAGATTTATCCTTTGAGCCTCATTTTTCTCATGATCAAAATTGGAAGGCTGATTTGTCAGTACTGGTTATACTTACATCATAGAGATTCTATGAGTACTAAATTACATAATGCATTAGAAATGCTAATGTGCCCAGCATTGCAAGCAATCAGTAAATTCAAGCCATTATGTCCATTGCTTAGGGATTATTTCTCTGAATAATTTTCAAGTGTCTAAAAGTGCTTCTCCTTCCTTCCATCTGATATGTTATCACCCATGGACCTTGTTGCCTTGCTTTTCATAACATTGTATTCATTTTCCCAGGCTTGATCAGGTCCAGTGGCCAGGTATGGAAAGAGCAAAGAAGGTTCACCCTGACAACTCTGAGGAACTTCGGTTTAGGAAGGAAGAGCTTAGAGGAACGCATTCAGGAAGAACTCACCTACCTCATCCAGGCAATAGGAGAGGAGAACGGTGAGCGGGTCGTAGGACAGATGCAGGGACTGTGGTTCATGCTTTCACTAACCAGAAGCTCATCAATACCTACATGTCTGTCCTAATATCAGCACTCTGTAGGGTACTGGGGTTGTAGTCTTGGTGGTGGTTCTGTCTTTATGTCATACATCATATAGAGTAGACTTTTATTGGAATGAAAAAGAAACCTATATGAAGGCTCTATCTCTTCTCCTGCCTCCAGGACAGCCTTTTGACCCTCACTTCATAATCAACAATGCCGTTTCCAATATTATTTGCTCCATCACCTTCGGGGAGCGGTTTGACTACCAGGATGATCAGTTCCAGGAGCTGCTGAGGCTGCTGGATGAGGTCTTGTGTATACAGGCATCAGTGTGCTGCCAGGTAAAACAGTTCACATTTCATGTCATGAAAAAAATATTCGGTTGATGTCAGAATCAGATGAGATGGAGTCACCCTTTCCTTTTTAGCTGAAATCTAATCTTTTTCAACACAAGCTGATTTGAAATCAATCTCTTGATTTTACTGTTTTGGGATAATATTGTTTAATATTTACTATAGACAAAGAAAATTTCCAACATTCATATAAAGTACCAAACTTTACAGGACAAACCATGTATGCACTTGTGTTTTTTTTCCTTGGAAAACATAACGTTGCCATCACTTTTGAGTTTCTCCTATGCATTTCCTCCCCATTTCCACACCTGCCTGATCCTCACATGTGTGCTTCTGTGCCTGGCTCTTCCTTGGCCCATTGCTTTGAGATTCATTTCTTAGTTGCTCTTCTTTTACTCTGCGTAGTTTTCACTGCATGAACATGACGCTGATTTTTATTCTCTTGAAAAACACTATGGGGTTGATGAACACTTGGGGATGTTATGAATAAATCTGCCATGAACATTCTTGTTCAGTCATTCCTGTAGACACACCTACTCCTTTCTCTTGCATATACCCCTGGACATAAAAATGTTTATAGCCATCCAAGTGGTTATACAATTTACATTCCTATCTACACATGATATTATCAGTTTCCAAAACTTGTGAGATACGGCTTTAAGGGATTCAAACTTCACCCCTTCCTTAGTAGTCCCTGGCCTCCCCTTTCATCCTGCTAGGGTTTTGAGCCTGTCCAAACCTCTGCTCAACTCATTGGCCCCTCAGCCCCTTTACTCGGTTTGGAAGACACTTCTAGGGGAAAATCAGATCCAAGTGTTCAAGTAAATGCTTGAGTATCTAGAGTAGGATTTACTTGCATTCATTTTTAACAAACAACATTGCCTGGAAGTTTATGGAATCTCACCAAAATGGAATAAGAAGTTAGCATGAATCCTAGCTCAGTAAAGGAGTATAGAATATGCCTGCAATGCAAGAAACGCTGGAGACTTGGGTTCGACTCCTGGGTCAGAAGGTCCCCTGGAGAAGGAAATGGCAACCCACTCCAGTGTTCTTTCCTGAGAAATCCCATGGACAGGGGAGCCTGGTGGGCTACAGTCCATGGGGTCACAAGAGTCAGACATGACTTAGTGACTAAAAATAAATGAATCCTAGTATGGTAAAAAGGTATAATGAATGTGAGCTATTATAATTTTTATTGTTAATGTTATTTTTGAAAAACATTCTGTATTTTCATCTCTAATCTCAGTAATTCCATTTTCTACCCTTTTAGGAAGTCTGAGACCTCACTGAGTACCTTGTGGAGTATTCCCACTGAAAAGAAATTCCTGGGATGGTTGGATGGGGTAGTAGGTCAGGGGTAAGGGCAGGGGTACTATGCATTTTTAGAAACCCAGAGTAGTTCAGCAACTTTGATGGACAATTGCACACACTTTATCTGAGTTAATTATTTAAACAATTCTTTAAGGATGAAATGAAGTATCCTGACGTATACAAGCAGATATGGGAATGTGTAAGCAAATCTGCATAGTGGTCCACTGACTCTCCATTAGGTGCTCTAATGATCTCATGTGATTGTTCATGAAAATAACCCTGGTGCCCCAATGTCATGACAAATTACATCACCATCATTATCATCATTATTATTGTCCCCCAAATTTGTGAAAGCAGCAGAGCTAATTGTCACGTCTCTTTCATTGTAAGTCAAGGAAATTTTCCATTATGTTGTGCTATCAATTTTATACTAGAAAGTATTGGAGAAAATATATCCAAAAGTCACTTAATTTAATTTTATTTTATTTTTTGTTTTTTTGAAATTTATTTATTTTTTATTATTTATTTTTTATTTTACATTACAATACTGTATTGGTTTTCCCATACATTGACATGAATCTACCACAGGTGTATCTTACCCACATGGAGAATACATCATAATGGGCAGATAATCAAATACATTTCTATTTTTAACATAGATGGCTAGCTAGCTAGACAGTGATAGTCTACAATACATCATAATGGGCAGATAATCAAATACATTCCTATTTTTAACACAGATGGCTAGCTAGCTAGACAGCGGTATTCTACACACATACACATATATGCTAGAGACAATTGCCATGAAAAAAAATAAAGCAAAATTAAGGGAATGGAGAAAGGGCTCCAGAGATGCTGCTACTTAGAGGATTACGAGGATGAATTAAATAAAAGGCTAGCGTTGTACAGATTCCAGAGGACGATCAATTGCGATTGGAAGAATAGCAAATGCAAAGGACTACATATTGTCATCCTTGACGTTATCACAGAGACCAATGGGGATGGGCTAGAAAGACTGAGAGAGAGTTAAGATGGCAGTGAGTGACAGGTAGCACAGGAAGGGACACGAGGGTGAGGGGTCAGGACACGTACAGCTCCCGGCCAGGAGGAGGATGTAGAATTTGTCTAAACATCTTCAAAAGTCACCAGAATATTGAGTAAACAGTGAAACATTCTATTAAACTGTTAAAGGATCCCTCAGGCTGCTCAGTAGAAGAAAGACTGGGAAGGGGGTTAAGGAGAGAATCAGGAAATGTGTTGGAGGCTTTACAGAATCCAGGTAAGAAATGGTGGTGATTTTTACTAAGCTGAAAAATGCATAGAGTAGTAAGAAGCGGTTCAAAATCGGCTATATTTTGAATGGAGGCCAGAAGGGAAAGAAGAGGATTGAGGCAGAGAAGACGAGTCAAGGGTGACACCAAGGGTCAAGTGGAAGTAAGGAAGAGACATAGAATGTGGAACACTGTCTCACCCCCTTGTCCACGGACTGTTTCGTTTTCTCCATCAGCTCTACAATGCCTTTCCAAGAATAATGCATTTCCTTCCGGGATCCCACCAAACTCTCTTTCGTAAATGGGAGAAACTGAAAATGTTTGTTGCTAATGTGATTGAAAACCACAAGAAAGACTGGAATCCTGCTGCAGCAAGAGACTTCATTGATGCTTACCTCCAGGAAATAGAAAAGGTGAGGGGACCTGGGTGTTTTCCTGAGGAGTGTTCTTAGAGAGCACATGGGGGGATTCTGGTTTCTTATTGCTGCTGTAACAAGTCACCACAAACTTGGGGGCTGCAAACAACCAGGACCCCTTCCTCCATCTTCGAAGCCATTGATGTAGCTTCTTCTCTGCCCCCATCCTCACATCTTCTCTTTATGTTCTACTTACTTCCCCTTATAGACTCTTGTGACTATAATGGTACACTGGGATAATCTAGAATAATCCTCCCGTATCAAGATCCTTAACTTCATCATATCTGCAAAGCTCCATCTGTCAAAAAGTATTCACCCATTCTAGAGATTAAGACATTCATATGTTTGTGAGTCACTATTCAGTCTATCACAGGAGAGAAAAAATAGAGGCAATATTTCATAGTATGTACAAATATCATTAACTCAGAATTGATGATACAATTAGAAATAAAGATATTTGTTAAAGAGTATTTGGCTTGTGTGCATGCTCAGTCACTAAGTCATGTCCAACTCTTTGTGACCTCATGGTCTGTATGCTACCAGGCTCCACTGTTCATGAAATTTCCCAAACAAGAATACTGGAGAGGGTAGCCATTTCATCCTCCAGGGGATCTCTTCATGTCTCCTACATTGCAGGCAGATTCTCTTCCTGGGAAGTCCATTTGACTTGAAATCTTTGGAAAGGCCAAATACTGCCTTTAGTAGTCTATGCTATTCTCTACGCATATGTGAAAGACCTGTACACAAAGGAAAATGAGACACTGTTTAATTCTTACTTGTCAATACCCAGTCTCTTACACTTTTCTCAAACTCCCCAGTTCAGTTCAGTTCAGTTCACTCAGTTGTATCCGACTCTTCTGCGACCCCATGAATTGCAGCACGCCAGGCCTCCCTGTCCATCACCAAATCCCGGAGTTCACTCAGACACGTCCATCGAGTCAGTGATACCATCCAGCCATCTCATCCTCTGTCGTCCTCTTCTCCTCCTGCCCCCAATCCCTCCCAGCATCAGAGTCTTTTCCAATGAGTCAACTCTTCACATGAGATAGCCTAAGTACTGGAGTTTCAGCTTCAGCATCATTCCATCCAAAGAAATCCCAGGGCTGATCTCCTTTAGGATGGACTGGTTGGATATCCTTGCAGTCCAAGGGACTCTGAAGAGTCTTCTCCAACACCACAGTTCAAACACATCAATTCTTTGGCGTTCAGCTTTCTTCACAGTCCAATTCTCACATCCATACATGACCACTGGAAAAACCATAGCCTTGACTAGATGGACCTTTGTTAGCAAAGTAATGTCTATGCTTTTCAATATGCTATCTAGGTTGGTCATAACTTTTCTTCCAAGGAGTAAGCATCTTTTAATTTCATGGCTGCAGTCACCATCTGCAGTGATTTTGGAGCCCAAAAACTAAAATCTGACACTGTTTCCACTGTTTCCCCATCTATTTCCCATGAAGTGGTGGGACCAGATGCAGTGATCTTCGTTTTCTGAATGTTGAGATTTAAGCCAACTTTTTCACTCTCCACTTTCACTTTCATCAAGAGGCTTTTTAGTTCTTCTTCACTTTCTGCCATAAGGGTAGTATCATCTGCATATCTGAGGTTATTGATATTACTCCCAGCAATCTTGATTCCAGCTTGTGTTTCTTCCAGCCTAGCGTTTCTCATGATGTACTCTGCATACAAGTTAAATAACAATATACAGCCTTGACATACTCCTTTTCCTATGTGGAACCAGTCTGTTGTTCCATGTCCAGTTCTAACTGTTGCTTCCTGACCTGCATGTAGGTTTCTCAAGAGGCAGGTCAGGTGGTCTGGTATTCCCATCTCTTTCAGAATTTTCCACTGTTGATTGTGATCCACACAGTCAAAGGCTTTGGCATAGTCAATAAAGCAGAAATAGATGTTTTTCTGGAACTCTCTTGCTTTTTCAATGATCCAGCGGATGTTGGCAATTTGATCTCTGGTTCCTTTGCCTTTTCTAAAACCAGCTTAAACATCTGGAAGTTCACGGTTCATGTATTGCTGAAGCCTGGCTTGGAGAATTTTGAGCATTAGCTCCCCAGTACAGAACACAAAAGTGAAATTGAGTGTGATGCCCAGAGTTTAGCCTCACGTGGGAGGGACTTTTGCCTTCCTCCCTCATCCCCATGTCATCCACTTTTCAGTATTATTTGCAAAAAGCAGGAAAAAGGTCAAATTGGATGTCTATCCTTTAACATAGTGAACCCCCTGGTTAATGTTCACCATTGCATTTTGGACTCATTAGATAGTTTATTCGGAGAAAGCAATGGCACCCCACTCCAGTACTCTTGCCTGGAAAATCCCATGGACTGTGGAGCCTGGTGGGCTGCCGTCTATGGGGGTCGCACAGAGTCGGACACGACTGAAGCGACTTAGCAGCAGCAGCAGCAGATTATTTATTCCTTCCCTGGAGTTGAAAGAACGACACATTTTTTCTGTCTCCCCTATTTCACCTTATTGTTATAACATTCATAGAAGCATTGATTCCACCTGAAAGGAGGAGACTTCACTTGCTATGAGGTGTGCAGCTTCGGACGGCACACAGGGCAACACTGACTCATCGAAGCTTCTGGAGGAAGCTGGTAAAGATGCTGGAGTGCCATTCAGAATGGCTGTTGGAGTCAGAGATGTTTAACTGGGGAGGCGTGAGGATTGTACTTTAGAGCAGTGCATTTTATTCTTTCTGGTGTCAGTAAAAGCATTTGTTGAGGATTTGTTATATGCCATTTCCTACTCACATAATCCATAATGCCACTTGATGGGTGAATATTGTTATTTCTATTTTATGGAAAAAGCAATTGAAATATAGACAAGTTTGTGTGTGTGTTAGTCACTCAGTTGTGTCAGACTCTGCAGTCCCCTGGACTGTAGCCTGCCAGGTTCTTCTTCCATGAAATTTTCCAGGCAAGAATACTGGAGTGGGTTGCCATTTCCTTCTCCAGGGGATCTTCCTGACCCAGGGATCAAAGCCTGGTCTCTTGCATTTCAGTCAGATTCTTTACTATCTGAACCACCAGAGAAGCCCAACTAAGTTGTGGACCTTAGTTTAGGGCAGAGATGAAAGCCCTGGAGGAGCTGGGAGTTGAACCCAGGGCCTTGTGCATGCTAAGCACAAGCTCTACCACTGAGCTATACCCCAGTTACAGATAGGCTTAGTGGTTTAGGAACTTGATCAAGTTGTACACATAGTGAATGCTGTGGCTGATGTTGGAACTGAAGGCTGTTTTTCCAGTGAAATAACATGTGTGTATGTGTTTGTGTGTGCAGTCACTTAGTCTTGTCCAACTCTTGTGGTCCCATGGATATAGCCCACCAGGCTACATAGACAGAGGAGTCTGGTGGGCTACAGTCCAAGGAATTTTTCTGGAGTATGGTGGGCTACAGTCTATGGTATTTTGCAGGCAAGAATACCGGAACAGGTTACCATTTCCTACTCCAGGGCATCTTCTCAACCTAGGGATCAATCCAGTGTCTCTGCTGTCTCCTGCATTGGCAGGCAGATTTTTTACCACAAAACCCAGGACATTAATAGAGTCTCCCTAATTGTGGTAGTAAAATAAATTAATTGACCCATTTCTGTCCACCAAAACTAACAAAAGCTTCCAGCACTTGAGCTGGAGGATGATAGTGATACTGCAGTAATAAGTCTCTGCATCCTGGGGTGGCTAAAGGGAAAGTCATTTCTCCTGGCAGGGAGGAGGTGTCTCCTTCCCTGTTCTCTCTTGGGTGAAGCCCTGTGTGCTGTGGGAAATTAGAATCATCTGAAAAGTGAATAATCACTACGCTTTCTAGCATAAAGGCGATGCTACTTCAAGTTTCCAGGACGAAAACCTCATCTGCAGCACCCTGGACCTCTTCTTGGCTGGAACAGAGACAACTTCAACCACCTTGCGCTGGGGGTTGCTTTTCATGGCCATGTACCCCAAAATCCAAGGTGAGCACATCAGTGTGTGTGCCTGGATCAGGTCAGAGTGCTTCCATAAATCAGTTCTTATAAATCTTAATGTTCCTAAAAGGAAAGTTGATTTATCCTCACTAGTAAGATTAAACTAAGCTTCAACAAGCTTCAGGAACTCACAGCAGAAACGTTGTTGAGCAAGAGTTTGGCACCAGATTTGTCTCATACCAGGGCCCACTTCTCACTCATTTACTGCCCTGAGGAGCAGTCTGGAGAGCTCACTATAGCTTTAGCCATTTTGATCCTGATTATCCCATTCCTTAGCTTAACCAGGCTTAAGGAAAATTATGGAATATTACAATAATATAGCCTCCTCTTATTTCCCAGAAAAAGTCCAAGCTGAGATCGACAGGGTACTCGGCCAATCACAGAAGGTGAGCACAGCAGCTCGCGAGTCCATGCCCTACACCAACGCCGTCATCCACGAGGTGCAGAGAATGGGAAACATCGTCCCCATGAATGTGCCCAGGGAGTTGACAGAGGACACCACCCTGAATGGATACCGCCTGGTCAAGGTAATTAGAGGCTCACTCACAGCCTCAGATCTCCAAGCTTATTTTTTTTTCACTCGTTCTCAGTTTTTTTAAATTACTATTATTTTTGCAGTTTTCATTCACTTTTCTGTGATCACAACTCCTTACCTCCAGCCCTCCTTCACACACACAGGGGAGCAACTGTCCTGAATTTTGTGTTAATCATTCACTCACTTTTATTTTTAATTTTACAATATATAGCTATATCATTAACAATAATTTGGTTTTGCTTGTTTTTGAACTTCAGATCAAAAAATCATACCAGAGGGTCTATTGTGCACCCAGACTGCCTGGTTTTTTTGTGTGTGGTTTTTTTTTTTTTTTTTTTTTTTAGGACAGTAAAGCATGTTGCCTTTATTTATTTATTTATTTTTATTTTTACTTTATTTTACTTTACAATACTGTATTGGTTTTGCCATACATTGACATGAATCCACCACAGGTGTACATGTGCTCCCAAACATGAACCCCCTCCCACCTCCCTCCCCATAACATCTCTCTGGGTCATCCCCGTGCACCAGCCCCAAGCATGCTGTATCCTGCATCAGACATAGACTGGCGATTCGATTCTTACATGATAGTATACATGTTACAATGCCATTCTCCCAAATCATCCCACCCTCTCCCTCTCCCTCTGAGTCCAAAAGTCCGCTATACACATCTGTGTCTTTTTTGCTGTCTTGCATACAGGGTCGTCATTGCCTTCTTTCTAAATTCCATATATATGTGTTAGTATACTGTATTGGTGTTTTTCTTTCTGGCTTACTTCACTCTGTATAATCGGCTCCAGTTTCATCCATCTCATCAAAACTGATTCAAATGTATTCTTTTTAATGCCTGAGTAATACTCCATTGTGTATATGTACCACAGCTTTCTTATCCATTCATCTGCTGATGGACATCTAGGTTGTTTCCATGTCCTGGCTATTATAAACAGTGCTGCGATGAACATTGGGGTACATGTGTCTCTTTCCATTCTGGTTTCCTCAGTGTGTATGCCCAGCAGTGGGATTGCTGGGTCATAAGGTAGTTCTATTTGCAATTTTTAAAGGAATCTCCACACTGTTCTCCAAAGTGGCTGTACTAGTTTGCATTCCCACCAACAGTGTAGGAGGGTTCCCTTTTCTCCACAACCTCTCCAGCATTTATTGTCCAAGCTTATATTTTTAAATGGTGTGAATCTCAACTGAAAAGTGACATGTTTTCTTCTCTTAGGGAAACACTTATGAGGAGAGGTATTTTTGCTGGTGGAATACTAGATTTTTTCTTTCATTTGGGATCTTTAGAAGATTACTTCAAATATATGCTAATAAGTGTTCTGGAGGAGGAAGGGGATTCCTAGGTAAAAGTGTTTATTTGAAGACTGGCTTTTCTTTGCTATGAGATTGCTCAGTGTTCTTACTCCGTGATTGTGAATATCTCTGGGGATACAGCTGCAGCAGTTCTCAGTCAGACTTTGCTAAGAGGTCCTTTTGTTTGCCTTGGGAGAGCTTCTCACAGGATAGGGACCTGCCAGACTTGTGTTGGAAAATTCTGCTTCTTAATCCTGGGGGCAGAAAATGTTGACTTATGAGGGACATGTGGGACCACTTGAACCAAAATTACATTAGTACTGCTGTTTCTAACATAATATCCCCACAGGGATTGTTTCCAGTGTTAACTTACAGCCCCTTGATGGGATTACCTCAAAAAGGAAAAAAAATCCAAGCCTGTGTAGTATTAAATAACAGAAAAGAGAAGGAAACCAATGCTTCCTTGGTTCCTAAAGCAGTCAGGACTATATAGATTCTTTCAAAATGTCTGATTCAGCCCTCAGAATAATTCTGCTATCTTCATTTTACAAATTTTAAATCCAGGCTCAGAGAGAGATTACTCTGTTTAAGAATTCTCAGTTACAAAGTGACAAGAGTTGGGTTCCAGAAACAGACTTGTTCTGAGTCCCAGGCTCATCTTTGTTGTCTACACCATGTTCTCTCTATAAGAGTTGCTTTACTTTGACTTTATTTTTTTAATTAGATAGATTTTATTTTATTATATTATTTTTTAAAAATATTAAATTTATTTATTTTAATTGGAGGTTAATTGCTTTACAGTATTGTATTGGTTTTGCCATACATCAACATGAATCCACAACAGGTATACATGTGTTCCCCATCCAGAACCCCCCTCCCTCCTCCCTCCCCGTACCATTCCTCTTGGTCATCTCAGTGCACCAGCCCCAAACATCCAGTATCATGCATCGAACCTGGACTGGCGATTCGTTCCATATATGATATTATACATGTTTCAATGCCATTCTCCCAAATCAGCCCACCCTCTCCCTCTCCTACAGAGTCCAAAAGACTGTTCTATACATCTTTGTCTCTTTTGCTGTCTCACTTACAGGGTTATCATTACCATCATTCTAAATTCCATATATATGCATTAGTACACTGTATTGGTGTTTTTCTTTCTGGCTTACTTCACTCTGTACAAGAGGCTCAGTTTCATCCACCTCATTAGAACTGATTCAAATGTATTCTTTTTAATGGCAGAGTAATACTCCATTGTGTATATGTACCACAGCTTTCTTATCCATTCATCTGCTGATGGACATCTAGGTTGCTTCCATGTCTTGGCTATTATAAACAGTGCTGTGATGAACATTGGGGTACACGTGTCTCTTTCAATTCTGGCTTCCTTGGTGTGTATGCCCAGCAGTGGGATTGCTGGGTCATAAGGCAGTTCTATTTCCAGTTTTTTAAGGAATCTCCACACTGTTCTTCATAGTGGCTGTACTAGCTTGCATTCCCACCAACAGTGTAAGAGGGTTCCCTTTTCTCCACACCCTCTCCAGCATTTATTGCTTTAGACTTTTGGATCACAGCCATTCTGACTGGCGTGAAATGGTACCTCATTGCGGTTTTGATTTGCGTTTCTCTGATAATGAGTGATGTTGAGCATCTTTTCATGTGTTTGTTAGCCATCTGTATGTCTTCTTTGGAGAAATGTCTATTTAGTTCTTTGGCCCATTTCATGACTGGGTTGTTTATTTTTCTAGAATTAAGCTGTAGGGGTTGATTGTATACTTTTGAGATTAGTTGTTTGTCAGTTGCTTCATTTGCTATTATTTTCTCCCATTCTGAAGGCTGTCTTTTCACCTTGCTTATAGTTTCCTTTGTTGTGCAGAAGCTTTTAATTTTAATTAGGTCCCATTTGTTTATTTTTGCTTTCATTTCCAGTATTCTGGGAGATGGGTCTTAGAGGATCCTGCTGTGATTTATGTCGGAGAGTGTTTTGCCTATGTTCTCCTCTAGGAGTTTTATAGTTTCTGGTCTTATGTTTAGATCTTTAATCCATTTTGAGTTTATTTTTGTGTATGGTGTTAGAAAGTGTTCTAGTTTCATTCTTTTACAAGTGGTTGACCAGTTTTCCCAGCACCAGTTGCTAAAGAGATTGTCTTTAGTCCATTGTATATTCTTGCCTCCTTTGTCAAAGATAAGGTGTCCATAGGTACGTGGATTTATCTCTGGGCTTTCTATTTTGTTCCATTGATCTATATTTCTGTCTTTGTGCCAGTACCATACTGTCTTGATGACTGTGGCTTTGTAGTAGAGCCTGAAGTGAGGCAGGTTGACTCCTCCAGTTCCATTCTTCTCTCTCAAGATTGCTTTGGCTATTCGAGGTTTTTTTTGG
Organism: Ovis aries; assembly: GCF_016772045.2. Classification (NCBI taxonomy): domain Eukaryota; kingdom Metazoa; phylum Chordata; class Mammalia; order Artiodactyla; family Bovidae; genus Ovis; species Ovis aries. The sequence continues at coordinate 34,932,064 of NC_056054.1, read as the reverse complement.
TATTTCCATACAAATTGTGAAATTATTTGTTCTAGCTCTGTGAAAAATACCATTGGTAGCTTGATAGGGATTGCATTGAATCTATAAATTGCTTTGGATAGTATACTCATTTTCACTATATTGATTCTTCCAAACCATGAACATGGTCTATTTCTCCATCTATTAGTGTCGTCTTTGATTTCTTTCACCAGTGTTTTATAGTTTTCTGTATATAGGTCTTTAGTTTCTTTAGGTAGATATATTCCTAAGTATTTTATTCTTTTCGTTGCAATGGTGAATGGAATTGTTTCCTTAATTTCTTTTTCTATTTTCTCATTATTAGTGTATAGGAATGCAAGGGATTTCTGTGTTTTGATTTTATATTCTGCAACTTTACTATATTCATTGATTAGCTCTAGTAATTTTCTGGTGGAGTCTTTAGGGTTTTCTATGTAGAGGACCATGTCATCTGCAAACAGTAAGAGTTTTACTTCTTCTTTTCCAATTTGCATTCCTTTTATTTCTTTTTCTGCTCTGATTGCTATGGCCCAAACTTCCAAAGCTGTATTGAATAGTAATGGTGAAAGTGGGCACCCTTGTCTTGTTCCTAACTTTAGGGGAAATGCTTTCAATTTTTCACCATTGAGGATAATGTTTGCTGTGGGTTTGTCATATATAGCTTTTATTATTTTGTTGAGGTATGTTCCTTCTATTCCTGCTTTCTGGAGAGTTTTTATCATAAATGGATATTGAATTTTGTCAAAGGCTTTCTCTGCATCTATTGAGATAATCACATGGTTTTTATTTTACAATTTTTTAATGTTGTGTATTACATTGATTGATTTGCGGATATTGAAGAATCCTTGCATCCCCGGGATAAAGCCCACTAGGTCATAGTGTGTGATCTTTTTAATGTGTTGTTGGATTCTGATTGCTAGAATTTTGTTAAGGATTTTTGCATCTATATTCATCAGTGATATTGGCCTGTAGTTTTCTTTTTTTGTGGCATCTTTGTCAGGTTTTGGGATTAGGGTGATGGTGGCCTCATAGAATGAGTTTGGAAGTTTACCTTCCTCTGCAATTTTCTGGAAGAGTTTGAGTAGGATAGGTGTTAGCTCTTCTCAAGATTTTTGGTAGAATTCAGCTGTGACACCATCTGGACCTGGGCTTCTGTTTGCTGGAAGATTTCTGATTATAGTTTCATTCCGTCCTTGTGATGGGTCTGTTAAGATTTTCTATTTCTTCCTGGTTCAGTTTTGGAAAGTTGTACTTTTCTAAGAATTTGTCCATTGCTTCCAAGTTGTCCATTTTATTGGCATGTAATTGCTGATAGTAGTCTCTTATGATCCTTTGTAGTTCTGTGTTGTCTGTTGTGATCTCTCCATTTTCATTTCTAATTTTATTGATTTGATTTTTCTCCCTTTGTTTCTTGATAAGTCTGGCTAGTGGTTTGTCAAATTTATTTATTTAGTTTGACTTTAGAAGAGTCTCCCTGCAATTGTTCTCAGTGGTACTCTGTTAAATTCCTTGTGTTCACCGAGGAAATTCTGCTCTCTCTCTGCCTGGCTCTCTTAGGATCTCAGCAGACAGCTCTCCTGTGCCCCCTAGTGCCCTCTCTGCACACTGCACATTCACAGTCTGCTTTCTCACCACCTTGGTCCATCTCTGGGGATGCATTGCAGTTGGTGTGAGTCCCTCTGTGTGTGGAACCTGGGGTTGATCTCAAGGGAAGAACACAGGAGCATCTCCCGTGGGGTCCCCTTGGTCTCTGTCCCTACAGAGCCTGTAAATTCAGCTATTCCTGCAGCAACTGCGTTTTCGATGTTCTTGCTGACTGACCGTCTTGTGTGTGAAATATGAAGTCTAAAGGTGTTCACAGGTGATCTTTGCATATTCACAGCAATATATTTAACTGCAAAGAACTATCCTAACCCAAAAGATTCATTCCAACAGATTATTTCTGATGTAATGTTCTATGAGACCCAGCAAACCAACTAAATCTGATTTTTATTTTAATTTGAACATAATTACAATATTGTGGTGGTTTTTGCCATACATCAACATGGATCAGCCACAGGTGCACATGTGTCCCCCTATCCTGAGCCCCCTCCCACCTCCTCCCCACCCCATCCCTCAGGGTTGTCCCAGGACACCAGCTTTGAGTGTCCTGCTTCATGCATCGAACTTGCACTGGTCATGTGTTTTACATATGGTTATATACATGTTTCAATGCTATTTTCTTCAATCATCCCACCTTCACCTTTCCCACTGAGTCCAATAATCTGTTCTTTATGTCTGTGTCTCTTTTGCTGCCTTGCATATAGGACGGTCATTACCATCTTTCTAAATTCCACGTATACGCATTCATATACTGTATTGCTGTTTTTCTTTCTGACTTACTTCGCTTTGTATAATAGGCTCCAGTTCCATCCACCTCATTAGAACTGACTCAAATGTGTTCTTCTTTATAGCTGAGTAATAGTCCATTGTGTATAGTACCAGAACTTTCTTATCCATCCATCTGCCAATGGACATCTAGCTTGCTTCCTTGTCCTAGCTATTGTGAACAGTGCTGCAGTGAACATTGGAGTAAATGTGTCTGTTTCAATTCTGGTTTCCTCTGTATGTAACTGAGCAGTGGCATTGCTGGGTCATATGGCAGAATGGAACTGGAGGAATCAACTTTCCTGACTTCAGCCTATACTACAAAGCTACAATCATCAAGACAGTATGGTACTGACCAAAGACAGAAGTATAGATCAATGGAACAAAGTAAAAAGCCCAGGGATAAATCCATGGATCCCTTATCTTTGAGAAGGCAAAAATATACAAGGGAGGAAAGACTATCTCTTTAACAGGTGGTGCTGGGAAAACTGGTCAACCACCTGTAAAAGAATGAAACTAGAACACTTTCTAACAGCATACAGAAAAATAAACTCGAAATGAATTAAAGATCTAAATGTAAGACCAGAAACTATGAAACTCTTAGAGGAAAACATAAGCAGAACACTCTCTGACATAAATCACAGCAAGATCCTCTATGACCCACTTCCCAGAGTAATGGAAATAAAAACAAAAATAAACAAATGGGACCTAAGTAAACTTAAAAGCTTTTGCACAATGAAGGAAACTATAAGCAAGGTTAATAAAGCAGCCTTCAGAATGGGGGAAAATAATAGCAAATGAAACAACTGACAAAGAATACATCTCCAAAATATACAAGCAGCTCGTGTAGCTCAATAACAGAGAAACAAGCAACTCAATCAAAAAGTAGGCCAAAGAACTAAACAGACATTTCTCCAAAGAAGACATACAGATGGCTAATAAACACATGAAAAAATGCTCAACATCACTCATTTTTAGAGAAATGCAAATCAAAACCATAGTGAGGTATCATCTCACACGGGTCAGAATGGCCACCATTAAAAATTCTATAGATAATAAATGCTGGAGAGGGTGTGGAGACAAGGGAACCCTCTTACACTGATACAGCCACTATGGAGAAGTGTGGGGATTCCTTACCCTGACTTTTAGTAGCGACTGAAGTCCCCTGGAGGATGTCCTGTGCAGTGCTTCTCCACAAGCCCCGACATGGGAGCTCTGAAGTACTGGCTGCCAGGGTCAGGATGCACCCCTCTGTTAGCAAGTGAAACTGACCGAAAACAAGAGGAAAGAAGATAAGGTCATGGATGCTGAGGAAAGCCAGGTACTTGACCAAGGATACACAATAAAAGCGATCCTCAATTTGTGTAAGATTTAGGTCCCACAAAGCTGGCCTTGTTGATTAGTTCAAGATGATGAAATAGAAGGACATCAACTTAACTCTTCTTATGTAAACACAAAAATCACAATTATCTACTGGGTGCTCAGTCGCTCAGTCATGTCCGACTCTTTAAGACCCCATGGACTGTACCCCACTAGGCTTTTCTGTCCATGGGATTTTCTAGGCAAGATTACTGGAATGGATTGCCATTTCCTTCTCCAGGGATCTGCTGAATAACCATTAACAAAACTGCTAAAACTTGTCAAAAAAGACACCCTAATTCCAGTTTTTTAAGGAATCTCCACACTGTTCTCCATAGTGACTGTACTAGTTTGCATTCCCACCAACAGTGTAAGAGGGTTCCCTTTCCTCCACACCGTCTGGAGCATTTATTGCCTGTAGACTTTTGGATAGCAGCCATTTTGACTGGCATGCAATGGTACCTCATTGTGGTTTTGATTTGCATTTCCCTGATAATGAGTGATGTTGAACATCTTTTCACGTGTTTGGATAAGAAAGCTGTGGTACACATACACAGTGGAATATTCAGTTCAGTTCAGTAGCTCAGTCGTGTCTGACTCTTTGACCCTATGAATTGCAGCATGCCAGGCCTCCCTGTCCATCACCAACTCCCGGAGTTCACTCAGATTCATGTTCATCGAGTCAGTGATGCCATCCAACCATCTCATCCTCTGTCGTCCCCTTTTCCTCCTGCCCCAAATCCCTCCCAGCATCAAAGTTTTTTCCAGTGAGTCAACTCTTCACATGAGGTGGCCAAAGTACTGGAGTTTCAGCTTTAGCATCATTCCTTCCAAAGAAATCCCAGGGCTGATCTCCTTCAGAATGGACTGGTTAGACCTCCTTGCAGTCCAAGGGACTCTCAAGAGTCTTCTCCAACACCACAGTTCAAACGCATCAATTCTTCGGCGCTCAGCCTTCTTCACAGTCCAACTCTCACATCCATACATGACCACTGGAAAAACCATAGCCTTGACTAGACGGACCTTGGTCAGCAAAGTAATGTCTCTGCTTTTGAATATGCTATCTAGGTTGGTCATAACTTTTCTTCCAAGGAGTAAGCATCTTTTAATTTCATGGCTGCAGTCACCGTCTGCAGTGATTTTGGAGCCCAGAAAAATAAAGTCTGACACTGTTTCCACTATTTCCCCATCTATTTCCCATGAAGTGATGGGACCGGATGCCATGATCTTCATTTTCTGAATGTTGAGCTTTAAGCCAACTTTTTCACTCTTCTCTTTTACTTTCTTTTACTTTTACTTTTCTTTTACTAAAAAGAAGCTTTTTAGTTCCTCTTCACTTTCTGCCATAAGGTGGTGTCATCTGCATATCTGAGGTTATTGATATTTCTCCTGGCAATCTTGATTCCAGCTTGTGTTTCTTCCAGCCCAGCGTTTCTCATGATGTACTCTGCATAAAAGTTAAATAAGCAGGGTGACAATATACAGCCTTGACATACTCCTTTCCCTATTTGGAACCAGTCTGTTGTTCCATGTCCAGTTCTAACTGTTACTTCCTGACCTGCATACAGATTTCTCAAGAGGCAGGTCAGGTGGTCTGGTATTCCTATCTCTTTCAGAATTTTCCACAGTTTGTTGTGATCCACACAGTCAAAGGCTTTGGCATAGTCAATAAAACAGAAATAATTACTCAGCCATTAAAAAGAATATGTTTGAATCAGTTCTAATGAGGTGGATGACTCTGGAGCCTATTATACAGAGTGAAGTAGGCCAGAAATAAAAACACCAATACAGTATACTAACACAAATATATGCAATTTAGAAAGATGGTAACGATAACCCTATATGCGAGACAGCAGAAGAGACACAAATATATAGAACAATCTTTTGGCCTCTGTGGGAGAGGGCGAGGATGGGGTGATTTGGGAGAATGGCATAGAAACATGTATAATATCATATGTGAAACAAATCGCCAGGCCAGGTTTGATACATGAGACAGGGTGCTCGGGGCTGGTGCATTGGGATGACCTAGAGGGATGAGATGGGGAGGGAGGGGGGAGGGGCGTTCAGGATGGGGAACACATGTACACCCGTGGCAGATTCATGTCAATGTATGGCAAAACCACTACAATATTTTAAAGTAACTAGCCTCCAATTAAAATAAATAAATAAATAAATTTAAAAAAAAAATATATATATATATATAAAAGACACCCTAAAGAGATAGCCAGTGGGAATTTGCCCTATGACTCAGGGAGCTCAAACTGGTGCTCTGTAACAACACAGAAGGGTAGGATGGGGTAGGAGGGAGGATCAAGAGGGCAGGGACGTATGTATACTATAGCTGATACATATTGAGGTATGGCAGAAACCCAACACAATATTGTAAAGCAATTATCCTTAAACTAAAAATAAACAAATTTTTTTAAAGATACACTAAATCCAAAGACAAAGAAGAAGCCACCACAAGATATCAGGAGGGGTGGAACTGCAACAAAATCAGCTCCCCTACGTACCAGGTGCTGTGCTTAATCACTCAGTCATGTCCACTCTTTGTGACCTCAAGGACTGTAACCAGCCAGGAACTTCTGTCCATGGGGATTCTCTAGGCAAGAATACTGGAGTGGGCTTCCATGCCCTCCTCCAGGGGATCTTTCCAATCCAGGGATCAAACCCAGGTCTCCCATATTGCAGGTAGATTCTTTACGGTCTGAGCCACCAGGGAAGCCTACTTGCCAGGTGGGCAACCTGCCAACTGGAAAACAATTATACTACAGAAGTTCTGCCACAGTAGTGAAAATCCTGAGCCTCAAGGCAGGCATCCCAGCCTAGGGGTCTGGTAACAGGAGGAGGAACCCCAGAGAATGTAGCTATGAAGATGAGCAGATTGTGATCTCAGGAATTCCACAGGGCTGGATGGAAAAAGGACAGTCTTGGAGGGCACACACAAGACTGTGGACTGTGTGCACACCAGCACACAGGCAAATAAAATAGTGACCTCATAAGAGACTGGACCAGGCCTACTGCTAGTACTGGAGGGTCACCTGCAGAGGCAGGGGCAGCACAGCTCACAGCAGGGACAAAGACACTTAGAGCGGCAGCTCCAGCAGATACTCATTGGCATAAGGATGCCCAGAGGTTGCCATACGAAGAGGCCTGGAAAATATTGGGAACAAATGACAGAGAAACTGAAAGAGACTTGATGTAGTAAGCATGCAGGCAGAAGGATGGTGACTCAGAGTGGGCAGGTGATGTGCCTATAATCTAAGAGAGATGGAAGCCATTGAGGGGTATCTATTGAGGTCCAAATATGGTGGGTGGGTGGGAGTGACATAATTAAATCATGTCCAAAGCTAACTCAGCTTTCAGTGTGTCCAGCTGAAGGGGAAAGAAAGGATATGGATGTAGTTAGGACTAAGGTAGGAATGTGGGAATCCAAGGTAGTAACTTGGACCAGGCAGTGATGGACCTAAAATGGAGGTGATAGAATCAAAAGAAAACTCAAGTAAAGTTGACCAGCCCGGTGAAGGACTGGATGAAGGCAGAATAAGGGAAAGGGAGGCATTCAGGAAGACTCCTGAGTTTCTCGCTGCATACCAGGAAAGGATAGTGGTTTCTTCCACTTGGTGACCTTATTCTATTATCAAACTTTCTGTGGAATTTACTAGATAATGGAGGGAAGAGAATGTGAGAAACGTAGGCAAATGAGACATTTTTCGTGTTGGACAAACTGCCATAGTTACCACTTGAGTAAGCAGCTGGTTCAGTTTTGGTCTAGAACTGCCTGCCCACTGTCACATTATTCATATATGTTTCATATGTGTTCATTGATGCATATGTGTTCCCTCCCAAGTTCTACACTGACAAGTCCCTGCAGAGATCCATTCTGCACTAAGAGCAGTCACACTTCCCTGGTAAATTCCCAGCAGACAATCCCAGTCCATCAGTGTAAGCTGTCCCATGGCAAAAAAAATGGTGCTAGGGACTGGGCTCAGAAGGTAGTGGGTTGGTGAGGCTGAGGGAGTTCAGGGTGCTATCAGCCCAGGTGTGGGAGTGCCAGAGGACTGCCACCTATCTGTACATGTATGTTGCGTGGGTCGAGTCTTGCCTGAGTCTCTTCTGCCTTCTCCAGGGATCCATGGTCCTGACCAACCTGACTGCACTGCACAGGGACCCCGCAGAATGGGCCACCCCGACACATTCAATCCAGAGCATTTTCTGGAAAATGGACAGTTTAAGAAAAGGGAATCCTTTCTGCCTTTCTCAATTGGTGAGTAGCAAGAAATTGGCGTGTGGGAACCCAGGACTCCTCTCTCTGCCCATGCCTACTCTTCTCCTTGTGATGCTTTGCTTTAGTTGGAACATCTCCGGATAGTCCTGCCCAGCTTGACTCACTCTTGCTGTGGTTGCACCTCAAGATTCCCTAGGCTGAGCATCCCCAGGACTCATGCTGTTACTTCCTAAGCCCTGGCTTGACTCTGATGGAGATTTCAGCTTCACATTGTTCTGTCCCTGCCAACACTGGGGACAGAAGCTTAGCCTCCTCCTGTTACCCACAAAGAAGGTTGGAACCTTGCCATCTGAGTAGAGTTTTAAGAGTTCCAAGATCTTTTTAGGGCCTCCCACTCACAAAAATGTAAAGTGAATTACTATGAAAGGGATGGGGGAGGTGCCAGTAAAGGAGCTGCTTGTCTGTCATTATGGGCATCACAAGGGACTTGGCGCCATGGACTTAAGTAGATGAGATTCTACTCTTTAAGATCTTTCTGAAGAGGTCTTTTTACATTTTGCCTTTTTAAATTCTAACAACTCTTTACAAATATAGTTACATCATTCACATGGTGCACAACCTGAAATCTATGAAAGAGAATGCAGGGAAACTCATGTTTCCAAGGCAGCCAGTTCCAAAAGTTCCAAAGGTCTAAATGTTTTAACTCATAACTGTGAAATGAATAACAAAATTCTTCATATGTACCAGATAATGAGTTATGTATTTTGTTGAGATCATTTCAAATGATTTCCCAAATCCTTAATTCTATAAATGTTTCCTGAGCATCTGTTATGTGTTAAGTATTCAGTCCCAAGGATATGAAAAATGATTCAGTAGACAAAAATACCAGGCAACTCTCATGAACCATTTGTTCTCCTGTAATCTCCCAAGGTTCAAATTTGAATCACCGCTTTGGGTATAAGGAAGGTAACTGAAGTTTAGCAGGGTCAGCTATGGAATATACACTCATAAAAGTCATGGGGGCAGTCTTAGAACTGAGTGTTGTTCAGGTTTGTGCAATACGAATGCCCGTGCCTCTTCCTAACAGTGTCTCCTAAAACAATAACTAAATGCTACACTGAGTTGACATTCTGAAATTCATAGTAGTTTTCTTATTATTAAGTTAAATTAAATACAGATTAATTTTCTGTGACAGTATCATTTTGCTGATCATGCCACAAAGGCACAGAGAGGAAGGGTCTGGAATTTGACCCCATGCTTAGCTTAACTTAGGCATGATCCAGAGCCCAAACTTTCCTGCTGTAGGACACTGTCCTGAGTGTATCTGAACTCATTGGATTAGATCTTCTGTGTCTTTCCTCTCCAGTTCTGTGCCACCTTTGCTCACATTGAGCAAGTCACTTTCTAATCTCAAAGCAGAATGAGATGTAAGAAAACCTTCCAGTCTTCCTGTCTACAAGAGCTTCAGGTTTCCTATTATAGTACAAAGTTTTAGCTGTTTTAAGTGTTCTAATTATTCTCCTTAAGTTTTTATTTTTGTTGTTGTGAGAGTTGTAACACACCCTTCTAATTACAGATTTTATTTTCCAGGAAATTATTTTATGTAATATGTACAGCAATCTAGTTATTAACAGTTCGAAGGAAAGAAATCAGTATTTCTTTTCCCAATGTAAAGAAATTAGAATTTAGATAAAGCTGTTTCTTGTCCAAGGTCATGTACCTAAGGAATTGGCAGAAAACAGCCTAAGACTCATTTTTTTTTTAATTTTTTTTTTGTAAAGTAGAGTTGATTTACAATATTGTGTTAACTTTCGGTAGTAGAGCAAAGTGATTCAATTACACATAAATATTTATAAACATATATATGTGTGTGTATGTATATATATATATAACATATATGTATACACACACACACACACACACACACACACACCTTTTTTTGTTGTTTTAGTTTTTTTTCCCTTACAAATTAATACAAAATATTGGTATACTTCCCTGAGCTATACAGTAGGTCCTCACTGGTTATGTATGAAGTTCTAATCTAGTGTGCTCCCTAACACAATTAGAATGTAACACATTTACAAAAACAAGGGTTTTGTCTGGATTATGGGATTATCAACATCTTTTATATCTTTATACTTCTTAGACATTTATTTTTCATTTTTGCAGTGAACATATATTAATTAGTGAGAAATTAAGTTATTAAAACACCCACAAGAGGGATAATGGAGACCCGAGTAAGGTGTTGTAGCCCAAGTAGGGAGGAGGTCATCATGCAGAGAGGGGCTGGGGGAGCCTGGAAGAGATGGTGCAGAGGTGGGCAGAGATGGGGTCGGCCCTGCACGGGGAGCCCTGGCAGGGAGATTCCCAGTCCCAATGGAGGGAAACATGACATATCAAGAAGCTGCCTCATACTTGAGAAGGCTTGATCTGATGTTCACTTTCTTATACTTCTCAACAGTTTTGTTTTTTTTAATGATTGAAAAATATTAAAACAGAATTTTGCTTTTTGTCTGCTTTTGCCATCATCATTTCCAAATGGGTTTTTGATAGACTTTAGGTTAGATGCCATTTGTAGGTCAACCCAGCCTCTCTGTTGTTCTGTCCACAGTCGGCACATACACACTGTGCCTTACCATCCTGAGCCCTGAAAGCAGTGAGCTGTGCGATTGTAGATTCACTTAACTGGGCTTAGGTTACAAGGTGGTTGCCATGAAATAAGCCAGCTATATAAAGGCCAGGGCCTATCAGGCTCTCACTTTGCTCAGGTTTTTTAAGACGTGGTACAGGATTTCAGTCCTTGCGAGAGTCACCACCTGAGCAGGTAACTCATGTCCTACTTTTGTCTTTTTAGGAAAGCGGATGTGCCTTGGAGAACAATTGGCCAGAACTGAGTTGTTTATTTTCTTTACTTCACTTCTGCAAAATTTTACCTTCAGGCCTCCAGAGAATGAGAAGCTGAGCATAAAGTTGAGAGCAAGCCTGACCAACTCCCCAGTCAGCTACCGCCTCTGTGCTATTCCTCGGGCCTGAAATTGTCGAGAGGAGGAGGGGAAGGAAAGCAAGAACAGTGGGCCTGTTCCCCTCAAGACAGAGCACATGCTCAGAAATGAGGGAGCAGCATTCAGTGCCTCTAGGGCAGTTCACAGGAACCGGACTCAGAGGAAACTGGATCCAAACCCCAGCTTTACCGTCTCCAGTGGGGCCTTGGGCTAATCAGTTATGTTGTGAGTGATTTCATTTTCATCTGGGAAGTATAAGGTGGACAATGATTTCTTCTCTAAAGGAAAAACTAATGCAAAGATCAGAGGAAATAAAGGGCTTTAAATTGCTTGGAAACTATAAAGCACATAATAAAATTCACAGTTGTGATCTGCCTCCTCTGTGTCCTTCCTTAGACGAGGACTTGCTTCTGGCCTGTTGAGATGGCCTGGATCAAAGTGGTGCCAAATGGTGGATAAGAGTTAGGAGTTTGGCCCTGGGGCAATCACAGAGGTCAGCCAGAAAGGCCCTCACACTTGGTAGCATTGGGCAAGCTTATCCTGCTTCTGCCTCAGACTGGCACCTGAGAAGTCAACAGGGCAGGTAGATTCCTGATTGATAAGCACAGTTCTATGGAAAAGCAGTTTCTCTGGTTTACCTAAGAAAACACTACCTTGGTCTTGGACACCAGAGCCAAATAGAATGTCACAAAATTTAAACAAACATGGAAAGCAAGTTCAGTTCAGTTCAGTTCAGTCGCTTAGTCATGTCCAGCTCTTTGTGACCCCTTGAATCGCAGCACGCCAGGCCTCCCGGTCCATCACCAATTCCCGGAGTTCACTCAAACTCATGTGCATTGAGTCAGTGATGCCATCCAGCCATCTCATCCTCTGTCATTCCCTTCTCCTCCTGCCCCCAATCCCTTCCAGCATCAGGATCTTTTCCAATGAGTCAACTCTGCATGAGGTAGCCAAAGTACTGGAGTTTCAGCCTCAGCATCAGTCCTTCCAATGAACACCCAGGACTGATCTCTTTTAGGATGGACTGGTTGGATATCCTTGCAGTCCAAGGGACTCTCAAGTGTCTTCTCCAACACCACAGTTCAAAAGCATCAATTCTTCGGCGCTCAGTTTCTTCACAGTCCAACTCTCACATCCACACATGACCACTGGAAAAACCATAGCCTTGACTAGAAGGACCGTTACTGGCAAAGTAATGTCTCTGCTTTTTAATATGCTATCTAGGTTGGTTCAGTTCAGTTCAGTCACTCAGTCATGTCCAACTCTTTGCGACTCCATGAATTGCAGCACACCAGGCCTCCCTGTCCATCACCAACTCCCGGAGTTCACTCAAAATCACGTCCATCGAGTCGGTGATGCCATCCAGCCATCTCATCCTCTGTCGTCCCCTTCTCCTAGGTTGGTTAGGGGAAGTAAATGTGGAAATACTTTCTGACTCTTTAAGGTACCTTCTTACCTTAAAACATCCCTCATGCATTATTTACCAACACACCTATTGTTGTTAAGAACATGGTGGTTGTGATAGATATTTTCTTAACATATGATTGTCTTCTTTGGAGAAATGTCTATTTAGTTCTTTGGCTTAAGTAATTAGCCTCCAATTAAAATTTTAAAAAATTGTCACTGTGATTGACATGTATCCCCAGCCTAAACACAGCTGATGAGCATTGACAAAGTATAGTATAGAAGGAGACAGAAATGCAGGAATCCTGCTCAGCCCCCCTGTGTGGGCACTAAGGAGAGAAAATGCCATCAACTGGAAGGCCAAGTTCCACTGAGAGCCCATGGGATTTGGATGTCAACCCACATGCAGACAAACAATGACACCTGGTAAACTGCGTTAAACCTTATAGAAGATCTTTTTCCTAAAACTGTTAGAATTAAGGAATTTAAGTAGCTCAGAGCAAAAAGGGCCATGAAGGCATGGGGCTCTTAAATCCTGTTGCTGGGATTCAGAGAAAAGCTAAATCAGTGAGCACCATTAGAAAGGGAAATAGAAATAGGGAGGGAGGGGGGAGGGAGAGAGAAAGTGTGTGGCTGGATCTATCCTAAGTCTGTCAAAGCCAATTGGAAGTCAAAGAGAAATGGTTGTGTTTCCTAAAGTGCATGGGGAGGGTTGAGCTAGACTAGAACTCACTTCATGGAAAAGAGACAGGGAAAAAGTGGAAACATTAGCAGGCTTTGTTTTCTTGGGCTCCAAGATCACTGCAGATGGTGACTGCAGCCATGAAATTCAAAGACCCTTGCTCCTTGGAAGAAAAGCTATGACAAACCTCAGTTCAGTTCAGTTCAGTTGCTCAGTTGCATCCGACTCTGTGACCCCATGAATCGCAGCACACCAGGCCTCCCTGTCCATCACCAACTCCCAGAATTCACTCAGACTCACATCCATCGAGTCAACCTAGACAGCATTAAAAGGAAAGACATCATTTTCCAATAAAGATCTGTATACTCAAAGCTATGATTTTCCACTAGTCATGTACAGAAGTCAAAGTTGAACCATAAAGAAGATTGAGCGCTGAAGAATTGATTCTTTCAAATTGTGGTGCTGGAGAAGACTCTTGAGAGTCCCTTGGACAGCAAGGAAATCAAACTAGTCAATCCTAAAGGAAATAAACCCTGAATATTCATTGGAAAGACTGATGCTGAAGCTGAAGCTCCAATACTTTGGCCACGTGATGCAAAGAGGTGACTCATTAGAAAAGACCCTGATTCTGGGAAAGGTTGAGGGTAGGAGGAGAAGGGGGCAACAGAGATGGCTGGATGGCATCACCGACTTGATGGACATGAGTTTCAGCAGGCTCCGGGAGTTGGTGATGGACAGGGAAGCCTAGCATGCTGCAGTCCGTGGGATCACAAAGAGCTGGACACACCTGAGTGACTGAACAACAGCAGCAGGACACTGAGAGCAGCCGGGGCTGCATCACCCCAATGCTCTTTCCTTGTAACCTCTTGGAAAGCTGCCTCTCTGGAAAGCACTGCAAATTATGTTTCTAGAAGAAAAGGAGTCAAACAGAGCTTGAACAACAAACATCTGAGACCTTGTCTTCCACTCCTTATTCCCCCATCAGTTCATCCTCTTTGGAGACTTAGAATTGGCCAAAATACTTTTCATTATGTGTTCAGTCTCCTAAATTACAAAACATAGGGCTTTTTATAGTCATCTCTGAGATCCATTCCTATTCCGTTGTGCATTTCCATGACTCTATAAGGGCAGGCATCCACCTACTCCCATGGGATCAATGGAAAACCCCTGGACACTCATCTGGCCTGATAGATGCAATGGGGCCCAGACCCAAGTAGCATGTGACCACAATTAACCAGAAACCTGGGGACACAGGACTGAGGGTAGTTGAACTTTCTGCCCTTTTCTTTTCCTCAAAAGCACATTGAGAGACTGTAAAATATAAATTCTCGATCTGTAAAAGCATTACAAATTAATTTTTGTTTTCTGTCCTTTTATAACTCTCTTATTCCTCATCTATTTTGGAAGCTCCAGGTTCCCTCCCCTCTTCCTTTGTGTCTGTGTCTGACGCACAGCATGCCAGCATAAGACATGTTCTGTGACATCATGGATGAGGCACTGATTTTCCTGAAAAGCACCTAGGTTATGAATATTCCTTTCACCCCTGTCTTGCATGGGTCTCAAAGAGACCCATTTTAGATATGGAAACACTGAAGAAATTAAAAAGTTGGAGGAAGAAATACCATCCTGAAAACTGAAAGTTGAAAGTGTTCATCTCTCAGTCATGTATGACTCTTTGCAACCCCATGGACTGTAGCCCACCAAATTCCTCTGCCCATGGGATTCTCCAGGCAAGAATACTAGAGTGGATTGCCATGCCCTCTGCAGATACACCATCCTAACACCAATCTAAAGAAAAGTGAAGTAGCTGTACTAAGTGCTGATATCAGAGCAAGGAAAATTATCATAAACTTTAAAAAGGAAGTAAATAACAAAAGGATCAGTTTTCCATGAAGACATAGCAATTCTATAATGTGCATGCACCTGCAAACTGATGGAACTTCAAGGCAAAATAGATGAATTTCTTATTATAGTTAGATGCTTGAATATCCCTCTACCATCAGTGGACAGAACCAAGAGTCAGAAAATCAGTAAAGGCAAAGTTGAATCATGCAATATTACCACTTACTTGGATCCAATTGCGATTTATAGAATTCATAATCTAACTAGAGTAGCACACATATCCTTCTCAAGCTCATGTTGAACATTCACCAAATAGGCCACATTCTAAGTATAAAACACACTTTATCAAATATCACATGGAAATCACACAAATTAAGCATTCATAACAAAATAGAGTTAACTAGAGACCAATAAAAGAATAGTACATGAATAACTTAGAACTATTTGAATATTGAACAACACACACAAATAAACATGGATCAAAGAAGAAATCTCCAAAAAAATGTTTTTAAACAATGAAAATATAAAGTATCAAAATGTGTAGATGCAGTGAGATCAGTGCTTTGAGGAAAATTTATACCATTGAATAAAGAAAGGTTTAAAATAATCTATGCTTCCACCTCATGGTTCTAGAAAAGGAAGAGAAAATTAAATTGAAAGCATAAGAAAATAATAAAAATGAAAGCATCAGTGAATGAAATTGAAGATAGGAAAATAGAGAAAATGAACAAAACCAAAAGTTAAAAAATTATTTTTTAAATTGGCAACATCTAGCCAAGTTAACTAAGAAAAGAGAGAGATGTTTTAAGTTACTACTGTAAATAAACATGCAACATCACTACTCATCTCATGGACATTGTAAGAAAGGAATGTTATGAACAGCTCTGTGCCCACAAATTTGATAAATGGGCCAATTCACTGAAACACAGTCTAGAAAAACTCACAAGGAAAAATAGGTATCTCAATAGGCCTATATCCATTGAAGAAATTAAATAATTAATAAACTTTGAAAAGTGAAAGCACCAGATCCAGAAGCTTCCAAATACCTATTCTACTAAACTTTAAGATGAAAATTATAGCAAGTTGCTACAATCTCTTCCAGAAAATCAAAGCATAGGAAATACTTCATAATTCAGCCCTTGAGACCAGCACTAAAAACAAACAAACAAACAAACAAGAATATCCCCAAAGAGATCAGAAAAAGGGAAAAATCAATCTCTCTTGATATAAGTGCAAAAATCTTCAAACAAGTATTAGTAAATCCAATTCAAAGATTACACAGTTATACATCACAATCAAGTGGAATTTTCTATGGTGCAAAGTGGGTTTGAAATTCAGTTAATGAAGCTCCATCACATCAAGAGGCTAAAGAAGAATATTCATATGATTTCATCAACAGAGGCCAAAGGAGCATTTGACAAACTCCAACATGCATTAATAATAAAAACTCTTAGCAAATGAAGAATAGAGAAGGACCTCCTCAACTTGATAAAAAAAAATATCTACAGAGAACTCATGGCTAACTAACATCATAGTCAATGGCGAGAAGCTAGATGCTTTCATCAGAAGATCAGTAAAAGGATATAGGTATCCATCTTATTCAAGATTGTACTAGAAGTCCTAACTAATGCAATATGACAAGAAAATGAGACAAAAGATATATATATATGTGTGTATATATATGTATGTGTATATATATATATACTACCAAGAAAGAAACAAAATGTCTATTAGAGAATCAGAAGAAATTAACAAAATGCCTTCTGGAACTAGTAAGCAATGTTAGCAATGTAGTAAGATAAAACATTGGATTATGCTACAAAGTAGTAAGTAATACAAGATTAACACAGAAATTTTAATTTCTTTAAATACAAGCAAAGAACAATAGAAATTTGAAATTAAAAACTTGGTATTGTAAGCAAGCTAAATATGAGAACTTTCTTTACTTATCACTCATTTTATGTAAATTAATAATACAAAGTTGACAATCTGTTCCTAAAGTGTTTATGGAAAGGCAAAAGATCCAGAATAATAAACACAAAATTGAAAGAGAAGAGCAAATTTGGAGGACTGACGCCAGCAGATTTCAAGACTTACTATAAAGCTGCATATTAGGATGTGTGGTATTGGTGGAGAATAGACACATAGATCAGTAGAACAGAATAAAGACCCCAGAAATAGATTCAGAAACACACAATCCTTTGACAAAGGAGCAAATGCAATTCAATGAAGAAAAAATAATATCTTCTGAAAGTTGCTGGAATAACTGGACATCCCTATGGAAAAAATGAACCTGGACACAGATGTTACAATTCTCACAAAGGCTGACTCAAAATGGATCATAGATGTAAATATAAAACTCAAAACTATTAAACTTCTAGGATTTAACAAGGAAGCTATCTAGATGACCTTGAGAGTTTCTCAATGATTTTCCATACAACACCAAATGCATGATTTATGAAACAAAAAGTAAGCTGGACTTCATTAAAATTTCAAAAAGTAACACTTATTTGAAAGTGTAATTTGAAATTTAGCCATGTTTACTTCAGATAGTAGCTGTTCAGGTAACTGTGGTTAAGAACTTCTACTGGACTGTATCCACAGGAAACTGATTAGGATGGATAAGATTCCCAAATTCACTATAAGCCTAGTAGATATCAGATATCTCAGGACTTTTGCCTTAATCTGATTTAATTCTTAGAACTCTCAGGATGAAGTGAAAATATTATTCTCATTATACAGACGGCCCAAAAGAGTGAAATGTTTTGCCAAAGCTCACCAAGGCAGAATGAATGCACAGCCAAAATAAGAACCTGGGTTTTTTTAGTCGAACAGCTTTGTCAATTATATTCAAATATGACTTATAATAAATTAACAATAGCAGTGATAGTGATGAAATAAGTTACCAGTGAGTGCTCAACATTACTTATCACTAGGAAAATGAAAATGACAATGAGCTATCCCCTCATGCTTGTCAGAATGGCTATTATCAAAAGATATCAAGTGTTGGCAAGTACACGGACAAACCCTTGTACACACTGCCGATGAGTAAGTAAATCGGCACAACCATTATGGAAAACATTACAAAGACTACTCAAAAATTTAAAATAGATCAACCTTATGATCCAATAATCCTACTTCTGGGTAAATATCTAAAGAAAGAGAATTAATTTAATGAAGAGACATCTGTACTACTATGTCCACTGTAGTATTATTCACAAGGGCTAAGACATGGAAATATCATAAGCCTCTTTCAAGGATTGAGTGAATATACAAAATATAAACAAATATATATGTATACAAAGTGAATTGAATGTTACTCAGTCGTGTCCAACTCTTTGCAACCCATGGACCATGCTGCTGCTGCTAAGTCACTTCAGTTGTGTCCAACTCTGTGCGACCCCATAGACGGCAGCCCTCCAGCTCCTCTGTCCCTGGGATTCTCCAGGCAAGAACACTGGAGTGGGTTGCCATGTCCTTCTCCAGAGGATCTTCCTGACCCAGGGATTGAACCCAGGTCTCGCGCATTGTAGAGAGATGCCTTACCATTTGAGGCACCAGGGAATAATATGCTGTCTAGGTTGGCCCAGATAATCCCGATGTGATCACACACCTAGAGCCAGACATCCTGGAATGTGAATTCAAGTGGGCCTTAGGAAGCATCACTATGAACAAAGCTAGTGGAGGTGATGGAATTCCAGTTGAGCTATTTCAAATCCTGAAAGATGATGCTGTGAAAGTGCTGCACTCAATATGCCAGCAAATTTGGAAAACTCAGCAGTGGCCACAGGACTGGAAAAGGTCAGTTTTCATTCCAATCCCAAAGAAAGGAAATGCCAAAGAATGCTCGAACTACTGCACAATTGCACTCATCTCACATGCTAGTAATGATCAATATTCTCTAAGCCAGGCTTCAGCAATACGTGAACCATGAACTTCCAGATGTTCAAGCTGGTTTTAGAAAAGGCAGAGGAACCAGAGACCAAATTGCCAACATCTGCTGGATCATCAAAAAAGTGAGGGAGTTCCAGAAAAACATCTCTTTCTGCTTTATTGACTATGCCAAAGCCTTTGACTATGTGGATCACAATAAACTGTGGAAAATTCTGAAAGAGATGGGCATACCAGACCACCTGACCTGCCTCTTGAGAAACCTATATGCAGGTCAGGAAGCAACAGTTAGAACTGGACATGGAACAACAGACTGGTTCCAAATAGGAAAAGGAGTCCATCAAGGCTGTATATTGTCACCCTGCTTTTTAAACTTCTATGCAGAGTACATCATGAGATGCTGGACTGGGAGAAGCACAAGCTGGAATCCAGATTGCTGGGAGAAATATCAATAACCTCAGATATGCAGATGATACCACCCTCATGGCAGAAAGTGAAGAGGAACTGAAAAGCCTTTTGATGAAAGTGAAAAGGAGAGTGAAAATTTGGCTTAAACCTCAACATTCAGAAAACTAAAATCATGGCATCTGGTCCCATCACTTCATGGGAAATAGATGGGGAAACAGTGGAAACAGTGTCAGACTTTAATTTTGGGGGCTCCCAAATCACTGCAGATGGTTATTCCAGCCATGAAACTAAAAGACACTTACTCCTTGGAAAGAAGGTTATGACCAACCTAGACAGCATATTCAAAAGCAGAGACATTACTTTGCCAACAAAGGTCCGTCTAGTCAAGGCTATGGTTTCCAGTAGTCATGTATGGATGTGACAGTTGGACTGTGAAGAAAGCTGAGAGCCGAAGAATTGATGCTTTTGAACTGTGATGTTGGCAAAGACTCTTGAGAGTCCCTTGAACTGCAAGGAAATCCAACCAGTCCATTCTAAAGGAGATCAGTCTTCGGTGTTCATTGGAAGGACTGATGCTAAAACTGAAACTCCAGTACTTTGGCCACCTCGTGCGAAGAGTTGACTCATTGGAAAAGACTCTGATGCTGGGAGGGATTGGGGGCAGGAGAAGAAGGGGACAACAGAGGATGAGATGGCTAGATGGCATCACTGACTCGATGGACGTGAATCTGAGTAAACTCTGGGAGTTGGGGATGGACAGGGAGGCCTGGTGTGTTGCGATTCATGGGGTCGCAAAGAGTTGGACACGACTGAGCAACTGAACTGAACTGAACTGAATGATCTAGTCCCTACTTTCTTCAATTTACATCTGAATTTGGCAATGAGTTTATGATCTGAGCCACAGTCAGCTCCCAGTCTTATTTTTGCTGACTGTATAGAGCTTCTCCATCTTTGTCTGCAAAGAATATAATCAATCTGATCTCGGTGTTGACCATCTGGTAATGTCCACGTGTAGAGTCTTCTCTTGTGTTGTTGGAAGAGGGTGTTTGCTATGACCATTGTGTTTTCTTGGCAAATCTCTATTAGCCTTTGCCCTGCTTCATTCCATATTCCAAAGCCAATATTTCCTGTTACTCCAGGTGTTTCTTGACTTCCTACTTTTTCATTCCAGTTCCCTTTAATGAAAAGGACATCTTTTGGGGGTGTTAGTTCTAAAAGGACAGAATGTGATCTACTGGAGAAGGGAATGGCAAACCACTTCAATATTCTTGCCTTGAGAACCCCATAAACAGTATGAAAAGGCAAAAGTATAGGATACTGAAAGAGAAACTCCCCAGGTTTGTTGGTACCCATATGCTATCAAGGCAAATTGGAAGTGGTCAAACAGGAGATGGCAAGAGTGAACGTTGACATTCTAGGAATCAGTGAGCTAAAATGGACTGGAATGGGTGAACTTAACTCAGATGACCATTATATCTACTACTGTGGGCAGAAATCCCTTAGAAGAAATGGAGTAGCCATCATGGTCAACAAAAGAGTCCGAAATGCAGTACTTGGATGCAGTCTCAAAAACAACAGAATGATCTCTGTTCGTTTCCAAGGCAAACCATTCAGACCAATCTAGATAGCATATTAAAAAGCAGAGACATTACTTTGCCAACCAAGGTCTGTCTAGTCAAGACTATGGTTTTTCCAGTAGTCAGGTATGGATATGAGAGTTGCGCTATAAAGAAGGCTGATTACTGAAGAACCTATGCTTTTGAACTGTGGTGTTGGAGAAAACTCTTGAGAGTCCCTTGGACAACAAGGAGTCAAACCAGTCCATCCTAAAGGAAATCAGTCTTGAATATTTATTGGAAGCACTGATGCTGCAGCTGAAGCACCAATATTTTGGCCACCTGATGTGAAGAACTGACTCATTAGAAAGACCCTGATGTTGGGAAAGATTGAGGGCAGGAAGAGAAGGGGATGGCAGAGGATAAGATGGTTGGATGGCATCACCGACTCAAAGGATGTGAGTTTGGGTAAACTCCAGGAGTTTGTAATGTACAGGGAAGCCTGGCGTGCTGCAGTGCATGGGGCTGCAAAGATTTGGACACAACTGGGAGGCTAAACTGAACTGAACTGATGGGAGGGGCCATGCTTAGTAAATCTTTAATCCAACTTTCTGTTAAAGAGTGAGGCTGTTTTTCCTCCTTCTCTGTGTGCAGATGATACTATATTAATATGTGAAGTGAAGAAGTGAAGTGAAGTCTCTCAGTCGTGTCTGACTCTTTGGGACCCCATGGACTGTAGCCTACCAGGCTTCTCCAGCCATGGGATTCTCCAGGCAAGAATACTGGAGTGGATTATCATTTCCTTCTCCAGGGGATCTCCCCGACCCAGGGATCAAACCCGAGTCTCCCGCATTGGAGACAGACGGTTTAACCTCTGAGCCACCAGGGAAGCCCTTATATTAATATGTAGGAAGCACTAAAGATACCACATACACAAAGCTGTTAGAAATAACAAATTAATTCAGCAAATTTGCAGGATCCAAAACCTACAAAACTCAGTTGTGTTTCTGTACATTAATCAAAAACCATCTGAAACAGGTCTTGTTTTTTCTTTAATGGAATCTAACAGACAGTCTTTTAATTAGTCTGTTTAGAATATTAACGTTTAGTGTGGTTATTGATACAGACTATCATCTACCATATTCATTGCTGTTTTCTGTTCATTGCTTTTGATTTTTGTTTCTTTTTGTTTTTCACTCTTTTTTTCCTCTCCTTTAAACTGAGTATTTTGTATAATTCCATTTTCTCTTTGTCTTAGCATGTCAATTATATTTCGTTTTTAAAATTTCAGTGGTGGCTCTACAGTTCACAGTATATTTCCAACTAATTCAAAACCACTTTCAACTAGAACTAATCTACTTGATTGGTAGTGCAAGTACCTTATAGTAGAATTTTCCTAATTAACTCTATCCCTTCCAACATTTGATCTTTATCATCTTTGCATTTGCTGAAATCACCAAGTATATTGTTGCTATTTTTATTTTGAACAAACTTTTATCAGCTCAATTAAGTAAAAGCAAATAATATTTAATACTTTAATTTTTTTCTTTAATGTCCTTTATTTAGGTCTGTGTTTGTATTCTATACATCTTTCCTTCTTTCTGAAGAACTTAATCATTTCTTGTGAGGCAGGTCTACTAACAACAAATTCTCTCAGACTTTGAGAAGATATTTATTTTTCCTTAACTGCTAGATGGAACAAAAAATGCATACACATAATTTTTTTTACCGAAGCAATTTATATAAAAGCAGAGAGTTCAGTGCCTTGTTATAAAGTAGTTCACAAAAAATGTCAGCTGCTGCTGTTTTTCTGATGTTTCACCAGGCTGGGTTCCATCCTTTGGTGAGAAGGTGATTGAAAATTGAGAAGCTCAAGTATCTGTGGAGTTCTCTGAGATAACAATGAAGCCATAAACCTTAGCGCCGCCTTGGTCTCAGAGAATAACAGACTCTCTAGATGGAGCAACAAACTAATGGAAAAGAAACCAACACATGAGAAATGGAATATTTCCTGCCGTATCAGTAAACAAATGCTGTCAGAGTCATCAGCAATTGCAGTCACCAGAGATAGTGAGTTGGTTAACCTTGAGGGAACTCAGGAAGAAAAGAACAGCTGCCACCTAGCAGCCATCAGACTGCAGCCACTCCCTGTGTTGAGCCAGGAGGAAACTCAGGATGTGAAGACACAGGATACTGGCCCCAGATAGGTGAGGTGCCTATCAAAGGAATGATTTCAGTGAGCCCAGACTCTTACATCTTTCCATATGTAGAAAAGTGCTAAATTTCTTAGCTTGAGATATCTAGATTTCCTTTAATTAACAAAAACATTCTGCCTTTCAGACTACCTGATCTTTGTTGCAAAACTTCTAAATAACCTGGCTCCCATCTTCACCTCCTCTGAGCAGTTCTCTCACTGTTACTTGAGATGCTGCCTTCTGGACATAAAGTCCTAAAGTGAAAGTGAGACTCTTTGCGACCCCACGGACTCCTAGCTGGTTCCTCCATCCATCCATGGGATTTTCCAGGCAAGAGTACTGGAGTGGGTTTCCATTTCCTTCTTCAGGGGATCTTCCAGCCCAGGAATCGAACCTGGGTCTCCCACATTGTAGGCAGACAGTTTTACCATCTGAGCCACTAGCGAAGTCCTAAAAATCTCCACCAAATAAAACATAACCTTAAATATTTAGGTGGTGAATATTCTATAAATTGATGAAACAAAAAACTTCCAGCCTGTCCTTTTTCTGATATCTAAGCATGTTCTCCAGGGAATCCCATGCCTGACATCTAGTGGATAGCAGGAAGGCTGGGCTACAGCCCAGAAAGGGAAAGGATCTATTAAGGGCCAGTTGTGGAGAGGGGAGAAGGTAGAGGGGCTACTCCGTCTACAATTCACTCTCACTAAAATATTCATTTTAAAATGTTCCTCTGCCTAGGTTTTCTTCGCGCTTCCTGCTGCTTCCCAGAGTTCATATTCCTTAAGGAGCCACATGGATCCCTTCTTGTAGCCTCTTTCCACTTTATAGTCTTCTTACCTCAGCGTTCCCTTACTGTGGCCACTCTGAATTCCTTAAAATTCCCTTCAACACCCAACACTCTCAAGAATCATCAGCTTCTTCCCTGCCTCTCAGCACAGGTATCTTCCTGACAAATAGGACCATGGTAGGTGGTTGTGATGATGAAATAAAAGGAATGTTCATTGAGCCTGGTGGGCTGCCCTCTATGGGGTTGCACAGAGTCGGACACGACTGAAGTGACTTAGCAGTAGCAGTAGCAACATAGCTTATTGTTGGTACTCAGCAAAGAATAGTTCTAGATCGATAGAAATGCCTGGAGCACTTTCAACACAAGCCTGTTTTACAAACTCAAGTTCAGAAGGAGATGGCTTTGTCACTTTCTAGGAGAAATACCCAACTGGTAGCACTAAGTGACAGGATTAGTATATAGAATTTTAAAGCTAAGATCCTAAACCTGTATACCCTTCTTTGAGAAATATGTTGTTTAATTTCCAAGTATTAGAAGCTTTTCTTGTTTTCTTTACCTGCTAATGATTTACAGTTGGAGATCATTAGGGTCAGAGGACATTTAACTATATGATTTCAACTTTGAACAAATATATAAAGGTTGGTTTTATGACCCAAGATAGAGTCAGTGCATATTTGAAAAAATCTGTCTTCTGCTGTTGCTGTGTGGAGCATTCTGTACTATATGTCAGACTGAAGAGATGAGTGTGTTGTTTAGTGCTTCCATGCCCTTGTTGACTTCTTATCTACTAATTCTATCAATTACTAGGAGAGGTGTGTTGAAGTTTCTAACTATAATTAGAGGCTTATTTCTGTATCTAGTCAGTTCTGGTAGTTTTATTTTATGTATTTGGCAGCTCTTTTATTTGGCACATGCACATTAAAATTGTTACATTATCTTGGTGAACTGGCTCTTTAATTATTACATAATGTCCTTCTTCATCCCTGATGATTTTCTTTGCCTGAAGTTTATCCAATATAATTTAGCCACAGCAGCTCTCTTTTGATTAGTACTTGCATAGCATATGCTTCTCCATTCTTTCACTTTTAACCTACTTATATGGTTATATTTTGAATGTGTTTTTATGTGTAACATATAGATGAGTCATTGTTTTTATTCTGCCACTCTCTCTTTTAATTCATAAATCTAGATCATTTATATTTAGCACAATTCCTGGGGTCTGAACAAATACATCTGCCATTATACTATTTACTTTCTATTTCACTTTTTTATTCCTCTATTTCTCCTTTCTGGTCTTCCTATGGGTCACTTGAACACTCTGTAAGAATTCCATTCTAATTTATCTGTAATATTTTTGAGTATGTCTCTTTGTACTATGCTTTAAGCACTTCCTATAAAGTTGTACACATAGTGAATGGTGTGGCTAATATTGGAACCAAAGGCTGTATTCCAGTGTAATAATAGATTCTCCCAAATTATGGAAGTTAAAAAAAATAACTGTCTCAATTTTCATCCACCAAAGGTAACAAAACCTTCCAGCATTTGGGTAGGAAGATGCTAATGATACTTCAGTAATAAGCCTGTGCCTCCTGAGATGGCCAAAGAGAAAGTCATTTCTCCTGGGGAGGGATCTCCTTCCTTGTTCTCTTTAGGATGAAGCCACCTTTGTTGTGGCAACTAAGAACCATCTGAATAAGACAATAATCACTGTGCTTTCCAGCATAAGGGCAATGCCGATTCAAGCTTGCATGAAGAAACCTCATCTACAACACCCTGGACCTCTTCTTTTCCGGACAGAGACAACTTCAACCACCCTGCACTAGGGGCTTCTCTATATGGCCCTGAAGCCCAAAATCCAAGGTCAGTGCATCAGTGGGTGGACCTGGCCCAGGTCAGTATGCTTCCATAAATCAGTTCATATAAATTTCAATATTCTTAAAGGGAAATTGGATTCACCGTCACTAATAATGAGAAGAAACTGAGGCTCAAAGAGCTTTAGGATCTCACAGCAGACATGTTGTGGAGCAAGAGTTTGCCCCTAGATTTGTCTCACACCAGGGCCCACTTCCCACTCACATACCTCCCTGAGGAGCTAGTCTGGAGAGCCTACTATAGCTTTAGCCATTATGATCCTGGTTATTCCATTCTTTAGTTTGACCAGGCTGCATGAAAGTTATGGGGAAATAGAAAATAGAAGCTCCTCTGCTTTTTTCAGAAAAAATCCAAGCTGAGATTGACGGCATGCTTGGCAAATCACAACAGCCAAACTCAGCCGCTCCAGACTCCCTGCCCTACACCAGTACTGTCGTCCAAGATGTGCTGAGAATGGAAAACATCATCCCCATGAACGTGCCCCGGGAGGTGGCACTGGATACCACTTTGGCTGGATACCACCTGTCCAAAGTAATTGGAGGCTTACTAACAGCCAAAGTCTTCAGGCTCCTATTGTAAATAGTAGGAATCTTAACTAGAAAAGTCATATGTATTTTTGTCTTAGGGAAACACTTAAATGGAAGGAGAGATGTATTACTGTTGATGTGATACCAGATTTTTTTTCTTCATTTGGTGTCCTTAGAAAATTAGTTCAAATAAATGTTAACAGGTGTTGTGGTGAAGAAGGCGGATTCCTAGGTCAAACATGTTCAGGCAAAGATTGGCTTTTCTTTGCTGTGAAATTTCCCAGTGTTTTTACTGTGTGATGTGCATTGTCAGAGCTTCCCTGGTGTGCTAGGCTAAAGTGGTGCTAGGAGGTGCTAGACCCAGGTTCCATCTCTGGGTTGGGAAGATCCCCTGGAGGAGGGCACAGCAACCCACTCCAGCATTCTTGCCTGGGAAATCCCATGAAGAGAGGAGCCTGGTGGGCTACAGTCCTTAGAATTGCAAAAAGTTGGACATGACAAGCAACTTAGCACATGCATTGTTAATACTTGTTGAGATACAGCAGGCAGCAATTCTCAGTCAGCCTTTGCTATGAGGTCCTTTTCTTTGCCTTGGGAGAACTTCTCACAGGGACCTGCCACGCTTACTTTGGAAAATTCTCCTTCACAATCCTGGGACTATAGAATGTTGAAATATGAATACATATTTGAGATCACCTGAACCAACATTACATTAAACTGGTGTTTCCAACATAATATCCCCAAAGGTATTTCTCCAGCTTTAATTTGGAGCCCCTTAATGAGATTACCTCACAAGGGAAAAGAATCCAAGCTTATGCAGCATTAAGTATTAAAAACAGAAAAGAATTGTTAAGCAATGACTATGTGCCATGGACTATAAAGGTTCTTTCAAAATGTTTTTATCAGTCTTCAGAATAATTCTGTTATCCTCCTTTTAGAAATTTGAAATTCAGGCTCAGAGAATGATTACTTTTGCATTTGAATTCTCAACTACAAAGTGACCAGATCTGGGTTCCAGAAACAAACCTGTTTTGATTTCCAGGCTCATCTTTTCTTACTATATACATGTTCTCTCCACAGGAGCTGCTTTACTTTGACTTTGGAAGAGTCTCCCTGCAATTGTTCTCAGTGATTCCCTGTTAAATTTCCTGTTCTCTCCAACTCAATTCTGCTCTCACTTTGCCCACCCTTCTTAACAATCTCAGCAGACAGCTCTCCTATGCCCCCTAGTGCCCTCTCTGCACACTGCACACCACCTTGTTCCATTTCTGAGGACCCACTGCAGTTTTTCTGAGTCCCTCTTGTGTGTGGCAATGGCACCCCATTCCAGTACTCTTGCCTGGAAACTCCCATGGACGGAGGAGCCTGGTAGGCTGCAGTCCAAGGGGTCGCTAAGGGTCAGACACGACTGAGCGACTTCATTTCCACTTTTCACTTTCATACATTGGAGAAGGAAATGGCAACCCACTCCAGTGTTCTTGCCTGGAGAATCCCAAGGACGGAGGAGCCTGGTGGACTGCGGTCTATGGGGTTGCACAGAGCCAGACACGACTGAAGCAACTTAGCAGCAGCAGCAGCAGCTTGTGTATGGAACCTGGGGTTGTTCTCAAAGCAAAACCAGAGGAACTTCCCCATTGTGTTTTCCTTGGTCACCATCGCTGCAAACCAGGAAAAACAGCTATTTCTGCAGTGAGTGCATTTACTATTTTCTTGCTGATTGACCATCTTGTGGGTGACACTGAGAGCTAAATGAGTTCAAAATGACCTGTGCATATTCATAGCAATTGATTTAGCTCCAGGGAACCATCCCATCTCAACAGACTGGTTCTAACGGGTTTTCTTTTCTAATGCATTGTTCTGTGAGGCCCAGTGATTTTTAATAACAACTTGAATAATCACCCTGGGGGGAGTGTCATGGGAAGTGCTTCTCCACACAGCCCCAAGCTGAGGAGTGCCAGTCCTCTGCACGCAATTTTCTATGAGCAACGGAAACTAGACTGAATGCAGAGGGGAAAAGAGGGGGAAGTGGATACTGAGGTGAGCCAGAGTCTTGCCCATGGATACACAGTGAGCGTGCTCCTCAAATTGTGTAAGGTTTAGGTCCCACAAACCTGGGGCCTCGTCAGTTAGCTCAGGAGGGTAGAGTAAGAGATTGTGGGCTTAACCCCTCTTATGTAAACATAAAAATCACAATTATCAACTGAACAATCATTAACAACAACAACAAAAGTTACCAAAAAGATATATTACATCCAAAGACAAAGAAGGAACCACAAGAAGATGATAGGAAGGGCACAAGTGCAGTAAAATCAAATCCCACCCCCATCAGGTGGGCAACCTGCAAACTGGAAAGCAATTATATTAATAACAAAGTTCTGTCACAGGTGTGAAAGTCCTGAGCACAGTGTAAGGCTTCCCAGCCTGGGGGTCTGGTAACAAGAGGAGGAGCCCCCAGAGAATGCAGCTTTGAAGACCAGCAACTTTTGAACCCAGGAACTCTACAAGGCTGTGCGGGGAAAAGAAACTCATTATATGAAGGGCACACCCAATGTCATGTGCACACCAGGACCCAGGGAATAAGGCAGTGACCTCATAGGAGACTGGACCAGACCTACCTGCTAGTATTGGAGGATCCCCTGCAGAAGCAGGGGGTCAGGGACAGCTTTGGCTCACATGAGGGATAAAGACACTAGCAGCGGCAGCTTCAGCCAGTACTCACTGGCATGAGGATGCCCAGAGGCTGCCATGAAAAGAGGCATGGAAACAAGTGGGAACAAATGGCATGACTGAGAAACTAAAAGAAATGTGATGAAGTGGGAGTGCAGGCAGAAGGACAGTGGCTCACACAGGGGACAGGTGAAGTGTCCATCTAAGAGAGATGGGAGCTATTGAAGGGCATCTATAAAGGTCCAGGTGTAGTGGGTGGATAGAAGTGGCATAATAAAATCATGTACAAAACTAACTCTGCTTTCAGTGTGTTGAGTACCTTGATGGGGAAGAGAAGATGGGCATGGATGGGGCTACTGGAGGAGTGTGAGCAACTAAGGTAGTAACTTGGACCAGGTTGTGGTTGACATAAAATGCCGGTGATAGAATCAAGAGAAATCTCAAGTGAAACTGACCAGCACAGTGAAGAATGGAATGAAGGCAGAATGAGGGAAAGCAAGGCTCTACGGAGGACTCCTGGATTTCTTACTGCATTCCAGGAAGGATAGTGGTTCCTTCCACTGGTGACCTGATTCTATTATTAAACCTTCTATGGAGTGTGCTAGATAATGGATGGAAGTTAATGGGACAAAGTTAGATGAATGAGATATTTTTCATGTTGTAGAAGCTCCCATAGTTACCTCTTCACTGAGCAGCTCAGTTGATTTTGGTCCAGAACTACCTGCCTACTGTCACATTATTCATACATGTTGCATACATGTTCATTGATACATACATGTTTTCTCCCAAGATCTACATGAAGTCCCTCCAGACAGCCATTCTTTACTCAGAAGTAATCACAGTCCCCTGATAAAATTCCCAGCGGTTAATTTCAGTCCATCATCTCAAGCTTTCCCATGGCAAAGAGCAAGTTCCTAGGGTTGGGCTCAGAAAGCGGAGGGTTGGGGATGCTGAGGGATTCAGGGTGCTATCAGCCTTGCTGTGGGAACCTGAGGAACTGCTGCACCTTTGCACACATGTGTTGTGTGTGTCAAGTCTTTGTGAGTCTCTTCCGCCTTCTCCAGGGCACCATGGACCATATATTGTAGTGTAATCTTACAAGGTTCAAATTCCAGTCACCACTGGGGATAAGGAAGGACTCTGAAGCTTAGCAGGGTCAAGAATGGTACCGACAGTCATAAAGCTCACAGGGGCAGAGTTAGAACTCAATGTTAACCAGGTTTAAAAAATATAAAACCTGAATTTGGAATGTGACATGATTAGATGCAAAATTTAGGAAAATAACTGGTGCTGGTGAAGGTTAAATTGGAGACAAATAAGATTTATGTACATAATTACCATCAACAATGATGGCAATGATGACCACACAATGTATAGGTTAAGTGCTATGGAAAGACTATACATACCTCTTTCATTTTGAAGAATATTCCTAAAAGGACAGACAGTAATCTATGTGTGATGTTACTCTTATTTCCTTTCTACATCAGTCCAGTTTGTATTGTCTACCATATAGTCTGTAATTTAAGATAAACCTTAGGAAACAGTTTCCAACTTTAAATTAAAAGGATCTCTATTAACAGCTACAGCATCATTGCTTTCATTTCATTTTAGTTTGCTTTGCCTTTAACTTAAAATTTGTACAAAAACAAAAAGTGTGCCCTTCCTAGCAATATCTCCCCAAAATAATGACTATTTGCCACAGTGAGTTGGCACTCTGAAATTCATAATAGTTTTCTTATTAAATTAAATATAGATTGATTTTTTGGTGACAGTACCATTTTGCTTATCATGCCAAAAGGGCACAGAAAGGGAGGGACTGGAATTTGACCCCATGTATACATGATGCAGAGCCCAGGCTTTCCTGCAGTAGGACACTGTTTAGCAGGCATCTGGACTGATTCTGATTAGATCTTCTGTGTCTTTCTTCCTCTGGTTCTCTGCCACCTTTGTTCATTTGGACAAGTCACTTCCTAACATGAAAGCCAATATGAGATGCAGGAAAACCTTTCAGTCTTCCCATCTATAAAAGCTTCATGTTTCCTGTTACAGTATAAAGTTTCAGTTGTTTTAAGTATTATAATCATTCTTTGTTGTGGTGGTTATTGAGAGGTGTTACATATAGTTCTAATTATAGATTTTATTTGCAAGCAAGTTATCTTATTTAATACTTAGAGCAATTGAATTATTAACAGTTAAAGAGGACAAGGATCAGAGTCTCCTTTCTCAGTGTAAGGAAATTAGGGTTAAAAGAAAGTTATTTCTCATTCAAGGTAATGTGCCCAAGGAATTGGCAGAAAATGGCCTAATACTAAAGTTTTCTTTTGTTTTAATTTTTATTGAAGTGTAGTTGATTTACAACGTTATGTTCATTTTGGATGTACAGAAAAGTGATTCAGTTATACATACATATATATCCTTTATCTGGGTTATTACAAAATATTGAGTATAGTTCCCTGTACTATACAGTAGGTCCTTGTTGGTTATGTATCAAGTTCTGACCGAGTATTCTAAAACAATAAAAATGTAATTCATTTTCCCATTCAAAAGCCCTCCATTTTACTATTCACCAAGTTCATATCATATGTATCAATTATTATTTTAAGTCACTGAGGTTTCCACCCTTGTAATGTGGCAATATAATAGGTGTGCATTATTGCTCACAAGTCTACAGTTGAGCTGGGAGCTCCATTGATCTTAGCTGGGCTCCGTTTGTGTGGAAAGTCAGTTGGCTGAGGCTGATCTAGGATGACCTCGGCTGGGACAATGGGGCTCTTTTCCAAGTTTCCTCTCCAGGAAAATAGCCCAGCTGTTGCACATCTGGAAGATAAGACCCCATGAGGAAGAAAAGCACACAGTGCTTTCTAAGGGTCAGGCTTGGAATAACCAGCACTCCCACTGCTTTCTGGGCCCATGCAGGTCATACTGTGAGCTCCAGTCCAAGGAAAAGGGAAAATAGCACAATTTTTATGGGAAGAGCTATGAAATCACATTGCGAATGATGTGGTGCTGGGAGCCAGTGTGAGGAACTCCACCTATAGCAAAGGTCATGAGAAAGGAGGCTTCAGCGTACGCAAAGGCGGGATCGAGCCTCAGGAAACCCCCTGTTCCCGAGCATCTACCCCCAAGCCAGAGTCTACCTACTTTACTGTTTCATGCTCTCACCTACAACCTCTGACTTTATGGGGGGCTTTTCCCCACTGGTTCTCTTGGAGAAGGAGTAAACTTGCAGCTCCAGTCAATAAAAATTCCTAGGCATGACAAGGGTGTCTCAGGTCAAACTTCTCTGCTGGCAGACTAGCTTGTGTGACAGGATTATCCACACTCCTGCCACTAGACACATGATTGTTTACCACCTCTCAACCATAAACAGCACAGAGAGTTTGGAGTATTTTGAAAATCTTAATTAGCATAGGGCTTTTTTCATTGTTGAGTCAATGATTGCCGCCAGACCTCCATATCCTTAGGCACCTGGGAATATATTAATGTATTTGGAATACAGAAAAGGAAATATAGTAGTTTTTGATGTTAGCAATACTAGACTTTTTCAGTTAATGAATTTTCTCTTTTGTTATAGATCTGTACTTTGTTATAAATCACTGTGTCCTTGCTACGTAAAAATGTAATTTTATCACTATCTTAAGACTAAATAGATCTTAAGGGGAACATTGGTGAAGGGTTTTCATTTGTTGGGCTGATGTTTGCTGCTACTTCTCCATATTCCCTGCCCTTATAATGAATATAACTAGCATATAGGAGAAATAAATATTAACCTTTAAGATTAATCATGTTAACCTTAGGTTAAATAAATTCCTTTCTTAGTTGTAACCCACTACACCCTCACCCTATAGGAATGCAACTTTATCTGCTACCTTCAGAGAGTGGTGCCTGGTTTAAGAAAAAACATGCTTGGAAAAAATAAGTTTTCTGCTTAACTGACCATTATCAGAAAGAAAGGGTCATAAAATGTCAGCAGGCCTCATGGCCAGAAGATGATGTAAAACCCCTAAGACCTTTTTTTATACATTTATGTGAAGCACCTGATTTTGATAAAGGTCAGGACTGCTGACCCCCGCGTGATTTTAAAATTTCCATTTGTCTCTATGTGTAACAAAAGTTATATAAGCAAACCTAAAAAGTAAAGAAATCGGATCAGTTTCTGGAAAGACTGATTCCCCTGTGTCGTTCTTTCTTTCCCCTTCTGGCTGAATTCCCATCTGGAACGTGGATGCTCACCAAGCCTGCTAATTTTGCCCTGGCTTTTTAAGATCCATGCGAGAGGGAGCCCAAGGAGGGGCAACCTCCGATATTCAAGTGGGCGCCAGTGGCCTACGTAGGTGGTGCAAGCTTCTTGTCTCGAAGCTTTATTGGTATCCCACGTAAACCAAGTTATTCAGCCTCTTTTTCTCCACTAATTTTCCTACTACGCTATTTCTTTCTAATCTTCCTCTATATCTTTAATTAAGCAATTAATTTCTAGGACGCTGACTCTGTCCCCACTTTGAATTACCCTGGATCCACTGGGGCTGGACCCCAGCAACGTGGATTCAGGGAGAGGGGGGAAATTGGAGCCACTGTTGAAATCAGGTGATCTCACTGTCTGTCTTTCTGCCTGAGTGAAATTCAGAGAAGGCAAGTAATTTGGGGATGCTATCAGTCATAACAGAATGAGGCCTAGCTAAACAGAACAGCAAATAGAAACTCCAAACTCCACTGAGTCACAGTGTCAACACCCCTGTCACGTTTATTCCTACCACACTCCCATCTTTGGAGCACAATTGCTTTCCTTCATTCCTGATCCAGTGCTTTGTAAAGAAAGCTTACTTGAAGGAATGGTATGTATATAGCTCCTTCCCTTTCCTTAGAAAAAACAGTCAGGTAGGGGCTTAGGACATATGCACAGTCAGGGCAGATGACAAAGGTATTATTGCAAATTCATATTTTCTTTCTTCATTTCAGTTTTTCCCTTTTTATCCAACAAAGCAGCAGACAGTTTCATGAAAGGCAAGAGGTTGAGTCCTCATTTGAAAAAAAAAAAAAAGTCACTGGATCATAGCAACAAGATTTGAAAGACCTATTTTTAAAAAACTCTAGGTCAATCCTCTAATTCTTAGAGAGGTAATTGATGTGTTTGCTAGTGATGGCCAGTTACTGGAAGCACCAAGGAGAAGTTCCATGTTTCATATAATCCAGAATGAAGCCTTGAAATAAGGTAGCCCTGCTTTTCATGATTTTAAGATCAAATTCTCATCTCCTGTCTTACTGGTATCCTGCCCAGACACATAACATAGTTAAGAGAGACATTATTTCTCCAGTTTGATGAGAGAATGGTTTTGTTCGGTGAGAATGAGTCATTTAGTTATAGCCCAGAGCTGGTCCAGTGCTCCAACACTGGCTCCTGACTCTGTGACCCATTTTGTCACAATATCTGGACTCTCCTAGAATTGGGGGTATTTCCAATGCAGCAGGTTTGGTGCCATTTGGACAAATTTCCTCATTTGCTGCAATGCCAACCAATTTTCTCAGTGTTCTATTAGTAACTGGTAAAGAGGTCAGAATGAGAGGAACAGAGATAATTAGACTTGTGCTTCTGGGAAATACAGGCATAGAATTATATAAAAATGGCATAATTCTGAAACATATTTCAATTTATTAAACACTTTTACAGATACTCTTTAATTCTATTTCTCAACACTGGTTACAGACAGAGGACAAAATACAGACAGACCACATTAACTATTTTTCAAAAATATGTCATTACATGAGGAAATACAAAAGCAGCACCCAGAATTAAATACAGAGAGTAATCCTAGTGATGGTGTGTAGGAGAATCTTTACAGAGACAGTGAGGAAATATGTCAAATGTTAACAAAGGTTTTCTCTGTATTTGTGGATTATAAGTATCTTTTATTATCTTTATAATTTTCATAATTTTTTTCACATTTGCTTTGAACATGTATTAATTAGGGAGAAACCAAGTAATTATAAAACACCCACAAGACATGGTGGTAGAGCCCAGTGTAGGGTGTTGTAGCCCAAGTTGGGGAGGAGGGCATCATGAAGGGGAGGGATTTGGGGAAGCCTGGAGCAGGTGACTCACAGGTGGGATTAGATGGGGTCAGCCCTGCATGGGTCACCCTGGCAGGGAGATTCCCAGTCATGAAGGAGGGAAATGTGATGCAGAGAAGATTCTTTGTACCTGAGAAACTTTGATCTGATGTTCACTTTCTTATACTTCTTAACAGTTTTCTTTTAAAGATTGAGAAAAATTATCTTTGACAAAGGAGGCAAGAATATACAATGGATTAAAGACAATCTCTTTAACAAGTGGTGCTGGGAAAACTGGTCAACCACTTGTAAAAGAATGAAACTAGGTCACTTTCTAACAACATACACAACAATAAACTCAAAATGGATTAAAGATCTAAACGTAAGACCAGAAACTATAAAACTCCTCAAGGAGAACATAGGCAAAATACTCTCCGACATACATCACAGCAGGATCCTCTATGACCCATCTCCCAGAATACTGGAAATAAAAGCAAAAATAAACAAATGGGATTTAATTAAAAGCTTCTGCACAACAAAGGAAACTGTAAGCAAGTTGAAAAGACAGCCTTTGGAATGGGAGAAAATAATAGCAAATGAAGCAACTGACAAACGACTAATCTCAAAAATATACAAGCAACGCCTACAGCTCAATTCTAGAAAAATAAATGACCCAATCAAGAAATGGGCCAAAGAACTAAATAGACATTTCTCCAAAGAAGACATACAGATGGCTAACAAACACATGAAAAGATGCTCAACATCATTCACTATCAGAGAAATGCAAATCAAAACCACAATGAGGTACCATTTCATGCCAGTCAGAATGGCTGCAATCCAAAAGTCTACAAGCAATAAATGCTGGAGAGGGTGTGAAGAAAAGGGAACCCTCTTTCATTGTTGGTGGGAATGTAAGCTAGTACAGCCACTATGGAGAACAGTGTGGAGATTCCTTAAAAATCTGGAAATAGAACTGCCTTATGACCCAGCAATCCCACTGCTGGACATATACACTGAGGAAACCAGAATTGAAAGAGACATGTGTACCCCAATGTTCATCGCAGCACTGTTTATAATAGCCAGGACATGGAAGCAACCTAGATGTCCATTAGCAGATGAATGGATAAGAAAGCTGTGGTACATATACACAATGGAGTATTACTCAGCCATTAAAAACAATACATTTGAATCAGTTCTAATGAGATGGATGAAACTGGAGCCGATTATACAGAGTGAAGTAAGCTAGAAAGAAAAACACCAATACAGTATACTAATGCATATATATGGAATTTAGAAAGATGGTAATGATAACCCTGTATGCAAGACAGCAAAAGAGACACAGTTGTATAGAACAGTCTTTTGGACTCTGTGGGAGAGGGAGAGGGTGGAATGATTTGGGAGAATGGCACTGAAACATGTATAATATCATATAAGAAATGAATCGCCAGTCTAGGTTTGATGCAGGATACAGGATGCTTGGGGCTGGTGCACTGGGATGACCCAGAGGGATGGTATGGGGAGGGAGGTGGGAGGGGGATTCAGGATTGGGAACATGTGTACTCCCGTGGTGGATTATGTTGATGTATGACAAAAACCAATACAATATTGTAAAGTTAAAAAAAAGAAAGAAACAAAGAAAATGATAATAACTACCAAAAAAACGAAGATTGAGAAAAATTAAAACAGAATTCTGCTTTTCTTTTTGTCTCTTTTTATAATTATTGCTTGCTAATGGATTTTTGAAAGACTTTAGACTAGATGTCATTTGTAGGTCAACCCAACCCCTCTCTTGTTCTATCCACAGCCTGTACCTTCTTCACCCTGTGCCTCAGCAGCCTAACCCCTGAAGCAATGTAGTGTGTGATTGTGTATTTAGGTCGCTGGGCTTAGGTTAACCCAGGTGGTTGTGATCAAATAAGTAGAGTACATAAAGGCCCAGGGCTGGGCAGACATTCCCTTTGCTCAGGATTTGCAAGAAGAGGTAGAAGGTTTCACTCCATGCTTTTACAGACACCAACTGAGCAGGTAACTCATATTTTTGTCTTTCAGGAAAATGGGTGTGCCTTGGAGAACAATTGACCAGAACTGGCCTGACAACAAGGAGCTGAGCCTGAAGTTCAGAGTGAAACTGACCCTCGCCCCAGTCAGCCACTGACTCTGTGCTGTTCCTCGGGCCAGAGACTTCAGGAGGAGGAGGGGAAGGAAAGCAGGAAGGATGGGCCTGTTCCTCCCCCTTCCCACCCACCCAAGGCTCAGAAGTGAGGGACCAGCATCCAGTGCCTCTAGGACAGGCCATAAGAACTGGACTCGGAGGAGACTGAATTCAAACCCCAGCTTTACCGTCTCCAGTGGGGCCTTGAACAAATCAATTATATTGTGAGTGATTTCATTTTCATCCAGAGGATTTAAAGTGGACAATGATTCCATCTCTAAAGGGAAAAATGCTGTAAAGATCAGAGGAAATATGGGCTTTATGTGGCTTGGAAGTCATAAAGCACATCATGAAAATCACAGCTGTGATCTGCCTCCTTCCTGCTTCCTTCCTTACACAGGGATTAGCTTCTGGCCTGTTGTGATGGCCTGGGCAACCTTGCCTGCTTGTGTGCTCAATCGTGTCTTTGTGACTCCATGGACTGTAGGCCACCAGGCTCCTCTGTCCTTGGGGTTTTCCAGGCAAGAATATTGGAGTGGGTTGCCATTTCCTTCTCCAGGGGATCTTTCCAACCCAGGGTTCAAACCAGCATCTCCTATACTGTCAAGATGATTTTTTACCACTGGGCCACAAAGTGGTGCCCATTAGTGGATAAGAGTTAGAAGTTGGGCCCTGTGGATCACAATAAACTGTGGAAAATTCTAAAAGAGATGGGAATACCAGAGTACCTAACCTGCCTCTTGAGAGACCTACATGCAGGTCAGGAAGCAACAGTTAGAACTGGACATGGAACAACAGACTGGTTCCAAATAGGAAAAGGAGTATGTCAAGGCTGTATATTGTCACCCTGCTTATTTAACTTCTATGCAGAGTACATCATGTGAAACACTGGGCTGGAAGAAGCACAAGCTGGAATCAAGATTGCTGGGAGAAATATCAATAACCTCAGATATGCAGATGACACCACCCTTATGGCAGAAAGTGAAGAGGAGCTAAAAAGCCTCTTGATGAAAGTGAAAGAGGAGAGTGAAAAAGTTGGCTTAAAGCTCAACATTCAGAAAACGAAGATCATGGCTTCTTGTCCTATCACATCATGGCAAATAGATGGGGAAAGAGTGGAAACAGTGGCTGACTTTATTTTTGTGGGCTCCAAAATCACTGCAGATGGTGATTGCAGCCATGATATTTAAAGATGCTTACTCCTTGGAAGGAATTTATGACCAAACTAGGCAGCATATTAAAAAGCAGAGACATTACTTCGCCAACAAAGATCCATCAGGTCAAGGCTATGGTTTTTCCAATGGTCATATATGGATGTGAGAGTTGGACTATAAAGAATGCTGAGCACCAAAGAGTTGATGCTTTTGAACTGTGGTTTCGGAGAAGACTCTTGAGAGTCCTTTGTACTGCAAGGAGATCCAACAAGTCCATCCTAAAGGACATCAGTCCTGCATGTTCATTGGAGGGACTGATGTTGAAGCTGAAACTCCAATACCTTGGTCACCTGATACGGAGAGCTGACTCATTTGCTCAACATCACTCATTATTAGAGAAATGCAAATCAAAACCACAATGAGGTACCACTTCACACCAGTCAGAATGTCTGCGATCCAAAAATCTGCAAGCAATAAATGCTGGAGAGGGTGTGGAGAAAAGGGAACCCTCCTACACTGTTGGTGGGAATGCAAACTAGTACAGCCACTATGGAGAACAGTGTGGAGATTCCTTTAAAAATTGCAAATAGAACTCCCTTATGACCCAGCAATCCCACTGCTGGGCATACACACCAAGAAAACCAGAATTGAAAGAGACACATGTACCCCAATGTTCATCGCAGCACTGTTTATAATAGCCAGCACATGGAAACAACCTAGATGTCCATCAGCAGATGAATCGATAAGAAAGCTGTGGTACATATACACAATGGAGTATTACTCAGCCATTAAAAAGAATTCATTTGAATCAGTTCTGATGAGATGGATGAAACTGGAGCCGATTATACAGAGTGAAGTAAGCCGGAAAGAAAAACACCAATACAGTATACTAACACATATATATGGAATTTAGGAAGATGGCAATGACGACCCTGTATGCAAGACAGGAAAACAGACACAGATGTGTATAACGCACTTTTGGACTCAGAGGGAGAGGGAGAGGGTGGGATGATTTGGGAGAATGGTATTCTAACATGTATACTATCATGTAAGAATTGAATTGCCAGTCTATGTCTGACGCAGGATACAGCATGCTTGGGGCTGGTGCATGGGGATGATCCAGAGAGATGTTATGGGGAGGGAGGTGGGAGGGGGGTTCATGTTTGGGAACGCATGTAAGAATTAAAGATTTTAAAATTTAAAAAATAATAAAAAATAAAAAAAATTAAAAAAAAAAAAAAAGAAAAGACCCTGATGCTGTGAAAGCTTGAGGGTAGGAGGAGAAGGGGACGACAGAGGATGAAATGGTTGGATGGCTCACCGACACAATGGACATGGGTTTCGGAGGCCTCCGGGAGTTGGTGATGGACAGGGAGGCCTGGCGTGCTGCGATTCACGGGGTCGCAAAGAGTCGGACATGACTGAGCGACTGAACTGAACTGAACTGAACTGATTGACTTGCTCTTCAGCCAATAAGTAGTGTTCAATGCCTGTGACCTCCACCCATAGACTGCAGGCTTTCCTGTCCTTCACTATAACCCAGAGTTGGCTCAGATTCATGCCCAATGAGTCAGCTGTTTGCATCAGGTGCCAAATTATTGGAGGTTCAGTTTCAGCATCAGTCCTTCCAATGATTATTCAGGGTTGATTTCCTTTAGGATTGACTGCTTAATCTCCTTGCTGTCTAATGGACGCCCAAACAGCACAGGTCAAAAGCATCAATTCTTTGGCACTCAGTCTTCTTTTTGGTCCAATTCTCAAATCCATATATGACTACTGGAAAAACTATAGCTTTGACAATATGGACCTCTGTCGGCAAAATAATGTCTCTGCTTTTAAATATCCTGTCTAGGTTTGTCATAGCTTTTCTTCCAAGGAGTAAGCATCTCTTAAGTTCATGGCTATTAGTCACTGATTTTTCAGTAATTTTGGAGCCCGAGAAAATAAAATCTGTCACTGTTCCCAGCTTTTCTCCAAATATCTTCCATGAAGTGATGGGACTGGATGTCATGATCTTAGTTTTTTGAATGTTGAGATTCAAACCAGCTTTTTCCCTCTCCACTTTCACATTCATCAAGATGCTGTTTAGTTCCTCTTCCATTTCTGCCATTAGAGTGGTATCATCTAATGATAGAATCTATTGATGGAATCACATATTTTTCTTTAGCCTGTTGATGTGATGAAGTTACATCAGTTGAATTTCAAATATGGAGTCCACTTTGCATACCTAGCAGAAAATCCCTCTTGATCATGGTGTATACCACCTTGTATACATCTCTGAATTTGATTTACTAACACTTGACAAAGTTTTTGCACCAATGTTCATGAGAATGATTTTTCCTTCTCCTCAGACCTTTGTTTGGTTTTTTAATTAGTGTAACATTGGTCTCAAGGGCTGAATTAATATTTTCTATGCATTGATTTTGTGGAAAAGATTGTAGCAACTTATTATGATTTACTTCTTAAAGTTCAGTAGAATACATCTTTGAAAACTTCTGGATCTGCACTTTCACCTTTGAAAGTTTATTAATGATTTACTTTTTCTTTAATAGCTATAGGCCTATTGAGATCTCTATTTCTTCTTATGTGAGTTTTTATAGACTATGTCTTTCAATGAATTGGCCCATTTCATGTAGGTTATCAAATGTATGGGCACAGAGTTATTCATGATATTTCTTTTTTATAATATCCATTAGATTAGTAGTGATGGTGTTTGTTCATTTATCATAGTAATTTATATCATTTCTCTCTTTTCTCAGTTAACTTGTCTAGACATTTACCAATTTTTAAGAAATTAAAAAACAAAACTTTTGCTTTTGTTCAGTTTTCTGTTGTTCACCTATCTTCATTTTGATTCATTACTGCTCTAATTTTTATTATT
This sequence comes from Ovis aries, assembly GCF_016772045.2. Classification (NCBI taxonomy): domain Eukaryota; kingdom Metazoa; phylum Chordata; class Mammalia; order Artiodactyla; family Bovidae; genus Ovis; species Ovis aries. The sequence continues at coordinate 34,891,048 of NC_056054.1, read as the reverse complement.
TATTTTCTTGTGCTTTCTTTGGATTTAATTTTCTCTTCTTTTTCTAGAATCATGAGATAGAAGATTAGATTGTTTAGTCTTTTATTCTTTCCTACTATATGCTTTCAATGATATAAATTTTCTTCAAAGCACTGATTTTAGTGAATCCACACATTTTGATAGGTTATATTTCATTTATTCAAGATTTTTTACTTTTTGGAGAGTCCTTCTTTGAGTCATGTTTATTTATGTGTGTTGTTCAATATCCAAGTAGTTTGCAGTTTTCTACCTACTATTGATATCTAGTTAACTTTGTTTTATTATGAAAGCATAATTTGTGTGACTTCTATATTGATATTTAATAAAATATATTTTATATTAGAATGTGGCCTATTTGGTGAATGTCCTACATAAGCCTGAGAAGAATATGCATGCTGGTCTTGTTGGATTATGAATTCTACAAAGGTTAATTGAATCCAGGTAATAGATAATGGTTCAACTTTGCTCTTACTGGTTTTCTGCATCTTGGATCTGTCCATTGATGGTAGAGGGATATTCAAGTCTCTAAGTATAATGGTAAATTCATCTATTTTCCCTTGAAATTCCATCATTTGCCTGCAAGTATTTTGAAACTCCATTGTTAGTTATATACACATTATAGAATTGCTATGTCCTCTTGGATAACTGACCCTTTATCATTATACATAGACCTTTGATTCATTGCTGCTCTAATTTTTATTATTTATTTTCTTCTGCTTTCTTTGGATTTAATTTTCTCTTCTTTTTCTAGAATCATGAGTTAGAAGATTAAATTGTTTATTTTAGTCTTTTCTTCTTTCCTACTATATGCATTCAATGATATAAATTTTACAGTTTATGAAAGTTTTCCTTGTTCTGATAACAGCAATTAATACAACTACTTCAGTTTTCTTTGATTGGTGTTATCATGGTATGTCTTCCTCTAACCCTTTCATTTCAATGTATCTGTGTCTCCATATTTAAAATCAGTCTGCTCTAGGCAACATATAGTTGGGTTTGTGTATGTGTGATCAAAAACAAATAACAGGAGATCTACCTGATATATAAAATTTTAAATGTAGAGTAAATCACCAGCTGTGGGTTTCCATATTGTAATGGTTAGCACTCTGGACTCTGAATCCAGTGACATAACTTCCCTGGTGCTTAGATGGTAAACAATCACTCTGCAGTGCAGGAGACCCAGATTTAATCTGAGGTCAAGAAGATGCCCTGGTCTTACATTTAGATCTTTAATCCATTTTGAGTTTATTTTTGTGTGTGGTGTTAGAAAGTGATCTAGTTTCATTCTTTTACAAGTGGTTGACCAGTTTTCCCAGCACCACTTGTTAAAGAGATTGTCTTTACTCCATTGTATATTCTTGCCTCCTTTGTCAAAGATAAGGTGTCCATATGTGTGTGGATTTATCCCTGGGCTTTCTATTTTGTTCCATTGATCTATATTTCTGTCTTCGTGCCAGTACCATACTGTCTTGATGACTGTGGCTTTGTAGAAGAGCCTGAAGTCAGGCACTATAAACTCCTAGAGGAGAACATAGGCAAAACACTCTCCGACATAAATCACAGCAGGATCCTCTATGATCCACCTCCCAGAATTCTGGAAATAAAAGCAAAACTGAACAAATGGTATCTAGTTAAAATTAAAAGCTTCTGCACAACAAAGGAAAATATAAGCAAGGTGAAAAGACAGCCTTCTGAATGGGAGAAAATAATAGCAACTGAAGCAACTGACAAACAACTAATCTCAAAAATATACAAGCAACTTATGCAGCTCAATTCCAGAAAAATAAACGACCCAATCAAAAAATGGGCCAAAGAACTAAATAGACATTTCTCCAAAGAAGACATACAGATGGCTAACAAACACATGAAAAGATGCTCAACATCACTCATTATTAGAGAAATGCAAATCAAAACCACAATGAGGTACCACTTCACACCAGTCAGAATGTCTGCGATCCAAAAATCTGCAAGCAATAAATGCTGGAGAGGGTGTGGAGAAAAGGGAACCCTCCTACACTGTTGGTGGGAATGCAAACTAGTACAGCCACTTTGGAGAACAGTGTGGAGATTCCTTAAAAATTGCAAATAGAACTACCTTATGACCCAGCAATCCCACTTCTGGGCATACACACCGAGGAAACCAGAATTGAAAGAGACACATGTACCCCAATGTTCATCGCAGCACTGTTTATAATAGCCAGGACATGGAAACAACCTAGATGTCCATCAGCAGATGAATGGATAAGAAAGCTGTGGTACATATACACAATGGAGTATTACTCAGCCGTTAAAAAGAATTCATTTGAATCAGTTCTGATGAGATGGATGAAACTGGAGCCGATTATACAGAGTGAAGTAAGCCAGAAAGAAAAACACCAATACAGTATACTAACACATATATATGGAATTTAGGAAGATGGCAATGACGACCCTGTATGCAAGACAGGGAAAGAGACACAGATGTGTATAACGGACTTTTGGACTCAGAGGGAGAGGGAGAGGGTGGGATGATTTGGGAGAATGACATTCTAACATGTATACTATCATGTGAATTGAATCGCCAGTCTATGTCTGACGCAGGATGCAGCATGCTTGGGGCTGGTGCATGGGGATGACCCAGGAAGATGTTATGGGGAGGGAGGTGGGAGGGGGGTTCATGTTTGGGAATGCATGTAAGAATTAAAGATTTTAAAATTTTAAAAAATAAAAAACTAAAATATTTTATCTTAAAAAAAAAAATCTGCAAGCAATAAATGCTGGAGAGGGTGTGGAGAAAAGGGAACCCTCTTACACTGTTGGTGGGAATGCAAACTAGTACAGCCACTATGGAGAACAGTGTGGAGATTCCTTTAAAAATTGCAAATAGAACTCCCTTATGACCCAGCAATCCCACTGCTGGGCATACACACCGAGGAAACCAGAATTGAAAGAGACATGTGTACCCCAATGTTCATCGCAGCACTGTTTATAATAGCCAGGACATGGAAACAACCTAGATGTCCATCAGCAGATGAATGGATAAGAAAGCTGTGGTACATATACACAATGGAGTATTACTCAGCCATTAAAAAAAATACATTTAAATCAGTTCTGATGAGATGGATGAAACTGGAGCCGATTATACAGAGTGAAGTAAGCCAGAAAGAAAAACACCAATACAGTATACTAACACATACATATGGAATTTAGAAAGATGGCTTTGATGACCCTGTATGCAAGACAGCAAAAAAGACACAGATGTGTATAGCAGACTTTGGACTCAGAGGGAGAGGAAAAGGGTGGGATGATTTGGGAGAATGGCATTGAAACATGCATATTATCATGTAAGAATTGAATCGCCAGTCTATGTCTGATGCAGGATACAGCATGCTTGGGGCTGGTGCACGGTGATGACCCAGAGAGATGTTATGGGGAAGGAGGTGGGCGGGGGGTTCATGTTTGGGAATGCATGTACACCCGTGGTGGATTCATGTCAATGTATGGCAAAACCAATACAGTATTGTAAAGTAAATAAAGATGCCCTGGAGGAGGAAATGGCAACCCACTCCAGTATCTTGCCTGGAGAATACCATAGACAGAGGAGCCAGGCGGGCTACAGTTCATAGAGTCGCAAAGAGTCAGACAACAGTGACTAACACTTTCACTTCTAAGGGAAACAGTAGTGTTAACTCTAACCACAGCATTTTACACATGATCTCTAGAAATTTTCCATCTCACATGGCTGAAACTCTATTCCCATGGAACAGAAAATTTTCATTTTTTCCTTCCTCCAGTACCTGGAAACCACTAGTGTGGGCAAACTGGAAGACTTATGCACCATTGGTTAAGAATGTAAAGTGGTGCTGCCGCTATGGAAAACAGTATGGAGATTCTTTACAATTAAAAATAGATCTTCCCTATGAACCACTGGTGCTATTACTGGGCACTTAGTCACAAGCATAGAAATCAGAAAATTAAAGAGAGAGATTTTCGTTTCACAGCACCATTATTCATAATAACCAAGAGTTGGAAACAAGCTCAGTTCAGCTCAGTTCAGTTCAGTCGCTCAGTCGTGTTTGACTCTTTGCGACCCCATGAATCGCAGCACGCCAGGCCTCCCTGTCCATCACCATCTCCCGGAGTTCACTCAGACTCACGTCCATCCAGTCCGTGATGCCATCCAGCCATCTCATCCTCTGTCGTCCCCTTCTCCTCCTGCCCCCAAACCCTCCCAGCATCAGAGTCTTTCCCAATGAGTCAACTCTTCACATGAGATGGCCAAAGTACTGGAGCTTCAGCTTTAGCATCATTCCTTCCAAAGAAATCCCAGGGTTGATCTCCTTCCGAATGGACTGGTTGGATGTCCTTGCAGTCCAAGGGATTCTCAAGAGTCTTCTCCAACACCACAGTTCAAAGGCATCAATTCTTCGGCACTCAGCCTACTTCACAGTCCAACTCTCACATCCATACATGACCACAGGAAAAACCATAGCCTTGACTAAACAGACCTTAGTTGGCAAAGTAATGTCTCTGCTTTTGAATATACTATCTAGATTGGCCATAACTTTTCTTCCAAGCAGTAAGTATCTTTTAATTTCATGGCTGCAATCACCATCTGCAGTGATTTTGGTGCCCCCAAAAATAAAGTCTGACACCGTTTCTACAGTTTCCCCATCTATTTCCCACGGAGTTATGGGACCAGATGCCATGATCTTCGCTTTCTGAATGTTGAGCTTTAAGCCAACTTTTTCACTCTCCTCTTTCACTTTCATCAAGAGGCTTTTTAGCTCCTCTTCACTTTCTGCCATAAGGGTGGTGTCATCTGCATATCTGAGGTTATTGATATTTCTCCCGGCAATCTTGATTCCAGCTTGTGTTTCTTCCAGCCCAGCGTTTCTCATGATGTACTCTGCATAGAAGTTAAATAAGCAGGGTGACAATATACAGCCTTGACGTACTCCTTTTCCTGTTTGGAACCAGTCATTGTTCCATGTCCAGTTCTAACTGTTTCTTCCTGACCTGCATACAGATTTCTCAAGAAGCAGGTTAGGAGGTCTGGTATTCCCATCTCTTTCAGAATTTTCCACAGTTTATTGTGATCCACACAGTCAAAGCCTTTGGCATAGTCATAAAGCAGAAATAGATGGTTTTTCTGGAACTCTCTTGCTTTCTCCATGATCCCGCAGATGTTGGCAATTTGATCTCTGGTTCCTCTGCCTTTTCTAAAGCCAGCTTGAACATCAGGGAGTTCGTGGTTCACGTATTGCTGAAGCCTGGCTTGGAGAATTTTGAGCATTACTTTACTAGCATGTGAATGTCCTTTAATGAATGAATGAGTAATGAAAATGTGTACTATATATGCAAGGAAATATTCTTCAGTCATAAAGGAGAAAGAAACCTTATCAATTCTAGAAATGGATGACCATTGAGGACTTTACACTAAGTGAAATAAGCTAGCCATTGAAGGACAAATATTACATGATTCTACTTCTCTCAGTTATCTAAAATAGACAGCTCATAGACAAAAGTGTGAGGTTTCCAAGGTTGCTTTGACTCTTCAGAGTCTTTGTGATTTCATATAGATATTAGGATTATAGTTTCTATTTCTATAAAAAATGCCTTCGGGATTTTGACAGGAATTGTATTGACTAACATGAGCAATTTAATCATATTAACTCTTCTAGTTCATGAGCATGAGATAGCTTTCCATTTATCTGCATCTTCTTTAATTTTCCTCAGCAATATTTTACATTTTCAACGTAAAGTCCTTTGCCTTCTTGGCTAACTTTATTCCTAAGTATCTTGTTCTTTCTGATGCTGGGCTAAAACTATTTCTGTGTGTTCAGTTCAGTTCAGTCACTCAGTCGTGTCCGACTCTTTGCGACCACATGAATCACAGCATGCCAGGCCTCCCTGTCCATCACCATCTCCCGGAGTTCACTCAGACTCACGTCCATCCAGTCCGTGATGCCATCTAGCCATCTCATCCTCAGTCGTCCCCTTCTCCTTCTGCCCCCAATCCCTCCTAGCATCAGAGTCTTTTCCAATGAGTCAACTCTTCACATGAGGTGGCCAAAGTACTGGAGTTTCAGCTTTACCATCATTCCTTCCAAAGAAATCCCAGGGTTGATCTCCTTCCGAATGGACTGGTTGGATCTCCTTGCAGTCCAAGGGACTCTCAAGCGTCTTCTCCAACACCACAGTTCAAAAGCATCAATTCTTTGGCACTCAGCCTGCTTCACAGTCCAACTCTCACATCCATACATGACCACAGGAAAAACCACAGCCTTGACTAGACGGACCTTAGTTGGCAAAGTAATGTCTCAGCTTTTGAATATGCTATCTAGGTTGGTCATAACTTTTCTTCCAAGGACTAAGCGTCTTTTAATTTCATGGCTGCAATCACCATCTGCAGTGATTTTGGAGCCCCCAAAAATAAAGTCTGACACTGTTTCCACTGTTTCCCCGTCCATTTCCCACGAAGTGATGGGACCAGATGCCATGATCTTCGTTTTCTGAATGTTGAGCTTTAAGCCAAATTTTTCACTCTCCTCTTTCACTTTCATCAAGAGGCTTTTAGCTCCTCTTCACTTTCTGCCATAAGGGTGGTGTCATCTGCATATCTGAGGTTATTGATATTTCTCCTGGCAATCTTGATTCCAGCTTGTGTTTCTTCCAGTCCAGCGTTTCTCATGATGTACTCTGCGTAGAAGTTAAATAAGCAGGATGACAATATACAGCCTTGACGTACTCCTTTTCCTATTTGGAAAGACCTTTTAGGCCTAACACCCAAAAAAGATGTCTAAAAGGTCTTGAAGGTCTTCATAAAACCGTTAACCTTCAGCTTCTTCAGCACTACTGGTTGGGGTATAGACTTGGATAACTGTGATATTGAATGGTTTGCCTTGGAGACGAACAGAGATCATTCTGTCGTTTTTGAGACTGCATGCAAGTACTGCATTTCGGACTCTTTTGTTGACCATGATGGCTACTCCATTTCTTCTGAGGGATTCCTGCCCGCAGTAGTAGATATAATGGTCACTAAGCGCAGGCGGCTGTGAGAGCCGGGCAGGCACACAAAGCGCAGGCGGCACTAAGCGCATCCAAGAGGAGCTACCCCATGTCCAAGGTCAGGGGCAACGGCCTAGAATGCCAGGCTGCGATGGCGCAGGAACGGCCGAGAGGAGCTACCCTGTGTCCGAGGTCAGGGGTGGCGGCCAGGAGGAGACACCGTGTGTCCGAGGTCAGGGGTGGTGACCCTGAGGAGCCACCCCGAGCCCGAGGCCAGAGGCTGCACTGGGAGGAGCCAGCCCTCGCTGGAGGCCAGGGCCAGCGGCTGGGAGGGGCAACCCAAGGAGCAGTGGCTGCACAGGTGCAGGAAGGCCTAGAAGAGCTATCCCACATTGAACGCCAGGAATGGCGGTGGTAGGGAGATACCCCTCGTCCAAGGTAAGGAGCAGCTACTGTGCTTTGCTGGAGCAGCCGTGAAGAGATACCCCATGCCCAAGGTAAGAGAAACCCAAGTAAGATGGTAGGTGTTGCAAGAGGGTATCAGAGGGCAGACACACTGAAACCATACTCACAGAAAACTAGTCAATATAATCACACTAGGACCACAGCCTTGTCTAACTCAATGAAACTAAGCCATGCCTGTGGGGCACCCCAAGACAGATGGGTCATGGTGGAGAGGTCTGACAGAATGTGGTCCACTGGAGAAGGGAATGGTAAGCCACTTCAGTATTCTTGCCTTGAGAACCCCATGAACAGTATGAAAAGGCAAAATGATAGGATACCAAAGAGGAACTCCCCAGGTCATTAGGTGCCCAATATGCTACTGGAGATCAGTGGAGAAATAACTTTAGAAAGAATGAAGGGATGAAGCCAAAGCAAAAACAATACCCAGTTGTGGATGTGACTGGTGATAGAAGCAAGATCCGATGCTGTAAAGAGCAATATTGCATAGGAACCTGGAATGTCAGGTCCGTGAATCAAGGCAAATTGGAAATGGTTAAACAAGAGATGACAAGGGTGAATGTCGACATTCTAGGAATCAGCAAACTAAAATGGACTGGAATGGGTGAATTTAACTCAGATTTCTGTGTGTAGATGACATTATTTTGATGTGTGTGTGTGTGTGTGTGTGCGCGCGCGCATGCGTGCGTGCGTGCTCACTCATGTCAAGTTCTTTGTGATCCCATGGAGTGAGTCCACCAGGCTCCCCTGTCCATGGAATTTTCCAGGCAAGAATGCTGGAATAGGTTGCCATTTCCTTCTCCAGGAGATCTTCCAGATCCTGAGACTGACCTGGGTCTCTTTGCATCTCCTACTTTGGCAGGCGATTCTTTACCACTGTGCCACCTGGGAAGCCCATCTTAATATCTAGAAAACTCTAATGATTACACACATACAAGAACTGTTGCAAATAATAAATGAATTCAGCTAAGTCTCAGGATCCAAAACCTACAAAAATCAGTCATGTTTCTGTATCTTAATAATGAGCCATCTGAAAGGATTCTTTTTTTTTTTTAATGGACTCTGGCAGTCTTTTAACAAGTATGTTCAGAATATAAATATTTAATGTGGTTATTGATACAGATTATTATCTATCCTAGTCATTGCTTTTGATATGTATTTCTTCTTTGTCTTCTTTTTGGTTTTAACTGAGTATTTTGTATAAATCCATTTTCTCTTCTTTCTGAGCATACAGTTATATTTCTTTTTTAAAACTTCAGTGGTTGCTCTATAGTTCACAGTATACATTTCCAACTAATTCAAATCCACCTTCAAATAATACTACACTGCTTAATTAGAAGTTCAAGTACCTTATAACAGAATTTTCCTAATCCCTTCCTTCTGTCCAACCAACATTTCATCTTTATATGCTAAAATCACCAAATACATTGTTGCTATTTTTTTGAACAAACCTTTATTATCAGCTCAATTAAGAAAAAGCAAGTAAGACTCAATATGCTTTACGTGTTTCTCTAATGTTCTTTATTTATATTTGTGTTTCTGACCTATATATCTTTCTTTCTGAAGACCTTAAACATTATTAAGGCAGGTCTACTAGGAACAAATTCCTTCAAACTTTGTTTGAAAAGATGTTTACTGTTCCTTAACTGCTAAATGGAACAAAGAATGCATCCTCATAATTTTGTCACTGAAGTAATTTATATAAAGAGAAGAGTTCATTCCCTTGTTACAGAGTACCTCACAAGAAATGTCCGGTTCTGTTGTTTTTCCAAAGTTCAAAAGGCTGGGTTCCAATCCTTTGGTGAGAAGGTGACTGAAAAACACAAAGCTCAAGTGTCTGTGGAGCTCTCTGAGATGCAATGAAACCGTAAACCTTAGGGCACCCTTGGTCTCAGAAGGACAGGCTCTCTAAATAGAGCAAAACAAACCAACCAACAAGTGAGAAATGGACTATTTCCTGTTGTATTAGTAAACAAATTATGTCAAAATCATCAGCGATTGCAGTAACTGCAGACAGTGAGCTGATGACCCTTGAGGGAACTCAGGAAAGAAAGAATACTTGCCACCTAGGAGCCATCACACTGAAGCTACTCCCTATGTTGAGCCCCAAGAAAACTCAGGATGTGATGACACAGGATACTGGCCCCAGATAGGTGAGGTGCCTATCAAAGGAATGATTTCAGTGAGCCCAGACTCTTACATCTTACCGTATATAGAAAAGCGCTAAATTCCTTAACTTGAGATATCTGGTTTTACTTTAATTAATAATAGTCTTTTGCCATTCAGACTACCTGTCCCCCCACCAACTCCTCTGAGCAGTTCTCTGTTACTTGAAATGCTGCTGCCCTAGCTGGTGACTGCAGCCATGAAATTAAAAAATGCTTACTCCTTGGAAGAAAAGCTATGACCAACCTAGACAGCATATTAAAAAGCAGAGACATTACTCTGCTGACAAAGATCTGTCTAGTCAAGACTATGGTTTTCCAGTAGTCATGTATGGATGTGAGAGTTGGACTATAAAGAAAGCTGAGCTCCAAAGAATTGATGCTTTTGCTGTGATGTTGGAGAAGACTTGAGAGTCCCTTTGGACTGCAAGGAGACCCAACCAGTCAATCCTAAAGGAAATCAGTCCTGAATATTCATTGGAAGGACTGATGCTGAAGCTGAAACTCCAATACTTTGGCCACCTGATGTGAAGAACTGACTCCTTGGAAAAGCCCCTGATGCTGGGAAAGATTAAGGGCAGGAAGAGAAGGGGACGACAGAGGATGCGATGCTTGGATGGCATCACCTACTCAAGGGACATGATATGAGCAAGTTCCAGGAGCTGGTGATGAACAGGGAGGCCTGGCATGCTGCAGTCCATAGGGTCACAGACTTGGACATGACTGAGCGACTGAACTGAACTGAACTGGCTTGAAGTCCTAAACTTCTCATGGAATAAAACAACCCTTAGTGTTTAGGTTGTAAATATTCTTTCAGTGGACACAAAAAACCTCCCAGCCTAGCCTTTTCTCAGATCCAAGTATGTTCTCCAGGGAATCCCATGCCTGACATCTAGAGGGTAGCAGGAAGGCTGGGCTCCAACCCAGAGAACAGACTCAGGTGGGGGAAAGCTGGGGCGAGGGGAGGAGGAAGCAGGACCTGAGGAAAGGCAAGGAGGGGTAAGGTGGACCCGGCGCCACAGGGAGCCAGGGGTGGGGCTTAGCTGAGCGCTGGGGGAAGGGAAGAGCCGCGGTGGGAGGAGGCAAGGGCGAGGTGAGACAGTAGGATGGGGCGGGGCCTGGGAACCCGGCTGAGAGCGCGGACGCACAGATCCTCCCAGAAGCGAAACCAGACATCGCAGTGATGCTGGAGGCCCTGGGCTCCCTGGCGGCGGCCCTCTGGGCGGCTCTCCGTCCTGGCACCGTCCTACTGGGGACCGCCGTTTTTCTCTTCTTTGCTGATTTCCTCAAAAGACGGCGTCCAAAGAACTTCCCGCCAGGGCCCGCGGGCCTGCCCTTTGTAGGCAACTCGCTCCTGATGGACCTTGAGAAGGCGCACCTGAAGCTTCAGCAGGTAGGAGCGGGCGAAGGTGTCAGAGCCGCGTCCTGACCTGACCTGCAGGACAAGGGCCTTCCGGGTACCTAGGGCCGGAGCATGGGGGCTTCTGAGGCATTCAGTCAGGAACCGGGTACACCCTGCTTTGAGCTTCTCTTTCCTCACCGTCACCTGGAATGATTCCAGCTGTGCTTTCTAGGGGTGAACTGTTGTTGCTGCTGCTGCTGCTAAGTCGCTTCAGTCGTGTCCGACTCTGTGCGACCCCATAGACGGAAGCCCACCAGGCTCCCCCGTCCCTGGGATTCTCCAGGCAAGAACACTGGAGTGGGTTGCCATTTCCTTCTCCAGTGCATGAAAGTGAAAAGTGAAAGAGAAGTCGCTCAGTCGTGTCCGACTCTTAGCGACCCCATGGACTGTAGCCCACCAGGCTCCTCCGTCCATGGGCTTTTCCAGGCAAGAGTACTGGAGTGGGGTGCCATTGCCTTCTCCAGAACTGTTGTTAGCTGTTTACTATTTAAGGGTCCCAACACGGTCCGCTTTGGGGGAGGTGGGGGCTGCAGGTTTAATGTACAAAACGGAAAGTGTTTCTTGTTCCATATAGCTGATGGAAAAAGTGTAAATATTGAACTGTTGCTCTCATCTGAAGCCTCACAGACTGCCAGGAGCTTTAATATTTGCATATTTTCTCTCCTATCAGGGATCCTGGGATTGAATATGGTTCAGAATCCTCTCTATATGCTCAGTAAATGTTTTTCGACTGACCAAGTCTCTTCCGTTTCTTTTATTAGAGTCTGGAGTGTAACAGACACATGTTTTTTAAAGTCATTTCAAAAAATAAAGTCATTTCGTGGTGTCTGGTTACATATTACTGGGACGTTCTATTTATAGTATGATCACTCCTCTTTTCAATAATCTTATTCTTGGTGGGGGTAGGGGTGAATGCTGTATACTTCCCCTCTTGGAGGCTCCGTTTTCCATGTGTGAAATGAGGATGTATGTGCCTGTGCTTAGTCGCTCAGTCACATCCAACTCTTTGTAGTCCCATAGACTGTAGCTCACCCGTGTCCTCTGTCCATGAGATTTTTTTCAGGCAGGAATACTGGAGTGGGTTGCCATTCCCTTCAGGGGATCTTTCAGAATTGAGGATCGAACCCGAGTCTCCTTTGTCTCCTGCACTGCACTTGGACTCTACCCACTGAGCCATCCCTACCTAAATCCTCAAGACTTTTCAATTACATTGCTTCCATCCACACAAGGACACAGTTCCTCAGCTTCAGGTTCCTCCATCTGCAATCCACTCTCACTAAAGTATTCATTTAAAAATGTCATCCTCTGCCTAGATTTTCTTAGTGCTTTCTGCTGCTTCCTAGAGTTCATATTCCTTAGGGAGCCACATGGATCCCTTCTTGTAGCCTCTTTCCACTTTATAGTCATCTCCCATCAAGGCTCCCTAACTGTGGCCATTCTGAATTCCTTAAAATTCCCTTCATCACTCAACACTGTCCCAAGAATCAACTGCCTCCCTGCCTCTCAGCACAGGCACCTTCCTGACCGACAACACTGTGGTAAGTGGTTGTGATGATTAAATAAAAGGAATGTTCAGTGTTAAAATAGCTTATAGTTGGTGGTCAAAAAAGAATAGTTCTAGTTCCCTAGAAATTCCTGGAGCACTTTCAACACAAGCCTGTATTACAGACTCAAGTTCAGATGGAGATGGCTTCATCACTTTCTGGAGAAACAGCCAATTGGTTGCACTAAGTGGTAGGATGAGTATATAGAATTTTAGGGCCAAGATGCTAGGATTCTAAACCTGTGCCTTTCTTTAAGAATTGTGCTGTTTAATTTCCAAGTTTTGGAAGATCTTCCTGATTTCTTTCTGTTAATGATTTACAGTCAGCATTCATTAGGGTCAGAGGACATATACTGTATTTCAGCTTTGAACAGATATGTACAGGTTGGTTTTATGACCTAAAATGGAGTCCATGCATACTTGAAATAATGGCTTCTGCTGCTGCTGTTGGAGCATTCTGTACTATATATCAGACAGACTTGAAGAGGTGAGTGTATTGTTTAGTGCTTCTATACCCTTGTTGACTTTTTATCTACTAATTCTGTCAATTATTAGGAGAGGCATGTTAAAGTTTCCAACTATAATTAGAAGTTTATCTATGTGTCAGATCAGTTCTGATAGTTTTACTTTATATACTTGGTATATATAAAGTAAAGCTCTTTTTATTTGGCTATATATAAAGCTCTTTTTATTTGGCTCATGCACATTAAAATTGTTACATTATCTTGGTGAATTGGCTCTTTAGTTATTACATGTTCTTCTTTATTCCTGATGATTTCCTTTGCCTGAATATTATCTGATAAAATAGAGCCACACCAGCTCTCTTTTAATTAGGATTTGCATACTATATGCTTCTCCATTCTTTCACTTTTAACCTACTTATATGATTATACTGGAAATGAGTTTTTATATAGAACATATAGGTGGGTCATTTTTTCACTGTGCCAATATCTCTTTTAATTGGTGAATCTAGATCATTTGTGTTTAGGGTAACTTTTGCTGTCTGAGGGATTCCCTGGTAGCTCAGCTGATAAAGAATTCTCCTGCAATGCCGGAGACCCTGATTCGATGCCTGGGTCAGGAAGATCCCCTGGAGAAGGGAAAGGGTACCCACTCCAGTATTCTGGCCTGGAGAATTCCATGGACTCTATAGTCCATGGAGTCACAAAGAGTCGACAGGACTGAGAGACTTTCACTTTGATGTGAACACTTAAGTATGCCATTTTACTATTCACTTTCTATTTTTTGCTCTGTTTTTTGTTCCTCTATTTCTTCCCTCTGGTCTTTTGTGGGTCACTTGAACATTTTTAAGAATTCCTTTCTATTTTAACTGTAGTGTTTTTAGTATGTTTCTTTGTTTGGTGCCTTAAGTATTTGCTCTAAAGTTTATGTGATATGCATACAAAGCTTATTGTATCATCTGAGGTTGTTTCTCCATTTTAAGGCTGAGGAAACTGAAAACTAAGTGATTTGCCTAAGTGACTCAACACTGAAAATGGCCAAAGAAGGACTTGAATCTTAATCTGGTCTCTACTTATGCTACTTGACTTTTCATGATATAGTTAGCAGATAATTGATTTTGTTCAGGGTTGCACTTATCCAGTAGACATTTAAGAAGCGCTTATCATATGACAGGCATAATACAAGAAGAGTATACGGTGAAATGTGTGGTATAAATTTTTGGTAACCAAATGAGATGTCATTAAGTGGGTTCATTGTGAATGGGAATCCACGGGGATACCCTCCTAGAATGTTGAAATAAATTTGGCTGAACTTGAGCAGAGGCAAGTGGCTCTGAGGAGTAAAGTGAACAGGAGATTTTAAGTTGGAGAAGCGACTTGAGCTAAAACAAAATAAGGCAGTGAAGAAACTGGCTGATTTGCTTAGCATGGTTTTTCCCCCGTTTTCTCAACATTGTTTACTATAGCTGTCTGGCTTTTATAGAAACATTTATGTAAATAAGAAAAATTTCTTATTGGACTAAGAAGGGGAAATGGTAGATAAGGTGGTTAAATCCACTATAAGGGTTTATACAGAGTTGATGTAACAAAAAGATTCCAAAAGACAGTGGTGTAAAAAAGATTGAAATTTATTTGTCTCTCACAAGTAGGTTGAGATGTAGGTAGGAAGACCAGGATAGGAAGGCTGCTTTGCTCCACAAGGTCATCTGAAACTACAGTGCTTCTGTCTTGTGCTCTGGCCCTGCAGCAGTGTCATGTGTAAGTTCTGTGCCATGAAAAGGAGAAAGTGGGGGGTGGTGAGAAGTAACTTTCCTTTAAGAACACGACCCAGAAGACGCACACGTCACCACTACTCCCGTCCCATTGGATTCCCATGAAATTAAATGAGGAGTAGTGTGACCAGGTAATCCTTAGGGAGTTCCATCACTCAGCAGAAGAGAGAGAGAATGTGTCCATGCTTTCTTTAAGGATGAGGCATACAGAGCAAATTAGAAACAGTCCTACTTTATGCCCATCAGCTATGCACTATATCTCTGTGCCTCTTTTTCTGAAAATTGGGCATACATTATAGAGTTGTTATAAGAAACAAGTTAGGATTATAAGCCTACTGCCAGGGTGCCTAGCATACAGTTGATGCTCAGTTTATATATCTACCTCCCTCCCCCTCTCTTTAAACATTTATAGTAACCAATTGAAGAACAAAAAAGTTTTTGATTGCAAATGAGGCATCGCTTGTCTGGCTTGATTGCTGCAAGGGCTCCCTTCATACCCTCTCTGGCCACTTCCCTCCATTTCTTTGTCAGTATCTTACAAGAAATCTTTTGCTAAAATACACTCCCAAATATATCAATAAAAATACATAATTTTATTATTAACCTTAGTATTATGATTACTAACCCCAGAATCCTAAAGATGAGAATTTGTAAGAGCCCTCATTTTATATACTTGGAAAGAATTTGTAAGAGCCCTCATTTTATATACTTGGAAACTGAGACAGAGAGAAGTTAAATAACTTGACAAAGTATCACATAGAAAATAACCAGTGGAAGCTGGATACAAAGGGATTTGTATGCCTTCAAAATCCAAGTACTAAGCACTCACCTTACCTCTCTTACTCAATTTTTAATTGCAAACAAAACAAGATATAAAGTGTTTCACCTGACATTAAGACCTCCTTGGTCTAGCTCATAGTACCGTTCCGGCCTTGTATCCCACCTCCCTACACAGGTGAGAGGTATTCTTTCCAGGAACATTTCCCAGCCCCAGGACCCTTATGTGTGTGTGACACAGCCAGACACTCTTCATTTCACTCGCACTCTTTCTCTCCTCTCCCTGACCCGTTACTCTCATTCTCAGTTTATTGCTGTCGCATCCAGTAAACTCTTAAGTTCCCAGTGCTATTTCAGCTTTATGTCTTGTCTTTAAATCTTATGAATACCTCCAGTCCTTAATATCGTTGGCACTTTGGCTAAGTTACTTCTCCATGACTCATTTTCCTTACTAAAACATAAATAACATAATTACTGCCATAGGGTGGATGGATGAGTGTTTAAGAAAATGCTCTTCCGCAGCAGGAGGCACAAGTTGATCCCTATTCAGGGAGCTAAGGACCCACAGCAATGTGGTGCAATCAAAAAAAGATAAATTTGGTCTAGCTTCCCTAGTAGGGAATACACACCATCATAGGGTGGTGTGAGGGAAATGAGACAAAAGGTGCCAAGTGGTTAGCGTGGCACCCAGTGGATGTGGCTGTCTGTGACCACCAGTGCCTTTCCCCTGTACATCAGCTCTTTACTCTTGTCCTGTCTGCCCCTTGAGCAACTGCACCTACGCTTCTTTGCTCACGGAGCCCATTCATTCCCCAGAGTCTAGAGTGGCTGTCTGCCAGTATTGAAAACAAACTGTCTTTCCCATTGCTGTTCTCTTTCTTCCTCACAGAAATCTTCTTTCCCCTTTTTGGGGGCTGTAGAGAGCGCACTGCCCTGCTTGTGAGATTTTAGTTCCCAGTCAAGAGTTAGACCTGTGTCCATGGCGCTAAAGTCCAAGCCCTGACCACTGGACAGCCAGAGAATTACCCCTCCCAGAAACTGCAAACGAAAAATTGTTTTCTCCCTCTTATACAGGGGCGTGGAGGCTCAAAAAAAAGTGAAAAAACTTCCCGAGATCTCACAGCTAGCCAAGCATAGAGTTTATATGGCTCCAGCTAGTGTGCTCTTGTCTATGACTGGGCCTAGCCCTGTAATGAATTTTTTGTCACCTAGAACCTGTTGAAGAAGGGGACACTGTCTTGTGGTTAAACAGATATGATTTCCTATGAAGTCCATGCTTTCTACCCCAGACATTCACTAAACATATCTCTGCCTTCTCTGGTGAGTCACATGGACTGAATTCTCTCACTTCACTAGACTCTAAGATGCTTGAGGTTAGAGACCTTGCGTATTTTATTGTATCCTTATGCCTTTTTCTCAGGATACATATGCTCACTCAATCCAAGTAAGATGAATGTATATATGAGTATTTATAATGAATGTCTATATCCTCTAGTGGATTGAACTGAAGTCAAGTTGACAGCAAGAGAAGTGGAAACAGGCATAAATATTTCCAACAGCAAAGGTGTACACACACACACACACACACTCATACGCACACGCACACGCACACACAGATTCCCCTCAATATAATCTCCCTCAGCTCTACATACCCTCCATTCCAGAACACACAGACATGTGCATGTATAACTGTGATTCTTCTACTATTTTTCAGTTTGTGAAGAAATATGGGAATGTTTTTAGCTTGGATCTTGGTACATTTCCTTCTGTTCTTATAAGTGGATTACCCTTAATTAAAGAAGCGCTTGTCCACCAAGGTGAAAACTTTTCCAACCGCCCTGTAATGCCTCTCCAGGAGCATATCTTTAACACTAAAGGTAAGTTCTTACATTGGTTAGCGTATGTTTGATATTCTTATGGTCTGCGGACAGTATCTCCAACAATCCCAGGGACAAAGCTCCTCATAAGGAGCCTGAGTGCCCGCATTTCCCTGTTGAAGGCACCCCCTCAGGGCACCTGGCAGAGTCAGCTCTAATGTCAGGGATTTGGGAGAAGTGACATGACCTGCATGAACTCACTCTGGATGCTTCGATAAATAAGTATCCTTATCACTCAGTGATGTGGTGTGTTGTTTAAGCAGAGAAAAGGCAATGTGTCCTCAGGCTCTCTTTCTGCTTTCCCACTCAGATCTCTTCCCCTAGAAAACGGATGTGGATCAGCTTGTTCCTGTTGATTAAGTGATCTCTTCTTGCCTCCAGTTCCTTATGCTGTATTATTAAGGCTGTGCCCCAAAGGTATCTCAAGCCTTCTATTTATGTTTAAAGAGTTTGGCATGAGTACTTAGAATGGTCACTAAATAAACTTACATTTTCAAAATTCTAAATGAAAAACTTTATACTTCTACAAAAACACCATTTTTTCAGGTATTTCTCAATCCCTCTCTGAAATACTTCACCCATTATCCAACATCCATTCACTCGACTATCTGCCATGAGAACCGAGGACTAGTGACAGAGTAGTGAGTAGAACAGAAAAATTTCTTGATTTTTATGTAATTTACATGTTATTAAGAGACACAGTATCAAGTACGCTAAAATTTAATGCCTCAGTTTTATGAAGATAAGAGCAGGGTTCACTTAGTATAGGTATCAAATCTGCTCCTGAGACTCAGGAAAAGCTATTATAAGTAAATAACAAGTAATAAAATGAAGAAGCAATCCACTAGAGGGAATAGAATATGAAAAGTTTCTAAGATGGGTAAAAGGACAGTGAACTGAGGAATTGAAAGGCATCCAATGTGAGAAGAACAGAATTTAAATGGAGATAATTAAATGAAGATGAAGATGTGAAGTTTCGCCTGAAATAGTTCATGTTTAACGATATTGCTTTTTATCCTAATAACAATGCAGGCTTCTGAATGTTTAAGTAGTAAAAGGAATCAACATACTTACATGGTAAGTTTTAAAGACTTCTCTAAGCTTCAATGTCAAGAATGGAATAAAAGGAGCAAAAGACTATTGTAGAATTTTAAGGGAGAAGAGGTGGTGGCCTGAACTAGGGAAGTGGCAAGAAATGGCAGTCCAGTAGGTTACACTAGGGGAGTGACTGTGAAGACAAGTTGATTTAAGCTATTCAGGAGGCATATTCAATAGGACGTGATGACCTAGATGGAGGGAGATAGAGGTAGACACCCAAATGGGTAGGTAAAGGAAAAAAGGAAGATGTGGAGGAGAACAAGGTGTTCATTGGCCTGGGTGGCGAATTGTATGGAGCAAATCATTAACTCAGTCATGAATATGCTGAGTGTGAAGCCAAGAGAGTCAAGCAGAAAATTGGTTGCATGTCTGCAGCTGAGGCACAGCTGACGTTCACATCAGTAGATGTCATTTGAAATATTTGGAGTTGATAAGATTTAGTAGAAATGGAGGCTAAGGGTAAGAAGAGAAGAAGCTTTGATCCAAGCTTGAAAAGATTCATCATTTCAAAATTTGATAGGAGATAAAGATGGGGAAACAGTGGAAACAGTGTCAGCTTTTATTTTTTGGGGCTCCAAAATCACTGCAGATGGTGATTGCAGCCATGAAATTAAAAGACGCTTACTCCTTGGAAAAAAAGTTATGACCAACCTAGATAGCATATTCAAAAGCAGAGACATAACTTTGCCGACTAAGGTCCGTCTAGTCAAGGCTATGGTTTTTCCAGTAGTCATGTATGGATGTGAGAGTTGGACTGTGAAGTAGGCTGAGTGCCAAAGAATTGATGCTTCTGAACTGTGGTGTTGGAGAAGACTCTTGAGAGTCCCTTGGACTGCAAGGAGATCCAACCAGTCCATTCTGAAGGAGATCAACCTGGGATTTCTTTGCAAGGAATGATGCTAAAGCTGAAACTCCAGTACTTTGGCCACCTCATGAGAAGAGTTGACTCATTGGAAAAGACTTTGATGCTGGGAGGGATTGGGGGCAGGAGGAGAAGGGGACGACAGAGGATGAGATGGCTGGATGGCATCACGGACTCGATGAACGCGAGTCTGAGTGAACTCCGGGAGTTGGTGATGGACAGGGAGGCCTGGTGTGCTGCTATTCACAGGGTTGCAAAGAGTCGGACACGACTGAGTGACTGAACTGAACTGAACTGAAAGTTAACCGAAGGTATGGTGATTTCTGTGAAGTCAGAGAATTAGCAGAAGAGTCTGGAGAGTGTAGCGTCCTGAGCACCACTGGAAAAGAGTGTTTCAAGATAATGCATCTCATGCTGTTGACACAGCATGAGGCTGAAAAGGATCCTGGACTGAACAGCAGGGAGGACCACTTCACTAAGGTGGTGGAAGTGAAAGGGAGATATTAGAAGGAGTGGAAAAGTGTACTGGAATGAAGAATTGAGAGGGTAGTGGTCTCACCTGTGTTATAAAATAAATGAAGTTCTCTGCATACCTCATGATGGATTTTTTTATCCTTTGCCTGTGATTTTCTTTCTGCATACCATTCACAATTCTTTGTTTACTTGGATGATTCATCTTTTAAGGATCTTTAAGCACTTTCTCCTTATGAGTTTTGATTTTATCTAATCCATTAGTGCATGCTTAGTATGTAACATAAATACTTAGATATAGTGTGTGACAAGTAATCAAAGCATGGGCATCAGAGTCAGGCAGGCTTGAAAATGAATGCCTGTTCTGCTGCTCCAACTCTGTGACCTTGCAGAGTGTACATTTATCTCCTGTACCTCAATTTTCTCATCAGCAAAATTGGGGTAGTAGTTTGGTAATGGCACCCCACTCCAGTACTCTTGCCTAGAAAATCCCATGGATGGAGGAGCCTGGTGGGCTGCAGTCCGTGGTGTCGCTAGAGTCAGGCACGACTGAGCAACTTCACTTTGACTTTTCACTTTCATGCATTGGAGAAGGAAATGGCAACCCACTCCAGTGTTCTTGCCTGGAGAATCCCAGGGACGGGGGAGCCTGGTAGGCTGCAGTCTATGGGGTCGCACAGAGTTGGACACGACTGAAGCGACTTAGCAGCAGTTTGGTAATAGTGATATATATATATAGAAGTATATCAAAGAGTGAGTACTAAATCCCAGAATGCATTAAAAATGCTAATGTCTCCAGCATTGCAAGCAATCAGTAAATTCAATCCATTACATCAATTGCTTTGAAATTACTTTTCTGAATAGTTTCAAGCACCTTAAAGCCCTTTTCGTCCTTCTAATACATCACAGGTCTTGTTGGCTTTTTTCATAATGTTGGCTTTCTTTTCCCAGGCTTAATCATGTCCAGTGGCCACATATGGAAGGAACAAAGAAGGTTTGCCCTGACAACTCTTAGGAACTTTGGTTTAGGAAAGAAGAGCTTAGAGGAACGCATTCAGGAGGAGGCCTCCTACCTCATCCAGATGATAGGAGAGGAGAACGGTGAGCATGTCATAGGACACGTGCAGGGACTGTGGCTCATACGTTCACTAACCAGATGTTCACCAGTGCCTACCTGTCTGTCCTGAGCCCAGAATTGTGTAGAGTGCTGAGGGGATAACAGGGAACAGCTAACCATGACCTGTCCTCATGGGGCTCATGAATTAAGACAAAGATGGGTAAACATAGTAAACATATTGGTTTTAAATCCTGGTCATCAGTTAGACTTCCCATGCATTGACTCAGTACTTGCCCAGTGTCAGACTCTGGGGTCACAGTTTCAGAGATGGTTCTGTAGTCGGTGTGTCATATGTCACACAGAGTAGGATCTCTGTAGAATAGAAACAATCCAATATGAAGGCTCCATCTCTTCTTCTTCCTCCAGGAAAGCCTTTCGACCCTCACTTTACAATCAACAATGCTGTTTCCAATATTATTTGCTCCATTACCTTCGGGGAGCGGTTTGACTACCAGGATGATCAGTTCCGGGAGCTGTTGAGGATGCTGGATGAGGTCTTAAATCTGCAGACATCAATGTGCTGCCAGGTGAGGCAGTTGTCACTTCCTATCTTGCATAAAGATATGTTAATGTCTGTCACAGATTAGATGGGGTCTTCCTTTCCTTTGTAGCTAAAAGATAACTTTTTAAACTGACTTCAGCGCAAACTTATTTGAAATCAATCTGTTGACTTTAGTGTTTTTTATAATATTGTGTTTACTATTGATAAATAACATTATTAACATTTGTATAAAGTACAGTACTTTACATGACATACAGGTATACACTACATTCTTTTCCTTAAAAAACAGAATACTGCCATCACTTTTGAGTCCCTTCTGTCCATGTCCCTCCCTAGTCCCACACCTCTGTGATCCTCAGATATATGCTTCTGTGCCTGGCTCTAACTCAGCTCATTGTTTTGAAATTTATTTATTGGGTCTTCTAATTTACTCTGTGTAGTTTTCCTCTGCATGCAGGTGCCACTGATTGTTATTCTTTTGAATAATGCTTGCAGATTTATTGAACATATGAGGGATTTCTAATTTGAGGAAGTTATGAATAAAGCTGCCATGAACATTTCTGTTTTATTGTTCATGGGGACACATCCACTCATCTCTCCTGCATATACACCTGTGTGTAAAAATCCTTAATGGTTTCCACCATTGGTCTATTTCCATGCACATCCACACTTGTTCCTACCAGTTTTCTAAATTTCTAGGATATGGATTTAAGAGATTCAACCCTCACCCTGTCCTTGGTAATCCCTGCCATCTCCTTTTGTCCTGCTAGGGTTGTAAGTCTGTCAAAAGCTCTGCTCATCTGCTTGGCCTCTCAGCCCCTTTTGTGTATTTGGAAGGCACTGTTACGAGAAAATCAGCCCTAAGTGTTGGGGTAAACCCTTGTGTATGTAAAGGAGGATTTACTTGTAATCATTTTTAAAAGTAACATTGCCTGGAGATTTATGAACCCATCCAACCTAACCTGATAAAGCAGTTAGCATGAATCCTGGCACAGAAAATGGACATAATGGATATGAGCTACTATGATTATTATTGTCAGTATTATTTTTGAACAACATTTCTTATTGTCACTTCTAATCATGGTAACCCCTCCATTCAGTAATTCCATTTTCTTCCTTCCTATTAAGACAGAACTTAGGAAGTCTGGGACCTCAGTGAGCATGTGTTGACTATTCCCAGGGAAAAGAAATTCCTGAGAAGGTTGGATGAGGCAGTGAGTCAGGGGGTAATAAGCATTTTTTAGAGGCCCAAAATAGCTCAGGCAGTATGATTGACAATTCCATTTGTCATACTTTATTTCAGTCAATTTTTACAACAACCCTTTAAAGATGAAATGGAGCATCCTAATATGGGCAAGTAGATATGGGAATGCTTAAGCATATTCACATAGTGATCCACTGGCTGTGTGTTAAGTGTGGAATAGATCTCATGGGATTGAGTAAGGAAAATAACCCTGGTGCCCCAATGGCAGAGGATTATACCAAGCCCAGACAAATTACATCATCATCTTCATGACTGTCATTATTATTATTCCCGAAGCCTTATAGCTAGAAAGCAGTAGAGCTAATATTCAAAGGCATGTATGTTTCATTTTAAGTCTAGGTAATTTTCCATTATGTTGGGCTATCTGTTTTCTACCAGATATTTTTAGGGAAAATATATCCAAAATATACTTAATTTTATTAAAAATGTCTTATCTGCATAAAGAATACATCATAATGGTAAGATAGATAAACACATATCTATGTTTAACATAACTAACTAGCTAGCTAGAAAGAGGTGTTTCATGCACAAAGATATATAACACATATTAGAGGAAAATGTCATGAAAATATATAAATAAGGGAATGGGAAGAGATTCCAGAAGTACTGCATTATAGGATTATCAAATAAGATATCTCTGAGCAAGAGCCAACCTGAATGAAATAAAAGGGTAGCATTATACAATTTCCAGAGGAAGACCAATCTTCATTAAAGGAATAGCAAATCCAGAAGACTAAACATTGCCATTCTTGATGTTGTCACAGAGACCAACGGAGCTGGACTAGAAAGACTAAGAGCGAGTAAGATGGCAGCGAGTGATAGCAGAAGAGGGGACAGGCGTGGAAGAGGCCAGCTTATGTGGAGCTCCAGGCCAGGAGAATGGTGTAGAATTTCTCTAAATGTCATGGAAAGTCATTGGAGGATTGAAAGAAATGATCTGATTAAACTGTTAAATGATCTCTCTGGCAGCTCAGTGGAAAACAGACTGGGATAGGGGTTGAGGAGAGAATCAGGGAAATTGCTGGGAGGCCTTAAAGCATCTAGGTAAGAAATGTTGGGGCTTTGTCCTAGAATGACAAACATATGGAGTACTGAGAAGTGGTCTGAAAATGGTTCTATTTTGGATGGAGTGCTGAAATGCTTTGCCAGAGGGGAAAGAAAAGGGGTGTGCCAGAGAAGATGAGACAAGGGTGATTCCAAGCGTTAATATAAGCAAAGAAAATACATATAGAGATACAATGGTTTCTTTGTCTTCAAAAGTAGAAAACGGGCACCTCCTTGTCTCCATGACTGTTTTGTTTTCTCCATCAGCTCTACAATGTCTTTCCAAGGATAATGAATTTCCTTCCGGGTCCACACCAAGCACTCTTTAATAATTTGGAGAAACTGAAAATGTTTGTTGCCAAAATGATTGAAAACCACAAGAGAGACTGGAATCCTGCTGAAGCAAGAGACTTCATTGATGCTTATCTCCAGGAAATAGAAAAGGTGAGGGAACCTGAGTGTTTTCCTGAGTAGTGTTGTTAGAGAGCAAATGAGGTGATTCTAATATCTTATTGCTGCTGTAAGAGATCACTATAAACTTGGTGGCTTAAAACAACCAAAATTTATCAAGTCAAGATCGGGGCAGGCTGGCTCTTTTGAGGCTCTAGGGCAGAATCCATTGATGAACTTTTCCAGCATCTAAAGGCTGTCTATACCCCTGAACTCATGCCCCTTTCCTCTATCTTCAAAGCCATTGATGTAATGTTTTTTTTTCCACTGTCCTTGCATCTTCTCTTAATTTGCTCCCTGTCTCCTCTTATACTCTTCTGATTACAATGGGCGCGCTGGGATAATCCATATCAAGATCCTTAATTTCATGATATCTACAAAGTTCCATCTGTCAAAAAACACTTACCCTTTCCAGAGATTAGAACATGGACATTTTTGTGGGTCATTATTCAGCCTAGCACAAGGTTGGAAAAACAGAGACACTGTTTCAGAGTATAGGAATATCATTAGCTCAGAATTGATGATAACATTCAAAATAAAGATATTGGTTTAAGAGTATTCAGCTTGAGGTCTTTGGAAAGCCCACATATACTGCCTTTTGATAGTCTATTTCTGTCCTCTACCCATATCTGAAAGACCTATACACAACAGGGAAAAGAAGCATTGTTTCAGTATTACTTTTACCGATGTCCAGTCCCCTACCCCTTCCCCAGTTCCCCAGCACAGAGTATAAGTGAAGCTGAGTCAGATGCCAAAGGTTAGTCTCAAGTGGAGGACTTTTGCCTTCCTCCCTCCTCCCTATTTCATGCACTTTCAAATGTTGTTTGTGAGATGCGGGGAAAAGGCCAAATTGGATACAGGTCATTTAACATATTAAGGCCGGTGGGTAATACTCATCACTGCATCAGTGTCATTGTTTTTCACTCATTTTCAACTTTTAGAGTTCAAAGAATGGTGAATTTATTTTCTGTCTCCTCTCTTATTTCACCTTATTGTTATACCATTAATAGAAGTATTGATTCCTCCTGACAGGAGGAGACTTCACTTGTTATAAGGTGTGCAGGCACACAGAGGAACACGGACACATTGAAGCTCCCGTAGGAAAGTAGTGAAGATGCTGGAGGGCCAAGAGGAATGATTGTTGGAATCAGAGAAGTTTAACCTCAGGAGGATGTTAATGGGGAATTGCGAGAATTGTACTTTAGAGAAATTAATTTTATTCTTTCTGGTATCAATGCAAACATTTGTTGAGGATTTCTTATATGACATTTCCATCTCACATAGTTCATAATGCCAGTTGAGGAGTGAATACTGAACACAAAGTGAGAGGTTTAGCAACTTGGTCAAGTTGTACATATAGTGAAAGGTGTGGCTAATATTGTAACCCAAATATTATTATATTTCCAATATAATAATAGACTCTCCCAACATATGGAAGTAAAAAGATTCTCTCAGTTTTCATCCATCCAGGGTGACAAAAGCTCCCAGCACTTGGAGCAGGAAGATGCTAATGATACTGCAATAATAAGCCTCTGCCTGCTGAGATGGTCAAAGGAAAAGTCATTTCTCTTGGGGGAATCTCTCCTCCCATGTTCTCACTAAAATGAAGCCTCCTATTTGTGGCAACTAAGAACCATCTGGATAAGCCAATAATCACTGTGTTTTCTAGCATAAGGGCGATGCTGCTTCAAGTTTCCATGAAGAAAACCTCATCTACAGCACCCTAGACCTCTTCCTTGCTGGAACAGAGACAACTTCAACCGCCCTGCGCTGGGGGCTGCTCTACATGGCCCTTAACCCCGAAATCCAAGGTGAGCTCATTAGTGGATGGGCCTAGGCCAGGTCAGTATGCTTCCATAAATTAGTTCATCTATGTCTCAATATTCCTAAAGGGAATGTTGGTTCACCCTCACTAATAAGAGGAACCTGAGGCTCACACAGCTTTAGGAACTTGCTGCAGGAATGTTGTTGAGCAAGAGTTTTCCACCTAATTTGTCTCACACCAGGGCCCACTTCCCACTCTCATACCTCCCTGAGAAGCTAGTCTGGAGAGCCTAAGATAGCCGTTTTGATGCTGGTTATTTCATTCCTTAACTTAACCAGGCTCAAGGAGAGTTATAGAAAAACAGAATTATAGAACCACCTCTGCTTTTTTCAGAAAAAGTCCAAGCTGAGATTGACAGGGTGCTTGGCCAATCACAACAGCCAAACACGGCCACTCGAGAGTCCCTGCCGTACACCAACGCTGTCATCCATGAGGTGCTGCGAATGGGGAACATTATCCCTCTGAACGTGCCCCGGGAGGTGGCAGTGGACACCACCCTGGCCGGATACCACCTGCCCAAGGTAATTAGGGGTTCACACCAACAGCCTCAGATCTCCAAGCTCATATTTGTAAATGATGGAAATCTCAATGGCAAATGTGATGTGTTTTCTTGTCTTAGGGAAACACTTAATTGGAGAGGGAGATATATTACTACTGATGTAATTCTAGATATTTTTCTTTACATGGGGTCTTTAGAATATTAGTTCAAATAAATGTTAATAGTTCTTCTAGAGGAGAAGGGGGATTCCTACATGAAACATGTTCAGACAAAGGCTGGCTTTTCTCTACTGTGAGATTTCTCATTGTTTTTACTACCTGACGTGCATTGTTAATTCTTGTGGGGAAACAGCAGGCAGCAATTCTCAGACAGACTTTGCCATGAGGCCCTTTTCTTTGCCATGGGAGAGCTTTTCACAGGATAGGGACCTGCCAGACTTATTTTGGAAAATTCTGTTTCAAAATCCTGGGGGTTTAGAATGTTGAAATATGAGAGCCAGTTGAGACCTCCTGGGCCAACATCACATTAAACTGGTGTTTCTAACATAATATCCCCACAGATATTGCTTCCAGCCTTGACTTACAGTCCCTTGATGGGACTACCTCACAAGGGAATCAATCCAAGCCTGTGCACACTGAATATCACAAAAGGAGTGAAAGAACGAATGGTTTTTAAGCAGTGATCATGTACTATGGACTATATAGGTTCTTTCAACTTAATCAGTCCTCAGAATAATTCTATCTTTTTTTTTTCTTTTACAAATTTATAATGAAGGCTCAGAGCTGATTGATCTCGCATAAAATCTCTGGTGTACAAAGTGGCAAGAGTTGGGTTAAAGAAATAGATGTGTTCTGAGCCCCAGGCTCATCTTTTTTTGTCCTATACCATGTTTTCTCCACAGGAGTCACTTTACTTTGCTTTAAAAGAAGCTCCTTAAATTGTTCTCAGTAGGACCCTGTTAAGTTCCCTGTCCTCACAAAGGCAGTTCTGCACTCTGCCAATCACTCTTAGGATCTCAGGAGTCGGCTCTCCTATCCCCACTAGTGCCCTCTCTCCACACTGCACGTTCACAGTTTTGCTTTCTCAACACCTTAGTCCATTTCCATGGATTCATTTCAGTTTGTCTGAGTCCCTCTTTGTGTGTTGAACCTGGGGTGGATTTCAAGATAAAACCAGAAGAGCCTATGCTCTGGGCTCGCCTTGGTCATGGTCCCTGCAGCCCTTGGAGAAGCAGCTATTCCTGCTGCGATTTCATTTACTATTTTCTTGCTGATTGACCATCTTATGGATGAATTCTGAGGTCTAGATGACATTACAGGTGATCTTCACATATTCATAACAATTCACTTAGCTGCAGAGAACCATCCTAGCTCAAGAGATTGGTTTTGTAAGATTTTTTTTTTTCCGGATGTACTGTTCTGCAAGACCCTTACCCACTGGGTGGGCAACTTGCAAACTGGAAGCAATTATACTACAGAAGTTCTGCCACAGGAGAGAAAGTCCTGAGCCCCAAGGCAATCTTCCCAGCCTGAGGGTCTGGCATCAGGAGGAGGAGCCCTCGAGAATCTGGCTTTGAATGTCAGCAGCCTTTTATCACAGGAATTCCACTGGACTAAAGGAAGCATCAACTCCACTCTTGGGTCATGTGCACACTGAGACCCATGGAAAAATAGCAGTGACCTCATAAGAGTCTGGACCAGACCTACCTACTAATATTGGAAGGTCTGCAGAGGCAGGGGCAGCTGGGGCTCACAGCAGGGACAAAGACCCTGGCAGTGGCAGGTCTAGTGAGTAGTCACTGGCATGAAGATGCCCAGAGGCCACCATGCAAAAAGGTATGGGAACAAGTGGTATGACTGAGAAACTGAAAAAGGCTTGATATAGTGGGAGTGCAGACAGAAGGACTGTGACTCAGATAGAGGGCTGGTGACAGGTCCTTAATCTGAGTGAGGAGAACTATTTGGAGAGTTTTTATCAAGTTCCAGGAGTGTTGGGTGGCTAGGAGTGACATAACTAAACCATGCCCAGAGCTAACTCTGCTTTCCATGTGTGAAGCACTTTGAAGCGGGGAGAGGATATAGAGTTGTAGTTAGGCCTCCTGTAGGAGTGTGGACAACCAAGGTAGTACCTTGGACCAGGCAGTGGAGGACATAACATGGAGGTGATGGAATCGAGAGGAATTTCTAGGAAAAGTGACCAGCCCGGAAAAGGATGGAATGAAGGCAGACTGAATAATGGGGGGCGTTAAGGAGGACTCTTGGGTTTCTTGCTGCAAGCTGGGAAGGATAGTGGTTCTTTCCACTGGGTGATCTGATTGTATTATTAAGCCTTCTCTGGAATGTGTAAGATAATGGAGGGAAGAATGGGAGAAACAGGTGAATGAGACATTTTTCATATTGGGGAGGCTGCCATATTTACCGCTTCACTGAGCAACTGGGTTGATTTTGGTCCAGAACTGCCTGCCCACTGTCACATTATTCTCACTGATGCACACACCTTCCCATTCTGCACTAAGAGTAGCCACATTTCGCTGATAAATTCCCAGCAGACAATTCCAGTCCATCATTGTAAGCTGTCCCATGGCAAAGAGCAGGGTTCTAGGGGTTGAGCTCAGCAGGTACAGGGTTGGGGAGGCTGAAGAAGTTCAATCAGCCCTGATGTGGGAGCCCGGGGGGCTACTGCCCCTCGGCACACATCTGTGGTATGTGTCATGTCTTGCATGAGTCCCCTGCCTTCTCCAGGGAACCCTGGTTGCGACCAACCTGACTGCACTGCACAGGGACCCTGCGGAGTGGGCCACCCCCGACACCTTCAATCCAGAGCATTTCTTGGAAAATGGACAGTTTAAGAAAAGGGAATCCTTTCTGCCTTTTTCAATAGGTGAGTATCTGGAAATAGGAATGTGGGAACCCAGAGTCCCTCTCTCAGCCCTTCTTCTGCTCTGTCAGCCCTGCTCCTCTTGTGATACCTTGCTTTAGTTGGCATGTCTGTAGATAGCCCTGCCTAGCATGACTCACTCTTGCTGTGGGTGCATTGCAGGTTTCCCTGGGCTGAGCATCACCAGGATTCATTCTCTTATGTCCTAAGCCCTGGCTTGACTCTGATGGAGATTTCAGCTTTAAATTGTTCAGTCCCCAGGAACTTTGGGGAGAGGAACTTAGCCTCTGCCTGTTACCCACAAAAGAAGGATGGGCACTTGCCATCTTTATTGGACTTAAAGTGTTCCAAGATCTTTTTAGTGCTTCCCACTCACAAAAACATAAAGCTGATTGCTAAGAAAGGGGTAGGGGAGGTTCCAGTAAAGGGGCTGCTTCCGTATCATTATGGGCATTACAAGGGACTGTAGATGCCATGGGCTTAAGTAGATGAGATTCTGTCTATACTACATTCTTCCTGAAGAGGTCCTTTTACTTTTTTAAATGAGATGGTTTGATAGCATCACCAACTCTATGGACATGAGTTTGAGCAAATTCTGAGATATAGTGAAGTACAGGGAAGTCTGTGTAGTGTGGTACATGGGGTTGCCAAGAGTCAGACACAACTTGATGACTGAATAACAGCAATCCTTTACAAATCTAGTGAATACATTTACATGGTGTATAACTTAAAATATATGAAAGAGAATGCGGAGAAAACTCTTTCTCTCATGTTTCCCAGCCAGCCAGTTCCAAAGGGGTGTTTTACTCATAACTTTGTGAAATGAGGAAGGAAAAGTCTTATATTTACCAGGTAATGAGTTAAGTATGTTGCTGAGATCATTTTAAATAATTTCCCAAATCCTTAATTCTATAAATGTTTTCTGAGCACCTATTATGTGTCAATTATGCAGCCCTGAGAATATGACAATGATTAGGTAGAAAAAAAAACCAGTACAAGTTTTATGGACCATGTATTCTACCTTAAAGTTACAAAGTCCAAATTCCAGTCACCACGCTGGGGATAAGGGAGGAAACTACAGCTTAACAGGGTCAACTATGGTATCTATAGTCACAAAGCTCACAGAGCAGAGGTTGAACTCAGTGTTGACCAGGTTTATCAAATAAAGCCTATGCACTTCCTAGAAACATCTCCCAAGAAAGTAACTAAATGCTACAGTGAGTGAATGCTCTGAATTTCGCAACAATTTTCTTATCATTGAGTTAAATTAAATATACATTGACTTTCTGTGACGGTATAATCTTATTGATCATGCCACAAAGGCACAGAAAGGGAGGGACTGGAAATTGACCCCATGTAGGCATGATACAGAGCCCAGGCTTTTCTGCTGTAGGGCACTGTCCTTCGTGTATCTGGACTGATTCCAGTTAGATCTTCTGTCTTTCTTTCTCTGGTTCTCTGCCACCTTTGCTCACTTGGACAAGTCACTTTTTAATATGAAAGCAGATATGTGGATGTTGGAAAGCCTTCCAGACTTCTTGTCTGCCTTGGTGCGTGCTAAGTCGCTTCAGTCATGTCTGATTCTTTGAAACCCTATGGGCTATAGCCTGCCAGGCTCCTCTGTCCGTGGGATTCTCCAGGCAAGAATACTGGATGGATTGCCATGCCTTCCTCCAGGGAATCTTCCCAGCCCAGGGTTTGAACCCATATCTTCTAAGTCTACTGCACTGGCAGGTGGATTCTTACCACTAGCGCCACCTGGGAAGCCTAGACTTCTTGCCTACAAGAGCTTTATGTTTCTTATTATAGTACAGAGTTTCAGCTGTTTTATCTTAAGTGTTATTCACTGTATTTTTTGTTATTTAGAGTTGAAACACATCCTTCCTATTACAGATTTCATTTGCAAGCAAATCATTTTATTTTATACTTATAGCAACCCAATTATTAACAGTTAGGAAAACAATTAGTATCTCCTTTCTCAGTGAAAGGAAATTAGGATTAAGAGAAAGTTATTTCTCATCCAAGGTCATGTGCCCAAGGAATTGATATAAAAGGGCCGAAGACTCAAGTTTCTGGTTTCTTTTAAATTTTTGTTGAAGTATAGTTGATTTACAATATTGTATTAGTTTCAGGTGTACAGCAAAGTGATTTAGCTATGTGCTTAGTTGCTCAATCATGTCCAACTCTTTGTGACCCCATGGACTACAGCCCACCAGGCTCCTCTGTCCATGGGGATTCTCCAGGCAAGAATACGAGAGTGGGTTGCCATGCTCTCCCTCTGCCAGGGGGTCTTCCCAAGCCCACGGATCAAACCCAGGTCTCCCACTTTGCAGACAGATTCTCTACTGACTGAACCACCAGGGAAGCCCAAGAATACTGGAGTGGGTAGCCTATCCCTTCTCCAGGGGATCTTCCTGATCCAAGGATCAAACTAGGGTCTCCTGCATTGCAGACGGATTCTTTACCAGCTGAGCTACTGGCTCACATGGTAAAGATTTAGTTATAGACACATATATATCTTTTTCTTTCTAGGTTTCCACCTTACTGGTTATTACAAAATATTGAGTATAGTTCCCTATGCTATACAGTAGGTCCTTGTTTGTTATATATATAGTTCTAATCTAGTGCTCTCCCTAACACATTTAGAATTTTCCTACTTAAAGGCCCTTCCATTTTAAGATTCACTAAATTCATATCATATGTATCAATTGTTACACTGCTGCATTACAAAGGTGGCAAACTCAATGGCTTAAAACAATAAGTGTCTATTATTGCTCACAAGGCTACAGTTGAACTGAGAGCTCCACTGTTCTTAGCTGGGCTCTCTTGCCCATTAGGGAGGTCAGCTGGCTGGGGGCTGATCTAGGATGACATCAGCTGGGATAGTAGGGCTCTTTTCCAAGTTTCCTCCTCCAGCAAGCTAGCCCGTCTGGTGTGCATGTAGAAGACAAGACCCCAGCGGGGAGGAGAGCACACAGTGCCTCCCAAGGGCCAAGCTGGGGACTGGCGACCATCACTCCCACTGCATTCCGGGACCCAAGCAGCTCACACTGTGAGCCCCAGTTCAAGGGAAAGGGGAAATGGCACAAATTTTATGGGAAGGGCTATGAAATCACATTGCAAATGATGGGGGTTCAGGGAGAGGGGGGAAATTGGAGCCAGTATTGCAGTCAGGTGATCTCACTATCTTTCTTTCTGCCCGAGAAGAGTGATTCAGACCAAGCTAGCAATTTGGGGATCCCCTCAGTGTGACTAAGCGAGAACTAGTGAAACAGAACAGGAAATGGGAACCAGAAAAATCCACTGACTTAAAGTGTCAACACTGCGGTCAGGTTTATTCCCACCAGACTCCCGTCTTTAGGGCTCAGTTGCTCTGCCTCATACCTGATCCAGCACTTTATAAAGAAAGCTTCCCTGAAGGAATGGGGTGTGAAAAGCACCCTCCCTTCTCTTGGAAAGAAGGTCAGGTGTGGAATTAGGAGACATGCACAGCTGGGGAGATTACAAAGGTGTTATGCAAACATACATTTTCTTTTCTTCATTTAAGTTTTCCCTTTTGATCCAACAAAGCAGCAGATATCTTCATGAAAGGCAAGAGTCTGAGTCCTCAATTTTCAGAAATATCACTGAATCATGGAGATAAGATTAGGAAGATCTCTCAAACACCCTAGGTCAATTCTCTCACTTCTAGTAACTGATCTGGTTAGTTAGTGATGGCGAGTTAGTACATGCACCAAGAAGAAAATCTGTGTTTACCTTAATCCCTGATGAAGCCTTGAAATAAGGTAGCACTCCTTTCCATGACTTATAAAGTGAAAGTGAGGTTCCTCAGTCGTGTCCGACTCTTTGTGACCCCATAGCCTGTAGCCTACCAGGCTCCTCCGTCCATGGGATTTTCCAGGCAATAGTACTGGAGTGGATTGCCATTTCCTTCTCCAGGGGATCTTCCCAACCCAGGGCTCAAACCTGGGTCTCCCACATTGTAGACAGATGCTTTACCGTCTGAGCCACCAGGGAAGTCCCAAGTCAAATCTCCTGTTTTACTGGTATCCTTGATCAGCCATATATAGTACTTAGGAGAGCAATTACTTCACAAGTTTGACAAGTGAAAATTTTATATGTTGATGAAAATAAGCAATTTACTCAGAGCCCAGAGCTGGTGACTGATGGAACCAGTAATGTAACCCTGGATCCTGACTCTAAGGGTCCAGTTTTATCCCAAGATATGGATTTTTCTAGGAGAATTTTGGGTATTTATAATACAACTGACCTGGTACCATCAAAAACAAATTTTTCTATTTGCTGCAATTTAAGCCAATTTCTTCATTTTTTTTCTTTCCAGTTCAGTTGCTAAGTTGTGTCTGAAATTTGTGACCCCATGGACTGTAGCACAGCAGGCCTCCCTGTCCATCACCAGCTCTGGGAGTTTACTCAAACTCATGTCCGTTGAGTTGGTGATGCCATCCAACTATCTCATCTTCTGTTGTCCTCTCTCCTCCCACCTTCAAACTTTCCCAGCATCAGGATCTTTTCAAATGAGTCAGTTCTTTGCATCAGGTGGCCAGAGTATTAGAGTTCCAACTTCATCATCAGTCCTTCCAATGAATATTCAGGACTGATTTCCTTTAGGATGGACTGGTTGGCTCTCCTTGCAGTCCAAGGGACTCTCAAGTTCAAAAGCATCAATACTTCAGGCATCAGCTTTCTTTATAGTCCAAGTCTCACATCCGTACATGACTACTGGAAAAACCGTAGCTTTGACTAGATAGACCTTTGTTGGCAAAGTAACGCTTCTGCTTTTTAATATGCTGTCTAGGTTGGCTGTAACTTTTCTTCCAAGGAGCAAGCATCTTTAATTTCATGGCTGCAGTCACCATCTGCAGTGATTTTGGAGCCCCCCAAAAATAAAGTCTGTTACTGTTTCCACTGTTTACCCATCTATTTGCCATGAAGTGATGGGACTGGATGTCATGATCTTAGTTTTCTGAATGTTGAGTTTTAACCCAACTTTTTCACTCTCCTCTTTCACTTTCTTCAAGAGGCTCTTTATTTCTTCTAAGCTTTCTGCCATGAGGGTGGTGTCATCTGCATATCTGAGGTTATTGATATTTCTCCCAGCAATCTTGATTCCAGCTTGCGCTTCATCCAGCCCACCGTTTCTCATGATGTACTCTGCATAGAAGTTAAATAAGCAGGGTGACAATATACAGCCTTGATGTACTCCTTTCCCTATTTGGAACCAGTCTGTTATTCCATGTCTAGCTTCATGTCCAGATCATGTCTGTTTCTTCTTGATCTGCATACAGATTTCTCAGGAGGCAGGTCAGGTGGTCTCAAAATCCCATCTCTTGAAGAACTTTCCAGTTTGTTGTGATCCACAGAGCCAAAGGCTTCGGCATAGTCAAAAAAGCAAGAGTAGATGTTTTTCTGGAACTCTCTTGCTTTTTCAATGATCCAGTAATGTTGGGAATTTGATCTCTGGTTCCTCTGCCTTTTATAAAACCAGCTTGAACATCTGGAAGTTCATGGTTCATGTACTGTTGAAGCTGGGCTTGGAGAATTTTGAGCATTACTTTACTAGTGTGTGAGATGAGTGCAATTGTGCGGTAGTTTGAGCATTCTTTGGCATTGCCTTTCTTTGGAATTGGAATGAAAACTGACCTTTTCCAGCCCTGTGGCTACTGCTGAGTTTTCCAAATTTGCTGGCATATTGAGTGCAGCACTTTCACAGCATCATCTTTCAGGATTTGAAAGAGCTCAACTGGAATTCCATCACCTCCATTAGCTTTGTTCATAGTGATGCTTCCTAAGGCCTACTTGACTTTGCATTATAGGATGTCTGGCTCTAGGTGAGTGATCATACCATCGTGATTATCTGGGTTGTAAAGATCTGTTTTGTATAGTTCTTCTGTGTATTCTTGCCACCTCTTCTTAATATCTTCTGCTTCTGTTAGGTCCATATCATTTATGTCCTTTATCGAGCCCATCTTTGCATGAAATGTTCCCTTAATATCTCTAATTTTCTTGAAGAGATCTCTAGTCTTTCCCATTTTATTGTTTTTCTCTATTTCTTTGCATTTATCACTTAGGATGGCTTTCTTTTCTCTCCTTGCTCTTCTTTGGAACTCTGTATTCAAATTAAATCTTTCCTTTTCTCCTTTGCCTTTTGCTTCCCTTCTTTTCACAGCTATTTGTAAGGCCTCCTCAGACAACCATTTTGTCTTTTTGCATTTCTTTTTCTTGAGGATGGTCCTGATCCCTGCCTTCTGTATAATGTCACGAACCTCCATCTATAGTTCCTCAGGCACTCTATCAGATCTAATACCTTGAATCTATTTGTCACTTGCACTGTATAATCTTAAGGGATTTAATTTAGGTCATACCTGAATGGTCTAGTGGTTTTCCCAGCTTTCTTCAATTTAAGTCTGAATTTGGCAATAAGGAGCTCATGATCTGAGCCACAGTCAGCTCCTGGTCTTGTTTTTGCTGACTGTATAGAGCTTCTCTATCTTTGGCTGCAAAGATTATAATCAGTCTGATTCTGTTATTGACCATCTGGTGATGTCCATGTGTAGAGTTTTCTCTTGTGTTGTTAGAAGCGGGTGTTTGCTATGACCAGTGTGTTCTCTTGGCAGAACTTGCCTTTGCCCTGCTCTGTTCTGTACTCCAAGGCCAAATTTGCCTGTTACTCCAGGTATTTCCTGACTTCCTACTCTTGTATTCCAGTCCCCTATAATGAAAAGGACATCTTTTTTGGGTATTAGTTCTAGAACGTCTTGTAGGCCTACACAGAACCATTCAACTTCAGCTTCTTCAGCTGGTTGGGGCATAGACTTGGATTACTGTGATATTGAATGGTTTGCCTTGGAAACAAACAGAGATCATTCTGTCATCCAAGTACTGTATTTAGGACTCTTGTTGACCATGATGGCTACTCCATTTCTTCTAAGGGGTTCCTGCCCGCAGTAGTAGATGTAATGGTCGTCTGAGTTAAATTCACCCATTCCAGTCCATTTTAGTTCGCTGATTCCTAAAATGTTTACATTCACTCTTGCCATCTCCTGTTTGACCACTTCCAATTTGCCTTGATTCGTAGACATAACATTCCAGGTTCCTATGCAATGTTGCTCTTTACAGCATTGGACTTTACTTCTATCACCACTCATATCCACAACTGGGTGTTGTTTTTGCTTTGACTGCATCTCTTCATTCTTTCTGGAGTTATTTCTCTACCTTTATCCAGAAGCATATTGGGCACATACCAACCTGGGGAGTTCATCTTTCAATGTCCTATCTTTTTGCCTCTTCATAGTGTTTATGGGGTTCTCAAGGCAAGAAAACTGAAGTGGTTTGCCGTTCCCTTCTCCAGTGGACCATGTTTTGTCAGAACTCTCCACCATGACCTGTCTGTCTTGGGTGGCCCTACACAACACGGCTCGTAGTTTCATTGAGTTAGCAAGACTATGTTCCATGTGATCAGATTGGTTAGTTGGGGAAGAAGGCATCTTGAAAAGGAGGGGCTGGGGAAAGCCTGGAGCAGGCAAACACAGGTGGGATGAGATGAGGTTGGCCCTGCATGGGGAACCCTGGTAGGAAGATTCCCAGTCATGATGGGGGGATACGTGACAGAGGGAAAAGATGCCTCATACTTGAAAAACCTTGCTTTGACATTTACTTTCTTTTAACTTCCAACAATTTTTTTTTTTTTGAAAATTGAGAGAGGTAAACACAGACCGTTTGCTAATGGATTTTTGTAAGACTTTTGGCTAGACCACATTCATAGGTCAGCCTTGGCTGCCCACTTGTTTCATCCACAGCCTGCATCTTCACCGTTGCTTGACCATCTGAGTCCTGAAGGCACTGGAGTGTGTGATTGTGGAATGACCTCACCAGGCTTAGGTTACTCCAGGTGGTCGTGATTAAATAAGCTGAGTGCGTAAAGGCTCAGGGCCAGGCAGGCCTGCTGTTTGCTCAGGTTTTGCAAGATGTGGTGGAAGATTTCAGTCCTTGCTCGCACAGACCACCTGAGGAGGTACTCATATTTTTGTCTTTCAGGAAAGCGGATGTGCCTTGGAGAACAGTTGGCCAGGACTGAGTTGTTTATTTTCTTTACTTCACTTCTGCAAAAATTTACCTTCAGGCCTCCAGAGAATGAGAAGTTGAGCCTGAAGTTCAGAGTGAGCTTGACCCTTGCCCCAGTCAGCCACCGGCTCTGTGCTATTCCTCGGGGCTGAAGTTGTTGGGGTGGGGACAGTGAAGAAAAGCAGGAAGAATGAGCTTTCCCACACCCCCCAAGGCAGGGCATCTGCTCAGAAGTGAGGGGACAGCATCCATTGCCTCTAGGATATGTCACAGGACTTAGAGGAAACTGGAACTAAACCCCAGTTTTGCCATCTCCAGTGGAGCCTTGAGCAAATGAGTTATGTTGTAAGTGATTTCGTTTTCATCCAGAAGATTTAAAGTGGACAATGATTCCATCTCTAAAGGAAAATCTACTATAAAAATCAGAGGAAATAATGGACTTTAAGTGGCTTGGAAACCATAAAGCACATCATAAAAGTCATAGCTGTGATCTGCCTCCTCCCTGCTTCCTTCCTTAGCTTGGTTTTGCTTCTGGTCTGTTGAGATGGCCTGGGTCAAAGAGGTGCCAAATGGTGGATAAGAGTTAGAAGTTGGGCCTGGGGCAGCTGTGGAGGTCAGCCAGAAAGGCACTCACACTTGGTAGCCCTGGGTAAGCTGACCCTGCTTCTCCCTCAGGCTGACCCCTGGGAAATAGCAGGGCAGATGGATTCCTGATTTTTAGGCAGGTTTCTATTTTTAGGCAGGAGAAGGAGTTGCTCTGGTTTATCTAAGGAAACACTACCTTGGCCTTGGACACCAGACCCAAGAAGAATGTCACCACAATAACCAAGCATGGAACTCAGGTTCAGTTCAGTTCAGTTCAGCCGCTCAGTTGTGTCCAACTCTTTGCAACCCCATGAACTGCAGCACACCAGGCCTCCCTGTCCATCACCAGCTCCCAGAGTTTACCCAAACTCATGTCCATCGAGTTGGTGATGCCATCCAGCCATCTCATCCTCTGTCGTCCCCTTCTCCTCCTGCCCCCAATCCCTCCTAGCATTAGAGTCTTTTCCAAGGAGTCAGCTCTTCGCTTGAGGTGGCCAAAGTTTTGGAGTTTCAGCTTTAGCATCATTCCTTCCAAAGAACACCCAGAACTGATCTCCTTTAGAATGGACTGGTTAGATCTCCTTGCAGTCCAAGGGACTCTCAAGAGTCTTCTCCAACACCACAGTTCAAAAGCATCAATTCTTCAGCACTCAGCTTTCTTCACAGGTTAGGGGGAAACAAATGTGGAAATATTTTCTGTCATCGCTGTGCCTCCTTACCTTAAATCCTCTCATGCATTTACTCCCAGCCCCATGATTGGTGTCAACAACTTGATGGTCGTGATCTTTTTGTATATATTGTTTGTCAGCTTTTGATTGACAAGTATTCCCGGGCTAAACACAACTGAGGAGCCCTGGTAAAGTATAGTATAGAAGGAAACAGAAATGCTATCATCCTGTTAGCCCTCCTGTGTGTGGTCACTGAGGGGAGAAAAGGGTATCAACGGAAAGGCCAGGTGCCACTGAGAGTCCCTGGAGTTTGGATGCCAACCCCATGCAGACAAATATCAGCACACCTATAAAATGGACTTATCCTTATAGAAGGTTATTTTTCTCAAGTGTTAGAATTTAAGAAATTTAAATATCTCAGAACAAAAAGGAACTTGAGGACATGGGCCTTTTCATCCCTGTTGCTTGGGATTTAGAGAAAAGCTAAATCATGGAACCATTAGAAAGGGAATCAGAAATAGGAAGATAAGCCAAGAGAGAGGGAGTGAGAGAGTCTGGCTGGAGCTAGCCTGAGCCTGTCAGAGTCAAGAGTAAGTCTGGGAGAAATGGTTGCATGTCCTGAAGGGCAGGGAGATAATTTGCACTAGAGTAGAAAATGAGAACCCCAGCTGCCCACCAGAGTGCACTTTCTTTGTAAACTCTTAAAAAGTTGCATCTCTAGAAAACACCCTAAATGATATTTCTGAAAGGAAACCAGTCAAACCAGACTTTGAACTTCCTGAGTATCTGAGACCTTGTCATTCACTCTGTTTTTCTGCAGTCGGATCATCCTCATAGGAGACTGCAAATTGGCCAAAATACTTTCCCTTATCCACTCAGTCTCCTCAACTGTTAAATGAACTCTGTTGAATCATCTCCAAGGTCCATTCATGCTCTGCTGTGCATTTTCCATGATTTACTAGAGTCAGTAGGGCAGGCATTTACCTACTCCCTGTGGAATCAATGGAAAAGTCCTGGACCCTCATCCTGCCCTAATAGATGCAGTGGGACCCCGACCCAAGTAGCATGTGACCGCAATTAACCAGAAAGCTACAGGACACAGGGCTGGGAGTAGCTGAATTTCTGAACTTGCAAAATGTCTCCTTTCTTCCTCAAAGTGCATATTTCAGAGACCCTTAAATATGAATTCTCTACTGTAAAAGCAATACACAGGATTTTGTTTTCTGTCCTTTTGTAACTCTCTTATTCCTCATCTATTTTGGAAGCTCCAGGTCATCTTTCCCTCTTCCTTTGTGTCTGTATCTGACACATAGTGTGCCAGCATATGACATGTTCTGTGACATCGTGGATGAGATACAGATTTTACTGGAAAGCACTCAGGCTGTGAATATTCCCTTCACCCTCGTCCTCCCTTAGAGACACTGACATGAACAGGCTGCTGTGTTATTTAAAGTCAGGTTAGAGGCTGACCTGTTACAAGTAGATGAGGAGCAGAGCACTCAAGATACCCTGAGTTGTGTAGAAATGTGTTCAGGTCAGGCATGACTGGAGGACATGCACCAAGGAGGGCTTCTAGCAAAGGAACCACTTCCCATGCCCCTATGTGTTTACAGACAGGAGGCAGGAGCTGGCAGATGACTAAGAATCAAGGACAGTGTCCTAGGTGAGTTTCTATGTTTGCCCTGGGAACCCCAGAGCCTACCTCCATGTCAAGCTCTTCTCCCTGTGATCTAACTTAAACTTGCTTATTGTTAAGCTACCAAGATGGAAGGAGGTGGGCACCGAGGATGAGTGCCCAGGGACATTGGTCCAAGTCAGTCATCCCAAATTTCGATGTATTTTCTCTTCTTAGCAAGATGACACTACTATGTTGCAAATTCCCACCCCCTCCTTGTAAGGGATTCAAGTCAATGCCTCCAGGAAGCCACTTATTGTTCATATTTAACATATTGCGTTTAATATATTAAATATTCATACATAATCAATTAGATGTCAATTATATAGTATATAAACATTTTATTGTGAATAAATATAAATGTAATATATATATTAAATCAAGTAACAGTTTACTTTGCATATAATACCTTAAAGTATAGCTGTAGCCTTAAAAAAGTATAACTTGCCAATAATGAACTAGGAAGAAATAGAAATTATGAGCATGCCAGTCACAAGCACTGAAATTGAAACTGTGATCTAATAACAAACAAAAACCCAGGCCTGGATGGCTTCACAGGCAAATTCTATCAAATGTTTAGAGAAGAGCTGACATATATTCTCAAATTCTTCCAAAAACATTGCAGAGGGAGAAACAGTCCCAACTCATTCCATTAATATGAGGCCACCATCACCCTGGCACCAAAACAAGACAAGGATACCACCAAAAAAGAAAATTACAGGCCAATATCACTGATAAACATAGTTGTAAGATATCTTCAATAAAATACTAGCGAACAGAATCCAACAGCACATTAAAAGGATCATATACCATAATCAAGGGGGGTTTATCCCAGAGATGAAAGGATTCTCCAATCAATGTGATACACCATATTAAAAATCTGAAACATAAAAACCATATA
The DNA here is from genome assembly GCF_016772045.2 of Ovis aries. Classification (NCBI taxonomy): domain Eukaryota; kingdom Metazoa; phylum Chordata; class Mammalia; order Artiodactyla; family Bovidae; genus Ovis; species Ovis aries. The sequence continues at coordinate 34,849,661 of NC_056054.1, read as the reverse complement.
ATTTCAACAGATGCGGAAAAACCTTTTGACAAAATTCAACATCCATTTATGATAGAAACTCTCCAGATAAAAACTCTCCAGGGCATAGAAGCAACCAACCTCATCATAAAAAGGCCATACATGACAAACAAACCCACAACAAACATTATTCTCAGAGGAAAAAAACTGATAGCATTTCCTGTTAGATCAGAAATAAGACAATGGTGCCCACTCTCATCGCTGTTATTTGATATAGTTTTGGAAGTCCTAGCAATGGGAAGCAAGGGGGGAAAAGATATAAAAGGAATCCAGATAGAAGTAAAATTCTAAACTGGTGGCAGGTGACATGACACTATACACAGAAAATCCTAAAGATACCATCAGAAAATTACTAGAATTAATCTGTGAACTTAGTAACATCACAGGATATAAAATTAAACACAGAAATCCCTTTCAAACCTATAGACCAACAATGAAAAATCATGTAAGAATTGAATCGCCAGTCTATGTCTGATACAGGATACAGCATGCTTGGGGCTGGTGCATGGGGATGACCCAGAGAGATGTTATGGGGAGGGAGGTGGGAGGGGGGTTCATGTTTGGGAACGCATGTAAGAATTAAAGATTTTAAAATTAAAAAAATAAAAAACTAAAAAAAAAAAAGAAAAGAAAAATCAGAATGAAATTGAGGAAACAATCCCAAGCACCATTGCAACAAAAAGAATAAAATACCTAAGAATAAACCTAAGGAGACAAAAGACATGTTTGCAGAAAATTATAAGACACTGATGAAAGACATGAAAGATGACATAAACAGATGGAGATATATAGCATGTTCTTGGATTGGAAGAATCAATATTGTGAAAACAACTATACTACCCAAAGCAATCTACAGATTCAATGCAATCATTTTTCACAGAACTAGAATAAAATTTTACCATTTGTGTAGAAACACAAAAAACTAGAAATACCCAAAGCAATCTTAAGAAAGGAAAAATGAGCTGGAGGAATCAGGCTCCCTGACTTCAGATTACACTACAAAGCTCAGTCATCATCATAGAATGGCACAAAAACAGAAATATAGATCAATGAAACAAGATAGAAAGCTCCAAGATAAACTCACTATGGGCACCTTAACTTTGACAAAGGAGGCAAGAATATACAATGGAGAAAAGACAGACTCTTCACTAAGTGGTGCTAGGAAAACTGGACAGCTACATATAAAAGAATGAAACTAGGACACTTCCTAACACCATACACAAAAATAAACTCAAACTGAATTAAAGACCTAAATGTAAGGCCAGGAACTATAAATTTTTAGAGGAAAAGCTAGAGAGAACACTCTTTGACAGAAATAGCAGCAAGATCCTTTTTGACCCATCTCATAGACTGATGGAAATAGAAATGGAATCTAATCATACTTAAAAGCTTTTGCACAACAAAGGAAATTATAAACAAGATGAAAAGACAACCCTCAGAATGGGAGAAATAATTGTAAATGAAGCAACTGACAAAGGATTAATCTCCAAAATATACAATCAACTCATGCAACTCAATATCAGAAAAACAAGCAACCCAATCAAAAAAAAAAAAATGGGCAAAGTACTTAAACAGACATTTATCCAAAGAAGACATACGGATGGCAAATAAACACATGAAATAAATGCTCAACATTGCTCATTATTAGAAAAACGCAAATCAAAAGTACAATGAGGTGTCACCTAACACTGGTCAGAATGGCCATCATCAAAAAATGTATAAAAAATAAATGCTGGAGAGAATGTGGAGAAAAGTGAACTCTCTTGCACTGTTGGTGGGAATGTAAATTAATACAACCACTAAGAGAACAATATGGACATTCCTTACAAAACTAGGAATAAAATTACCATATGACTTAAACCTCAACATTAAAAAAACTAAGATCATGACATCTGGTCCCATCACATCATGACAAAAAGATGGGGGAAAATGGAAAGAGTGACATTTATTTTCTTGGGCTTGAGAATTACTGTGGACATTGACTACAGCCATGAAATTAAAGACTCTTGCTCTTCAAAAGAAAAACTATGACAAACCCTGACAGCATATTAAAAAGCAGAGATGATATTTTACCAACAAAGTCTGTATAGTCAAAGCTATCAAAGCTATGGTTTTTCCAGTAGTCATGTATGGATGTGAGATTTGCACCATAATGAATACTGAATACTGAAGAATTGATGCTTTTGAACTGCGGTGTTGCAGACTCTTGAGAATCCCTTGGACTGCAAAGAGATCAAATCAGTCAATCCGAAAGGAAATCAACCCAGAATATTCACTGGAAGGACTGATGCTGAAGCAGAAGTTCCAATACTTTGGCCAACAGAAGTGAAGAGTTGACTTTTTGGAAAAGACCCTGATGCTGGGAAAGACTGAGGATGGGAGGAGAAGAGGAGAACAGAAGATGAGAACTTTGGATGGCATCACTGACTCTATGAACATGAGTTTGAGCAAACTCTGGGTGATAGTGAAGGACAGGGATGTATGGTGTGCTGCAGTCCATGGAGTCAGAAAGAGTCAGACATGATTTAGTAACTGAACAGCAACAATGACCCATCAATCCCACTCGTGGGCATATATCCTGAAAAAACATAATTCAAAAAGACATATGTATCCTAGTGTTCACTGAAGCACTATTTACAATAGCCAGGATGAGGAAACAATCTAGATGTTCATCAACAAATGAATGGTAAAGAAGTTGGGGTATACATATACAATGGAATATTACTTAGCCATTAAAAGGAATAAATTTGATTCAGCTGAAATGAGGTGGATGAACCTGAAGCCTGTCATACAGACTGCAGTAAGTCAGAGAAAAACAAATATCCTATATTCATACATATATATGGAATCTATAAAAGCAACACTGATAAACCTATTTGCAGAGCACAGATAAACACACAGATGTAGAGAATGGACTTGTGGACACAGCTGAGGAAGGGAAGGGTGGGACAAATTGAGAGAGTGGTATTGAAATGAATACCCTACCATGTATAAAATAAATAGCTAGTGGGAAGCTGCTGCACAACACCAGGAGCACAGCCAGTGCTCTGTGACAACCCAGAAGGGAGGGTGGGGAACTCAAGAGGGAAGCGATTTGTGATTCAGCAAAAAAGCAAGAGAGTTCCAGAAAAACATCTACTTCTGCTTTTTTGACTACGCCAAAGCCCTGTTGTGTGAGTCACAACAATCTGTGAAAAATTCTTCAAGAGATGGGGCTACCAGACTACCTCACATGCCTCCTGAGAAATCTGAATGCAGGTCAAGAAGCAACAGTTAGAACTGGACATGGAACAATGAACTGTTTCCAAATTGGGAAAGGAGTATGTCAAGACTATATATTTTCACCCTGCTTATTTAACTTATATGCAGAGTACACCATGTGAAATGCCAGGTTAGATGAAGCACAAGCTGGAATCAAGATTGCCAGAAGAAATATCAATAACCTTATATATGCAGATGACACCAGCCTTATGACAGATAGTGAAGAACTGAGGAGCCTGTCAATGAAGGTGAAAGAGGAGAGTGAAAAAGTTGACTTAAAACTCAACTTTAAAAAACTAAGATCATGGCATCTGGTTCCATTATTCCAAGGCAGATAGATGGGGAAACAATGGAAACAGTGAGAGACTTTATTTTCTTGGGATTCAAAATCACTGCAGATGGTGACTGCAGCCATGAAAGGAAAAGACACTTGCTCCTTGGAAGAAAAGCTATGACCAACCTAGACAGCATATTAAAGAGCAGAGACATTACTTTGTCAACAAAGGTCTGTCTAGTCAAAGCTATGGTTTTCCAGTAGACCATGTATGGACATGTCTACTGTAGACATGTAGACATGTGAGAGCAGGACCATAAAGAAAGCTGAGTGCTGAAATATTGATGCTTTTGAACTGTGGTGTTGGAGAAAACTCTTGAGAGTCCCTTGGACTGCAAGATCAAGCCAGTCAATCCTAAAGGAAATCAGTCCTGAATATTCATTGGAAGGACTGATGCTGACACTGAAGCTCCAATACTTTGGCCACCTGATGTGAAGAACTGACTCACTTGAAAAGATCCTGATGCTGGGAAAGATTGAAGGCAGGTGGAGAATGGAACCACAGAAGATGAGATGGTTGGATGGCATCACTGACTCGATGGACATGAGTTTGAGGGAGTTCCAGGAGTTGGTGATGGACAGGGAAGCCTAGCATGCTGCAGTCCATGGGGTTGCAAAGAGTCAGACATGATTGAGTGACAACTGAACCATGCTGATGGCTGATTCATGCTGTTGTCTGACAGAAACCAACACAACATTGTAAAGCAATTATGCTCTAATTAAAAATAAATTTTTTTAAAGTATAATTGTAAGCTTTATGATTTCTCAGATAAAGCCTCTAGTTATTTCTTTTTTTTTTTTTTCTAGGCCATTCGATTTCTTCCTCAATGGGTTCACAGAGCAATTACTGTCCTTCCTATAGACTACAGGAAGAGGAAGTTCCTAACAATAGTTACCTGAACAGTTACTCTCTGAAAGAAATACGGCATGCACTTCCTCTAATTTTCAAAAGTGCACTTGCAGATAAGTAGGATTTTAAAAATTTAATGAAGTCTAAATTACTTTTTTTGTTTCATAGCTCATGCTTTTGGTTTTTATCAAAAATCATTGACAAGAGCTGAAGGTCATCTCGGCATTTTCCTATGTTATCTTCTTGGAGTTTTAGCTTTGAATTTTGCATGTAGGTCTGTGATCCATTTTGAGTCAACTTTTGTGAGAAATGTAAGACCTGTGCCCAGATTCCCATTTGCATAGAGAGATGTCCAGTGTTCCAGCACCACTTGTATGAATATTACCCTTTTCCATTGAACTGCATTTGCTCCTTGGTCAAAGGACTATATTTTTCTATTACTGGGATCTTTATTCTTTTCTAATGACCTATATGGAGAAGGAAATGGCAACTCACTCCAGTATTCTTGCCTGAAGAATTCCATGGACAGAGGAGCCTGGTGGGCTATAGTTCACGGGGTCGCAAAGAGTCGGACACGACTGAGTGACTAAACAACAACAATAATGACCTCTATGTCTTCTTCCACCAATACCACATGCCCTGATATATGCAAAGGCTTAATAGTAAATCTTGCACCCCACTCCAGTACTCTTGCCTGGAAAATCCCATGGACGGAGGAGTCTGGAAGGCTGTAGTCCCTGGGGTCGCTGAGGGTCAGACACGACTGAGCGACTTCACTTTCACTTTTCAGTTTCATGCATTGGAGAAGGAAATGGCAACCCACTCCAGTGTTCTTGCCTCGAGAATCCCAGGGACGGGGGAGCCTGGTGGGCTGCCATCTATGGGGTCGCACAGAGTCGGACATGACAGAAGCAACTTAGCAGCAGTAAATCTTGAAGTCAGTGGTATCAGTCCCCCAAAATTGTTCTTCTCCTTCAATTTGTGTTTACTATTTTAGGTTTTTGCCTTTCTATATAAACTTTAGAATCAGATTGTCAATTTTGTTTTACAGATTTACAGAGAAAAATATGAGTGAGAAGTAGAGAGTTCCCCTATACCCATTCTTTATTCCTCACACATTTTTCTCCTATTATTAATATTTTGCATTGGGAGTAAGTTTTTAATTTCAAACTACAATTGTTCATTTCTGGTACTTAAGAAAGAAATTAACTTTTCTGTGTTAATCCTTTTTTAAATGAATGCTTCTGTAGTATAATCCAAGACTCTATCCTCCAACCTTGTTATCATTGCTTACTAGTTCCAGGAGACATTTTGTTCATTCTTTTTGTTAATTCTTTGTGATTGTTTACAGAGACATTTTGGGGTTTTTTCTTTATAATCTAAATACAGCTTTTGTTTCCTTGTCTTTGTCATAGTGCATTAGCTAGGACTACCGGTACAATGTTGAATAAGATGGTCAAAGAGGCCACGTTTATCTTTTTACTGATCTTATAGAGAAAGCATCTGGTTTCTCAACCTTGACTGTGGTGTTAGCCATGAGTTTTTTGTAGATATTATTTTTCAACTTGAGGATGTTTCCCTCTATTCTTCATTAGCTAAGAATTTTTATTGTGAATGGATGTTGAAATTTGTCAAATACTTTTTCTGCATTTATTGATTTGTTGTTCAGTCACTAAATCATGTCTGACTCTTTGTGACCCCATTAACTGTAGCTTGCTAGGCTTCCCTGTGCTTCACTACCTCCCTGAGTTTGCTCAAACTCATGTCCGTTGAATCAGTGATGCCATCCAACCATCTCATCTTCTGCTGCCCCCTTTTCCTTTTGCCTTCAATCTTTCCCATCATCAGGACTTTTCAGTGAGTCAGCTCTTTGCATCAGGTAGCCAAAGTATTGGAGCTTCTGTTTCAACATCAGTCCTTCCAATGAATATTCAGGATTGCTTTCCTTTAGGATTGACAGTTTGATATCCTTGCTCTTCAAGGGACTCTCAAGAGTCTTCTCTAGCACCACAGTTCAAAAGCAGCAATTCTTTGGCACTCTGTCTTCTTTATGGTTCAACTCACAAATCCATACATGGCTACAGGAAAATTCAAAGCTCTGACTATTCAGACCTTTGTCAGCAAAGTGATGTCTCTGCTTTTTCATACACTGTCTAGGTTTGTCAAAGCTGTTCTTCCAAGGAGTATCTTTTAATTTCCTGGCTTCAGTCACCATCCCTCAGTGGTATGGAGCCCAAGAAAATAAAATCTGTTCACTGTTCCAATTTTTCCCCATCTATTTGCCATGAAGTAATGGGACCAGATGCCATGATCATAATTTCGAATGTTGAGTTTCAAGCCAGCTTTTTCACTCTCCTCTTTCACCTTCATCAAGAGACTCTTTAGTTCCTCTTAGTTTTCTTCCATTATAGTAGTGTCATCTAACGATAGAATCTATTGATAGAATCATATATTTTTCTTTAGCCTGTTGATGTGATGGAGATACATCAATTGAATTTCAAATATGGAGTCCACTTTGCATGTCTAGCAGAAAATCCCTCTTGATCATGGTGTATACTGCTTTGTATACATCTCTGGATTTGATTTACCAATACCAGTTTGAAGATTTTTGCAACTATGTTCACAAGAAATACTGATTTTCCTTCTCCTGATGTCTTTGACTGTTTTTTTTTTTATTAGTTCAAGGACTGAATTATAAAGCATTTTCTATGCTTTGCTTTTGTAGAATAGATTGTAGCAACTTACTGACTGTAATTTGCTTCTTAAAGTTTAGTACAATATATCTTTGAAAGTTTCTGGATCTGTGTTTTCACTTTTGAAATTTATTAATGATTTATTTTTTTCTTTAATAGATAAAAGGCTATTGAGATCTCTTGTTCTCCTTATGCGAGTTTTTGCAGACTGTGTCCAATGAGTTGGCCCACTTCATCTATGTTTTCAAATTTGTGGGCATAGAGTTATTCATAACTTTTCTTTCTTATAATGTCCATGAGATTAGTAGTGATGGCACTTGTTCATTTACGATAATAATTAACACCCTCTTTTCTTAGTTAACTTGGCTAGACATTTGCCAATTAAAACAAAATTTTTTTTAACTTTTGCTTTTGTTCATTTTTCTATTGTTTTCCCATTTTCAGTTTGATTTAATGGTGTACTTATTTTTATTATTTATCTTCTTGTCTTTTCTTTGGATTTAATTTTCTGTTATTTTTCTAGAATCTAGAAGGTTAGATTGTTTATTTTAGTCTTCTCTTCTTTCCAATATATGCATTCAATGGTATAAATTTTCCTCAAATCACTCTTTTCACTGTATCCACACATATTGATAAGCTTTATTTTCATTTGTTCAAAGATTTTTTTCTATTTTCTGGAGATTTCTTCTTTGAGCAATGTTTATTTCTGTGTGTTATTCAATAGTCAGGTAGTTTGAAGTTTTCTACCTCCTATTCCTTTATTGATTTCTAGTTAACTCTGTTTTGTTATGAAAGCAAAATTTGTGTGATTTCTGTATTGATATTTAATAAAGTATGTTGGATATTAGAATGTGGCCTATTTGTTGAATGTTGTACACGAGCTTGAGAAGAATAGGCATGCTGCTTTTGCTGGATGATAAGTTCTATGTATATAAGTTGGATCCAGGTAATTGATAATGCTGCATGGTTCAACTTTGCTTTTATTTGTTTTCTGCCTCTTGTTCTGTCCATTGATAGTAGAGGGATATTCAGGTCTCTAATTATAATGGTAAAGTCATCTATTTTTCCCTGCAGTTCCATCAGTTTGCCTGCATGTATTTTGAAGCTCCATTATACATATATATTATTATACACATTATATATAATGTGTATACACATTATAGAATTGCTATGTCTTCTTGGAGAGTTGACCCTTTATCATTATACTTTTGCAGTTAATTAATATTTTCCTTGCTCTGATATCAGCAATATACAGTTACTCCAGTTTTCTTTTGATTGGTATTAGCATGGTATATCTTCCTCCAACCCTTTAATTTCAATCTATTTGTGTCTCCATATTTAAAGTCAGTCTGTCCTAGACAATGTATAGTTGGGTTTGTGTGTGTGTGTGTGTGTAATCGAAAACAAATAACGGGAGATCTACCTGGTTTATAAAATTTTAAGTATACAGTAAACCACCAGCTCTGGGGTCCCGTGGTGTAATGATTAGTGCTCTGGACTCTGAATCCAGCAACCCGGCTTCCCTGGTGGCTCAGATGGTAAACAGTCTGCCTACAATGCAGGAGACCCACGTTCAGTCCCTGGGTCAGGAAGATGCCCTCGAGGAGGAAATGGCAACCCACTCCAGTATCTTGCCTGGAGAATTCCATGGACAGAGGAGACTGATGGGCTACAGTCCACAGAGTCGCAAAGAGCTGGACACGACTCTGGATGTGAGGGCTTAACATTTTCACTTTCAAGTGTATAGTACAGTAGTGTTAATACTAAGCACTGTGTTTGACACAGTGAACTCTAGAAATTTTCCATCTCACATAGCTGGAACTCTCTTCCCATGGAACAGAAAATTTTCATTTTGTCCCTTCCTCCAGTCCTAGGAAACCACTAGTGTGGGCAAATTGGGAGACTTCTGCACCATTGGTAAGAATGTAAAATGGTGCAGCCACTACAGAAAACAGTATAGAGATTCTTTAAAACTAAAAATAGATCTCCCCTATGATCCACTAGTGTGATTACTGGACATTTATCCACAAGAATGGAAATCAGAATCTTGAAGAGATATTTTCATTTCACAGCACCATTATTCATAATAACCAAGAGGTGGATATAAGCTAAATGCCCATTAGTGAATGAATGGATAATGAAAATGTGGACTATACATACAATGAAATATTCTTCTGCCAATAAGAAGAAAGAAATATTTTCAAATTCTAGAAATAGATGAACCTTGAGAACTTTATGCTAAGTGAAATAAGCCAACCACAGTAGGACAAATATTCCATGACTTCACTTCTCTCAGTTATCTAATAGACAGCTCATAGACAAAAATGTGAGGTGTCCAAGGTTGTTTTGACTATTCAGAGTCTTTGTGCTTTCATATAGATATTACATTTTCTATTTCTGTAAAAAATGCCTTTAGGCTTTTGATGGGAATTGTATTGACTAACACGAGCAATTTAATAATATTAAGTCTTTCAGTTTTGAACATGAGATATCTTTCCATATCTGAAGCTTCTTCAATTTTGCTGAGCAATATTTTACATTTTCAGTGTATAAGTCCTTTGCCTTTTTGCTTAAGTTATTGCTAAATATCTTGTTCTTTTTGATGCTGAGCTAATACTATCTCTGTGTGCAGATGACATTGTTTTAATATGTGTGTGTGTGTGTGTGTGTGTATTTGTGCTCACTCACGTCTGACTCTTTGTGACCCCACAGACTGTAGCTGGCTGTGCTCCTCTGTCCATGGAATTTTTCATGCAAGAATGCTGGAATGGGTTGCCATTTCCTTCTCCAGGGGATCTTCCAGACCCAATGACACAGTCTCTTTGTGTCTCCTACATTGGCAGTCAATTCTTGACCACTGTACCAAATGGGAAACCCGTATTAATATCTAGAAAACCCTAAAGATTACACGTACACAAAAACTGTTAGAAATAATAAATAAATTCAGCAAAGTCTCAGGATTCAACACCTACAAAAATAGTGTTTCGGTATTTTGATAATGAAGCATCTGCAAGGAGTCTTGGTCTTTATTTTAATGGACTCATAAACATTCTTTTAATTAATGTAATCAGAATATTAATATTTAATGTGGTTCTTGATACAGGTTATCTACCATAGTCATTACTGTTTTCTATTCATTGCATTTAATTTTTGTTTCTTTTTTGTCTTTCACTCTTTTTCCTCTCTTCTTTGGCTTTAACTAAGTATTTTGTATAACTCCATTTTCTCTTCTGTCTTAGCACATTGATTATATTTCTTTTCTAAAACTTCAGTTGGTGACTTATAGTTCACAGTATACATTTCCAACTAATTCAAATCTAGTTTCAAATAGTACTACACTGCTTAATTCGAAGTTCAAGGACCTTAATGGAATGTTCCTCCTAATCCCTTCCTTCTGCTCAGCCAACATTGCATCTTTCATCTCACTTATCTATATGATAAAATCACCAAATACACTGTTGCTATTTCTATTGTTAACACACTATTATCAACTTTATTAGGAAAAAGTAAGATTTAAATATAACTTTATTTTTTCTCTAGTGTTCTTTATTTAGATCTGTGTTTCTGACCTATATATCTCTCCTTCTTCTTAAAGACCTAAACATTATTGTAAGGCAGGTCTACTAACAACAAATTCCGTCAAACTTTGTTTGAAAAGATGTTTACTTTTCCTTAACTGCTAGATGGAACAAAGAATTCACCTGCATATTTTTTCACTGAAGCAGTCTGTGTGGAGAGTTCAGTGCCTTGTTGTAGAGTAGCTCACAAGAAACATCAGAGGTTGCTGTTTTTCTGATGGTTCACCAGGCTAGGTTCCAATCCTTTCGTGAAAAGTTGATAGAAAAATAGGAAGCTCAAGTGCCTGCAGATCTCTCTGAAATACAACAAAACCATAACCTTAGAGCCCCCTTGGTCTCAGAATGACAGACTCTCTAAATAGAGCAAAAGAAAAATCAAACCAACTAAAGAGAAATGGAATATTTCCTGCTGTATCACTAAACAAATGATGTCAGTCAAAGTCATCAGCAATTGCAGCCACTGCAGATGGTGAGCTGATGACCCTTGACGGAACTCAGGAAAGAAAGAATATCTGCCACCTAGCAGCCATGACACTGCAGCCACTCCCTATGTTGAGCCCTGAGGAAACTCAGGATGTGAAGACACTGGATACTGGCCCCAGATAGGTGAGGTGCCTATCAAAGGAATGATTTCAGTGAGCCCAGACTCTTGCATTTTCCCATACATAGAAAAATTCTAAATTCCTAAACTTGAGATATCTGGTTTTCCTTTAATTAACAATAATCTTTTGCCATTCAGACTACCTGCCCTTTGTTGCAAGACTTCTGCATAATCTGGTTCCTGCCTACACCACACTGCTACTGCTGCTAAGTCGCTTCAGTCGTGTCCCACTCTGTGCGACCCCATAGACAGCAGCCCACCAGGCTCCTCTGTCCCTGAGATTCTTCAGGCAAGAATACTGGAGTGGGTTGCCATTCAGTTCAGTTCAGTCGCTCAGTTGTGTCCGACTCCTTGCGACCCCATGAATCGCAGCACGCCAGACCTCTCTGTCCATCACCATCTCCCGGAGTTCACTCAGACTCACGTCCATCGAGTCAGTGATACCTCCAGCCATCTCATCCTCTGTCGTCCCCTTCTCCTCCTGCCCCCAATCCCTCCCAGCATCAGAGTCTTTTACAATGAGTCCACTCTTCCCATGAGGTGGCCAAAGTACTGGAGTTTCAGCTTTAGCATCATTCCTTCCAAAGAAATCCCAGGGCTGATCTCCTTCAGAATGGACTGGTTGGATCTCCTTGCAGTCCAAGGGATTCCCACCACCCAAATCATACCCTCTCCTCTGAGTTCTTTCAGGGTTAGTTGAGATGCTGTCTCCCAGGCTTGAAGTCCTAAAATTCTCATGGAATAAAACTTAACTCTCAACGTTAAGGCTGTGAATATTCTTTAGACAGAAATAAAAAACCTCCCAGTCTGGCCTTTTCTGATATCCAGGCAGGTTCTCCAGGGAATCCCATGTTTGACGTCTAGAGGGTAGCAGGCAGGCTGGGCTTCAGCCCAGAGAACAGACTCAGGTGGGGGAAAGCTGGGGCTAGGGGAGGAAGAGGCAGGACCTGAGGAAAGGCAAGGAGGGGTAAGGTGGACCAGGTGCCACAGGGAGCCAGGGGTGGGGCTTAGCTGAGCGCTGGGGGAAGGGAAGAGCCGCGGTGGGAGGAGGCAAGGGCGGGGTGAGACAGTAGGATGGGGCGGGGCCTGGGAACCCGGCTGAGAGCGCGGAAGCACAGATCCTCCCAGAAGGGAAACCAGACATCGCAGTGATGCTGGAGGCCCTGAGCTCCCTGGCGGCGGCCCTCTGGGCTGCTCTCCGTCCTGGCACCGTCCTGCTGGGGACACTCGCCTTTCTCCTCTTTGTTGATTTCATGAAAAGACGGCATCCAAAGAACTACCCGCCGGGGCCCCCCCGCCTGCCCTTCGTAGGCAATTTGCTCCAGCTGGACCCTGAGAAGGGGCACCTGGTCCTTCAGGAGGTAGGAGCGAGCGAAGGTGTCAGGGCCACGTCTTGACCCTGACCTGCAGGGCAAGGGCCTTCCGGGTACTAAGGACAGGAGACTGAGGGGGCTCTCAGGTTAAATCGGAAACCCGGGTACACCCGAAGTTAAGCTTCTCTTTCCTCACCGTCAACTGGAATGATTCCAGCTGTGCTTTCTAAGGGTGAACTATTGCTGCTGCTGCTGCTGCTGCTGCTGCTGCTGCTGCTGCTGCTGCTGCTGCTGCTGCTGCTGCTGCTGCTAAGTCGCTTCGGTCGTGTCCGACTCTGTGCAACCCCATACACGGCAGCGCACCAGGCTCCCCTGTCCCTGGGATTCTCCAGGCAAGAACACTGGAGTGGGTTGCCATTTCCTTTTCCAGTGCGTGAAAGTGAAAAGTGAAAGTGAAATCGCTCAGTCGTGTCCTACTCTTAGCGACCCCATGGACTGCAGCCCACCAGGCTCCTCTGTCCATGGGATTTTCCAGGCAAGGGTACTGGAGTGGGTTGCCATTGCCTATTGTTTACTGTTTACTATTTAAGAATCCCGACTCCATGCGCTTTGGGGGAGGGAGGGGCTGCAGGCTTAATGCACAAAGCAAAACTTGCTTCTCAGTCCATCTAGCTGATGGAAAGAAGTGTAAATATTGAACTGTAGCACTCATCTGAAGTCTCATATGCTTCCAGGAGCTTGGTTATCTGCATAATTTGTCTCCTGTTAGGGTATCTGGATAGAGTATAGCTCAGAACCCCCTCTGCATTCTCAGTAGATGGTTTTGACTGGCTAGGTGAGCCTGTGTCTTCTCTTCGGTTTCTTTTATTAGAGCCTTGAGGATGACAGATATAATACATTTGTAAGTCATTTAGTTGTGTCTTGTTACATATTACTGGGACATTCAATTTATAGTATGATAATTTTGTCTTTTTAATAATTTTACCCATGGTAGGGGAAGGAGAGATGCTATATTTCCCCTTTAGGAGGTTCCCTTTTCTAAGTGTAAAATGAGGATGTGTGTGCGTGTGCCTAATAGCTCAGTCCTGCCTCTCTTTGTGACAAGAGAGGTAGCCCGCAAGGGTCCTGTATCCATGGGATTTTTTCAAGCAAGAAAAGTGAAGTGGGTTGCCACTTCCTTCTCCAGGGGATCTTTCAGACCCAGGAATCGAGCCCGAGTCTCCTGTGTCTCCTGCACTACAGGTGGATTCTTTACCTGCTGAGCAATCACCACCTAAATCCTCACCATTTTTCAACCACATTGCTTCCATCCCCACAAGGACAGAGCCCCTCACTTTCAGGCTCCTCCATAAACAGTCCACTCTCACTAAAGTATTCATTTTAAAATGTCATTAAGTAGCATTAAGTGATATGATTAGAATATAGAATTTTAAAGCTAAAATGCTAGGCTCCTAAACCTGTACCTTTCTTTAAGAAATGTGTTTTTTAATTTCCGAGTATTGGAAGATTTTCTCTTTTCTTTCTGTTAATGATTTACAGTTGGCATTCATTAGGGTCAGAAGATATATACTATATATTATTTCAACTTTGAACAAATGTGTAAAGGTTGGTTTTATGACCCATGATAGACACTTATAAAAACTTCTGCTGCTGCTGTGTGGAGCACTCTGTACCATATGTCAGTTAGGCTTGAAAAGATGAGTGTGTTGTTTAGTGCTTCCATACCCTTGCTGACTTCTTATCTACCCATTCTATCAATCACTAGGAGAGGCATGTTAAGTTTCCAGCTATAATTAGAGGTTTATTTCTGTGTTTAGTCAGTTCTGATAGTTTTACTTTATTTATTTGGCAGCTCTTTTATTTGGCTCATGCACATTAAAATTGTTATCTCATCTTGGTGAATTGGCTCTTTAATTATTGCATAATGTCATTCTTTATCCCTGATGATTTTCTTTGCCTGAACTTTATTTGATATAATATAGCCACGCCAGCTCTCTTTTGATTAGTATTTGTGTAGCACATGCTTCTCCAGTTTTTCACTTTTGACCTACTTATATGATTATACTTGAAATGAGTTTTTATATATAACATGTAAGTGGCTCATTGTTTCATTCTACCAATATCTCTTTTAATTGGTGAATCTAGATCATTTGTATATAGTGTAATTTTTGTTGTGTAAACACTTAAGTCTGCCATTTTACTATTTATTTTCTATTTTGCACTTTGTTTTTTGTTCCTCTATTTCTCCTTTCTCCTGTGGGTCACACGAATATTTTTTAAGAATTCCTTTTCAATTTTTCCATAGGTTTTTTTTAGTACATCTCTTTATATTGTGCTTTAAGTGCTTGCTGTAAACCTTACATGCTATGCAGTCAGTCAGTTCAGTCACTCAGTCGTGTCTAACTCTGCAACCCCATGGACTGCAGCATGCCAGGCTTCCCTGTCCATCACCAATCCCGGAGCTTGCTCAAACTCATGTCCATTGAGTCAAAAACTAAGTGATTTGCCTAAGTTATTCAAAATTGATAATGGCCAAACAAGGACTTGAAACTTACATCTGGTCTTTACTTATGCTACTTTTCATGATATAGGTAGCAGGTAAATTGATTTTTCAGTGTTTCATTTATCCAGCAGGCATTTATGACATACTTATCAAATGACAGCATAATACAAGAGAGTATGTGATGAAAGGTGTGGTATACATTTTCGGTAACCAAGTGAGATGTCATTAAGTGGTTCACTGTGGATAGGAAACCTTGGGGATAACCTCTGTAGAATGCTGAAATAAATTTGGGTGAACTTGAACAGAATGGTTGTGTGGAGTAAAGTGGACAGGAGATTTTTAAATTGGAGAAGTGACATAAGCTGAAACAAAGTGAGAAGGCAGTGAAGAAACTGGCTGATCTGTTTGGCATGATGAGAACCTTCCTAATTTCCCATGCCCCATTTTCTAAACATTTTCTACCATAGCTGTCTGGCTTATTATAGAATCATTTATGTGACTAAGAAAAAAATCTTATTGGACTATGATAGGGAAATGGTATCACTCTCTGGCCATTTTCCCTCTATTTCTTTGTCAATATTTTATAAGAATTATTTGCTAAAATATACTCTAAATATATCAACAATAATACATAATTTTATTATTAATTTTAGTGTTTTGATTACTAACAGCATAATCCTAATGATGAGATTTGTAACAGCCCTCATTTTATACCTTTGGAAACTGAGACAGAGGGAAGTTATGTAGCTTAACCAAATATAACATAGAAAGTAACCAGTGGAAGCTGGATACAAAGCAATCTGTTTGCCTTCAAAATCCAGGTTCTTAAAACACTCACCTTTTGACATTAAGACATTCTTGGTCTAATTCTAGCACCTTTCTGACACTATATCCCAGCTCCCTACACAAGTAAGATGTAGTCTGTCCAGGCACCTCTCCTAGCCCGGGGTCCCTTGGCTGTCTGTGACACCCCCCACACTCCTCCTTTATTAGTGCTTTCTCCCGCTTCCTCTCCGTGCCCCGTTACTCTCATTCTCAGTTTATTGCTGTCACATACAGTAAACTCTAAGTTCCTAGTACTATTTCAGCTTTATGTCTTTGTCCTTAAATTTCACAAATACCTCCAGTCCCATATATCTTTGGCACTTTGGCTAAGTTTCTTCTCCATGACTCACTTTCCTTACTAAAACATGACTAATATCATTACTGCCATAAGGTGGTATAAGGGAAATGAGACAAAAGGTGAAAGGTGGTTAGCGTGGCACCCAGTGGATGTGGCTGGCTGTGACCACCAGTGCCTTTCCCCTGTACATCTTCCCTTTGCTCTTGTCCTGTCTGCCTCCTTGAACGAGTGCACCTATGCTCCGGAGTCCATTCATTCCCCAGAGTCTAGAGTGGCTGTCTGCCAGTATCAGAAAACAAACTGTCTTTCCTATTGTTCTCCTTTCTTCCTCACAGAAACTTTTTTTCCCTTTTTTCAGGAGTGTAGAAAGCACACTGCCCTGCTTGTGAGATTTTAGTTCCCCGTCCAGGATTAAGCCTGTGTCCATGGCACTAAAGTCCAAGTCCTGACCTCTGGACAGCCAGGGAATTACCCCACCCCAGAAACTGTAAGGGAACAATATTTTTCTCTCTTATAGGTGGGGAGCACAGGCTCCAAAAAAAATGAAACAGCTTTCCCGAGATCTCACAGCTAGCCAGCTGTAGAGTTAACATGGCTCCAGCTAGTATGTTCTTGTCTATGACTGGGCCTAGCCCTGTAATGAATTTTTTGCCACCTAGAACCTGTTGAAGAAGGGGACACTGTCTTGTGGTTAAACAGATGTGATTTTCTATGAAGTCCATGCTTTCTACCCCAGACATTCACTAAACACATCTCTGCCTTCTCTGGTGAGTCACATGGGCTGAATTTTCTCCCTTCACTAGAGTCTAAGATGCTTGAGGTTAGAGACTTTGCTTATTTTATTGTATCTTTATGCCTTAATCTCAGGATACATATGCTCACTCAATCCAAATAAGATGAACATATGGATGAGTATTTATAATGAATGCCTGTGTCCTGTAGTAGATTAAACTGAAGTCTAGTTGAGACCAAGAGAAATGGAAACAGGCAGAAATATTTCCAACAGCCCAAGGCACATGCATACACACACACACACACACACACACACACACACACACACACACAAATTGCCCTTAATATAGGCTGCCAAAGCTATACATACCCTCCATTCCAGGACCCACAAAGATGTGCATATGTAACTATGACTCTTCTACTATTTTTCAGTTTATGAAGAAATATGGGAACATTTTTAGCTTGGATTTAGGGTCATTTCCTTCCATTCTTTTAACTGGATTGCCCTTAATTAAAGAAGCGCTTGTCCACCAAGGCCAAAACTTCTCCAACCGCCCTGTAGTGCCTCTCCAAGAGCGCTTGATAAACAATAAAGGTAAGCTGTTACATTGGTAAGTGTATGTTTGATATTCTTATGGTCTGTGAAAGTATCTCCAACAATCCCAGGGACAAAGCTCCTCATAAGGAGCCTAAGTGCCCACATTTCCCTGTTGAAGGCACCCCCTCAGGGCACCTGGCAGAGTCAGCTCTAATGTCAGGGATTTGGGAGAAGCGACATGACCTGCATGAACTCACTCTGGATGCTTTGATAAATAAGTATCCCCATCACTCAGTGATGTGATGTGTTGTTTAAGCAGAGAAAAGGCAATGTGTCCTCATGCTCTCTTTCTGCTTTCGCACTCAGATCTCTTCCCCTAGAAAACGGATGTGGATCAGCTTGTTCCTGTTGATTAAGTGATCCCTTCTTGCCTCCAGTTCCTTATGCTCTATTATTAAGGCTGTGCCCCAAAGGTATCTCAAACCTTCTATCTATGTTAAAGGAGTCTGGCATGAATACTTAGAATGGTCACTAAATAAACTTCCATTTTCAAAAATCTAAATGAAAAACTTAAATCTATACTTGTAACAAAACAGCATTTTTTTTCAGGTATTTCTCTATTCCGCTTTGAAATAGTTCACCCATTATTTTACATTCATTTACTCTATTATCTGCCAGGTGAACCTAGTAAGACCAGGCACCAGTGACAGAATAGTGAGTAGAACAGAAAAAAATTCTTGATTTTTCTGTAAGCTACATGCTATTAAGAAAAACAGTATCAAGTAAGATACTAATTTAAGTCATCAGTGTTAAAAGCAGGGTTCACTTAGTATGGGTATCAAATCGGTCCTGAGACTCAGGAAAAGCTATTGTAAGTAAATGACAAGTAAAAAAGTGAACAAGCAATCCAGCAGAGGGAACAGAATAAAAAGTTTATGAGGTGGGAAGAAGGACAGTGAACTGAGGAATTGAAAGGTATCCAGTGTGGGAAGAACAGAGATTAAATGGAGATAATTAAATGAAGATGAAGATGCTAACTTTGGCCAGAAAGAGTTCATGTTTAAGGATGTTGCTTTTATCCTAGTAACAACAGAGGCTCCTGAATGGTTTAAGCAGACAAAGAAATCATCGTATTTACATGCTGCATTTTAAAGATTTCTCCAAGCTATAATGTCAAGAATGGGATAAAAGGAGAAGGAGACTACTGTAGCATTTTAGGTGAGAGGAGGTGGTGGCCTGGATTAGCCAGGTGTCACAAATGGCAGTTCAGTAGGTTAGACCAGGAGACTGACTGTGAAAATACATGGATTTAAGCTATTCAGGAGGCATATCCAATAGGACATGATGACCTAGACAGAGGGAGAATGAGGTAGACACCCGAATGAGTAGGTAAAGGACAGAAGGAGGATATGGAGAAGGACAAGGTGTTGGCTGGCCTGGGTGGGGAGTTGTATGGAGCAAATCATGAATAAAATCATGAATATGCTAAGTATAAAACCAAGAGAGTCAAGCAGACAATTGGTTACGTGTCTGCAGCTGAGGCACAGATATAGATGTTCACATCAGTAGATGTTATTTGAAATATTTGCAGCTGATGAGATTTCACAGAAATGGAGGATAAGGGTAAGAGAAAGGAGGGTTTGACCCAAGCTCAAAAAGGCCCATCATTTCAAAACTTGATAGGAGATAAGGAAACTGAAGGTATGATGATTTCTGTGAAGTCAGAGAATTAGCAGAAGAGTCTGGAGAGTGTGGTGTCCTGGGCACCACTGGAAAAGAGTGTTTCAAGAAAAAAGCATCTCATGCTATTGACACCTCAGCGTGAGGCTGAAAAGGATCCTGGACTGAACAGCAGGGAGGTCCACTTCACTAAGGTGGTGGAAGTGAAAGGGAGATATTAGAAGGAGTGGAAGAGTGTACTGGAATGCAGAATTGAGAGGGTGGTGGTCTCACCTGTGTTATAAATGAAATTCTCTGCACACCTCATGATGGATTTTTTTATCCTTTGCCTGTGATTTTCTTTCTGCACACATTCACAATTCTTCGTTTTCTTGGGTGATTCATCTGTTTCTTTAAGATATTTAAACTTTCTCCTTATGAGTTTTGATTTAGTCTAGTCCATTAGTGCATACTTAGCATGTACCATAACAAATACTTAGATATAGTGTGTGACAAGTAGTCAAAGCATGGGCATCAGAGTCAGGCAGGCTTGAAAATGAATGCCTGTTTACCTGCTCCAACTCTGTGACCTTGTAGAATGTACTGTTATCTCCTGTGCCTCATTTTTCTCATCAAAAAACGGGGGTCTGGTTTTACACTAATGATTTCATCAGAGAGTTTCTGTGAGTACTAAATCCCAGAATGCATTAAAAATGCTAATATGCACAGCACTGCGAACAATCAGTAAATTCAAGCCATTATATCCTTGTTTAGGGACTATTTATCTGATTAGTTTTCAAGTACCTTACAGCCCTTTTTCTTCCTTTCATCTGATACATCACGGGTCTTTTTGGCTTTCTTTCATAATGTTGGCTTTCTTTTCCCAGGCTTGATCATGTCCAGTGGCCAGTTATGGAAGGAACAAAGAAGGTTTGCCCTGACAACTCTTAGGAACTTTGGTTTAGGAAAGAAGAGCTTAGAGGAACGCATTCAGGAGGAGGCCTCCTACCTCATCCAGACGATAAGAGAGGAGAATGGTGAGCATGTCGTAGGACAGGTGCAGGGACTGTGGCTCATATGTTCACTAACCAGATGCTCACCAGTGCCTACCTGTCTGTCCCTAGCCCAGTACTGTGTAGGGTGCTGAGGGGATAACAGGGAACAGCTAACCATGACCTGTCCTCATGGGGCTCATGAATTAAGAGAAAGATCAGTATTAAACACATTATTGGTTTTAAATCCTGGTCATCAGTTAGACTTCCCAGGCATTGACTGAATACTTATTAGACCCTGAGGTTGTCAGACCCTGGGGTTACAGTCTCAGAGGTGGTTCTGTAGTTGGTGTGTCATATGTTACACAGAGTAGAATCTCTGTAAAATAGAAACAATCCTATCTGAAGGCTCCATTTCTTCTCCTGCCTCCAGGACAGCCTTTTGACCCTCACTTCACAATTAACAATGCCGTTTCCAATATTATTTGCTCCATCACCTTCGGGGAGCGGTTTGACTACCAGGATGATCAGTTCCAGGAACTGCTGAGGATGCTGGATGAGGTCTTAAATCTGCAGACATCAGTGTGCTGCCAGGTGAGGCAGTTGTCACTTGCTATCTTTCATAAAGACATTAGGCTGATGTCCATCACAGATTAGATTGGGTCTTTCTTTCCTTTTTAACTAATGTAACCTTTTAAAATTGACTTCAGCACAAGCCTGTTTGAAATCAATCTGTTGACTTGTTTTTGATTCTTAGTCTACTGTTCATGTGGACACATCCACTCCTTTCTCTTGCGTATTCATCTGTTTGTAAAAATCCTTAAAGATTTCCACCTGTTGCACGATTGCCATACCCATCCACATTTGTTATTACCAGTTTTCTAAATTTGTAGGATATGGATTTAAGGCATTCAACACTCACCCCCATCCTTGGTAGTCCCTGCTATCTCCTTTTGTCCTGCTAGGATTTTAAGTCTGTCAAAACCTCTGCTCATCTGCTTGGTCTCTTAGTCTCTTTTCTTTATTTGGAAGATACTTCCAGGGGAAAATCAGCCCAAGTGTTGAGGTAAATCCTTGTATACCTAATGGAAGATTTACTTGTAATCATTTTTAACAAGCAACACTGCCTAGAGTTTGATGGACCCATCTCACCCAAACTGATAAAGCAGTTAGCATGATTCCTGGCACATTAAAGGAACATAATGAATATGAGCTACTAGGATTATTGTTGTCAGTATTTCCTTTGAATAACATTCCTTATTGTCACTTCTAATCATGCTAAACCCCATCCCTTGTTCAGTAATTCCATTTTCTTCTCTCCTATTACGACAGAATCTAGGAAGTTTGGGACCTCAGTGAGCATGTATTGACTATTCCCAAGGAAAAGAAATTCCTGGAAAGGTTGGATGAGTCAGGAGGCAGGGGGTAATATGTACTTTTTAGAGACCCAAAATAGATCAGGTAGTTTACCTGACAATTTCACATACTTTATTTCAGTCAGTTTTCTACAACAATCCTTTAAAGATGAAATGGTGCACCCTAATGTGTGCAAGTAAATATGGGAATGCTTAAGCAAATCCACATAATGATCCACTGACTGTTGTTAACTGTACAATAGATCTCATGTAATTGAGTAAGGAAAGTAACCCTGATGCCCCAATGGCAGTGGTTATGCTAAGTCCTTCAAATTACATCATCATCTTCATTATTGTCATTAATATCATTATTATTCCCAAATCCAAAACCCACTTAATTTTAAAAATGTCTTATCCACATGAAGAATACATCATAACGCACAGATAGTCAAACACGCATCTATGTTGAACGTAACTAACTACCTAGCTAGAAAGAGGTGTTTTATGCACACACAAAGATACACACACACATAGTAGAGAAAAATGCCATGAAAAAAATAATAAAATAGGGGGATGGGAAGAGGTTCCAGAAGTACTGCATTATAGAATTATCAGGTAAGATATCTCCAAGCACGACCTGAATGAAACAAAGGCTAGAGTTATACAATTTCCAGAGGAAGACCAATCTTCATTGAAGGAATAGAAAATCCAAAAGACTAAACATTGCCATTCTTAATGTTGTCACGGAGACCACTGGAGCTGGACTAGAAAGACTAAGAGCGAGTAAGACGGCAGCGAGTGATAGCAGAAGAGGGGGCAGGCGTGGAAGAGGCCAGCTCATGTGGAGCTCCAGGCCAGGAGAATGATGTAGAATTTCTCTAAATGTCATGGAAAATCTTTGCAGGATTGAAAGATAAATAGTTGAATGATCTGATTAAATTGTTAAGTGATCTCTCTGGCAGCTCAGTGGAAAATAGACTGGGATAGGAGTTGAGAAAATCAGGGAAATTGCTGGGAGGCCTTAAAGCACCTAGGTAAGAAATGTTGGGGCTTTGTCCTAGAATGACAAACACATGGAGTACTGAGAAGTGGTCTGAAAATGGTTCTATTTTGGATGGAGTGCTGAAATGCTTTGCCAAAGGGGAAAAAAGAGGGGTGTGACAGAGATGAGACAAAGGTGATTCCAAGGGTTGAGTGTTAGCAAAGAAAATACATATAGAGATGCAATGGTTTCCTTGTCTTCAAAAGTAGAGATCTGGTACCCACTTGTCTCTAAGACTGTTTTGTTTTCTCCATCAGTTCTACAATACGTTTCCAAGGATAATGAATTTCCTTCCGGGTCCACACCAAGCACTCTTTAGTAATATGGAGAAATTGAAGATGTTTGTTGCCCGTATGATTGAAAACCACAAGAGAGACTGGAATCCTGCTGAAGCAAGAGACTTCATTGATGCTTATCTCCAGGAAATAGAAAAGGTGAGGGAACCTGAGTGTTTTCCTGACTAGTGTTCTTAGAGGGCAAATGAGGCAATTCTGATATCTTATTGCTGCTGTAAGAAATCACCACAAACTTGGTGCTTAAGACAACCAATATTTATCAAGTCAAGGTTGGGGCAGGGCTGCTCTTTCCAGGCTTTAGGGCAGAATCCACTGATGGGATTTTCCGGAGTCTAGAAGCTACCTGTACCCCTGAACTTATGCCCCTTTCCTCCATCTTCAGAGCCGTCAATGTAGCTTCTTCTCTTCCACCATCCTTATGTATTCTCTCAGTGTGCTCCTTGTCTCCTCTTACAGAGACTCTTCTGATTATAATGGGTTCACTAGGATAGCCTATATCAAAATCATTAATTTCATCATATCTAAAAAATTCTGTCTGTCAAAAATTATTTACCAGTTCCAGAGATGAGAACATGAGCATCTTTGTGATTCATTATTCAGCCTACCGGAGGGTTGGAAAAATAGAGACACTATTTCAGAGGGTGCTGCTGCTGCTGCTGCTAAGTCATTTCAGTCATGTCCGACTCTGTGTGACCTCATAGACGGCAGCCCACCAGGCTCCCCTGTCCCTGGGATTCTCCAAGCAAGAACACTGGAGTGGGTTGCCATTTCCTTCTCCAATGCATGAAAGTGAAAAGTGAAAGTGAAGTCGCTCAGTCATGTCTGACTCTTCACAACCCCATGGACTGTAGCCCACCAGGCTCCTCTGTCCATGGGATTTTCCAGGCAAGAGTACTGAAGTGAGGTGCCATTTCCTTCCCCTATTTCAGAGTGTATGAATATCATAAACTCAGAATACAGATACATTCAAAATAAAGATATTGCTTTAAGAGTATTTGGCTTGAGGTCTTTCAGTTCATTTCAGTTGCTGAGTTGTGTCCGACTCTTTGTGACCTCATTGACTGCAGCACGCCAAGCTTCCCTATAAAACAACAGTTCCTGTAGCTTAATCAAACTCATATCCATTGAGTCGGTGATGCTATCCAACCACCTCATCCTCTTTTGTCCCCTTCTGCTCCTGCCTTCAATCTTTCCCAGCATCAGGGTATTTTCAAATGAGTCAGTTCTTCACATCAGGTGGCCAAAGTATTGGAGCTTTAGCTTCAGCATCAGTCCTTCCAATGAATATTCAGGACTGATTTTCTTTAGTATTGATTGGTTTGATCTTGCAGTCCAAGGAACTCTCAAGAGTCTTCTCCAACACCACAGTTCAACAGCATCAATTCTTTGGCACTCAGCTTCCTTTATGGTCCAAGTCTCACATCCATACATGACTGCTGGAAAAACCATAGCTTTGACTAGATAGACCTTTGTTGGCAAAGTAATGTCTCTGCTTTTTAATATGTTGTGCAGGTTGATCACAGCTTTTCATCCAGGGAGCAAGTGTC
The DNA here is from genome assembly GCF_016772045.2 of Ovis aries. NCBI lineage: Eukaryota > Metazoa > Chordata > Mammalia > Artiodactyla > Bovidae > Ovis > Ovis aries. The sequence goes on along the minus strand of NC_056054.1, from coordinate 34,825,226 downwards.
TTACTTTCATGGCTGCAGTCACCATCTGCAGTGATTTGGAACCCCAAGAAATAAAGTCTGTCACTGTTTCCATTGTTTTGCCATCTATTTGCCATGAAGTGATGGGACCAGATGCCATAATCTTCACTCTTTGAATGTTGAGTTTTAAACCAGGTTTTTCACTCTCCCCTTTTTACCTTCATCAAGAGGCTCTTCAATTCCTCTTGCTTTCTGCCATAGGAGTGATATCATCTGCATATCTAAGGTTATTGATATTTCCCCCAGCAATCTTGATTCCAGCTTGTGCTTCATCCAGCCCAGCATTTTGCATAATGTAACCTGAATATAATTTAAATCAGCAGGGTGACAATATACAGCCTTGACATACTCCTCTCCCAATTTGGAAACAGTCTGTTGTTCCATGCCTGTTCTAACTATTGTTTCTTGATCTGCATACAGATTTCTCAAGAGGCAGGTAAGGTGTCTGGTATTATAATCTCTGTGAGAATTTTCAACAGTTTGTTGTGATCTGCACAGTCAAAGGCTTTGGCGGAGTCAATAAAGCAGAAGTAGATATTTTTCTGGAACGCTCTTGCTTTTTTTTTTTAATTAATTTTTTTTATTGAAGGATAATTGCTTTACAGAATTTTGTTGTTTCCTTTCAAATCTCAACATAAATCTACCATAATTGTACACATATCCCTTCCCTTTTGAACCGCCTTTCCATTTCCCTCCCCATCCCACCCCTCTAGGTTGACACAGAGCCCCTTGAGTTTCCTGATCCAGATAGCAAATTCCTATTGGCTATCTATTTTAAATATGGTAATCGGAGAAGGCACTGGCAACCCACTCCAGTACTCTTGCCTGGAAAATCCCATGGACAGAGGAGCCTGGTAGGCTGCAGTCCATGGGGTCGCGAAGAGTTGGACACGGCTGAGCGACTTCACTTTCACTTTTCACTTTCATGCATTGGAGAAGGAAATGGCAACCCACTCCAGTGTTCTTGCCTGGAGAATTCCAGGGACGGCGGAGCCTGGTGGGCTGCCGTCTCTGAGGTCACACAGAGTCGAACACGACTGAAGCGACTTAGCAGCAGCAGCAATGTAAGTTTCCACATTACTCTTTCCATAGATCTCACCCTCTCCTCCCCTCTCCCTATGTCCATAAGTCTATTCTCTATGTCTGTTTCTCCATTGCTGCCCTGTAAATAAATTCTTCAGACCCATTTTTCTAGATTCCATATATATGCATTAGAATATGATATTTATCTTTCTCTTTCTGACTTACTTCACTCTGTATAATAGGTTCTAGGTTCATCCACCTCATCAGAACTGACTCAAATGCATTCCTTTTTATGGCTGAGTAATATTCCATTGTGTATATATACATGACTTCTTTATCCATTCATCTGTAGATGGATATCTAGTTTGTTCCATGTTCTAGTATTGTAAATAGTGTTGTAGTAAACAATGAGATACATATGTCTTTAGGGCATATGCCTAGGTGTGGGATTGCTGGGTCATATGGTGAGTTTATTCCTAGCTTTTTAAGGAATCTCCATACCATCTTCCATAGTAACGGTATCAATTTACATTCCCACCAACAGTGCAAGAGTGTTCCCTTTCCTCTATACCCTCTCCAGCATTTATTCTTTGTAGACTTTTTGATTATGGCTATTCTGACTGGTGTGAAGTGATATCTCATTGTGGTTTTGATTTGCATTTCTCTAATAATGAGCAATGTTGAGCATCTTTTCATGTGTTTGTTAGCCATCTGTATGTCTTCTTTGCAGAAATGTCTGTTTAGGTCTTCTTCCCACTTTTTGATTGGGTTGCTTGTTTTTCTGGCTTTGAGTTGTATGACTGCTTGTATATTATGAAAATTAATCCTTTGTCATTTGTTTCATTTGCTATTATTTTCTCCCATTCTGAGGGTTGTCTTTTCACCTTGCTTCTAGTTTCCTTTGCTGTGCAAAAGTTTAATCAGGTCCCACTTGTTTACTTTTGTTTTTATTTTGGTTACTCTAGGAGGTGGGTCCTAGAGGATCTTGCTTTGATTTATGTCATTGAATGTTCTACCTATGTTTTCCTGTAGAGTTTTATAGTTTCTGGTCTAACATTTAGGTCTTTAATCCATTTTGAGTTTATCTTTTTGTATGATGTTAGGAAGTGTTCTAATTTCATTCTTTTACATGTAGCTGTCCTCTTTTCACAGCACCACTTATTGAAGAAGCTGTCTTTGCCCCATTGTATATTCATGCCTCCTTTGTTAAAAATAAGGTACCCATAGGTGTATGGGTTTATTTCTGGGCTTTTGATCTTGTTCCATTGGTCTATATTTCTTTTTTGTGCCAGTACCATCTTTTCTTGATGACTGTAGCTTTGTAGTATAATCTGAAGTCAGGAAGGTTGATTCCTCCAGCTCCATTCTTACTTCTCAAGATTGCTATGGCTATTCAGGATCTTTTGTGTTTCCATATGAATTTGTTCTGGTTCTATGAAAAATGTCTCTGGTAATTTGATAGGGATCACATTGAATCTGTAGATTGCATTTGGCAGTATAGTCATTTTCATAATATTGATTATTCCTACCCAGGAACATGAAATATCTCTGCTTCTATATATGTTGTCTTTTATTTCCTTCATTACTGTCTTATAATTTTCTGTGTACAGTTCTTATGTTTCCTTAGGTAAGTTTATTCCTTGATATTTAATACTTTTTGTTGCAGTGGTGAATGGGATTGATTCCTTAATTTCTTTTTCTGAGTTTTCATTGTTAGTATATAGAAATGCAAGTGATTTCTGTGTATTGATTTTGTATCCTGCAACTTCACTAAATTCACTGATTAGCTCTAGTAATTTTCTGATACTATCTTTTGGGTTTTCTATGTACAGTATCATGTCATCTGCAAACAGTGAGAGCTTCTCTTCTTCTTTTCTGATCTGGATTCCTTTTGTTTCCTTTTCTTCTTTGATTGCTGTAACTAGGACTTCCAGAATTATGTTGAATAATAGTGGTGAAAGTGGACACCCTTGTCTTGTTTCTGATCTTAGGGGGAATACTTTCAGTTTTACACCCTTGAGAATAATGTTTGCTATAGGCTTATCATTTATGGACTTTACTATTTTCAGGTAGGTTCCTTCTATGCCCATTTTTTGAAGGATTTTAATCATAAATGGGTGCTGTATTTTATCAAATTCTTTTTCTGCATTGATTGAAATGATATGGTTTTTATCTTTCAATTTGTTAATATGGTATATTACATTGAATGATTTGAGTATATTGAAGAATCTTTGCATTCCTGGAATAAACCCAGCTTGATCATGATGTGTGAGTTTTTTGATGTGTTGCTGAATTCTGTTTGCTATAATTTTGTTGAGGATTTTTGCATCTATTTTCATCAGTGATATTGGCCTGTAGTTTTCTTTTTTTGTGTTGCATTTGCATGGTTTTGGTATCAGGGTGATGATAGCCTCATAGAATGAATTTGGAAGTGTTCCTTCTTCTGCAATTTTTTGAAAGAGTTTTAGAAGGACAGGCATTAGGTCTTCTCTAAATGTTTGATAGAACTCTCCTGTGAAGCCATCTGGTCCTGGGCTTCTGTGGGGGAAATTTTTGATCACAGCTTCAATTTCAGTGCTTGTATTTGGGTTGTTCATAATTTCTATTTCTTGCCGGTTCAGTGTTAGAAGATGGAACTTTTCTAAGAATCTGTCCATTTCTTCCAGGTTATCCATTTTATTGCCATAGAGTTGTTCATAATAGTCTCTTATGATCCTTTGATTACTGCATTGTCTGTTGTAACCTCTTGTTTTTCATTTATAATTTTGTTGATTTGATTCTTTTCTTTTTTCTTGAAGAGTCTGGATAAAGATTTGTCAATTTTGTTTACCTTCTCAAAGAACCAGCTTTCAGTTTTATTAATCTTTACTATTGTTTCTTTCATTTCTTTTTCATTTATTTCTGCTTGGATCTTTATGGTTTCTTTCCTTCTACTAATTTTTGGATTTTGTTTTGTTTTGTTTTTCTTTTCCCAGTTGATTTAGGTGTAAAGTTAGGTTATCTATTTGATGTTTTCCTTGTTTCCTGAGGTAGGATTGTATTGCTATAAACTTCCCTCTTAGAACTGCTTTTGCCGCATTCCATGGGTTTTGAGTTGTCGTGTTTTCATTGCCATTTGTTTCTAGAAATGTTTTTATTTCCCTTTTGATTTCTTCAGTAACCTGTTGGTTATTTAGAAATGTGTTGTTTAATCTCCAAGTGTTTGTGTTTCTTACAATTTTTTCTTGTAGTTGATATCTAGTCTCATAGAATTGTGGTCAGAGAAGATGCTTGATATGATTTCAATTTCTTTAATTCACTGAGGTTTGATTTGTGGCCCAAGATGTGGTCTATCCTGGCGAATGTTCCATGTGTACCTGAGAAGGTGTATTCTTTTGCATTTGGATGGAATGTCCTGAAGATATGAGTGACATCCATATCATCTAATGTATCACTTAAGAGCTGTGTTTCCTTATTAATTTTCTGTTTTAATGATATGTCCATTGGTGTGACCAGGTGTTAAAGTCGCCTACTATTATTGTGCTACTGTCAATTTCTCCTTTCTCTGTTAATGTTTGTCTTATGCATTTAGGTGCTCTTATGTTGGGTGCATAGATGTTTACAATTGTTATCCCTTCCTCTTGATTGTTCCCTTGATCATTATGTAGTGTCCTTCCTTATCTCTTGTAATATTCTTTAAAGTCTATTTTGTCTGATATTAGGATTGCTGCTCTGGCTTTCTTTTGCCTCGCATTTGCAAGGATATATTCTTCCTTCCTCTCACTTTCAGTGTATATATGTCTTTAGATCTGAAGTGGGTTTCTTATAGACAGCATATATATGGGTCTTGTTTTTGCATCCATTCAGCCAGTCTGTGTCTTTTGGTTGGAGTATTTAATCCATGTACATTTAAAGTAATTATTGATAAATATGTTCCTATTGCCATTTTCTTAATTGTTTGGTTTTTGATTTTGTATATCTTTTTCTTCTCTTGTATTTCTTAACTATATAAGTCCCTTTAACATTTGTTGTAAAGCTGGTTTGGTGGTACTGAATTCTCTTACCTTTTGCTTGTCTGAAAGGCTTTTTATCTCTCCATTAACTTTGAATGAGATCCTTGCTGAGTACAGTAATCTTGGTTATAGATTTTTCCCTTTCAGTACTTTAAATATATCCTGCCATTCCCTTCTGGCCTGCAGTTTCTGCTGAAAGATCAGCTACTAAGCAAATGGGGTTTCCCTTGTATGTTACTTGTTGCTTTTCCCTTGCTGCTTTTAATATTTTTTCTTTGTGTTTAGTCTTTGTTAGTTTGATTAGTATATGTCTTGGTGTGTTTCTCCTTGGGTTTATCATAAATAGGACTCTTTGTGCCTCTTGGACTTGACTATTTCCTCTTCCTTGTTGGGGAAATTTTCAACTATAATCTCTTCAAAAATTTTCTCATACCCTTTCTTTTTCTGTTCTTCTTCTGGGACCCCTATAATTCAAATATTGGGGCATTTGATATTGTCTCAGAGGTTTCTGAGACTATCCTCAGTTCTTTTCATTCTTTTACTTTATTCTGTTCTTCAGAAGTTATTTCCACAATTTTGTCTCCCAGCTCACTGATTCGTTCTTCTGCTTCAGATATTCTGATACTGATTTTGTTCTAGAGTATTTTTAATTTCAGTAATTGTGTTGTCTCTCTTTGCTTATTCTTTAATTCTTCTAGGTCTTTGTTAATTGATTCTTGCATTTTCTCCATTTTGTTTTCAAGGTTTTTGATCATCTTTACTATCATTATTCTGAATTCTTTTTCAGGTAGTTTGCCTATTTCCTCTTCATTTATTTGGACTTCTGTGTTTCAAGTCTGTTTCTTAATTTGCATAGTGTTTCTCTGCCTTTTCATTTTTTTTTTTAACTTATTGTGTTTGAGGTCTCCTTTTCCCAGGCTTCAAGGTTGAATTATTTCTTCTTTTTGGTTTCTGCCCTCCTAAGTTGGCCCAGTGGTTTGTGTAAGCTTGGGGTGGGATTTGTGCTGAGTTTTTTTATTTGTTTGTTTTTCCTCAGATGGGCAAGGCTGAGTGGGGTGGTAATGCTGTCTGCTGATGATTGGGTTTGTATGGTTTTGTTTGTTGTTTAGATGAAGCACCCTGCACAGGGTGCTACCTGTGGGTGAGTGATGCCATATTTTGTATTCAAGTGGCTTCCTTTGTCTGAGTTCTCACTATTTGATACTCCCTGGGGTTAGTTCTCTGGTAGTCTAGGGTCCTGGAGTCAGTGCTTTCACTCCAAAGGCTCAGGGCTTGATCTCTGGTCATGAACAAAGATTCCACAAGTGGTTTGCTATGGTATTAAGTGAGATTAAAACAAATACCCCAAACCAACAAACCAAAGATGAACCCCTGACAAATGGCGGTTACAAAATCAGGTAAATAATAATTAAAATAACAGAATATACACATATACATATATATACCCATAACTAAGGTCAAAACAGTCCAACAAAAATAAAATACAGTAGATTGACCAGGTGAACAAAGGAAATAAAAAATTATATTTACCAGTTAAGAGCAAAACTAACTAAAGCACAAACTGGAAAACAAAACTAAATCAAGGTGCAAATAAAGCAATGAAAGCAAAACTAACAAATATGTTGAGAGGAAAGAAAAGAAAGAAAGAAAGAATAGATGTGCAAAGTTAAATAGATGTGGATGCAGAAGATTTATATACATTAAAGATTAACTTCAAAATAAAAGAATAATAGGAAAGGCAAACCAAGGAATAAATGTAGAAAAATATATAGTAGATTTAAAAAATTAAAATTATGAAAAAGAGAAAAGAAAAAAAAAGATTAAAAAAAGGAAGAAGAAAGAAAGAAAAAGGAAAACTCCACAGAACTGCAAAAGCCCAATATAGAGGCAGAGGTTTATAATAACAATAAAAAGTGTCACTGAATACACATACACATATATATGTACACACCCATAAGCAAAATCAAAACAGTGCAACCAAAATAAAGTAGAATGGATTAACCTGGCAAACAAAGGAAACCAAAAATTATATCTACCAGTTAAGAATAAAACTAACTAAAGCACAAACTGGAAAGCAAAACAAAAGCAAGGTGCCAATTGGGGAATAAAGCAAGGAAAATAAAACTAACAAATATGTTGAGAGGAAAGGAAAGAAAGTAAAGAAAGAAAGAATAGATATGCAAAGTTAAATAGAGGTAGAGGTAGTTAAATAGAGTTAGATTTATATACATGAAAGATTAACTGCAAGGGGAAAGGAACAGTAGGAAAAGCAAACAAAGGAATAAATGTAGAAAAATAATAATAGGTTTAAAAAGTCAAAAATTAAAATTAAGAAAAGAGAAAAGTCCACAGAACTGTGAAAGCCCAACATAGAGACAGAAGTTTATAAAAACAATAAAAAATGTGGCTGAGAAAAAAAAGATCGAAAAGTTAATTCGATTTCACAGTGCCAATAAAATCAACAACTACAACAGAAAGGTGGGGGGGAGAAAAAAATCCAAAAGAATCTACAGAACAAATCAAAACATAAGAATAATAAATGTTTTTTTCTGAATCACTGCTGTCAGAGTCATTTCCCTCACTGGGAGTCACAGTCTACCTCACCTCTCTAGGATTCACTGTGCTGATCTCTGGACCTGCTATGGGGGCAGCTCAGATTCTAATCTGGTCCCATTCCTGTGTGTTCTTCCCTCCAATGTCCACAGCTAACAGAACCAGTGCATTTTCTCAGTGTCCTTTTACATATTCCATAGGCACAGAGACTGCCTAGTTGATATGTGGGTTTAATCTGTAGCTTGTACAGCTGGTGGGAAGATTTTGGGTCTTCTTCCTTAGCCACACTGCCCCTGGACTTCAACTGTGGTTTTATTTCCATCTCTGCATGTGGGTCATCCATTGTTCACTGGGGTTTGCTTCTGAGGCTGCCCTGGAGGACTTGGGTTTGCCCTTGTGAGGGTCAAGGGCAGAAGTGGTCCAGCTGCTTGGGCCGCAGGGGTTCTGGCAGCACCAGGTACTCAGAGGAGTTGGCAGCTAGGGCAGCAGGAAATAAAGTGTCCTAGAAGACTATGGCAACCAGTATTAGCCAATATGCTCCAGGACTCTTGCCTGGAGAAACCCCCTCCCTGACAGAGAAGCCTGGCAGGCCACAGTCTACAGAGTCACAAAGAGTTGGACACAAATGAAGTGATCCTACCCCACTGAGAGTTGAGCATGAAGGTGGCGCAGCTTCTTGGCTTGTGGGGACCCTGGCGGCACCAAGTGTGAGGGGACATGGACTGCCTTCATTGCAGGAGTTATGGCCCTCTCAGAGTCTTTTTTCAAGCCTCTTGTAGCGGGTGATCAGAAAGCCTCTTTGGCCAGCCTTTCTCTGTAGCTCTGCTTATTCAGGCACTTAGAGGGCCCTTGCCTGCAGTCCTTTTCTGTTGTTGGGCACGTCAGGCACACAGGGGCCCACCTGGCTGGCCTCCTACTCTGTAGATCTGCGTATCAGGCACTTAAAGGGGCACCCTGGGTGAGGTCCTACTCTGGAGTTTAGTGCATCAGGCGTTTGATGGGCCAGCCTATCTATTGTTCAGCTGCCGATGCTGGTGTGTGGGGAGAGAGAAGCTTTGGTGATGGCTCCAGCCACTATTGCGTGACTCAGAAGTATTGCTTTGCTTCCATGGCTGCCTGGGTTTTCTCCACAGGCATTTCCCACCATAATCTTCTTGTTCACATCCCCTCAATCTGTCTGTCTGTAATCAACAGCAGCCCTCACCCTGGGATTGCTCCACAATCCCTAAACTCCATCTCCCAGCCATTGCACCTTTCAGGGGACCTGTGTCCCTGTCCAACATGCATATGGCTTCAGCAAGGACTGTCTCGCTCTCATTCCATTTAGGCTGCCACAGATCAGCTGTTTCACTTTCAGCCGTAAATGTCTCTACTCTGACTCATACAATTGCCTCAATGTGGGGATCAGACCCCTGCTTCAGTTCCCCCAGTGGCTGAGGGCAGGTCCAGTCCTAGTAACACTCCTGTTTTTCCCCCTCATTCCGTCATCCTACTGAGTTTTGCACGGTTCTGTATATTCTTTTCTGTGGGTCAGATACTCCTGTCCACTCTCAGCTGGTGTTCTGCATGTACATCTGTGTCTGAAGGTGTATTCCTGGTGTATCTGTGGAGAGATATATACTCCATGTCCATCTACTCCTCCGCCATCTTATTCTCCTCCTCAAGCTTCCATGAGGCTTCTTTAAAGAGAACCATAAAGGTGTGTGTGGTGAGCTCTTCAAAGCATTTTGCCTGTGGATTGGAGCATGCAGATGTCCCCTGCTGGCTCCCGGCTTGGGGTGGGATGGTGCTATGTCGAGCTCCTCACAAGCGCCCCAGGTCTTGCTGATCTGCTCAGGAGAAGCAGTCACTGTGAATGGTCTCTCTTGCTTTTTTGATGATCCAACAGATGTTGGCAATTTGATCTCTGGTTCCTCTGTTTTTCTAAATCCACCTTGAACATCTGGAAGTTCTTGGTTCACGTACTGTTGAAGCCTTGCTTGGAGAATTTTGAGCATTACTTTGCTAGTGTGTGAGATGAGTGCAATTGTGCAGTAGTCTGACATTCTTTGGCATGGCCTTTCTTGGGGATTGGAATGAGAACTGACCTTTTCCAGTCCTATGACCATGGCTGAGTTTTCCAAATTTGCTGACATATTGAGTGCAGCACTTTAACAGCATCATCTTTAAGGATTTGAAATGGCTTAACTGGAATTCCATCCCCTCTACTAGCTTTGTTCATAGTGATGCTTCCTAAGGCTCACTTGATTTCACATTCCAGGATGTCTGGCTCTACATGAGTGAATACACCATCGTGGTTATATGGGTCATTAAGATCTTTTTTGTATAGTTCTTGTGTGTATTCTTGCCACCTTTTCATAATATCTTCTGCTTCTGTTAGGTCCATACAGTTTCTGTCCTTTATTGTGTCCATCTTTGCATGAAATGTTCCCACGGAATCTTTAATTTTCTTGAAGAGATCTCTAGTCTTTCCCATTCTATTGTTTTCCTCTATTTTTTTGCACTGATCACTTAGGAAGGCTTTCTTATCTCTCCTTGCTGTTCTTTGGAAATCTATATTCAGATGGGTATATCTTTCCTTTTCTCCTTTGCCTTTAGCCTCTCTTCTTTTCTCAGCTATTTGTAAAGCCTCCTCAGACAACCATTTTGCCTTTTTGCATTTCTTTTTCTTGATCACTGCCTCCTGTACAATGTCATGAACCTCATCCATAGTTCTTCAGGCACTCTATCAGATCTAATCCCTTGAATCTATATGTCATTTCCACTGTATAATTGTAAAGTATTTGATTTAGGTCATACCTGGATGGTCTAGTGGTTTTCCCTACTTTCTTCAATTGAGGTCTTTGGAAAGCCCAAATACTGCCTTTTCAGTCTAATCTCTATGCTCTGCCCATATCTCAAAGACCTGTACCCAATAAGAAAAGAAGCATTGTTTTATTAATAGCCATACCAATATCCAGTACACTACCCCTGTCCCAGTTCCCCAGTGCAGAGCACAAGCAAACATGAGTCAGATGCCAAAGGTTAGCCTCAAGTGGAGGACTTTTGCCTTCCTCCCTCCTCCCTGTTTCATGCACTTTCAAATGTTATTTGTAAGATGCATGGAAAAAGCCAAATAGGTTGTATGTCCTTTAACATAGTAAGCCCTCTGGTTAATATTCATCACTGCCACAGTGGCATAATTTTTGACTCATTTTCAACTCTTGCAGTTGAAATAATTGTGCACTTTTCTCTGTCTCCTATTTCACTTTATTGTTATACCATTAATAGAAGCATTGATTTCTCCTGAGAGGAGGAGATTTCACTTGTTATAAGGTGTGCAGGTGTGTGACCACACACAGAGGAACACTGACACTCTGAAGCTTCTGTAGGAAAGTGGTGAAGATGCCGACGTGCCATGAGGAATGGCTGTTGGAATCAGAGAATTTTAAACTAAAAAGGAGGATGTTAATGGGAAATTTAAAAATTGTTGTACTTCAGAGAAATTCATTTTATTCTTTATGATGACAGTACAAACATTTGTTGAGGATTTCTTATATGACCTTTCCATCTCACATAGTTCATAATGCCAGCTGAGGGATGAGTATTGAACATAGTTTGAAAGGTTTAGTAACTTGGTCAAGTCATACACATAGTAAATGGTGTGGCTAATATTGAAACCTAAATATTATTATATTTCCAATATAATAATATACTGTTATAATAATAAATAATAGATTCTCCCAAAATATGGAAGTAAAAAGATTCTCTCAATTTTCGTCCATCCAAGGTGACAAAAGCTTCCAGCACTTGGAGCAGGAAGATGCTAATGATACCGCAATAATAAGCCTCTGCCTGCTGAGATGGTCAAAGGAAAAGTCATTTCTCTTGGGGGAATCTCTCCTCCCATGTTCTCTCTAGGGTGAAGGAAGCCTCCTATGTTGTGGCAACTAAGAACCATCTTGATAAGCCAATAATCACTGTGTTTTCTAGCATAAGGGCGATGCTGCTTCAAGTTTCCGTGAAGAAAATCTCATCTACAACACCCTGGACCTCTTCCTTGCTGGAACAGAGACAACTTCAACCGCCCTGCGCTGGGGGCTGCTCTACATGGCCCTTAACCCCGAAATCCAAGGTGAGCTCATTAGTGGATGGGCCTAGGCCAGGTCAGTATGCTTCCATAAATTAGTTCATCTATAGGAGTGTTGGTTCACCCTCACCAATAAGAGGAACCTGAGGCTCACACAGCTTTAGGAACTTGCTGCAGGAATGTTGCTGAGCAAGAGTTTTCCACCTAATTTGTCTCACACCAGGGCCCACTTCCCACTCTCATACCTCCCTGAGAAGCTAGTCTGGAGAGCCTAAGATAGCCGTTTTGATGCTGGTTATTTCATTCCTTAACTTAACCAGGCTCAAGGAGAGTTATGGAAAAACAGAATAATAGAACCACCTTTACTTTTTTCAGAAAAAGTCCAAGCTGAGATTGACAGGGTGCTTGGCCAGTCACAACAGCCAAGCACAGCCGCTCGAGAGTCCATGCCCTACACCAACGCTGTCATCCACGAGGTGCTGAGAATGGGGAATGTTATCCCTCTGAACGTACCCCGGGAGGTGACAGTGGACACCACCCTGGCCGGATACCACCTGCCCAAGGTAATAAGGCCCCACTCGTAGTCTCAAGTCCCCAAGCTCATATTTTAACTGGGGGGATTCTCACCTGGACAAGTGACATGTTTTCTTGTCTTAGCGAAACACCTAAATGTGGAGAGAGAGATATAATTACTGACCTAATACTGGATATTTTTCTTCATGTAGGATCTTCAGAACATTATCAAGTCAGTGGTAATTGATGTTCTGAAGGAGAACGGAAATTCCTGCGTCAAGCACGTTCAGGCAAAGGCTGAATTTTCTCTACTGTGAGATTTCTCATTCTTTTTACTGCATGATGTGCAGGCAGCAATTCTCCGTCAGCCTTTGCCATGAATTCCTCTTCTTTGTCATGGGAGGGCTTCTGATAGGATAGTGACTTGTCAGATTTATTTTTGGAAAATTCTGCTTCACAATCCTGGGGCTATAGAACGTTAAAATATGAGGGACAGTTGAGACCTCCTGGGCCATCGCGTTAATCTGGTGTTTCTAACATAATATCCCCACAGGTATTGCCTTGACTTACAGTCCCTTGATGGGACTACCTCACGAGAGAATCAATCCAAGCTTGTGCATATTAAATATCACAAAAGGAGAGAATTAATTAATGCTTTTTAAGGAGCAGTTATGTACTATGAACTATACAGATTCTTTCAAAATGTCTTAATTCTCAACCATTCTCTTATCTTCATTTTACAAATTTGCGTCAAGGCTCAGAGCTGATTGATCTTGTATAGGATCCCTTGGCTACAAAGTCACAAGAGCTGGGTTAAAGAAATAGAAGTGTTCTGATGCCCAGGTTCATCTTTTTTGTACAACACCATGTTCTCACTCTGGAGTTGCTTCATTTGACTTGTTTTCAAAAGAGTCTTCCTGCAATTGTTCTCAGCAGGGCCCTATTAAATTTTCTCTCCTCACAAAGGCAATTCTGCTCTCTCTGCCCATCACTCCTAGGATCTCAGCAAACAGCTCTCCTCTGCCCCATAGTGTCTCTCCTGAACACTGCACATATACAGTACCTTGCTTCCTCACCACCTTGGTCTATTTCTGTGAATCCAATCCAATCTGAGTCCTTCTTTGTGAATTGAACCTCGTGTTGATCTCAAGACAAAACTGGAAGAACTTCCCTTTGGGCTCGTCTTAGTTACGGTCCCTGCAGCCCTAGGAAAAGCAGCTATTCCCGCAGTGATTGCATTTACTATTTCTTGCTGATTGACCATTTTATGGGTGAATTCTGAGGTGTAAATGATATTACAGGTGATCTTCATGTATTCGTAGCAATTAGTTAGCTCCAGAGAACCATCCTAGCTCAACAGACTGGTTCTACAAGACTTTTTTTCTGATGTAGTATTCTGTGAGGACTAGAACAAATCCCTAGGTGGGGAACTTGCAACTGGAAAATTATTACAAGACAGAAATTCTGCCCACAAGAGTGAAAGCCCTGAGCCCCAAGGACTTTGAACGCCAGCAGCTTTTGATTGCAGGAATTCCACAGGGCTACAGGAAATATCAACTCCCCTCTTGGGTCATGTGCACAGCAGCACTCAGGAGAAAATAGCAGTGACCTCATAAGAGACCGGACCAGACCTACCTACTAATATGGGAAGGTCTCCTGCAGAGGCAGGGGGCGACTGAGGCTCATGGCAGGGACAAAGACCCTGGCACCAGCAGGTTTAGTGAGGATGCCCACAGGCCACCATGTAGAAAGTTATGGGAACAAGTGGTATGATTGAGAAACTGAAAGAGGCTTGATATAGTGGGAGGAGGCAGAAGGACCATGACTCAGATAGAGGGCAGGTGATGTGTCCTTAATAGAAGAGTGCTGGGAAACACTGGAGTGCATCTGTCAAGTTCCAGATGTAGTGGATGGACAGCAGTGACAACCAAATTGTGTCCAGAGCTAACTCTGATTTCCGTGTGTAAAGCACTTTGGAGGGGGGAGAGGATATAGAGTTGTAGTTAGGCCTCCTGTAGGAGTGTGGACAACCAAGGTAGTACCTTGGACCAGGCAGTGGAGGACATAACATGGAGGTGATGGAATCGAGAGGAATTTCTAGGAAAAGTGACCAGCCTGGTGAAGGATAGGATGAAAGCAGAACGAGGGAAAGGGAGACACTAAGGAGGACTCCTGGGTTTCTTGCTGTGTACCGGGAAGGACAGTGATTCCTTTCACTGGGCGACCTGATTCTATCATTAACTCTTCTGTGGAATGTGCTAGATGATGAAGGGAGGAGAGTTAGAGAATCTCAGATGAATGAGACATTTTTCATGTTGGAGAGGCTGCCATTTCACTGAGCAACTGGGTTGATTTTGGTCCAGAACTGCCTGCCCACTGTCACATTATTCTCTTATTGATGCACACACCTTCCCTCCCAGCTTCTACACTGACAAGTCCCTGAAGAGATCCATTCTGCACTCGAGTAGTCACACTTCCCTGATAAAATTCCCAGCAGACAATTTCAGTCCACCATTGTAAGCTGTCCCATGGCAAAGAGCATGGTGCTAGGGGTTGGCCTCAGAAGGTGGTGAGCTGGGGAGATGGAGGGAGTTCAGGGTGCTGTCAGCCCTGGAGCCTAGGCTCTGGGAGCGAGGGGACTGCCGTGCTCTGCACACACGTGTGTGTCATGTCTTGCCTGAGTCTCTTCTGCCTTCTCCAGGGCACCGTGGTCATGACCAACCTGACTGCGCTGCACAACGACCCCACAGAGTGGGCCACCCCTGACACCTTCAATCCAGAGCATTTTCTGGAGAATGGACAGTTTAAGAAAAGGGAATCTTTCCTGCCTTTTTCAATAGGTGAGTAACAAGAAATAGGAGTGTGGGGACCCAGAGTTCCTCTCTCTGCCCTTCCCTGCTCTTCTCCTTGTGATGCTTTGCTTTAGTTGGAATGTCTCCAGATAGCCCTACCCAGCATGACTCACTCTTGCCGCTGTTTGCACCTCAAGGTTCCCTAGGCTGTGCATCACCAAGACTCCTGCCCTTACTTCCTAAGCCCTGGCTTCACTCTGATGGAGATTGCAGCTTCACGTTGTTCTCTCCTAGAAACTTGAGGGATAGGAGCTTAGCCTCTGCCTGTTACCCACAAAGAAGACTGGACACTCACCATCTTTCAGTTCAGTTCAGTTCAGTTCAGTCACTCAGTCATGTCCAACTCTTTGCGACCCCATGAATCGCAGCATGCCAGGCCTCCCTGTCCATCACCATCTCCCAGAGTTCACTCAGACTCAGGTCCATCGAGTCCGTGATGTCATCCAGCCATCTCATCCTCTGTCGTCCCCTTCTCCTCCTGCCCCCAATCCCTCCCAGCATCAGTCTTTTCCAATGAGTCAACTCTTCGCATGAGGTGGCCAAAGTACTGGAGCTTCAGCTTTAGCATCAGTCCTTCCAAAGAAATCCCAGGGCTGATCTCCTTCAGAATGGACTGGTTGGATCTCCTTGCAGTCCAAGGGACTCTCAAGACCACTTCTCCAACACCACAGTTCAAAAGCATCAATTCTTCAGTGCTCAGCCTTCTTCAAAGTCCAACTCTCACATCCAACCATCTTTATTGAGCTTTAAATGTTCTGAGATCTTTTTAGGGCCTCCCACTCACAAAAATGTAAAGCTAATGCTGAGAAAGGGATGGGGGAGGCTGCTTCCTTAGCACTGTGCGCATCACAAGTGATTCTAAGTACCATGGACTTAAGTGGATGAGATTCTGCTCTGTAAGTTCTTCCTGAAGAGGTCCTTTCGCCTTTTTAAATGAGATGGTTAGATAAGCATCACCGACTCAAGGAACATGAGTTTGAGCAAACTCCCAGAGATAGTGAAAGACAGGGAAGCCTGGTGTACCACAGTATGTGGGGTCGCAAAGAGTCAGACACAACTTAGTGACTGAAACAACAACAACCACCCTTTACATTTATATGGTGCATAACGTGAAATATGAATGAGAATGCAGAGAAAACTCTCTCTTTCTTGTTCCCCAGCCAGCCAGTTGGGTGCAGTTGGGTGTTTTACTCATAATATTGTAAAATGAGTAAGAAAAATTCTTTTTGTATACCAGATAAAGAGTTAGTTAAGTTCACAGAGGATGAGATGGCTGTATGGCATCACTGACTCAATGGACGTGAGTCTGAGTGAACTCCAGGAGTTGGTGATGGACAGGGAGGCCTGGCGTGCTGCAATTCATGGGGTCGCAAAGAGTCAGACACGACTGAGTGACTGAACTGAACTGAACTGATGTTGTTGAAATCATTTCAAATTGTTTCCTAAGTCCTTATATCTATAAATGTTTCCCGAGCACCTATTATGTCTCAGTTATGCAACCCTGTGAATATGACAATGATTAGGTAGAAAAAAGACCAGTGCCACTCTCGTGGACCATGTGTTCTAGTTTAACGTTACAAGGTTCAAATTCCAATCACCACACTGAAGATAAGGCTCAAAAGTGGAGCTTATCAGGGCCAACTATGGATCTACAGTCTTAAAGCTCACAGGGCACAACTAGAACTCAGGGTTAACCAGGTTTATCAAATACTAAAGCCTGTGCTCATCCTAGCAGTGTCTCCCCCCAAAAGTAACTAAATGCTACAGTAAGTTGACACTTGAAATTCATAATAGTTTTCTTATCATTGCTGCTGCTGCTAAGTCACTTCAGTCTTGTCTGACTCTGTGTGACCCGTAGATGGCAACCCACCAGGCTCCTCCATCCCTGGGATTCTCCAGGCAAGAATGCTGGAGTGGGCTGCCATTCCCTTCTCCTTATCATTAAGTTAAATTAAATATAGACTGACTTTCTGTGACAGTATAGTTTTGCTGATCATGCCACAAAGGCACGGAAAGGGAGGGACTGGAATTTGAACCCATGTAGGAGTGATTCACAGCCCAGGCTTTCCTGCTGTAGGACACTGTCCTGCGTGTATCTGAACTGATTCTGATTAGATCTTCTGTGTCTTTCTTCCTCTGGTTCTGTGCTACCTTTGCTCACACTGGACAAGTAACTTTCTAATATGAAATCAGACACGAGATGTAGGAAAACCTTCCAGTCTCCCAGTCTACAAGAGCTTTATATTTCCTATCATGGTACAAGTTTTATTTTAACTATTATAATTATTCTTGCTTCACTGGTTTTTTGTTATTGTTGTTGCTCTTGTTATTGAGAGTTGTAACACATCCTTTTAATTACAGATTTCATTTGCAAGCAAATTATTTTATTTTATACTTACAGCAACCTAGTTATTAACAGTTAGGAAAGCAATTAGTAGCTCCTTTCTCAGTGAAAGGAAATAAGAATTAAGATAAGGTTTTTTCTCATCCAAGGTCGTGTGCCTAAGGAATCGGCTTAAAATGGGTAAAGACTCAAGTTTCTGGTTTCTTTTTTAAAATTTTTGTTGAAGTATAGTTGATTTATAATATTGTATTGTATTGTAACTACAGAGGGTCATCTCAGTGACAGTGTGCAAGAAAATCTTTACAGAGATAGTGAGGAACTATGTCAAAGGTTAACAAGGGTTTTTTCTGGATTTGGGGATTATAAACATCTTTAATGTCTTTATACTTTTTTTTTTTTCATTTTTGCAGTTAAACATGTATTACTTAGGGAGAAAGTAAGTTATTAAAACACCCTCAAGAGACATGATGATAGAGACCAGTGTAGGGTGTTGTAGCCCAAGCAGGGGCAGAGGGCGTCATGAAGGGGAGACCTAGGGGAAGCCTGAAGCAGGTGATGCGCAGCTGGGATGAAATGGGGTCGGCCCTGCAAGGGGAGCCCTGGCAGGGAGATTCCCAGTCATGAAGGAGGGAAACAACACAGGGAAAAGGTGACTCATGCTTGAGAAACCTTGCTTTAACACTTACTTTCTTTTACTTTTCAACAAATTTTTTTTGAAAATTGAAAGAGATAAACACAGAGTTTTGCTTTTGTCCTTTGCTAGTGGATTTTTGTAAGACTTTTGGCTCGACCACATTTGTAGGTCAACCTTGGCCCTCACTTGTTTCTTCTGTGCTCTGTCCCTTCATCTTTGCTCACCTGTCTGACCCCTGAAGGCACTGAATGTGTGATTGTGGAATGAACTTGGAGGGCTTCTGTTACCCCAGGTGGCTGCAATCAACTAAGCTGAGTACATAAAGGCCCAGGGCCAGGTAGGCCTGCGCTTTGCTCAGGTTTTGCAAGACGTGGTGGAAGATTTCCGTCCTTGCTGACACAGACCACCTAACCAGGTAGCTCATATTTTTGTCTTTCAGGAAAGCGGATGTGCCTTGGAGAACAGTTGGCCAGGACTGAGTTGTTTATTTTTTTTACCTCACTTCTGCAAAAATTTACCTTCAGGCCACCAGAGAATGAAAAGTTGAGCCTGAAGTTCAGAGTTAGCTTGACCCTTGCCCCAGTCAGCCACCGGCTCTGTGCTGTTCCCCGAGGCTGAAGTTGTTGGGGCAGGGGGGTGAAGGAGAGCAGGAAGAGTGGGCCTGTCCCCGCTCAAGGCACGGGGCCTGCTCAGAAGTGAGGGAACAGCATCCAGTGCCTCTAGGACAGATCCTAAGAACCGGACACAGAGGAACCTGCATTCAAGCTTTACCGTCTCCAGTGGGACCTTGAAGAAATCAGTTACATTGTGATTCCATTTTCATCCAGAAGATTTAAAGTGGACAATGATTCCTTCTCTAAAGGAAAAATTGCTGTAAAGATCAGAGGAAAGAATGGATTTTAAGTGGTTTGGAAATCATAAAGCACATCCTAAAAGTCATAGCTCTGATCTGCCTCCTTCTGTGTCCTTCCTTAGACGAGGACTTGCTTCTGGCCTGTTGAGATGGCCTGGGTCAAAGTGGTACCAAATGGTAGATAAGAGTTAGAAGTTGGGCCCTGGGGCAGCCACTGACCTAGGCCAGAAAGGCCCTCAGGCTTGGTAGCACTGAGCAAGCTTATCCTGCTTCTCCCTCAGACTGATCCCTGGGAAGTCAGCAGGGCAGGTAAATTCCTGATTGACAAATAGGGTTCTATGGAGAAGCAATTCCTCTGGTTTACCTAAGGAAACACTACCTTGGCCTTGGACAACAGGGCTAAGAAGAATGTGACCAAAATAAACTAAACCTGGAAGGCAGATTTCAGAGAAGGCAATGGCACCCCACTCCGGTACTCTTGCCTGGAAAATCCCATGGATGGAGGAGCCTGGTAGGCTGCAGTCCATGGGGTCACTAGAGTCGGGCACGACTAAGTGACTTCACTTTCACTTTTCACTTTCATGCATTGGAGAAGGAAATGGCAACGCACTCCAGTGTTCCTGCCTGGAGAATCCCAGGGAGAGGGGAGCCTGGTGGGCTGCCGTCTATAGGGTCGCACAGAGTCGGACACGACTGAAGCGACTTAGCAGCAGCAGGAAGGCAGGTTTGGGGAACAAATGTGGAAATGTTCTCTGTCTTTTATGTGCCTCTTTACCTTAAATCCCCTCTTGGGCATTTATTCTTAAGCCCCATCTTGGGATAATGGTGGGTGTGATCTCTTCTTGAAAACTGATTGTCAGCTTTTGATTGACAAGTGGTCCCAGCCTTAACACAATTGATGAGCATTTTGCAGTGTGTATAGGAAGAACCTTTTTTCAAATGTGCATATCTATTATAAATTTTTGCTTTGCCATTGCCATCCATGAACAGAGGAGCCTGGCGGGCACAGTCTGTGGGGTCGCAAAGAGTCAGACATGACTGAGCGATTAACACACACAATTACCATAAAGTTTTTGTATAGCAATCTGCATTGCTGTAGACCAGCAACTTAGAGCAGTCATATATATTGCTTGCTGATCTCTTAATTCCAAATGCATTTTAAACACCCTGCATTTGTACTCTCTTCCCCTCCTGATTACTGTTTTACATCATATTTTACATCTAGTTGCTTGTGTATCTCTACACTGCTTTTTGTGGATGCAAGTGATTTTACTACCTTGTGAAAGCCCCTCAGGTCCGACTCTTTGCAACCCCATGGACTATACAATCCAGGGAATTCTCCAGGCCAGAATACCAGAGTGGGTAGCCTTTCCTTTCTCCAGGGGATCTTCCCAACCCAGGGATCGAACGCAGGTCTCCCGCTTTGGATTCTTTACCAGCTGAGCTACCAGGGAAGCCCCATTATGAACGTTTTTTTTTTACTACCTTCGTCTTTTAACCTGCTCACTAGTTCAGGATCGGATAGATTCCTGCCTTACTCTGTTTGCCTTTACCATGCTTTATTGTTTCTATTTGTTGTCTTTTTATTCTGCCTACAGAAGTTCCTTTAGGATTTGTTGTAAAACTAGTTTGGTGCTGAATTCTTTTAAATTTTCCTTTTGATTTCTCCATTAAATCTGAACATGAGCCTCTCTGAGTATTCTTGGTTGCAAGTTTTCCCCTTTCATCACCTTAAATATGACATGCCACTCCTTTCTGACCTGCAGTTTCTGCTGAAAAATCATCTGATGATTTTATGGGAATTTCCTTGTATTTTATTTGTTGCTCTTAAAATTCCCTTTTCATCTTTTTTTTTTTTTCATTTTGATTATGATGTGTGTGTGTTCCTCCTTGAGTTAATCCTGTATAGGACTCTCTGGAATTTTGCTTTCCCAGGCTAGGGAATATTTTCAGTTATTATCTTTCAAATATTTTCTGAGGGTCTTTCTCTCTTCTGTTATCCTTATGGGACCCCTATAATGTGAATATTATAGTTGATGTTGTCCCAGAGGTCTCTTAAACTGCTCTCATTTCATTTTTTTCCCCTTTATTCTGTTTCATAGCAGTGATTTGTACCACTCTGTCTTACAGCTCACTGATCCATTCTTTTGCATCGTCTGGCCAACTATTGATTCCTTGTAGTGTATTTTTCATGTCAGTTATTATATTCAACTCTGCTTTTTTGTTCTTTATATTTTCTAAGTATTTTTTAAACTTCTAAGTTCTCACTCTGAATGTGAGACTGTGCATACATTCTCTTCCCGAGTTCTTTGATCACCTTTACGCTCATTACTCTGAACTTCTTTTCAGGTAGACTGCCTATCTCTACATCACTTAGTTCTAATGTGATTTTATCCCATATGTATATGTTCTTTTGTCCCATATGTATTCCCCTGCCACCACATTAGTTTTTATATGTATGTGGTAGGTTTGTTATGCTTTTCAATCATGGAGATGTGACCCTCTGTAAGAGATGTCCTATGCATCTGAGCAGAGCCCTCCCCTCTCATCACCCAAGGGTCAGGGACAAATTGGTCCCAGGATAGGGTGTGGTGTACATGGTGGTTAACATGGGGCTTATATAAAATATAGTTGTAACTGTCTATCTATTTAAGATGATAACTTCACTTGCAAACAAATCTTTCTCTCCTCCCCCATTATCTGGTAATGTCACAACTTACATCTGTTTATATTGTGTATCCATTAATCAATATTTTATACTAGAATGAAAAATGATTTACCACCACTATAATAGTAATACGGAATTGTTTTTGTCCATATATCTGCATTTATCAGTGAGTTTCATAATTTCTTTTTTTTAATTTTTATTTTTACTTTATTTTACTTTTACAATACTGTATTGGTTTTGCCATACATTGACATGAATCCACCATGGGTGTACATGCAATCCCAAACATGAACCCCCCTCCCACCTCCCTCCCCACAGCATCCCTCTGGGTCATCCCCGTGCACCAGCCCCAAGCATGCTGTATCCTGCATCAGACACAGACTGGTGATTCGATTCTTACATGATAGTATACATGTTTCAATGCCATTCTCCCAAATCATCCCACCTTCTCCCTCTCCCTCTGAGTCCAGAAGTCTGCTATACACATCTGTGTCGTTTTTGCTGTCTTGCATACAGGGTCATCATTGCCATCTTTCTAAATTCCATATATATGTGTTAGTATACTGTATTGGTGTTTTTCTTTCTGGCTTACTTCACTCTGTATAATCGGCTCCAGTTTCATCCATCTCATTAGAACTGATTCAAATGTATTCTTTTTAAAGGCTGAGTAATACTCCATTGTGTATATGTACCACAGCTTTCTTATCCATTCATCTGCTGATGGACATCTAGGTTGTTTCCATGTCCTGGCTATTATAAACAGTGCTGCGATGAACATTGGGGTACATGTGTCTCTTTAATTTCTTATGCTCTTATGTTGTTTAATATCCTTCAGCTTTTATCTGTGAAAGTCTTTTGTTTCCTCTTCATTTTTGAAGGACAGCTTTGTCAGATATAGTATTCTTGGCTAGCAGGTTTTTTCCCTCTGCAGCATTTTAAATACATCATCACACTCCCTTCTAGAGGGCAAGATGAAAAATCTGCTTATAGTTTTATGGGGCTTCCCTTGTACATAACAAATCACTTTCTCTTTTGTTTCAAAATTCTGTTTAACCTTTTAGTAATTTGATTATAATGTGTCTTGGTGTGGTCTTATTTTATTTGGTATCCTTTAGGATTCATGGACCTGAATGGCTGTTTCTTTTCCCAGGTTTGTGAAGTTTTCAGCTATTATCTCTTTGGATAAACTTCCCCTTTCTTTCTCCTCCTGTGCTGCTCCACTGTTTAGTTGCTCAGTCATGTCAGACTCTTTATGGCCCCATAGACTGTAGCCCACCAGGCACCTCTGTCCATGGGGATTCTCCAGGCAAGAACACTGGTGTGGGTTTCCATACCCTCCTCCAGTGGATCTTCCCAACCCAGTAATCGAACCAGAGTCTTCTGCATTGCAGGCAGATTCTTTGCCAACTGACATACCAGGGAAGTCCCCTCCTCCTCCTGGGACTCTCTGAACTTTCTGTAAGTCCTTTAAGCTATCTTTTTTCCCTCTTTAACCCTCCTCTGATCTCCAACAGCCAGTCTTTTTGGTTTGTCAATGCTTTCTTCAGCTTGATTTGTTTCAAAGCCCATTATAGTTTTTCAGTTCAGCTACTGTATTCTTCACTGCTGTGATTTCTGCTTAGTACTTTTTAAAATTTTCTGTGTGAAATTCTCACTTTGTTCATGCACTCCTCTTCAGTCCTTGGTGAGCATCTTTGTGACCATTATTCTGAATTCCCTGCCAGGTAAATCACCAATCTCCATTTTATTTGGATCAGTTTCTGGAAACTTGTTCATTTGGAACATACTTCCTTCTTTGCTTTTCTTGACCCTCTGTTGGTTTCTGCACATCAGATAAAACACCCACCTCTCCCAGGCTTCATCGACTTTCCATGTATAGTATGAGATAAACCTCACCAATTATTCTGGCCAGAGATTCTGAGTGCCTCTCAGACTATTGTGCTTGTCCAAACTTTCATCTTTGTTCTTATAGCCCCCCAGGAAAATAAAGTATGTCAAGTCCTCAGTGCCTCAAGAAAAGGTGACAAGTCAGTAGGTCAAATAACAGCTAGAAAAGTAGGGGCACTAAATGAGTAAACCAAGTCCTTCTCTAAGTGAGACATCAGAAGCTGGAGTTTATCACTCACTTGCCCTACAATGAACTTGGGTGAAGAACTGTGGCAAATTTCTGCACCCTCATTCAGACCAACCACTCTTTCAAATGGTTGCTTTGCTGTATTGCTCCCAGTTTCAGCTTCAGTTTCAGTTCAGTCACTTAGTCGTGTCCAACTCTTTGCGACCCTCTGAATCGCAGCACGCCAGGCCTCCCTGTTCATCACCAACTCCCAGAGTTCACTCAAACTCATGTCCATCAAGTCCATGATGCCATCCAGCCATCTCATCCTCTGTCGTCCCCTTTTCCTCCTGCCCCCAATCCCTCCCAGCATCAGAGTCTTTTCCAATGAGTCAACTCTTCGCATGAGGTGGCCAAAGTATTGGAGTTTCAGCTTTAGCATCATCCCTTTCAAAGAACACCCAGGGCTGATTTTTAGAATGGACTGATTGGATCTCCTTGCAGTCCAAGGGACTCTCAAGAGTCTTCTCCAACACCACAGTTCAAAAGCATCAATTCTTCGGTGCTCAGCTTTCTTCATAGTCCAACTCTCACATCCTTACATGACCACTGGAAAAACCATAGCCTTGACTAGATGGACCTTTGTTGGCAAAGTAATGCCTCTGCTTTTCAATACACTATCTAGGGTCTTAGCAAATGTTGTATAATGTTAGGTTTCATAGGTGGGTTAAAAGCAGTCCCTTGGGTAGCAGCTGGAAAGTAGGGGTCTTGATGTGAAGTTCAACTCCCTCTAGGGAGAAGCTGGGAGTTTGATTTTATCACTGTTGCAGGCAGGGGAGGGTAGGAGCTGCAGAAAGTGCCTGCATCCCTGTTTAAACTCCCAGTAGACTGGTCATTGCCTGTCCTGTGGGCTCTCAGAGACAGGCAATTTAGAAATCAGACCCTCAGGCAGCAACGGTAAGTCAGAGCACCAGTATGCAGTTTAACCCCTCTAGTGTTGCTGAGAGCTGGGTTTTTTGGAGTGAGCTGAGGAGTGCGATGGGAAAAGCATGCAGGGCCATTCAGAATTGTTGCCTTTTCTGTTAATCCTGGGGGACTAATGCAGGTCAGGCCCCATCTCCTCCCAAAGGCAAGTTAGACCCTTAGATAGCCAGCTGGAAAAGTGAGGACATTGACTGCATAGTTCAGCTCTTTCTGGGGAGAAGCTGGAGGCTTGGATTTTCACTGGAGCAAGCCAGTGAGAAACCACAGGCAATGCCCACATGCCGCTTTAAGCTCTGAAGCATAATTACCTACCCCAATATCCCCCAGATAATACCCATTAGCACCAGGTGGCTTCCCTGGTGGCTCAGTCAAAAATCTGCCTGCAATGTGGGAGACCTGGATTCGATCCCTGGAAGATCCCCTGGAGAAGGGAATGGCTACCCACTCGAGTATTCTTGCCTGGAGAATTCCATGGACAGAGGAGTATGGTAGGGTATCGTCCATGAGGCTGCGAAGAGCCGTACATGACTGAGCGACTAACACTTAACATTAGCTCCCAGATGCAGGCTGGTTAGAAGGCAAATCCTCAGACAGCAGTTGGGAAAGTCAGTGACATGAGCAGTCAAACCCCTTCCAGGATGCAGGTGGGACTTGAGTAGTACTGCCTGCTCACTCAGCACCTAGCCAAGGGGAAGGAGCTGGGCAAGTGCTGCACAAGTTTAAAACTACCTTATAGTTCCTTGAGGTCTTGAGGAACAAGCAAAGACCAGGCCCCATCAGCTCCCAGAGGATTAGAAGCCAGTCCTTCAGGTGGCAGCCATAAAAATTGGGATGCTAGATGTGTGGTCCAAACCCTTCACTCAAGTTGAAGCTGGTGGTTGACAGTTCCCTCCCAAATGCCAATTGTATGGCATGCTATTGATGATGAAGTTCATGGAAAGAGTGGCTCAGCCATTTCCACCTGTTTCAATGTGGGTATTTTCTTAGTCACCCAGTGTGTAGGAGTCTCTAGTTTTGTGAAGTTTATTGAATCTACGGGTGGAGGGTTGTTTGCCTATTCAGATACTCCTTCCAACACACCCTGCCCTGATCTCCTCAGAGCATCTTGAGAGTGGATTTCTAAAGAAAACATTATGTCCAGCATCAGCAATTCTAGTTCAGTTAGTGCATATTTACTGACTCTGGAAAATACTATGCCAAGCGTTGTGGGGCAAACAGAAATGAACCAGATATGGCCAAAGACCTCAAGTAATTTAGTGTAGTAGAACAGACACATTTTTTAAAAAAAGGTAGACTGCATTAAGGTCACTAGGAAAAAGACTTTGAAAGTTATAGAAAAAATAGATCTCTCATTTTATCTTGGAATTTCTGAGTTGAAACGAGACAAGTGATCTAATTTACAACTTCTAACCACTTATTGATAACAAGTTGTTGCAGCCTAGGTGGGTAAGGGAATGGAGCACGTCACCATGAAAACTAGTCAGTTTAAGGATCCAACCGTAGCTCTATACCTGAACATGTCACTGTGTGCAGGGTGATGCCTGGAAGTTTCACTTCATTATATTTTTGTTATCCCCTATAATCTGGAACCTCAGAGAGCTATAGAGTATGTACACAAACCTAGATATCTAGAGTGAAGATATCTAAAGTGAAGTCGCTCAGTCGTGTCCGACTCTTTTGGACCCCATGGACTGTAGCCTACCAGGCTCCTCCATCCATGGGATTCTCCAGGCAAGAATACTGGAGTGGGTTGTCATTTCCTTCTCCAGAGGATCTTCCCATCCCAGGGATCAAACCCTGGTCTCCCGCATTGCAGGCAGACGCTTTAACCTCTGAACCACCACGAAAGCCAGAGATATCTAGAGTAGAGCTGTCCAATAGGATTTTCTTTGATAACAGAAATGTTCTTAATCTGCACTGTCCCTCAGGCACATGGCATTCTAGATAAGGAGTGGAGGGGGGAGAACTAGGGAAAGCTTGCCCTTTCTTTTACTAGGCACCCATCACTATTATTCACATCTCTTTGGCCAGAATGTAGTTAAATGGCCCACCCAGTTTTACAAACTAATCTGCTGTGCTGTGCTGAGTCACATCCGACTCTTTGTGACCTCACAGACTGCAGCCCTCCACAGGCTCCTCTGTCCATAGAATTTCCCAGGCAAGAAGACTGGAGTGGGTTGCCATTTCCTTCTCCAGAAGATCTTCCCGATCCAGGATCGAACCTGAACTCCTGCATTAGCAGGCAGATTCTTTACCCCTGCCCCACATGGAAAGCCCCACAAAGGAATTTGGCAAGTAGTTAATCCATACCTCCTTCCCATGCATCCCCTATGGTAAATGTAACAAGCTAAAGTATGGAGTTCTGTGACTAAAGAAGAGAAGAATGAATATTAAAGGACAGTATCAGATTTTGCAAAAAAAGAAAATTCTAGAGTCCATGATAATGCAAACTGAGGACATAAATGATACATCAAAAATCACTTTTACACATCTCACTCGCCAAAAAAATTCAAATGAAAAACAAAATTAGAATGAATGCAATTATTTTTTCTTTACCAGTCTAAATATTTAAGTTTTTATTTAGCAGCAAATAAATGTGCACTTGTACCCACTAAAAATACATATCAGACACAGAATCAGAAAGTTTATTTACTTAAAACATCTGAAAACCATCATATTGGACAATTATTTATTTAAAATAATATCCTAAATACTTACAAAAATAAATCCAGTATCACTTCTATTTTTTAAGTGTCAAAGTCTTTGCCATAGAAAATAGAAAGAACTTTTTATAAACTAAAAATTACATTTAAGATACATCAAGTTTAATAACTGCACACTATTTTCTTTTATGGTTGTGCTTTACAAATTTACTTCTTTGCAATGTACAGATTCATAATATGAATGTATGCATAAAACCACATGCATACATTTTTACACAGGAATGTTATTCATTAAATACACATACAGAGAACCTAACACAGATAATATTGTGGCCTAAAAGCCATTCCATAGGGCCAGAGGTGTAGAAACAGGTATAGAAGTAGAAGTATTACTTGACATTCAACTTAGCACTCCAGTTACCAAAGATGATGACCTCTTAGCAAGGGATTCTCAGTTTAATGTTTCTAGACAAGACATTAATTCTTAATGTATCTTAAATCATTAGTTCAACAGTCTTCCTCATTGAAAAAATACAATGAACTTGAAATATTTTGTATTACATTAAGTTAAGTAGAGGATAAACATCATTGTCATATGTATACACACTTTTATTTTAAAAAGATACAGGAATTATTAATCTTAGAGAAAATGCTGAAAATTAAAGACCATTCCCAAAGTGGTTTTACTTTATAGTCACTGGGACATTCAGTTGCTTATCAAATAGATAAATGCTGAATTTCTCTTCCCTGGTAATATACACTCAAGCCTCATAACACAAACATGTATAAATCATGGTTCAAGATGAATATTTATAATGCTTTACCACCCACAGGGTGTCAATCTCACTATATTAACCAGATGTGGAAAAGACTCTCACTTCTGATCAGTTCCTGAATTTCCATATGATAATCATAATATTACAGAACTTTAAATTATGTTAGTAATTTATTAGTATAAATACATATTGAGCATGTTAAATTCTATCAACTAGAAAAGTGATAAATCACAAAATTTGCTTTCTCTCTATTTAGGAAAAAGAATCTAGCCTCACATCCTTATTTAGAAATTGCATGAATTATTTAGAAATTTCAAATATAACAACTGGAAAATTATAAGCAATTGGACTGTGAAAATTCTAATTTATTGAAATTGATGTTTTACAACAAATTTCATTAAAAGGGAGCTTGAAGAGCTTCTGAAATTTCAGTTACAGCAAGTAGTAAACACTAAAGGAGCGGATGTCTTACATTGACCAAATGTACCAAAATGCTATAATACTTGGAAAATTTTAATTAGCATGCTAAAATAGTTTCATTTCACTAAAAGTCACAGGCAAGCAGAGACTATAAAAATATAGGAAAATGCAACCCAAGAACATAATTGCACCAGTAAAGAACACCAAAATCTAAGAGGTAGTCAAAAGAAGTAACCCTGATAAAACAAAATATCCTGGCAGATGCTCCCTAATCTCAGAGACCCAAATAGAGTATTAAATTCTTACATTTTCAGTGATTAGAAACATTTACTGGTATAGAATCTAAAAACCAAGTATCTGAATAATACTGTAAATGGAACAATACTCGTATTTTCAAAAAAAAAAAAAAGGCTAAGAGGCTAAGAATAAAATCTTTAACAGAGGTCTATAAGCCTACTAAGTCTGGCCTACTGCTGGTTTCTGCGAAGTTTTACTGAAATACAACCACACCTATTTTATTTACATATTGTGTATGGTGGCTGCTTTTATACTTTCAGCTGAGATGAGTATCTGCAATAGATCATATGGCCCACAAAATCTAAAACATTTACTGAAATATCGACTATCTGTCCCTTTATGGAAAGTTTGCTGACCCCTGGTCTAGACATGTGCTGATCGGTAGTGTAACTGTTGAACAGCTCTGGAAAAATTAACTGTGAATGTCACAACACAAGGTATTCAACTGAAAGGAATGTAAGATGCTGGTTACATCACAATTCAATTCCTTTTCATATCTGATATTGTCCTAACATTTTTCTTTTTTTTCTTTCATTTTTGTATTCTAACATCGAGTATTTCCAGGTTTTTATAAAAAGATTAAGTTTTCTACTGTCCAATGGAGGTTTCTGCATTTTATATCTGCACTGTCCAATACTGTAGCCACTAGCCACATGTGGCTGTTGAGCACTTGAAATGCGGCTAGTGCAACCAATGACCTGAATTTTTAATTGTAATCAATTTGCCATATCGTGGCTTTTGGTTACATTATTGGACAGCACAGATTTTACTCAAACTAAAATTCCAAATGGTGACTCTTAAAAATGACTAAAAATAAGGGAGTAACACCTTTGAGAGAAAGAGCTTTGGGCAGAAATGAACTGAATACCATAAACTCAGCCCAAGACAGGTTTCTTAATTAGTAAACAAGGTAAAACTTATTCCAAATTGACCCTTCACTGTACACTCTCTTTTCAGTGAAGAGGTAAGCTACTAACTCATCTTTTTTTTTTTTTAAGTAGAAGCCCTCTTAATTTTTTGCTTAAAAACAATAATAATTTTATGCTTAAAAGCAATAATTGTAATCTTCATTAATTATATTAAAAATAGTGTGGACATTTCACACCAAGTATACTCTTCAGCTTGCTTCCCGTCAGAAAGCCATCTCTTAAGTCAAAAGTCCATACCCTTAACATTTCAACCATGTTATATACAAGGCTTTGTTTATAGTAGGTACATATGAGAACTATGACCTTGTCTAAATCTGCAACATTTCCAAACAGTCACTTCTACTATGGAGAAGTCATTGCAATATAGTCAAATCTTCCAAATGTTATTTTTCCATTACATGATAAAATATACCCATTCAATGACAGAATGAGAGGTCAGAGGTAATATCTGTGTATTTTTAGTCAAAAAATATAACTCTTGTATAGTTCTCCATGTGCCTACCTGTTCACTATTTTTACATGGACCAGAACAGTAGTTTTGAATTGCCTATAACTGATTACACATTGCAAATTAATTACTGCTACAATTGAGAACTTTAAAATATACAAAGTCAATTTGAAATAATATAATACTTTCCAAAGACAAATGTTTGAAATTTTACCTTATTATATCTTCCAATTACTCACATGTGCTCCTCCAGATAGCTACTTCCAAATTCTGTTTCCATATTAATCTGGCAAAATTGCATATATTTTGATTTTAAAAAAGCTGCTATCCAGAAACATACACTTCTTTTCAACCTTGCAGTTAGTTGAAAGATGCAAAACATTTTAAGGACACTTCTGTTTATGTGTTCTTATGCAGTTTAATCAGTTGTCGCAGCAGGAACTTTAACAGAGAGACTTCTTCTGGTGCTGGTGATGTGCCGCTGCTGTGCTAGGAAAGACCGGGCAGGAGCGCAGGCCCCCGTGTCTTTGCAAGCACCACTGCTGCTCACAAGTCTAGATTCCATCCCCAGTTTCTGGAATGCTAGACTCTGAACAAAAATAAACAAATAACAAGATTATTTGTCTGCAAAGTGCTTTCCACCTATACAAAATCATTTAATCCTCAAAACAATCCTCTAAAGCTGATGTTTTCCTCACTTCTTATAGAGAAAAAAAAGAGTTCAGAAGCTAATCTGCATATGATAATACCCATTAAGACAGGAGAAAACCAGGGCATAAAACCCAGTTTCTCTATTTTAATCCATTACAGTTGAAATCTTCAAAAACAATAGCTTAAAATAATGTTCTAGAATTAAGCTTAATTATAACAACAACAAAAAGAGTTCCAAGGCAAACATTCGTGTTAGGCCAATATTCCAGCCACTATGAGCATACACAGAACAAGAGAATAGCTCAGATCAATGGTTCTTGAAGTGTGGCCCGTGGATTAACACCTGCATCACTGGGAATTTAAAAGTGCAAATTATACTTATGGATTCTACCCAGACTGACTAAGAACCTCTGAAGGCAAGTCCAATAATGTATTTTAACAAGTCTTCTGATGCATGCTGAAATTTGAGAACCACAGAATACTTCAAATTTACTATGGTCTAGCTATAAATCTGTACATAACAAATTACCGTAGTTGTGGGCTGTTGCGTTCCTTACTAAGGAAAGTCATTACTCCTCTCTCACTAGACCACATTCCACAGTTACAGCTTCACTAGTAACTAGTACATAGTGTTAGTGTAAGTATTAGTCACTCAGTTGTGACCCCTCTCTGCGACTCCATGGACTGCAGCCTACCAGGCTTCTCTGTCCGTGAGATTTTCCAGGCAAGGACACTGGAGTGGGTTGCCATTTCCTTCTCCAAAGCATGAGAGTGAAAAGTGAAAGTGAAGTCACTCAGTCATGCCCAACTCTTCGCGATCCCATGGACTGCAGGCTACCAGGCTCCTCCATCCATGGAGAATACCCAAAAGAACCATATACATCAAGAAATGCTACTCTTGAAAACATCCCACTAAGGATAATAAAATGCGTTTCAAATTATTTTATACTGTTTTCTTTGTTAGGACAGACAGACAATTCTTAAGAGCAGTGTCTGGACTAAAACAAATAAATACAATAAAGGACATACTGAGATTGGCTTTACGGATATTAAATGCTGAGCACTAGTAACACTTAATTTTGCATTATACAGATATTTGTATTTCCACAGAAACCCTTTATGAATAACATATTAACTGCTTTAGCTCAAATGAGGCAATCTTTAAAATGTTTATGAATTGCACGAATGCTTCATGTACATTAATTTAAGGGTTAGCGAGTAATGAAACCAATTTAGTGGTTTTGAAAAAGTCAGAATCAACTAAGGATGTGAAAATAAAATGTGAAGTAAATCTGTATTATGACCAGTTTTTTTTTTTTAATAAAAGAGACAAAATACCTGAATGCAACCCACAGAGTCAGATTAACTTTGTTCAGTTACGCATAAACATGAGCATGAACTAATTCATACATGTTCTCATTTGTACTAATTCCTTCCATGGTTCATGGTCAAGATGTTTGATAAGCACGATTCAAGACAGCTAATCACTGGCTAAATTTCAACTCACCTTATTATACCAGGCAGAAACAATGAGTTTTTCTTCATAATCACGGAATTTTGCTACTTTACATTCACTCTGGAAAAAGATATGAGGACTATTTAAAATCCCAGGAATAAACCCTAACTGCTAAAAAATGGATACTTTTTCATTATGCTCATGATCAAGAGAATGTGAAGACTGTGCTGGGAGGCACATACAGCAGATAAAATGTAAAGCTGAATCATGGGGAGTATATGCCCAACCCCTTTAGCAAAGAGTAAGACTGACCAATAAATCTAGGAACTTTACTGGGAGAACAGATACTGAACAACAACAACAGAAACTGAGCGATTCTATCTAGAGAAAAAAGTAACCACTGGCTTCAGTGACAAAACAGAGCTGCACCTGTGGAGGAGTCAAAACTAAGGAGAAAAGGGATGTAGGGAAAAATAACCCGAAAAGTCTTTTAAAATTTCCTGTAAAGCTTCAGCATCAATTGTTCTGTCTCAGTCCTTGCTGACTGTATACTAGGCTGGCTGTGGCGTCTGCCACCCTAGAGACTGACATTCATTTCTTAATTATTCTAGTATGGCGGATTTCGTAATCTTGTTGAGCACCAGATATAGTTGACTCACATAAACTGTTATAATCTAAAACATCTGAATGTTCCTACAGATGCTCATGAAACAAAAAGCGTACAGGAAACAAAGGCGGTAAGATGCTCTTCTGGATCACATGCACTCCAGGAGGACTGCCCAAGGAGAATGCAGACAGAATAACCTCTGCAATAAATACTAGCTTTCTCCCTTTACTTCTGCAGCATGTATATAGATATGCAGCCATAAATTAAAAGTCCATATGCAGGGTCTTAACTGAAGATTTCCTCAGAGCCCTGTATTAGAGGCATGGTTTTATCATCACAGCTGTTAGGCAGCTGCATGTCAAGCAACGACACTGGTGTACTCAGCTCATGGGCTTTCACTGGAAGTGAATAATGAGAACAACTTAAGAGTTCAGCAATCATTCAGTTCAAGTCCCGTTGTTTTACAGATGAACAGACTGACGATTAGAGAGGAAGGTGATAACTTTAACATACATTAACACTAAAGCTGTAACCTTGGCCTCTGATTGATGTGATACTGAATGCTGCGGGTACAGAGATATAAGATACATACCCTGTCCTCAAGACATTCCAACACATGTCATAAAGAAAAATGCTATTATGGAATGAATTCATGAGTTCAAAGTACATGGAGTCACTAAGGAGAGATCCCTAACTGTGCCTAAGATATATATGGAAAGCTTTATAAAAGAGGATATATTGAAACTGGATCCTGAAGAATGAATAGTATTTCTCCCAAGAGATGCCTCTATCTAGTGCTTTTTACAATGCCTGACATGGCCTGGACAAGCATTTATAGCAACTGCCACCATAACACTGGTATACATGCTAGATACTAAAGTCTTTAAGTCTTTAAATATTTTTACCACACTCTATCTAGCTCAGAAATAATATGAAGAAAATGATAAATGAATACACTTCCCTAAACATAACCTTCCTAGTTGACTTACAGGGAGAAGAAAAGGGAAGAAGAATCTGGTTAACTGAGTACAGTACCTTTTAAAAAAGATGAGCTTTGTTTCTTTTTTTAAAAAAAGAACTCTCATCCATGCTTTGATTTTAAAAGGAGCATGATAGCAGAACTCTACTAGAAAGAAGGACTAGCTATATGACTGGCTGGTACAGACAGAGAGACATACAATGCAGCGGGGCACATGAGCTTGGAAAGGCCCATCTTGAGGGCTAGTGAGACGCTCTGTCATAACCATACTGAGTGCTAAAATGTGCTACTCTTCTAAGTTCTTGTGAAACTTGATCATTAATGGAAAATGCTGACAGCAGTTAATTATCAGGATTATACAGTTAAGAGGGGATGCATGCATATGGAAATTTTACCTCCAGAATCTCAATTCTTCTCTCTTTCTCTGCCAACTGCTTTCTAAGTAGCATTATTTCAGCTGATGCTGGATTTAATTTGGGATCTAAAGTTTTTATTACCTGTTTAAAGGAAAACAAAACAAAACAAATCTTTTATGTTTACTTTGTCAAATACTGAAATATGAACACAGTCTATAAAATCAGTGTAAATAAAGTGGAACATTATCCAGAAAGTGATCCAAGAGTTAACTGTAGAATAATAAAAATAACATTCTAAAGAAATTCAATATTAAAAATGTGAAGATATACATCCCCAAATCAAATTTCCTTTCTTCAAGACACAGTACTCAGAAATAGTTACTTAGCTTTATAAAGCTTTAGCACTGAAGCCTTGAAATAACCCTTTTAAACATTTATCTGACTTATATCAGATAAATTAAAAATTTTTTAAGTTTAATTAAAATTAATTCAATAATTATACAATCTGCTGAATATACACAGTTAAGAGTAATAGAAATTTCTTAGTTTACTAGGTGTTTTCCTACTGTGGTGGAAAGCCAACTCAGAAATATCAGGTGCAAATTACAAGCAAAAACAAGTTTCCAATGATAAGGTCATTTGTTTGATCTAATTACAAAACTATTTTAAAAGATTTAAAATTTACTGAAACTCCAATACTTTGGCCACCTGATGCGAAGAAGTGACTCACTGGAAAAGACCCTGACGCTGGGAAAGACTGAAGGCAGGAGAAGGGGACAACAGAGGATGAGATGGTTGGATGGCATCACTGACTTGATGGACATGAGTTTGAGCAAGCTCCAGGAGTTGGTGATAGACAGTGAAGCCTGGTGTGCTGCAGTCCACAGGGTTGCAAAGAATTGGACACGACTTAGCGACTAAACTGAAAATTTAATGAATTCAGAAAATTTCATCTATGTTTAGAGAAGTTAAGGAAAAAAAGACTAGAAGGTAATAATCCCTAAAAATTACTGTGGTTTATTCAAAACAATTTACTGAGCACGAAATGTGGCAGGCACTACAGCAGATGGGACTACAACAGTTCACCAGAGTTAGGGGACACTCCCATAGAAGTTCACATTACAAAAGCAGACATATTAGTGTTTAAATCACAATTTAATTACATAGAACACATAACAGTTTGTTGCCTCTAAGTGCTAAAAGTATGGTTGTGACTTTTTTATATTTTCTGAGTTTTCTACTATATACACATGGTACTACTTTAATCTCTGCCCTGAAGTAGCATAAGGGTAAAAAATAAAATCATATTTACCAAAAAAGCAGCTGTTTTTTAAATGACAATATTTGATGATGGCAAGAACATAGGATTCATTGTCATTGCTTTGTCTAAGTAGTTATAATAGTTTTGGAATATCATTTCAAGCATCTTAACAATGTTCTTATACTTTGACCTAAAAATTTTATTTGATAGATAAACCTACGAATGAGATTAAGACAATAAACCAAAATAAGGGGAAAAACTTTCTATATAAATATGCTGCCTGTAGCCTTATTTTTAGGAGAAAAAAAAAAAAAAGACATGGAAACAAAATTTTTCCAACAACAGGACGTTGACTAGGTAAACTATGCTATATCCATTCAACTGAAAGAATACTACCCAGCGAGTCTTTTATTTTGTAGTCTGCTTCATATACAAAGTGTCTTCTTTGCTGCTGCATTCCCAGTACTTAGCATAACATTAAATATTAAGTTATATCTATATAACATGAGAACATTTAGTTTAAAAACACAAATCATATGATCACAAATCATGTGATATGATCATACAAACCAAGTGTGTGTTTGTATTATGATAAACAATCACAGCATTGAAAAAAATGCACTGTTAAGAAAATATACCAAAAGGTTATGAGCAGTTGTCTCTGGGAACCTTACAATGTATTTTCACCGGAAGTGTTTATACTTTTGTAACAGAGACGGTGAACTGTGGCAGTCTGCCTGGCTGTTTCACAAGCCTGCCTCCCTAGAAGTTGGGAGTAGCCACGTGCCTGAGTTCTACCCAGTGAAATGAGAGGGAAGTGGTTTACACCTGATCTACTGCGTATCTCCCATGCAATCTTGGCTGTCTTCCCCAATCCACAGTTGGACAATGTCAAGTGAATCTGAGAACTCCATAGTGAAGAAGGCTGAACCTCCGTCAGCTTGGGACTCTGCATGATTGTGTGGAACAGAGCCCCTTCCACACTGGACAAGAAGTAAACTCCTACCTTGCTAAGCCTTGAGGTCATGGGGTTTACCTGTTGCTGCAGGTACAATAACATTCTTTGAAAATACTTATAGTTAATGAAGAAAATATATTCAAGGAAGTAAAAGATTTTATGAAAATAGTACTTACAAATATTTAAGAAAAAGTATGAAATAAGGGAAAGAATAGTCTGGTAGACAGTAGACTACTCTTTAGTTGTCTAATACAGACAATGCTAAAACAAGTTAAACATATTTTCAAAGCTCAATTTTCATAAAGGCAAATGTTAATTGTAAGAGCTAAAGATTACGTTACTTACAGTAGTCATTTTCTCCAGTGAGGTTACTACAACATTTAAACTGTCCCTATGAAGTCATGTGCAGTTATTGCACCTGTTTCTATTTACTGAATAAAAGAAGAGAATTTTATGCAGAGCCTAAAAGCCTATGGATTTACTTTTTGCTTTAAGATATAATCATTTATTAATTACTTAAATCATTGAAAATTATCAATGATTTTTACTTGCAACATATTTATCTTTCCCTTGCAAATAGGGACCTGACTGGCCAGGCAGGGTGGTAAGGAGCAAAGCACTGTGACAAAGATCCATGAAGCAGGGGTATGGACCCCATCAGAACCCGAGTCACAAAGACTAAAATGCTGGAAGACAAGCCACTCACATTTCTTGCTTTCTCTAAGTACATTTTGTATCTTTCCTCCATTGCTTTCATATCTTCATCTTTCTTCTGAAGAGCAGCTTCAAGCTCATTGATCTTTTGTACTATTGTTGAGAAAAAAGAGAGACATGACCAATTTGAAATACTCCCTCCTCACATAAAAAGAGTACATGTATTTTCTAAAGACTGATAAAGAAAACTTAAAAGAGAAGCCTTTTATTCCTTCTTTATAGTGAATTCTCTAAAACTTCTGAACTATACCTAAGACATCCCTGTTCATTTTGTATTTTTTCTTAAAAATATCAATAATCTGCATTACCAACCTATTTTTCTCCTTTCTAGCAAGTATTTCAATGAGCAAATACAGCTTATAATTTAAGCACAACCATCACAAAATAAAATGTTCTTTCTACATATCTGAAGTTCATTTTAATCTGATTACAAATTTTATTTACACTTCCATATTACTAATTCTATTATATTTTACAATGTTTGATACTCCTATATATCCTTCAGTTCATTTATAGATTTACTTTTTGCTTTAAGATATAATCATTTATTAATTACTTAAATCATTGAAAATTATCAATGATTTTTACTTGCAACGTATTTATCTTTGCATTGCCCAAAGACTTAAATACACAATTCTAGCATCCTTCAACTAAAACGGCAAGTCTTTAGATAAAGTCTGATTCAGGTTTTTACAAATACCCACCATTCTGGTTTACATCTGGCTGGAGGTCTTCAATGAGCTCTTGTTTCTTCTGTAGTTCTTCATGGACCTCTGTTAGTTTTTCCCTAAGTAATGCAAAGAGCATGGAGGTTTGGAGCCAGAGAGACCTAAGAATGAAAACTGCTTTCTGCCATATAACATTTGTGGACTATGGACAAGTCACTTTCTGATTCATAATTTCCTTATCTGTGAAATGGTAATAATACCTGGCAAGTATTCTGAGGGTTGGTTGTGAGGATGTAAGCTGCCTGACACATGGTGAACAGCAAATACTTTAGTTTTCTTCCCCCCAGCCACCCTAACTTTCCTAAGAAACTTAAATATTTTACAGGTTAAACACCCCACACTGCCTGGCAGGCTATAATGGGGTCGCAAAGAGTTGGACATGACTGAGAGACTAACACTTTCACTTTTCCTTTCCACATAATGTAGTTATGACAGTTGTCTATTTTGTACATTCTCAAACAACACTAGCAATTGAAGAATATAGCAGTTTGGGATCATGAGCAGGCAGGTTGAATCTTTTACCATGTGTTTCTTTTCACATTTTGGTGACAGTGCTGAACATTCGATTGCATCAGGGTTTTTACTTTTTATAAACAATATCAGAAAAGGGTTTTAATACCCTTTTAAACTAAAATCCTTCTCCTCTCACATTTGAAATGAAGTATCAGTTTTACTTACATATGAGCTTCCAACTTCTGCTTTAGTTTGCTGGACTACAAAAATTAGAAAGAGTTGCTGTAAGATAACTATTGTGACAAAGGTAAGTTTTCCAGACATCAAAATCTCTTTACTTCCTTTTGAAGATGGATTATATAAAATAATAATGTTTTTAAAAATTTTATTTCTAATAACATACTTTCAAAACATAAAATTTTAGGTATATTTTTACTTCAAAGAAGACAGGAAAGAGAACAGAAAATTAAATTAGGAATAATACAAGAGTAGAAAGAAAAATGCTTCGTATTTCTAAATACAATGAAAGTAAAATTTGAACTTGAAGAAATATAGCAAATGCAAGCTGAATGTGATATACTGAGGAGTATCAAACATTTAAGCATCTAAAGAATTATCCATCTAAAATGTAAAATTTAAGATTTTAGACCTTCACTGAAGAACAGACTTAAAAAACTATATCATCTCTATAATAAAACCTTACCATTAAATGCAAGCACTTATTAGACTTCTAATAATAACATCAAAATGAAGCAACTGGATTTTGTTAAAAAAAAAATATTGTTAACACAAAATTTTCTGTTTAAAAGAACAGGAATTTAAGTGGCAACAGTAGTTCTGTATCATCTACCAAATAGATTGAAAAGTTTAAAATATATAACTGAAATGTATTTTTGATACCAATAATTTTTGTTGATTTTTGGCTGAACCACACAGCATGCAAGGTCTTAATTTCCTCACCAGGAACTGAACCTGTCCCCTTTGCAGTGGAAACATGGGAGTCTTAACCACGGGACCACCAGGAGAGCTCTCCAATAAATTTTTTACAGTGATAAATTTAAAATCTTTAAAACACTGCAATCCAAAATGTACTACCCCAAAATGATCCCATTTTAAAAATATTCTCTACTGTGGTTTAACAAAATTTGTATTAGAGAGGTACAATACCGTATATATGCACATATGAGATGCCGCCATGCATGAGACGATTTCTATTTTCCAAGCCCCCAGGGAAGAAAGAGAAAATCATATAAAGCATATAAAAGACAGAAAGGAAACTCAACCCTTTCAATCTTCCTTTTCATCTTATTTACTCTCACTCCATAGTTTTCTCTCCCATCAATACAGGTATGTCACCTAACATTCTATCCAATCAAAATCTAACACACCCTTCCTTTTTGTCGTTGTTGTTTTAGTTAAATACATTCTCCCTCAATTATTACTTCTTTTTCTCTCCGCTCAGAAATCAAACTAGGGAAACACTGCTATGTCTACTCACTTACACTGTTTGATCTCTTTTAGGTTCTCTTATCTCTATACCCTCACAATCACTGACCATATTAGAAATGGCAAGGCCATGAGTCTGTATGAAAGGAGGGAAGAATTAAGGGGCAATGTACTTCAAGACTGCTTTAAGATTTCTGTCCTTTGGAGGCTGGTGTGATCTACTATTTCCTGAGCGCTCTTTTGGTAGAAATACTTCCTCGCTCTCTCTTTTCCTCAATTTTGACTGCTAATTACTCTTATTAGGGTTTTTCTCAGGCCGGTCCTGTTTGGATCCCAGCACTACTGTGAAGGTTCAATTGTAGCATGCTATCTATCAGGAATTACATGAATCTAAGGGGTAGCTGTTTAAAAACAGCAGATACAAATCACTTTCCAACCCATATTACTGATTTATAGGCTCGAAGCTGGCAAAGTCACTGCATCTGTTATGCAGATATATACGGTATTTAAGGGCACCCCCCAGTGATAAGGGTAGCATTTTCAAATATAAGATTAATTTGGGCATCAGGACCAATTACAGAGAGTCCATCCACAACAGAAATATCATAATTTTTAAGTTACTTACACTTTCACCTTCAGACTTGGAGCCTTGTTCTTGTAAAGACTTCTGGAGGTCCTCAATCTGCTGCTGCAACTCTCGGATTCGCTCTTTGCTCAGCCTATTATAAGATGGGTTACATGTGTTTATTTGTACTGAAAGTCAAAGTAGTTGAGGATTCGTACATGTGTGCTAAATTGCTTCAATCGTGTCCAACTCTTTGTGACCCTATGGACTACAGTCTGCCAGGCTCCTCTGTCCATTGGGATTCTCCAGGCAAAAAAACTGGAGAGGATTGCCATGCTCCCCGCCAGGTGATCTTCCCTACCTAGGGATCAATCCCACTTCTCCTGCATTGCAGGCGGATTCTTTATATGCTGAGCCTCCAGAGAAGCCAGGTGCATTTATGCAATTTAACTCAGAGAGTATGCATTTAATAGCAACAACCAAAGCTGAACAACTACCTGTGGCTAGATATAATATATGGTACAGTAAACTACTTTCAAGGAAATATTCTTTTAAAAGATGTTTTTATCCTAAAAGCATATATGCCCACATTTAAAAGTTTAAGGTACCCTAATGAGTCAGTGGAAAAAGCATAACATTTCTGCAGTGAACTCACTGGAATAAATATTAAAAAACTAGCTCAGTTTTCCTTCAGTTGTATTTTTAATGAGTAGAAACTAGGTTTCTGTTTGTTTCAGATTTCCTAGGGTATTGCAAGAAAAGGAAGGCCACCATTTTCCAACCATTTCTTCATAATGTTAAAGAGACTGGCACTAGCAACGAGTGTAGCTTTTTAGCTTGGCAAAATCTCATTCTTTATAACCCTGCTTAATCGTTACCTCTACTGAAGTTACCAGCAAGACAGTATCTGTCTTTCTCTTCATATATATGTATACGACAAAACATCCCCTGCTCACTATAATACTACATATTTCCATTATTATATAAATTATATAATAATTACCTATTCACATGTCTACCTTCCTATATTAAAAGCTAAAACTTAGCATCTCCAGTGCTGATACTGAATTATATAAATTAGCAATATGTAATGGTCTCTTCGAGTTTCTCTTATGGCTCAGCTGGTAAGGAATCTGCCTGCAATGTGGGAGATCTGGGTTCAATCCCTGGGTTGGGAAGATCCCCTGGAGTAGGGAAAGGCTACCCACTCCAGTATTCTGGCCTGGAGAATTCCATGGACTGTACAGCACATGGGGTCACAAAGAGTTGGACAGGACTGAGCGAATTTCACTTTCAATAGTCTCTTCAAGAAGCTAAAATGCTATTTTTATTTTAGCTACAATTGATATAACAGTACACATACAAGGTTGACAGACAAGGTTCAAGTCTCTAAAATTCCTAGTGATCGCACAGATCCAATAAAGGTATGTCAAACAAATCCAAATACTTTCATTGCCAGAAAGCTATTTATAAGAGGCACAATAGCAATAGTGGTAACAGCACAGACTCTGATGTCTGATTGACAGAAGGTTCAAAGGCAGGATCCAGAACTCACTAGCTGTGTGATTTGGGCAAGTTTCTTAATGTGCTTGCACCCTCAGTTTCCTTGTTCATAAAGTGAGATTATCATAGTTACTACTTCACAGAGTTATTGTAAGAATTTCACGAGTTAGTATCAAAAAGAGCTTAGAAGCTCACTAGTAAGCACCACATGTTGGTGTTGTAGTATAGTCACTATGCTGTGTCTGACTCTTCGCAACCCCATGAAATGTGGCCCTGCCAAGCTCCTCTGTTCATGAGATTTCCCAGTCAAGAATACTGGAGTGGGTAGCCATTCCTTCTCCAAGAGATCTTCCTGACCCAAGGTTCAAATCCACATCTCCCACACTGACAGATGGGTTCTTTACCAATGAGCCACCAGGAAAGCCCAAGTACCACCTAAACATAATTTTTAAAAAATATTTATAAATTTTAAGCACCTCACTGGTATCAAATAAGTACACCATTTGTTTTAAACACATTACCTGTAATCTTCATTACAACCTGCAAATAGGTGCCATCTCCAATTTATATCTGGGATACTAAGTGTGAATTTAAGTAAATGCCCAGTTAAGTAAAGGTGGCATTCAAATTTGATTCCACAGTCTATGTACCATCTGTGCACTGGACTCCAGTTGAAAACCAGATTGCACTTTTAAGTTTTCTGTCATTTGTGAAGACAGATGAATGAAATTCAAGAACAAGCAAACTGCTTAACAAAGTCTGCTAAAAATAATGGGTAGTGAGAGATGAAAAAAACAAAACCCGAAACTTGCACAAATCCTAATTATCTGAACTACAATGACATCTTCCGCCTTTGTGAGTCACGATTCTGCGGCCAGGTAATGAAATGGCTATGACTGTCGACTAGGAAGGAACATCAGTCACCTCTGCTCAGTCTCCAGTTCATTCATCTTGCGGTGCTTCTGTTCCAGCTGCTCCTGAAGTTCCTCAATACGCTCATTCTCAGTACCTTCCTGCTGTAATCGAAGCATCTTATTTTCATGTTGCAGTCGAATGAACACCTCCCTGATGTTAAAAATCAAAATTTCGTTTTAAATTTTTTAAATATAAGAGTTTAAAAAATTCTTTAGCTTTTTAAAAAGAAAATTTCTGTCTACTCAACGGCTGTCATTTTGAAATGTTACTAAAGTTTCTAAAAGTTTTCTTTTAAAAAAAATGTACACTCTAACACTATGTCTCAAGAAACAAATAGTAAATTTTTAAAGGTACAAGATTATAGATCAATAAATGTTTATTATGCAACTCTCTAAGATATAATATGAATTATTTTATTTGATAATTTAGAAACTATTCACATTAAAGTAATATACAGCACATCCTTAAGAAACATGAAGAAAAAGCAATAGATTTAAGAAATTATAGTCTGCCTAAAATTTTTAAATATCCTTTTATGCTAATGACTGTCTTTAGAATTCTGTTTCTAGAAAACATTAAAGATATATATACATATTTTTTTTAAAAAAAGCAAATGATAGGAATGGTGTTAAATTAAACATAATGCTCTACTACCTGCTGCCCTCCTAAATCCCATTACCCCAAAGCAACTAATTTCAATTAATCTCAATTTCTGTTCTGAATGCTAGCATGATAACTTTAAAAATATAGGCTCATAGGACTATTTTTAAATGATTAATATCACTGGATATTACTAACTAAAAAGTGCAAGTTAGTTTCCAGCCCAGCTTGTAAGGAACTCTATCTTAACAGCAAAAAACTGAACAAACTGAAAATCAACAACTTATAAAAACTATGCAAAATGAAAGAATTCAACTACAAAAGGCCAAATATGGTATGATTCCACAAATATGAAATGTCTGTAACAAGCAAATCCAGAGAGATAAAGAGTAGATTACCGGTTACCTGGAGCTGGCATTGGAGGGGAGGCAGGAATGGGTATCTTTTGGGGAGGATGAAAATGTTCTAGAATTAGACAGCAATGATGGTTGCACAACTTGTGACTACTAA
Source organism: Ovis aries (assembly GCF_016772045.2). NCBI lineage: Eukaryota > Metazoa > Chordata > Mammalia > Artiodactyla > Bovidae > Ovis > Ovis aries. The sequence continues at coordinate 34,781,435 of NC_056054.1, read as the reverse complement.
AATGTACCAGACTGCATATTTGTAAATGTGTGAATTCTATCTCAGTAATAAATAAAGAGGAGGATGTGAAGTAATTAATAAGTAAAACTGTTGCCACAAAAAGGAAAAGAAGACCATAAAAATACCAGGTAAGTCAAATACCTAGAAGTAAAGACAGCAATAAAATACCAAAATAAAAATTGGGTCAAGAGGAACCTCTAAAATGTGTATTTTAACTCTGGCTTACTCGTCCTGCAATTGACAGACCGTCTCCTACTTTGTTTCACTGCTGGGAATTTGAAAACTATGTATTTAAAAGGTTTTCAACAGTTTAGGAAAGGAAATTTCCGTCCATTAAATAACTGTCATTTTACAGTGATATCAAAGAGTTTAAGGATAGAAAAATAAGTTCTACACAATAAAGGCCATGTTACAAAAAAACAGAATATGTTATTGGGCTAGTAAGTGAAATTTTATTTCTGGTAAATTTTTAAACTGCTATAGTAGCAATAACAATATGATTTAGGAAGTATAAGCAGATGAGGCAAAGTATTTTCAAGCTCTATGACTCATAAAGTGAAAAAGGCTTAGAAAATTATGAAAAGAATTCACATTTCTAATATTAAGTATGGGTTGTCAGTTGATAAAAACAAATTTACCTATATTCCACTGGCATAATCTCAGCAGCAAGATTCTCATAACTTTTTGTAGCAGATGCATCTAAACAATATCAGCAACAAAAAAATAGATTAATGTCTCAGTATCCACTATTAAAAAACCTTTTCTAAATGCAACAAAATCCACCTGCTTGGTTTAGGTGATCCTGTTGTACTTGTGAACATCGAAGCTCTTCATTTGTTTCTTTCAGAGTGTCACGCTGTTCTATTAGTCTCTAAAAAAGAATTATTTATATAAGCAAAATATTTAATTCTGCCCCAAAGCATCGTACTTTATACTTAAGATAATTTACCTTAATATGTTAATCTGATAATTGTTCCCTACTTAATTAAAAATAACGTTTTAGTTTTAGTGCTAAGGGGTAATTTTCTCTTGCATAAATCACATAAATAACAAGACTTTATACAACACAAAGCTTGTGATTTTCCCACTAGATAGCTTATCTTTGAACCAAATGAATGTAATTATACAACAGAGTACAAAAATGTAACTGTAGAGTAATAAAAGCATATGGACTTTGGAGGCAAACAAAGCACGGCTTGAATTCAGTTTTACAATATATTTCCAGTTGTATTATTTAAGGCAAGCTACTGACTCTTTGGCTTTAGATCTTTATCATCAAAATACAGATACTGATTCATAAGCCCCTAAAAGGTGTTCTGAGTAGTGAATGAGGAGAAGTTTGTCTAATATCTAGAATACAGTCTAGTGTGTAAGTGATGTGAAAGACTTGTTATTTCCTTCTATTACTATAAACAGCATATTGGAAGTATGAATCTGTGAAAAAACACTATCTCCAAGGGATAGTATGCTAGGGCTTCATGTCATTAGCTATTTTATTTTACTGGACTGGATGAAGCACAAGCTGGAATCAAGACTGCCGGGAGAAATATCAATAACCTCGGATATGCACATGACACCACCCTTGTGGCAGAAAGCAAAGAGGAACTAAAGAGCCTCTTCGTGAAAGTAAAGAGGAGAGTGAAAAAGCTGGCTTAAAGCTCAACATTCAAAAAGAGACGATTCTGGCATCCAGTCTCATCACTTCATTCAAATAGATGGGGAAACAATGGAAACAGTGTCAGACTTTATATTTTTGGGCTCCAAAATCACTGCAGATGGAGACTGCAGCCACAAAAGTAAAAGACGCTTGATCCTTGGTAGAAAAGCTATGACAAACCTAGACAGCATATTAAAGAACAGAGAAATTATTTTACTGATAAAGGTCCATATAGTCAAAGCTATGGTTTATTCAGTAGTCATATATGGTTGTGAGAGTTGGACCATAAAGAAGGCTGAGCGCTGAAGAATTGATGCTTTTGAACTGCAGTGTTGGAGAAAACGCTTGAGAGTCCCTTGGACTGGAAGGAGATCCAACCAGTCCATTCTAAAGGAAATCAGGCTGGAATATTCACTGGAAGGACTGATGCTGAAGCTGATGCTCCAATACTATGGCCACCTGATGTGAAGAACTGACTCACTGGAAAAGACCCTGTTCCTGAGAAATATTGAAGGCAGGAGGAGAACGGGACAACAGAGGATGAAATGGTGGGATGACATCACCAACTCAATGGACATAAGTTTGAGCAAGCTCTAGAAATGGGTGACAGACAGGGAAGCCTGGTGTGCTCTAATGCATGGGGTTGTAAAAAGTTGTACACAACCGAGCCACTGAACTGAACTCGTTTTATTTTACAGCTGACAGTCAATGACAAATTTCTACGCTCTGAAAAAAAGGCTCAGGTTTAAATGATTTTTCCAGAACCTGAAAAGTAACATAAAGTTGTATTTTAAATGTTGATTTAAGGGCCTAGATCTGATAGATAGAGCGCCTGATGAACTATGGAATGAGGTTCGTGACACTGTACAGGAGACAGGGATCAAGACCATCCCCAAGGAAAAGAAATGCAAAAAAGCAAACTGGCTGTCTGGGGAGGCCTTACAAATAGCTGTGAAAAAGAAGAGAGGCGAAAAGCAAAGGAGAAAAGGAAAGATATAACATCTAAATGCAGAGTTCTACAGAATAGCAAGAAGAGACAAAAAAGCCTTCTTCAGTGATCAATGCAAAGAAACAGGAAAAGAACAGAATGGGAAAGACTAGAGATCTCTTCAAGAAAATTAGAGATACCAAGGGAACATTTGATGCAAACATGGGCTCGATAAAGGACAGAAATATTATGGACCTAACAGAAGCAGAAGATATTAAGAAGAGCTGGCAAGAATACACAGAGGAACTGTACAAAACAGATCTTCGTGACCCAGATATTCATGATGATGTGATCACTAATCTAGAGCCAGACATTTTGGAATGTGAAGTCAAGTGGGCCTTAGAAAGCATCACTACAAACAAAGCTAGTGGAGGTGATAGAATTCCAGTTGAGCTGTTTCAAATCCTGAAAGATGACGCTGTGAAAGTGCTGCACTCAATATGCCAGCGAATTTGGAAAACTCAGCAGTGGCCACAGGACTGGAAAGGTCAGTTTTCATTCCAATCCCAAAGAAAGGCAATGCCAAAGAATGCTCAAACTACTGCACAATTGCACTCATCTCACACGCTAGTAAAGTAATGCTCAAAATTCTTCAAGCCAGACTTCAGCAATACGTGAACTGTGAACTCCCAGATGTTCAAGCTGGTTTTAGAAAAGGCAGAGGAACCAGAGATCAAATTGCCAACATCCGCTGGATCATGGAAAAAGCAAGAGTTCCAGAAAAACATCTATTTCTGCTTTATTGACTATGCCAAAGCCTTTGACTGTATGGATCACAATAAACTGTGGAAAATTCTGAAAGAGATGGGAATACCAGACCACCTGACCTGCCTCTTGAGAAACCTACATGCAGGTCAGGAAGCAACAGTTAGAACTGGACATGGAACACCAGGCTGGTTCCAAATAGGAAAAGGAGTACATCAAGGCTGTATATTGTCACCCTGCTTATTTAACTTATCTGCAGAGTACATCATGAGAAATGCTGGACTGAAAGAAACACAAGCTGGAATCAATTGCTGGGAGAAATATCAATAACCTCAGATATGCAGATGACACCACCCTTATGACAGAAAGTGAAGAGGAGCTAAAAAGCCTCTTGAGAGGACGGAGGGAAAGATGGCGGAGGAATAGGATGGGAAGACCACTTTCTCCCTCACAAATTCCTCAAAAGAACATTTCAACGCTGAGCAAACTTCACAAAACAACTTCTGTAGGCTGGCAGAGGACATCAGGCAACCAGAAAAGCAGACCATTGTCTTCAAAAACAGATTTTTAATCTTTGCTCTTAGGTGTTTGTTGCCAATTTTGTACATTTAAAAACCCAAACTTCACTACCCCAGTTTACCTGAGAGCGAGATTACTGGCTTGACCACTCTCTCTTCCTCTGGACTCTCCTTTTTCTCCACCAGGTGGCCTCTGTCTCTTTTCTCCCCCATCTCTCCTCTATCCAACTCTGTGAATCTCTGTGTGTTCCAGATGGTGGGGAACACCTAAGGAACAGGTTACTGGCAGGATTTGTCTCTCTCCTTCTCATTCCTCTCTCTGATCCTCCTGGTCACCTCTGTCTACTTCCTCCCTCTCCTCTTCCCCGTATAACTCTGTAAATACCTCTGAGCGGTCCAGACTATAGAGCGCACATAAGGAAGTGACTACTGGCTAGCTTGCTCTCTTCTCTTTTGATCTCACCGCATCTCATTCCAGTTACCTCTAACTACCTCCTCCATCTTCTCTTCTCCTTATAACCCAGTGAACCTCTCTGAGTGTCCCTCAATGTGGAGAAACTTTTCATCTTTAACCTAGATGTTTTATCTTCGGTGCTGTATAGATGGAGAAGTCTAGAGGCTACTGTAAAAATAAAACTGAAAACCAGAAGCAGGAGGCTTAAATCCAAAGCCTGAAAACATTAGAGAACTCTTGAATTCAGGGAACATTAAGCAATAGGAGCCCATCTAATGCCTTCATACCTACACCGAAACCAAGCTCCACCCAAGGGCCAACAAGTTCCAAAACAAGACATACCACGCAAATTCTCCAGCAACACGGGAACACTCCCCTGAGCTTCAATATACAGGCAGCTCAAAATTATTCCAAAACCTTTGATGTCTCATAACCCATTACGGGTTATTCCACTGCACTGCAGAGAGAAGAAACCCAGCTCCACCCACCAAAACTCCAACACAAGCCTCCCTAACCAGGAAACCTTGACAAGCCACTGATAGAACCCCACCCAAAGTGAGGAAGCTCCATAATAAAGAGAACTCCACAAATTACCAGAATATAAAAAGGCCACCCCAAACGCAGCAATATAACCAAGATGAAGAGACAGAGGAATACACAGCAGGTAAAGGAACAGGAGAGTTGCCCACCAAACCAAACAAAAGAGGAAGAAGTAGGGAATCTACCAGAGAAGGAATTCCGAATATTGATAGTGAAAATGATCCAAGATCTTGAAATCAAAATGGAATCACAGATAAATAGCCTAGAGACAAAGATTGAGAAGATGCAAGAAAGGTTTAACAAGGACCTAGAAGAAATAAAAAAGAGTCAAAATATAATGAATAACGCAATAAATGAGATCAGAAACACTCTGGAGGCAACAATTAGTAGAATAATGGAGGCAGAAGATAGGATTAGTGAAATAGAAGATAGAATGGTAGAAATAAATGAATCAGAGAGGAAACAAGAAAAACGAATTAAAAGAAATGAGGACAATCTCAGAGACCTCCAGGACAATATGAAACGCTCCAACATTTGAATTATAGGAGTCCCAGAAGAAGAAGACAGAAAGAAAGATCATGAGAAAATCCTTGAGGAGATAATAGTTGAAAACTTCCCTAAAATGGGGAAGGAAATAATCACCCAAGTCCAAGAAACACAGAGAGTTCCAAATAGGATAAACCCAAGGCGAAACACCCCAAGACACATATTAATCAAATTAACAAAGATCAAACACAAAGAACAAATATTAAAAGCAGCAAGGGAAAAACAACAAATAACACACAAGGGGATTCCCATAAGGATAACAGCTGATCTTTCAATAGAAACTCTTCAGGCCAGGAGGGAATGGCAAGACATACTTAAAGTGATGAAAGACAATAACCTACAGCCCAGATTACTGTACCCAGCAAGGATCTCATTCAAATACGAAGGAGAAATCAAAGCTTTACAGACAAGCAAAAGCTGAGAGAATTCAGCACCACCAAACCAGCTCTCCAACAAATTCTAAAGGATATTCTCTAGACAGGAAACACGAAAGGGTGTATAAACCCGAACCCAAAACAATAAAGTAAATGGTAACGGGATCATACTTATCAATAATTACCTTAAACGTAAATGGGTTGAACGCCCCAACCAAAAAGACAAAGACTGGCCGAATGGATACAAAAACAAGACCCTCTATATGCTGCTTACAAGAGACCCACCTCAAAACAAGGGACACATACAGACTGAAAGTGAAGGGCTGGAAAAAGATATACCACGCAAATAGAGACCAAAAGAAAGCAGGAGTGGCAATACTCATATCTGATAAAATAGACTTTAAAACAAAGGCTGTGAAAAGAGACAAAGAAGGCCACTACATAATGATCAAAGGAACAATCCAAGAAGAAGATATAACAATTATAAATATATATGCACCCAATATAGGAGCACCGCAATATGTAAGACAAATGCTAACAAGTATGAAAGGGGAAATCAACAATAACACAATAATAGTGGGAGACTTTAATACCCCACTCACACCTATGGACAGATCAACTAAACAGAAAATTAACAAAGAAACGCAAACTTTAAACGATACATTAGATCAGTTAGACCTAATTGATATCTACAGGACATTTCACCCCAAAACAATGAATTTCACCTTTTTTTCAAGTGCTCATGGAACCTTCTCCAGGATAGATCACATCCTGGGCCATAAATCTAAACTTGATAAATTCAAAAAATCGAAATCATTCCAAGCATCTTTTCTGACCATAATGCATTAAGATTAGATCTCAATTACAGGAGAAAAACTATTAAAAATTCCAACATATGGAGGTTGAACAACACACTTCTGAATAACCAACAAATCACAGAAGAAATCAAAAAGAAATCAAAATATGCATAGAAACGAATGAAAATGAAAACACAACAACCCAAAACCTGTGGGACACTATAAAAGCAGTGCTAAGAGGAAAGTTCATAGCAATACAGGCATACCTCAAGAAACAAGAAAAAAGTCAAATAAATAACCTAACTCTACAACTAAAGCAACTAGAAAAGGAAGAGTTGGAGAACCCCAGAGTTAGTAGAAGGAAAGAAATCTTAAAAATTAGGGCAGAAATAAATGCAAAAGAAACAAAAGAGACCATAGCAAAAATCAACAAAGCCAAAAGCTGGTTCTTTGAAAGGATAAATAAAATTGACAAACCATTAGCCAGACTCATCAAGAAGCAAAGAGAGAAAAAATCAAATCAATAAAATTAGAAATGAAAATGGAGAGATCACAACAGACAACACAGAAATACAAAGGATCATAAGAGACTACTATCAGCAGTTGTATGCCAATAAAATGCACAACGTGGAAGAAATGGACAAATTCTTAGAAAAGTACAACTTTCCAAAACTGAACCAGGAAGAAATAGAAAATCTTAACAGACCCATCACAAGCACGGAAATTGAAACGGTAATCAGAAATCTTCCAGCAAACAAAAGCCCAGGTCCAGACGGCTTCACAGCTGAATTCTACCAAAAATTTCGAGAAGAGCTAACACCTATCCTCCTCAAACTCTTCCAGAAAATTGCAGAGGAAGGTAAACTTCCAAACTCATTCTATGAGGCCACCATCACCCTAATACCAAAACCTGACAAAGATGTCACAAAAAAAGAAAACTACAGGCCAATATCACTGATGAACATAGATACAAAAATCCTCAACAAAATTCTAGCAATCAGAATCCAACAACACATTAAAAAGATCATACACCATGACCAAGTGGGCTTTATCCCAGGGATGCAAGGATTCTTCAATATCCGCAAATCAATCAATGTAATTCACCACATTAACAAATTGAAAAATAAAAACCATATGATTATCTCAATAGATGCAGAGAAGGCCTTTGACAAAATTCAACATCCATTTATGATAAAAACTCTCCAGAAAGCAGGAATAGAAGGAACATACCTCAACATAATAAAAGCTATCTATGACAAACCCACAGCAAACATTATCCTCAATGGTGAAAAATTGAAAGCATTTCCCCTAAAGTCAGGAACAAGACAAGGGTGTCCACTTTCACTGCTACTATTCAATACAGCTTTGGAAGTTTGGGCCATAGCAATCAGAGCAGAAAAAGAAATAAAAGGAATCCAAATTGGAAAAGAAGAAGTAAAACTCTCACTGTTTGCAGATGACATGATCCTCTACATGGAAAACCCTAAAGACTCCACCAGAAAATTACTAGAGCTAATCAATGAATATAGTAAAGTTGCAGGATATAAAATCAACACACAGAAATCCCTTGCATTCCTATATACAAATAATGAGAAAGTAGAAAAAGAAATTACGGAAACAATTCCATTCACCATTGCAACGAAAAGAATAAAATACTTAGGAATATATCTACCTAAAGAAACTAAAGACCTATATATAGAAAACTATAAAACACTGATGAAAGAAATCAAAGAGGACACTAATAGATGGAGAAATATACCATGTTCATGGATCGGAAGAATCAATATAGTGAAAATGAGTATACTACCCAAAGCAATTTACAAATTCAATGCAATCCCTATCAAGCTACCAGCCACATTTTTCACAGAACTAGAACAAATAATTTCAAGATTTGTATGGAAATACAAAAAACCTCGAATAGCCAAAGCAATCTTGAGAAAGAAGAATGGAACTGGAGGAATCAACTTGCCTGACTTCAGGCTCTACTACAAAGCCACAGTCATCAAGACAGTATGGTACTGGCACAAAGACAGACACATAGATCAATGGAACAAAATAGAAAGCCCAGAGATAAATCCACACACATATGGACACCTTATCTTTGACAAAGGAGGCAAGAATATACAATGGAGTAAAGACAATCTCTTTAACAAGTGGTGCTGGGAAAACTGGTCAACCACTTGTAAAAGAATGAAACTAGAACACTTTCTAACACCATACACAAAAATAAACTCAAAGGATTAAATATCTAAATGTAAGATCAGAAACTATAAAACTCCTAGAGGAGAACATAGGCAAAACACTCTCAGACATAAATCACAGCAGGATCCTCTATGATCCACCTCCCAGAATATGGGAAATAAAAGCAAAAATAAACAAATGGGATCTAATTAAAATTAAAAGCTTCTGCACAACAAAGGAAAATATAAGCAAGGTGAAAAGACAGCCTTCGGAATGGGAGAAAATAATAGCAAATGAAGCAACTGACAAACAACTCATCTCAAAAATATACAAGCAACTTCTGCAGCTCAATCCAGAAAAATAAACGACCCAATCAAAAAATGGGCCAAAGAACTAAATAGACATTTCTCCAAAGAAGACATACGGATGGCTAACAAACACATGAAAAGATGCTCAACATCACTCATTATTAGAGAAATGCAAATCAAAACCACAATGAGGTACCACTTCACACCAGTCAGAATGGCTGCCATCCAAAAATCTGCAAGCAATAAATTCTGGAGAGGGTGTGGAGAAAACGGAACCCTCCTACACTGTTGGTGGGAATGCAAACTAGTACAGCCACTATGGAGAACAGTGTGGAGATTCCTTAAAAAATTGCAAAGAGAACTACCTTATGACCCAGCAATCCCACTGCTGGGCATACACACCGAGGAAACCAGAATTGAAAGAGACACATGTACCCCAATGTTCATCGCAGCACTGTTTATAATAGCCAGGACATGGAAACAACCTAGATGTCCATCAGCAGATGAATGGATAAGAAAGCTGTGGTACATATACACAATGGAGTATTACTCAGCCGTTAAAAAGAATTCATTTGAATCAGTTCTGATGAGATGGATGAAACTGGAGCCAATTATACAGAGTGAAGTAAGCCAGAAAGAAAAACACCAATACAGTATACTAACACATATATATGGAATTTAGGAAGATGGCAATGACGACCCTGTATGCAAGACAGGAAAAAAGACACAGATGTGTATAACGGACTTTTGGACTCAGAGGGAGAGGGAGAGGGTGGGATGATTTGGGAGAATGGGAATTCTAACATGTATACTATCATGTAAGAATTGAATCGCCAGTCCATGTCTGACGTAGGGTGCAGCATGCTTGGGGCTGGTGCATGGGGATGACCCAGAGAGATGTTGTGGGGAGGGAGGTGGGGGGGGGGGTCATGTTTGGGAACACATGTAAGAATTAAAGATTTTAAAATTTAAAAAATTTAAAAAATAAAAATAAAAAAAAAAGCCTCTTGATGAAAGTAAAAGAGGAGAGTGAAAAAGCTTGCTTAAAGCTCAACATTCAGAAAACAAAGATCATGGCATCCGGTCCCATCACTTCATGGGAAATAGATGGGGAAACAGTAGAAACAGTGTTAGACTTTATTTTTTCGGGCTCCAAAATCACTGCAGATGGTGACTGCAGCCATGAAATTAAAAGACGCTTACTCCTTGGAAGAAAAGTGATGACCAACCTAGATAGCATATTGAAAAGCAGAGACATTACTTTGCCGACTAAGGTCTGTCTAGTCAAGGCTATGGTTTTTCCAGCAGTCATGTATGGATGTGAGAGTTGGACTGTGAAGAAGGCTGAGCACCGAAGAATTGATGCTTTTGAACAATGGTGTTGGAGAAGACTCTTGAGAGTCCCTTGGACTGCAAGGAGATCCAACCAGTCCATCCTGAAGGAGATCTACCCTGGGATTTCTTTGGAAGGAATGATGCTAAAGCTGAAGCTCCAGTACTTTGGCCACCTCCTGCGAAGAGTTGACTCATTGGAAAAGACTCTGATGCTGGGAGGGATTGGGGGCAGGAGGAGAAGGGGACGACAGAGGACGAGATGGCTGGATGGCATCACGGACTCGGTGGACGTGAGTCTAGTGAACTCCAGGAGACAGCGATGGACAGGGAGGCCTGGTGTGCTGCGATTGATGGGGTCGCAAAGAGTCGGACATGACTGAGCGACTGAACTGGAACTGGATACTTCAAATCAATAAATAAAACCCTATAATGTCCATTATGTGGCTCATATCAACTTAGCAGTAAATTGGTAACTGATTCCAAGGGTCCTTAGGCCAGTGTGTACAGATGTTCTAAGGATCTCTGAACACTGTAAATTATAACTACAGTCAGGCATCAGGACCCCTATAAATCTGTTCCTTCATAAATGCAATGTGAACACTTGCAATTTGTCAAAATCAGCTTTTCAAAAATTCTGAAGATTAACCAAAGGTTTGCCATGATCTGAGGTGCACTTATTAAAGAAACTGTGCTAAACCTCAGTACAGTGAGCTTTTTGTTCTTTTAACTATCCTGATTACTATATCATCTTCTCCCCAACCATGGAGTAGCCTTGAGTAGCTTTGAAAAGCAGAGGTTACCACCACCTGGAAAGGCTGACTAGCTATGAAACTCTTCTTTAAAAGCTCCATGCTAGATATATTTTTTAAAAAAAGAAAAAGAAAACTATCACTATCTGGTCTGTCAAACAGCACCTTGGAAAAGTCCCAATCATGCTTTTCATTATTTGAGCTAATTTGGTGCTTTCTGCGCCAGAAAATATTCCTTAGGCATCTGTAAAAAACAATCATCAGCAATTGCTTTCATTATAGCTGCTGAAGGTATGATGCCAGTTAAGGCAAACAAGACTCTTGTGAAACACTTACAAGGAAGAGCTGAGAAACAAGACATCCATAGAGGATGTTAAAAAGTCCTAACATATTCCTGGAGATCTAGGAGGTCAGCTATGTACAGAGCTGTGTGCATGCCCAGAAATAACCTTAGAGGACCCCAATGTCTCAGCTCTGGATAAACTTGAAACCCTGTGCAAACAGGAAATAAAGGCAAAGGCAGAGTTTTAAACTTCCTAAGAACTGAAGATGTTTTCCTAACTAAATACACATTGAGTCCTTTGGCAAAGATTGGGAGATCTACGGAAATAGTTGACAAATCATTAACTGATCTTAACGGTTACTGAGCAGAGAATGCAGTAGCTGCACATTACAAAGGAAAAAAAAAAAAAACTTTATAGAATTAGTCCAAAAGAGTCACTAAAAAACCACCAAAAACAAAAAACCCTGAGGTTGGGAGGAAATCTGATTTCCAGAGTTGAAACACATTACTATTTTAAAGGTCATATTTTCAACAACAACAACAAAATACATGCAAAGAAACAGAGACATTCCTACACAGGGGAAAAAAAAAAAAATGAACAGTTAACAGAAAGAGTCAATGAGATGACACTAGTGGGGGACATACTAGACAAAGACTTCAAGTGAACTAAGACCAAAGATGCAGGAACATTTTCTCAATGCATTTTATATCATATCACCTTGACACCAAAACCAGGCAATGACATCAAAAGAAAATTACCAACCAATATCTATTATAATATGGATGGGAAAACACTCAACAAAATACTAGCAAACTGAATCAAGCAACATACAAAAGTGATTATACCCTATGACTAAATAGAATTACCTTAAGAACACAAACTGGTTTAAGATTTTAAAAAATCAGTGTAACACATGACACAAATACAGTAAAAGACAAGAACTATGTGTTATCCTACTAACCCAGAAATAGAAGTTGACAAAATCCAGAACCCTTTCAGGATAAAAACATGGAACAAATTAGGAATTAAAACTTCTTTAACCTGACAGAAGGAATCTACAAATAAAATCCACAATGAATAAGACACATCATGGTGAAAGAATGAATGCTTTCTTCCTAATGTTGGAAACAAGAGAAAGATACTCTCACCTTGCCATTTCCTTCAACAAAGTACTGAAGGTTCTAGATAGGACAATTTAACAAGAAATAAAAGACATTCAGAATGTAAAAAAAGAAATAAAACTATCTGTATTTACAGATGTCCTGATTTTGTATATAAAAAATCCTAAAGAATTCACTAAAAACTATTAGAAATACTAAGGGAATCCAACAAGGATGTAAATAAAATTCAAGATCAATGTCAAAAAATAAATTGTATTTCTATATGTTAGCACTGACATTAGAAAGAATAAAACAATCATGAACAGTTTTAAAAGGTGTGAATCTTATGAAAACTACAAAACACTATTGAAAGAAACTAAAGACCTAAATATATGGAATGTTAATGACATATTAATGGATCAGAAAACTTAATGCTATTAAGGTGGCCAGGTTTCCAAACTGATCAACAGATTCAGGAAATTTCTATCAATATTTCAATCTGGCTCTTTTGCAGGAACAATAATCTGACCCTTAGACTCGTATGAAATGCTAGAGACCCAGAATAACCAAAACAATAGCTTTCCAAAGAAAAAGTTGGAGAACTTATTTCAAATGAGTATACTTTCAAATTTCAACTTAGTATAAAGCTTCAGTAATCATGACAGTGTGGTATTACCATAAAATTAGACATATATATCAATGACAGTTAAAAATCTGGAAATAAACTCTAACATTTGTGGCCAAATGCTTTTTACTTTAAAAAAATTAATAGGTTTTAAAAACCCTGAACAGAAAGTACAAAGTTCCCATATATTCCGTCATCCCCCCCCCCACCAACTCCCCAGTTTCCCTTATTATTAACATCTTGCATTAGTGTGGTTACTTCTAAGAACTGATAAGCCAAAAGTGATACACTATTATTAACTAAAGGACATAAGTCTACATTAGGGTACATGCTTTGTTTCATTTTTATGAGTTTTGACAAAGGTATAACATGTCCATCATTACAGGACCATGTCAAATGATTTTTAACAAGAGTATCAAGAATATTCAGTGGGGGAAAGAACAGTCAATGTCAACAAATGGTGCTGGGACAAATGAATATCTAAACACAGAGGAAGAAAGTTAGAAACTTATCTCACACCACATAAAAATGAATTCAATACTGACCACAGAGTCAATATAAGAGCTAAAAATATAAAAGAAAACAGAGGAATAAACCTTTATAACCTTAAGGTTACCCAATAGTGTCATAGAAACACCACCAAAAAAACACAAAAGAAAAAGTAGATAACTGTTTTCATCAAATAAAGAACTATTCTGCTGCAATATACACAGACATAGACATACATACACACACACACACACACACACACACACACACACACACACCATTTAAAAAGTGCAAAGATGACTCAAAGAATGGGAGAAAATATTTGCAAACCATGTATCTGACAAGAGATTTGTATCTAGAATATATAAAGAACTCTTAGAACTCAAAAATAAAAAAGCAAATAACAAATAAAATATGGTCTAAAGAATCTGAAGAGGTATTTCTCAAAGAAGTAAAATCAGAAATGGTCAATAAGTTCATGAAAAGATGTTCAACATCATTTGTCATTAGGGAAATACAAATCAAAACCACAATGATATAATACTTCATACCTACTAGGATATACTTCATACCTACTAGGATAGCCAAAATTAAAATTCAATATGATTTGACAAGAGTTGGGAGAACTTGGAATCTTTTACAAACTGCTAGTGAGAATGAAAAATGGTTCATCCACTTTATAAAAGTCTGGTAATTCTTAAAAATGTTAAACATCTACCATATGACCCAGCAATACCATTCTTCGACACCTATTCAAGAATGAAGACATGTGTCCACATAAAAACTTGTACATAAATGTTCATAGCCACATTATTCATTTAATAGACAAAATGTGGAAACAACCCAACTGGACTTTGTTTCCACTGATGAACAGATAAATAAAATATGGTATATCCATATAACAGATTACTCAATTCAGTTCAGTTCAGTCGTGTCCAACTCTTTGCGACCCCATGAACTGCAGCACATCAGGTCTCCTTGTCCATCACCAACTCCAGCAGTTTACCCAAACTCATGTCCATCGAGTTGGTGATGTCATCCAGCCATCTCATCCTCTGTTGTCCCCTTCTCCTCCTGCCCCCAATCCCTACCAGCATCAGGGTCTTTTTCAATGAGTCAACTCTTCGCATGAGGTGGCCAAAGTATTGGAGTTTCAGCTTCAGCATCAGTCCTTCCAAAGAACACCCAGGACTGATCTCCTTTCAGATGGACTGGTTGGATCTCCTTGCAGTCCAAGGGACTCTCAAGAGTCTTCTCCAACACCACAGTTCAAAAGCATCAATTCTTTGGCACTCAGCATTCTTCACAGTCCAACTCTCACATCCATACATGACTAATGGAAAAACCATAGCCTTGACTAGACGGACCTTTGTTGGCAAAGCAATGTCTCTGCTTTTGAATATGCTGTCTAGGTTGGTCATAACTTTTCTTCCAAGGAGTAAGCGTCTTTTAATTTCATGGCTGCAATCACCATCTGCAGTGATTTTGGAGGCCCCCAAAATAAAGTCTGACAGATCACTACTCAGCAATAAAAATGAATACAGTGCTGATACATGCTACAACACCGATGAACCTTGAAAGTATCATGCTAAACGATGGGACCCAGTCACAAAAGTCATAAAGTGTATGGTTATATATTCGGGACAGACCAGGCAAATTCATAGACAGCAAGTAGATTAATGGTTGCTAAGGCTGGGGAAAAGAGGACCAGATGCAGAATAACTGCTATCAGGCACAGGGTCTCTTTGGAATGATGACAGAATTCTAAAACGATGATGGTTTCCAGCTCTGAATACACTAAACACCATTGAACTATACCTTTTAAATAGGTGAAATTTATGATATGTAAATTATATCCTAATAAAGCTTTTAAAAATTGCATCTATGGTCCTTGCTTTCAAGGAATTGACAGTCTAGAGCTGGAACACATGCACTGAGACATGACTTCATCTTATCATATCAAGAAAACTTACAAAACTGCATAAAGAATTTCTACAAGACTTTCTTTTACATCACTAATTTCAATTTGGAGAAAGAAGAACTGGTTACATCACTTCCATTCTTAAAACATCAAGGACAATATTAAAACTAAAACAGGACATACATATTTCACATCAATTACATTTGTGTTTACCTCTTTTTCCTTAAGTAAAGCTTCATGTTTTTCTTCAAGCCGCTTCATTTCAAAGGCTAGTGTGTCTGCCCTTTTGGATTCAGAGGAAAGTTTAACATGAAGATCCTGAACCTTTTATCAGAAACAAAAGTAGAAAATAAAGAGTATATATTGATAGCATTTCAGAGATCAATAAATGAACAACTGGAAATAAAATTTATAGTAAGATTACAGTCTAATTTTAAATATTTGTGGAAATGGCATATAAATAAAAAAAATTAAAATAAATTTTAAAATACACAAATAATAATTTAGCAAAAAAATAAGTCTTCTACTGTTTCTCTAGGGTGTTTGACAAATAGCAAAAGAGAATATTTTAGGTTATAACTCCATTCTCTACGTATTTATCCCTGGTTATCAGAAATGTTAATGAAACAAAATATCCCCAAAGTATACAAAAGCTCAGAAGCCAATAAAAATGCCACAAGGGAAGCCCAATAATACTGCAGTGGGTGGTTTATCCCTTCTCCAGCAGATCTTCCTGACCCAGGAATCAAACCGAGGTCTCCTGCACTGCAGACAGATTCTTTACCAACTAAGCTATCAGGGAAGTCCAAAAGACCTAGAAAACACAAACTCAATGATCAACTCTTGAATTAAAATTACAGATAGAAGATACATGTGATAATAAGAAGTACACAACTGACTACAAGTAGTGTTTATTTGGGGCTTCCTGGGTTGCTCAGCGGGTAAAGAATCCACCTGAAATGCAGGAGACCCCAGTTCTATTCCTGGGTCGGGAAGTCTCCCTGGAGAAGGAATAGACTACCCACTCCAATATTTTTGGGCTTCCCTGGTGGCTCAGATGGTAAATAATCCACCTGCAATGTGTGAGACGTGGGTTCTATTCCTGGGTTGGCAAGATCCCCTGAAGGAGGGCATAGCAACCCACTCCAGTATTCTTGCCTGGAGAATCCCAATGGACAGAGGAGCCTGGTGGGCTACACAGTCCATGGGATTGCAAAGAGTCGGACACGACTGAGCAACTAAGCACAGCACAGCACAGCACGGCACAGTGCTTATTCTCTGCTACATCCTTCTTAAGGAGTGAAAAGTTACCCTCTTTCAATTTCATTGATTAAAAAACTTTAGATATTTTCTTACCTGTCTCTTGTATGTTTCTAATTGTGTGCGTGCAGCATTTGCCTTCTTTAACTCCTCCTCTAAGCTGACTGTATTATGCATGTACATCATGTTTGTTTCCTGTAAAGTTTTCACCTGCTTGCGAAGGTCATTCAGATCTTGTAGCTTCTGACGATATATCTCAACTGTAGACTCCAGTTTATTTGCTTTATCAGAGGTAGCCCTATAATAACAAAGATTAAACATTACTGTATAAAAACAAGTAAATGCACATAACAGTGTTATTCTGGCTGGAAAAGGAGTCTTCCAAATGAACTATCAACTGGTTAAAAAAAATGAGAGGGAAAGAAAAGAGATCATTAACTTTGTGAGAAATCTGGAAATGGGCTCAGAAAGTTCAACCCTTCTGTTATAAAGTCATCAAAATAAAATGCTCGAAATTTGACACACTGTATTATCGAACTATTCTATATATCATAACAATGTATTAAAAAAAGAATGGTTTTGTAAATACAGCTGAACAGTTCTGAGCTGCATTTTAATTTACAGGCCAGTTGTGCTCTGTGCATAAATCTAATGTAGTTTGTTCTAAGTATGTGATATATTCAGTAAGTTGACTGAATTTACAATTTGTTTGGCAAAGCACTTCCCTTTAGAGTTGTGCACACCTGACAAATGGGATGGAGAATAAATACACAGAATCATTTCAATATCACGTGAAGGTTAACATTAATGCTTATAAAGATTTTCTTTTAAATGAACATTAAAAACTGTGTAAGAAATGGTTAATTAAGAAAAATTAACATAAAAAATCATTTAAACAGATTCTTTGCTTAACATATCACAGCCGAAGCTCATTATAAACTCTGTACTGTCAAAGACAATAAGAGAACCTGGGATAATCTTGAAATAAATGCTAGGATTCTTATCTATAATTTTATCAAATGTCAAAATATGGTTTGTGAGAATACATTTCTTACACAAAAATTTCACAAGATGTACTAGTAAGTACAAGAAGGTCAAGTCAAATGTATCTAAAAATAACTCAGCTTGATCAGAAATAAGAAAAAGGTTTATGGTTCTAATATGAAAATCTGTCCTAACAGGAATCAAATATCCTAAAACTTCACATAACTATCAACAAACATAAAAGAAGTAAAGACTAGGAACTTTGATAAAAACTGATCAATACTTGATACACAGGTATAACTGTAAGATTCCTTAATTAAAATACAGAATACCAAAATGAGAAGTGACATAATTATATTTAGACATGCCATACCTAAGAACATCTATTTCATCTTTCAGGGCTCTTGTTTCCTCAGCAAGACTAGTCAATTCATCATTCCTATGTTGAAATTCAATTAATTGCTTTTCAAGTTCTTCACAGTGAACACGGTAATCATCTTTTGCAGCTTCAAGCCTTGCATAAAGAAAACAAGTATTTATAATGTAATTTCCATTATTTGTTTTTTCACTGAGATATGAGCTTAGCAAAACTTATTTTTAAAATGTTTGATTCCACATTCAAAAAAAGAAAAACTAAAGGAATAAGCTCCTTTCTAGTCCTTAGTTTCAAAACAATAGCTTAAAAAAAAGTTGGAGAACTCACACTTTCCAATTTTAAAAGTTACTACAGAGCTACAGTAATGATGATAGTGTCATACTACCATAAAGCTAGACATATGGATCAATGACAATTAGAAGTCCAAAAGTAAACTCTTAACATTTATGATCAAATGATTTTTTTTACTTAAAAAAATTAATAACTTTTTTTTTCCAGAAAAACTGAACAGGAAGTACCAAGTTCCTATATATTCTCTCATGGTTGTCTCATTCCCCAGTCTCCCTTATTATTAACATCTTGCATTAGTGCAGTTACTTGTAAGAACTGATAAGCCAGTAATGTTCTGAATTTTCATTATCACTTTGAAACACTGAGCCTGGTTCTCTAGTTCAAACAGGAATTTTAATTTCAAAAGAAAAAGAGAAACCATATAAAGTTACCCAAAAATGTACACAGTACGTAAAGTGGTGAAATATGAACTCTAAGTATAGTCTGTGATAAAGAATAAATACTTTGAACCCAAGAGCAACAACAAAAACTAAAATGACTATATAGTGATAAAAATATTTAAAAATTACTTGATCAGCTGACAATAATGCAGAAAAGAAGAAACACAAGAACAAATATGACAAATGAAAAACAGCAAACTGATAGACCTTAAGCACAACCATATCAAAAATTATGTAAAGGGCAAAAGGACTAAACACACCAATTAAAAAGGCAGAGACTATCAGACTGGATAAAAAAGCAAGGCTCAAATATATACTAGTTATAAGAAACATTTTAAATTTCAAGACACAATAGGTTAAAAGTAAAAAGATGAAAATAAGTATCATGCAAATAATAAGCAAAGAAAACTGGGGTATTTATCTTAACATCAAAAAATGGTTTAATACAAAAAGTATTACCAAAGGTATAGACATTTCACAATTATCACAGGGTCAAGCCATCAGAAAGACATATCAAAAAATTATGTGCAACTAAAAACAAAATTTTAAAACAGATGAAGCAAAAACTGACAGAATCAGAGATCTACAAATCCATAATTATTGTCAAGAATGTTAACATCAGTCTCCCAATAAATGAAAGAACTAACCAAAAATGTCAAATATAGAAGAAATCTGAATAACCCTACTAATCAGCTTGATATAATAAATATTTGTGAAGCATGTCAGTAAAAAAAAAAATACACATCCTTTGCAAGTACACATGGAATATTCACTGCAATAAAACATGTGATGATCAATAGGTATCATAAATATTAAAAAGAATGAAGTCTTATGGATTATATTCTCTAACCATGAGGAAATTAAATTAGGAATCAGTCACAATGAGAAGTTTGGAGAAAAGCCTTAAATATTTGGAAATTTAAAAATACATTTCTAAATGATTCCTGAGTCAGAAAAGAAATCAGAGAGGAAATTAGAAGATATTTTGAACTGAATAATAACAGAAACGCAATCAAATCAGATTTTAGGGACACAGCTAAATCAATGCTTAGAGAGAAATTTACAGTTTTAAAGGCTTATAATAGAAATAAAGAAATGCTTAAAATCAAGCGTCTAACTTTAGGAGGCTAGAAAAAGAAGAGCAAATCAAATCCAAAGTAAGTAAAAGGAAAGGAATAAAGAACAGAGATCTAAAACTCAAACTATGGGAAACTAATAAAGGCTGTTCAATTAATGAAGGGTGTAAGATTAATAAAACTGATGAACCTCAAGCAAGGGTGACCAAGAAAAATGAAAGAAAACACAAATTACCAACATCAAGAATGAAAAAGGAAACACCGTTACAGCTCCTACAATCATTAAAGGGACCATAAATAGAATATTATGAAAAACTTCATGCCAATAAACTAAACAACTTAAATCAAATAAATATATACCTTGAAAAAGACAATTTAGGAAATTGACATAATATGAAACAAAATCTGAAAAGCCTATGAACCATTAAATAAATTACATGTGTCATTAGAAGCCTTTTCACAAAGAAAACCACAGATCCAATTGTTTTACTGATTAATTCTATCAAATATTGAAGGAAGAAATAATGTCATTCTTACATAAACTCTTTCAGAAAATAGAGGAGGAGAGAGTATTTCCCAATTATTCTATGAGACTAGCAGAACAAAACCTGAAAGACATTACAAGAGAAAAAAGTTATAGACCAGTATCTATTATAAAGACAAGACACAAAAATACTTTCAAAATATCAACAAATCAAATCGAGTCATATGTGTATAAGATAAGAAAATATGACCAAGGTGGTTTTTCTCTGGAACACAAATTTTTTTAACATTCAAAAATTAATCGTATTAAAAGAATAAAAAAGAAAAACCAAATCATCTTTTTTCAAGATGCACAGAAGTCCTAAGACAAAAATCAACGCTGATAAATGATAAAAACTCTTAGCAAGGCAGAAATAATGGAGAACTCTTTCAATCTGATAAAAAGCCAATTTAAAAACTCTACAGCAGGCTTCGCTGGTGGCTCAGTGGTAAAGAATCTGCCTGCCAATGCAGGGGACACAAGCTTGATTCCTGGTCCAGGAAGATTCCACATGCAACAGAGCCAACTAAGCCCGTGTGCCACGACTGCTGGGCCTGTGCTCTAGAGACCACGTGCTGCAGCTACTGATCCGTGCGCCTAGACCCCGTGCTCCGAAATAAGACACTGCAACGAGAAGCTGGCACTCAGCTAGAGAGTATCCGCCACTCTCCACAACTACCGCAACTGGAGAGTACTGCCGACTCTCCACAACTAGAGAAAGCCCACAAAATAACAAAGACCCAGCACAGCCAGAAATAAACAAATACATATTAAAAAAAACTACTTAGCTAGTTTCATACTTGACTGTACTTAATTGGACATTTTCTCCCCAAGACCCAGAACATAGCAAGATGTTTGCTCCCATTCAAAGCAAGGAAAACAAAGACAAGGCAGAAATAATAAAAGGAAGAGGTAAAGGTCTATTAATAGATGACTGCAGATTCTTTAGGATTTTTTACCAAAACAAACTACTAGAATCAGTAAGTGAATTAAGAAACTTTGCAGGGCTTCCCTGGTGGCCCAGTGGTTAAGACTTTGCACTTCCACTGCAGGAGCACGGGACTGGACCCTGGTCAGAGAACCAAGATCCTGTATGCTGAGCAGTGGCCAAAAAATAAAAAAGTAAATAAATAAAGTTGTTTGAACAAAAAAAAGAGGAAACTTTGAAAAACATACAAGTCTTCAAATGCAAGACATTAAGATATAAAAGTTTCAACATATAAAAGTCAACTGTGTATCTATATATTAGCAGCAACTTTTCAGAATAATTTTTCTAACTGTGTTTGTAATAGCAAAAATTTAAATATTTGAGAATGAAATGAACAGAAGATACACACAATACTATGCTGGAAACAATACAACATTGCTAGAGAAATTAAAGACAAATAGACAAAGATACTAAACTCATAAAACAGAAATTCTCAATATGGTTAAGCCATCAATCATATACAACTTGAAGTCATAATCACAAAAGGTTTTTAAGAGAAACTGACCAAAAAAGCAAAAGACAGAAGAGTCAAAACATATTTTGAGAAGAAAGAGTGGGAATATTCACACTACCTGATTTTAAATGACTTACTTTAGAGCTATAGTAGTCAAGATCAAGTCTTATGGGCTAAGGACAGACAAATTCATCAGTACGAAGGAACTGAATACAGAAAATCACCCAAATTTTATGGCTATATCATTTTTCACAAAGGTGCCAAAGCAATTTGATGGAGTAAAATAAAAATCTTTTCACCTGATGATACTGGAACAACAGGATACGCATAAGGGGAATAAAACTAAAGTCTGACACCCATATATTACACTATTTTCAAAAAAGTCAATTCAAGATGGATCACAGACCTAACTGTGAAAAACAAAACTATTAAGGTTCTAGAAGGAAATACTAGAGTATTTTCATAACTAGGGACTAGACAGATTTCCTGGACAGTACATAAAAAGCACTAATCTAAAAAATGCTGATAAATCAGACTTCATCTAAGAACTTTAATTCCTTATAGATACCATTTGAAAATGAAGTGGCGAGCTACAGAAAAGATGAAATATTATTACATGTATATCTGACAAAGATTCTATAACCAGAATATATATTTTTTAAACTCTTACAACTCAGTAACAAAGACAATCCAATTTAAAAATAGGCTAACAGTGTAGAGAGACAATTCACATAGTAAAATATAGTCCAAATAAGCACATGAAAAGGTGCTTACCACCATTATCATTAGTTATCAGGAAAATGCATATTAAAGCCACAATTCAACACCCTTAACCCATTCCCTGGAATAACTAAGATGAAGAAGACTGATAAGGCCAACTTACGTTATACAGGCAGAGTAACTAGAGCAACCAGCAGCAAGCACTGCTGGTGGGAATGTAAAACAATATGACCACTTTAGGAAATGGTTTGCTGGTATCTTTTAAATATAACACAAATAAAACGTGTGACTCAGCAATGCCACTCTTATGTAATTGCCAATGAGAAATGAAAAATATGTTCACGAAAGTTTTATATTCCAATGTTCATATCCATTTTATTTATATTAGCCCAAATCTGGAAACTCAAAAGTCCATCTAAAGGAAAATGAATAAGCAAAATGTGTTACAATGTGCAATAATTCCATTTAGCAGAATACTACTCAGCAATTAAGAAAAAAAAAAGAACTGATATATTCAGCAACATCAGTAGATTTCACAAATATGCTGAGCAAAAGAAGCCAGTCACCAAAGAATTCATATTACAATTTCTAAGAAGTTCTAGATCAGAGAAAACATATCTATACTGGAAAATAATCGGAAGAAACTCTGGGACATAGGGGTTATCTGGGAAGGGACATAGGGGAACTTTCTGTAGTGACAGAAATGATTTATCAAATGATAAAAATGTGAGTTACACAAATGCATGCTTTTAATAAAAGATGCAAAACAGTGCTATTCACTCAATTCACAGTATGTAAACATTATCTTAAAAAAAGAACTGTAAACATACTGAAGTGTAGCATTAGTTTGCACTGTAGCATTATCTTTTTATAGAAGGCATGGATTAGCGATTCTTACTTCAAATGTGTTTTGGGATTGAGTAAATGAATAAATCAGCTGAGTAAAATGGAAGTCAGGTTTCTCAATGCTGGAGAAGGGAGTTACAATACGAAAATGCAGAAAATCAGAATGCACCCTGAAGTCACTGGACTGAAATGGAAGATGATAATATGAATTCACTGTTCATAATTGTAGCTATGAAATAAACAGATATATGCATAGACACGTGTGCAAACACGGACTGGTATGAACCTGTAAAACTGTATTTCCTAGCTCTGTACACCAAGGTGGCCCAGAAGCAATGACAGAAAAATTCATCTAGACCATCCTTGGAAGAAAAGCCATGATCAACTTAGCATATTAAAAAGCAGAGACATTACTTTGCCAACAAAGGTCCATCTAGTCAAAGCTATGGTTTTTCCAGTAGTCATGTATGGATGTGAGAGTTGGACTATAAAGAAAGCTGAGTGCCAAAGAATTGATGCTTTTGAACAGTGGTATTGGAGAAGACTCTTGAGAGTTCCTTGGACTGCAAGGAGATCCAGTCCATCCTAAAGGAAATCTGCCCTAAATATTCATTGGAAGGACTGATGCTGAAGCTGAAACTCCAATACTCTGGCCAACTAATGTGAAGGACTGACTCACTGGAAAAGACTGAAGGCAGGAGGAGAGGGGGATGACAGAGGATGAGATGGTTGGATAGCATCACCGACTCGATGGACATGAGTTTGAGTGAGCTCCGGGAGTTGGTTATGGACAGGGAAGCCTGGCGTGCTGCAGTCGGTAGAGTCGCAAAGAGACACGGCTGAGTGACTGAACCGAACTGAGACCACAGACCTTAGTTTTTAGCGGAGACTAAATCTAGACAGAAAAATTCATCTAGACCATAGATCTCTCTTTCTAGTGGAGAATAATATTCTCCACTAAAAGGAATCAGGACTTCTTGGAAAAATGGTTGATTCTAGAGTCGAGGAAGAACAACTGGAGTCTGAAACATTTTGTTGTGCCAGAAAGAAGAAAATACTCAAAAAAGGATAGAAACATATCGTAAAGACACATGGCTAATTGAAAGGCTTCTCAGTGGTCAAATCTGGGACAATTTAAACATAAAAATAAATGACGATAGTAATGGAATTATAGTCCATTGAGTCAGAATCCATTTCTAAATGCAAAGCACGATCCTGGATTAGATTCTGAAACAAGAAAAAACTTAAGTTTTAAGGATACTGAGAAAGCTGATAGAATTTGCATATGATCTATAGATTAGATAATGATTTGTTTCAAAGACCAATTCACTAATTTTGATTACTATGCTGTGGTTTATAAGAGAATAGCTTTGTTCTTAGGAAATACACATTGAAGTACATAGGGGTAAAGCAGTATGTCTCCAGTTTACTCTCAAATGGTTCAAAAAACAAAACATATATACACATGTGACTATGTAAAGAGACTGCTAAAGCAAATGAATAGAACTGTAAAACAAACGTCAAATCTGAATGAGAAATATACAGAAGCTCCCTATCCTATTCTTGCAACTTTTTTCAGTAAGTTTGAAATCTTACCAAAATAAAGTAACAAAAAAACACATACAGTACAACTGGAGCACCTGTTTACCAGGGCCTTACACTGCAGGGCTCAGGGGTAAGCACACAAAAAGATAATGTTTATCAAAGGTTAGATGTACACTTTTTTTTCCAAAATAATATAAAAGTTGATATGAAAAGCATCCTTTTAGTGTGAGATTTATATATTTCTTCCAATTATCAAGTGCCCTGTCCTATGCAAAAAATTCTCTTCTCCCCAGGTTTTAGCAATCATTCTTTTAAATTCCTCGTGGACTTGCCTATGGCCTTTGTTTGGCCCTCATCACACATTATTTTGAATTGTTTTGCTTTTTAGATATGTATCCCACTTGCTTAACTGGATTGTTTGTTAGCCCTACGAGGACAGGAACCACTTATACTAGACAGTATTTTCATCCACTTAGTATTCTAAACATGCCTTGTAATGGTTAATCATCAGTTGTTGCTATTACGATTTTTAGCTATTAGTTTAATAAAACTGTATAGAATGATTTCTACTAAAAATTCTACCTGAAGTTTTCTTCCTGTAATTGTTCTAGTTGCAACTGTGCATGAAAATATTTTTTTGCAACCATTGTATTTGGATCATCAAAAGAGCCATCCAACTGGTCAAGTTTTTCATTCATCATTTCGTTCTCAGAAACTAGTGAATTCTTTTCATCTTGAAGCGCTGTCACCTAAAAATCAAAAACACAAACATAAGCATCAGTAGCAAATAAGAGTTTAGAGTGGAGTTCTAGATTCTAAATCTGACCAAGCCATTAACTAGCCTGGTCAATCAGGCTAGATAAATTCCTAAGGATCCTTCTAGCTCTGGAATTCTGGGTTTAGGAGGTTTGGATCAGAAGAAATAAAATTAATTTTATTAATACAGAGAAAAGAGAGTTAATACATATAAAGCAGAATATCTTCCAAACTTCCTGCTTGCTTTAGGTCAGAGAAGAAACTGTTTCTAAGTCTCTAAAAATTTTATGCACCTATGTACTTCAAAAAAATAATTTGTTTCCCTTTTACATATAAATGTATTTTCAGGATGCTGTTACCTAGTAAACTGAGGTACAAACAAATATGCACAAAATTACCATTTTAGGTTCATAGTAGAAAATGATCAGATTCACATGTATCTTCAGGGGATAACCACATTATTTGGTTAGTGAATCAGCAGCAAAAAACTGAACCCAACTGCACACTGAAACTATTTGCTTAAGATTAAATGGATATAAACATGTAACTTTAGAATGACATCTATACCAATACTTGATACATTTTTAATTCTACTTACACATTTAATAAGCATCATTTGCTCCCTTAGTTCTACTTCTTTTTCATTTAAAAATATCTTTAAACATTTAGAGATAAGGCTGCAACCCTTTATAAGACATGGCTTCCTGAGTAACAGTCGGTAAAGCATCTGCCTGCAATGCAGGAGACCTGGGTTCAATTCCTGGGTCAGGAAGACCCCCTGGAGAAGGAAATGACAACCCACTCTAGTATTCTTGCCTGGAGAATTCCATAGACAGAGGAGCCTGGCGGGCTACAGTTTGCGGGATCGCAATAGTTGGACATAATAGCGCTATCTTTCTTTCTTTCTTTAATAACATCAGACATCTACATGGGATTTTACTAAGATTAGTTTGAAAAAGGCTGACTTATCATAACTTACAATACTTTTTATGTTATTGGGCTTCCCTAGAGGCTCAGCTGGTAAAGACTCCGCCTGCAATGAGGGAGACCTTGGTTCGATCCCTGCATTGGGAAAATCCCCTGGAGAAGGGAACGGCTACCCACTCCAGTATTCTTGCTTAGAGAATTCCATGGGGTCACAAAGAGTCAGACATGACTGAGCGACTTTCCCTTTCACAACATATTACTGCACAAATTTGCTATTTATAGTTTCAAAAGGTGTAATCAATGCAGTCTAGTTACGTGAATGGGACTACATATTAACATAGCGAGCTAATAAAAGCAAATTAAAATCAAGTTATAGGGACTCCCCTGGTGGTCTGGTAGTTAAGAATCACCTGTGAATGCAAGGGTCATGGTTTGATTCCTCATCCAGGAAGATTCCACATGCCACGGAGCACCTAAGCCCAAGAACCACAATTACTGAGCCTGTGCTTCACAACAAGAGAAGCTACCACAGTGAGAAGCCCTCTCACTGCAACAAAAAGTAACTCCTGATCACCAGAACAAGCGAAAGCCCATGCACAGTAACAAAGACCTAGAGCAGCCAAAATTAATAAAAAAATAAATAAATCTTTAAAAAAAAATCAAATTATATTATATAGTCTTAAATACAGTGTCGGCAAGTTACAAACGCTGTCCTCCAAACGAGTAACACAAAGTCTGAAAAAACATTGCCAGACAAAGAGGAAACAGTTTTTCTTCCTAAGTACAATGCATGCATCCATCCTTGTCATATAAGCAGTTTAGTGACTATTATCTGTCATGTAATACAATCCTGTTATTCGGATACAAAAAACAATGGAGGTTGCACCCTTTAAGATCCCTACAGAAGAAATGTACACAATTACAGGACAGAAAATGTGGTGCTTTGACGTATTATGCTTTTGGGGGGGCGCGAGAAAAGAATATCTCTTATTAGCTTGAGGGTAGGGGCTGTTACCTAAAGCCGGACATCCTGGAATGTGAAGTCAAGTGGGCCTTAGAAAGCATCACTACGAGCAAAGCTAGTGGAGGTGATGGAATTCCAGTTGAGCTGTTTCAAATCCTGAAAGTTGATGCTGTGAAAGTACTGCACTCAATATGCCAGCAAATTTGGAAAACTCAGCAGTGGCCACAGGACTGGAAAAGGTCGGTTTTCATTCCAGTCCCAAAGAAAGGCAATGCCAAAGAATGCTCAAACTACTGCACAATTGCACTCATCTCACATGCTAGTAAAGTAATGCTCAAAATTCTCCAAGCCAGGCTTCAGCAATAGGTGAACCGTGAACTTCCAGATGTTCAAGCTGGTTTTAGAAAAGGCAAAGGAACCAGAGATCAAATTGCCAACATCTGCTGGATCATGGAAAAAGCAGGAGAGTTCCAGAAAAACATCTATTTCTGCTTTATTGACTATGCCAAAGCCTTTGACTGTATGGATAACAATCAACTGTGGAAAATTCTGAAAGAGATGGGAATACCAGACCACCTGTCCTGCCTCTTGAGAAACCTATAACGCAGGTCAGGAAGCAACAGTCAGAACTGGACATGGAACAACAGACTGGTTCCAAATAGGAAAAGGAGTACGTCAAGGCTGTATATTGTCACCCTGCTTATTTAACTTTTGTGCAGAGTACATCATTAGAAACGCCGGGCTGGAAGAAGCACAAGCTGGAATCAAGATTGCCAGGAGAAAAATATCAATAACCTCAGATATGCAGATGATATCACCCTTATGGGAAAAAGTGAAGAGGAACTAAAGAACCTCTTGATGGACGAGAGTGAAAAAGTTGGCTTAAAGCTCAACATTCAGAAAATGAAGATCATGGCATCTGGTCTCTTCACTTCATGGGAAATAGGTGAGGAAACAGTGTCAGACTTTATTTTTTGGGGCTCCAAAATCATTGCAGATGGTGACTGCAGCCATGAAATTAAAAGATGCTTACTCCTTGGAAGGAGAGTTATGACCAACCTAGATAGCATATTCAAAAGCAAAGACATTACTTTGCCAACTCAGGTCCGTCTAGTCAAGGCTATGGTTTTTCCAGTGATCATGTATGGATGTGAGAGTTGGACTGTGAGGAAAGCTGAGTGCCAAAGAATTGATGCTTTTGAACTGTGGTGTTGGAGAAGACTCTTGAGAATCCCTTGGACTGCAAGGAGATCCAACCAGTCCATTCTGAAGGAGATCAGTCCTGGGTGTTCTTTGGAAGGAATGATGCTAAAGCTGAAACTCCAATACTTTGGCCACTTCATGCAAAGAGTTGACTCATTGGAAAAAACCCTGATGCTGGGAGGGATTGGGGGCAGGAGGAGAAGGGGACGACAGAGGATGAGATGGCTGGATGGCATCACGGACTCGATGGACGTGAGTCTGAGTGAACTCCGGGAGTCGGTGATGGACAGGGAGGCCTGGCGTGCTCCAATTCATGGGGTCGCAAAGAGTTGGACACAACTTAGCGACTGAACTGAAGCGAACTGAGGGGCTGTTACAAGAATGATAGAGTAGAAACAATACCTTGTCTTCAAACTGGATAAGAATCTCCTGAAGAAGGAAGAAGAGCAAGGGAAAACTTAGTTTTCAATATCTAGTGGGTAAACAACCTTGTTCATAACCATGTATTTCACATAGTGGTTCCAGAGCCACCCCAGATGAGTGGCTTAGAACGTCCAGAGGTGGTTCTAGGTATCTTTTAACAAGATGCCATGGTGATAGTTCGTTCACTCTGTACCTGCTTCTGTCCCTTTCTGTTCCTCTAGTTTTTCTGTCTCTCTCTGAGCTATTTAAAAGAAAGTTCAAAAAGCTAAAAAAAAAATAATGCTCTTTTCTCACACCACTCAGATTTAATATTTTGATATTAGCTTATTTAAAAACTTAAAACATAAATTTCTATAGCTGGAGTCCTGTTTCACACATAATTTTCAGACACCTTTATGTTTGAAGATCACTGCCTCACTATATGTGACCCAGTGCTGGGTAGGAGTATGTTTCTCTCTAACAACCTAGATAGTATATTCAAAAGCAGAGACATTACTTTGCTGACTAAGGTCTGTCTAGTCAAGGCTATGGCTTTTCCTGTGGTCATGTATGGATGTGAGAGTTGGACTGTGAAGAAGGCTGAGTGCTGAAGAATTGATGCTTTTGAACTGTGGTGTTGGAGAAGTGGTCTTGAGAGTTCCTTGGACTGCAAGCAGATCCACCAGCCCATTCTGAAGGAGATCAGCCCTGGGATTTCTGTGGAAGGAATGATGCTAAAGCTGAAACTCCAGTACTTTGGCCACCTCCTGCGAAGAACTGACTCATTGGAAAAGACTCTGATGCTGGGAGGGTTGGGGGCAGGAGGAGAAGGGGATGACAGAGGATGAGATGGCTGGATGGCATCACTGACTCGATGGACGTGAGTCTGAGTGAACTCCGGAGTTGGTGATGGACAGGGAGGCCCGGTGTGCTGCGATTCATGGGGTCGGAGGCCCGGCATGCTGCAATTCATGGGGTTGCAAACAGTCGGACACGACTGAGCACCTGAACTGAACTGAACATACTGTAAGCAAGAATAACCAGCCTCTGTTACTGCAGTAAGTAAATGAGAGCTACTGATGGCTGCCAGGTATTAGGATTAATGGTTGAGTAAGGCAGAGGAAAGAGCTGTTGATAAACTCATCCTAACTTGCCGAAAGGCCCCATAATCACTGGACAAAAACTATAAGATTACGAGTTTCTCAAACCTTACATCAAATTCTCATGTGGGTTTTTTTCTTTTCTTTTTAAAGCACACATAATCAGGCTTCCTCCTGACTTAGTGAGTCAGAGTTTCAGTTGTTCCAGAGTCTGTAACCTCTGCACAGAATGCACATAGACCTTTATTTAAATGGGTTAAAGTGAGATCTTTCACTACAGAGTTCTTGCATTTTTTTATTCTGATTAAAACATGTTTGCTAACTGGACTGTGTGAACAAGCAGTTTTCTCCCCAGAAGGGCTCATGAATTTGCATCTGTGCTCTTCTTCAGTTAATGCAGTTCACGCTTCTTCAGTTAATGTTCTTCCCTGCCTCAGCATTTTGGGGATATAGCTCCTCCATTTTCTGGCATCAAAGTTGTAAGGGAGCCTGATTTTCTTATCTTTGTTGGTGATTTGGCTTTTCTACCTGTGTTACAGAGTTGTTTTGCCTTTATTCCTGAAATCTGAGAGCTTAACTAGGATGAGGTTTGATGTTAATTATTCACTGATTTGTTTCTAGCTGAAATTTCCTTTTAAATCTCACTTCACTGTCCTACCACCTAGTCTACTCTACTGAAGTGTTCTTATGAAACTGCAATACTACATAAAGCAAAAGTTCTCTAAGCTTGTGCATGCGTGCTAAGTCGCTTCAGTCATGTCCAACTCTTTGAGACCCTATAGACTGTAGCCTGCCAAGCTCCTCTGTCCATAGGATTCTCCACGCAAGAATACTGGAGTAGGTTGCCACGTCCTTCTCCAGGGAACTTCGTGACCCGGGCATCAAACCCGTGTCTCCTGTGTCTCCTGCACTGGCAGGCATTCTTTACCACTAGGCCACCTGGGTAGCCCTCTTTAAGCTCGCCTACTATCTTTTACATACACTTATCTATTTCTGGTTTTAGTCTATAATGTTCACACAGATGTTATGCTTTTATTCTTTTCATCTAGTTCATGCTTTGCTGGCAGTCAAGATACCCTATTTGTTTTGGCAATGTTGAAGACTTCTTGGACATGCTCTCCAACGTACCCCACGGCCCAGTATGCTTTCCCCTCTAAGTTATAGCTGGGACTGTTTTTTTTCCACCACTCTATACAGCCTTATGAATGGTGAGGGAGGGCAGTAGTTGTGGGAGTGGGGAAGCGCAGCTTAGCCAGTGGGCAATCTTTTTTAATAACACATGGGCTAGGCTATCATTTCTGAGGTTTAAGTACCTCATACAAGGACGGTGAGAATGGTATTCCATTTCCGTGGAGAAATCCCTTTGGGCATCAGTGCGGCCCCAATTCAGTGTGTGGCCCTATACCCTTTGTTCCTATCAGAAAGAGTCAGGCCCTTAGTTTCTTCTTGGCCATTATTTCCACTCATATCTAGTGCAAATAAAATGAAGAACTCAAAGAGTGGATTTCCTTCTGATTGAGATTACTGTGAGAAGTCACGAGATTTTTGTTGACTCCCCAGCAAGAGCAAGGAATGAAGAAAGAACAGCAGGTTCCTGCTCTGCAGCACCTCTGTCAATATCATATGCCTGTTTCTTTCCTTGATCACCAAGCTTTTTAATTTATTAGGTTAAGCCCTTTTGCTTGTTTACCTGCCCTTGGTGAATTTATTTGCCACCTGTTTTTCTTTTGTGGTTCATTTGGTTGGCTATTAAAAAAATTCCCCCCAAATATAAATATCACTCTTCAGTTTTGTTGTTGTTGTTCAGTTGCCCAGTCACGTCTGACTCTGTGACACCATGGACTGCAGCACACCAGGCCTCCCAGTCCCTCACCATCTCCCAAAGTCTGCCCAAGTTCATGTCCAATCCAAGTTCATGCATCAGTGATGCCATCCAGCCATCTCATCCTCTGATGCCCTCTTCTCCTGCCCTCAATCTTTCCCAGCATCAGGGACTTTTCCAATGAGGTAGCTATTCTCATCAGATGACCAAAGTACTGGAGCTTCAGCATCAGTCCTTCAAATGAATATTCATGGTTGATTTCCCTTACGATTGACTGGTTTCATCTCCTTGCTATTAATTGGACTTCCAGGAGTCTTCTCCAGCACCACAGTTTGAAGGCATCAATTCTTTGGTGCTCTGCCTTCTTTACGGTCCAGCTCTCATGACTGCATGTGACCACTGGGAAGACCATAGCCTTGATTATATGGACTCTTCTCAGCAGAGAAACATCTCTGCTTTTCAACACACTGTCTAGGTTTGTCATAGCTTTCCTGCCAAGAGGCTATCATCTTCTGATTTCATGGCTGCAGTCATCATCCACAATGATTTTAGAGCCCAAGATGAAGAAATCTGTCACTACTTCCACCTTTTCCCCTTCTATTTGCCATGAAGTAACGTAACCTACTGTCTGGTTATATATGATTAAAAATAAACATTTTTCAAAAATAATTTTTCTTATAAAATTAGGGTATGCATCATATACACCTGTGTTAAATTCATATTGTTAATCAATTACTTTTTGTTCTGATTATACGCAGTAGTCATTTATTTTACATGTGTAGCAGATAGCTGAGGGTTGCCTCTATTTTGATACTGGAATTAAAATGCCAAAACTTGGGATGTCTATACTTTTCAACTAAAATCAGATCATCATGTACTCTTCACCATGTATTACAAATACTGAAACGTTTTAACTGAATTTTGTGTTCTTTTTTAAAAAAGAATTTCTCAGAAAACTGTACAGAGATCTTACATAAGGCTGGTAACACCTGAATGAGTCAGTCCTCTCCTCTTTACATGAGGTATTCTGGAAGAAGGAAATAATCTTACTTGAAAATAAAACATTTCAGATGCTGTGCATGTGGTTAAGAAGGAAGAAAGGGAAAAACATAGTGAGACACTAGTTTTGTTCAAATATAAACACTGGTTTTGTTCAAACATAGAGGGAGGATATTTAAAGATGAAGTTAGGAGATTTGGATTGGTGCTGGTTGTCACTGCCCTGCACATCTGAATCACCCTGACCAAGTCACTTCTCATCTCATTTGCAAATCATGAAGGTTAGAAATACACCTAGCCCTATAATTTTAGATATTTAAGCAAGGGTGTTGCTACCACAAGCCTTGTTCCTTGTCCTCATACTTTTCAGAGTCAATTATTTATGTAGCTCATTATTTGAAAGAAAAGTGCAATTCACATGAAGCATATTATGATGGCATATTTAACCTTGACTTATTGCATAATTTCATATTTGCACTTTCATCTAATAATAACAATATACGCAAACACATACATAACCCCTTATGTGCCTGGCCCTCTTTAAGAGCTTCAAGTATATTAATTCACTTAATCTTCACTATCACTCAGGGAAATATATACTATTATCACAACATTTCTCAAAAGAGAAAAATGAAGCATAGAGAAACTAAGCAACGTGCCCAAGCAGACACAACTAGCTAGTAACATGACCAGGACTTCCCTGGTGGCTCAGCTGTAAATCCACTTGCAACTCAGGATCTTCCCTGGGTCAGAAAGATCCTCTGGAGAAGGAAATTGGCAACCTACTCCAGTATTCTTGCCTGGGGAATCCCACAGACAGATGAGCGTGGCGGGCTACCATTAATGGGATTGCAAAAGAGCTGGACATGACTTAGCAACTAAACAACAACAACAGTAACATGATCAGGTCCTGAATACAGGAAGCCTGGTCTGACGATTCACCCCTTTAACTATTTAACTACTGTTTCTCATTCCCAGTTTATTTTGGTAACATGTATGTGCCTATGAACCTGAGAATTACATATGTATTCATATACACGTATATGTTAGCAAAACAAACTTTGCACCTGCATTTACTGGAGGTCAAGCACTTCTAAGTATTTCCATAAAAGACTCCACTTAATACTCATACCTTATAAAGGAGATACTTTAGTTTCCCCTTTTTACAGAATAACAAATTAAGCCCTATCTAAGCAGTTGAAATTCTACAATTTGAATGATCTTCTCAATGGAGTAGTTACGCCAGTAATTTTCAACTCTAAAAGAAAAATGATCAAATTTATGTTTCAATATTCAAGTCTATAGCAAACTCTTTCAATGGTCCCTCCATGAAATAAAACCCAATCTCCAAAACACTTTACCAATTAATTAATTTAAAAAGGCTTATTAATTCAAAGAGGAAATTACTCTCATATCCGTACCTGCATATCTAGTTCTTGGCATCTTTGCCTCAGTTCTTCTTTTTCTGCTAGTGCTTCCTGAAGTTCTTCTAGGGCCCTTTTAAGCTGAAACGGAAAATGTCCTAATTCTTAATAAATCGTATTTTGAAACAAACTGAAAAATATACTTTTATCACAACACATATATATACTGATGCTGGAAACAGTTTCAAAATTAACAAATGCATTTGCCTCTTCTCTTACCATTTCCCTTCCAACCCAGGTTGGGTTATACAGAGGAAGAGAGTATCTTTTCCACCAGGGAAAACAACTGTGTAAAACAACCAGGGAAAGGAGCCTTGAGTACAGAATATTAGAGTTCAATATTAAAGGAAAGCACTGTGATAAAAATCACATTTCCTTATTACATAAATTAGAATTTAGCAGAATTTTTTAAATTGTCTGCTATTTAATCGTAACTACACAGCATGAGCTACATATGTATTAATAAATATCAGGACAGTTTAATGCCACTTGACTCTTCAAACACCATCATTAAAAACTGTGGAAATCAACACTACCTGCATTCATGAAGGAATGTGTAATAATATTTAAGATCTTATAAGAGAACAAACTGTCTAAATTTCATGGAGGATAATATCTTGTATGTGCTCTCCGACGTGAGCCTTTAGGACAGTACTGGGTTTGCCAGAAAGTTTGTTTGGGTCTTTCTGTTAAGATGCATGGAAAACCCGAATGAACCTTTTAGTTAACCCAATAACTGACAGAGGAACGCTACTGCTGTTACATGTTCCTCACATACTGAAATACTCACCTGTTGTTCTAATTCTCCAACAGCATCATTTGTGGGAGAGCTCACGATTTCTTTACTCATCAACTAGGATTAAAATAATAAAATTAAGTACAATAAACTGAGTCATACACAGTATAAGTATTCACTTTGTTTTACAGGCAAAAAGTTCTTTTACACAGTAAAAATAACAGTAGGGTGTTTTATGTTTAATTTTTCCTTGCCTTAATATGATGACCCTTATTTTACTCAAATAAAAAATATACAGCAGTTTAAGCTAAATAACTCAATGTTCAAACATTATATTAGTGAAGACAAAAAGTAATATGTGCTTGAAATATGTAAATAGATATATTTAAAATACTAATGTACTAAAAATTATAATACAAATTCTACATAAAATCGAGCACGTTAAATAATTTTAAAGAATGATTCTTATGTAACATGAGTTGGCACTTCAAAAATTCAGCTATAAATGAGTTATGTGGCAAAATTCCTAATCCAAGAAGCCATTTTAAATGTAGGAGCTACAATTATATGAGAAAAAAGATACTGTAAAATAATTTCTTTTGCATATGCGAGACATGTATATTTATGCATAGTGATGTTTTCAATTCAAACTAGCAATGCAAACTCAGGGTATATCCATTTTTCAAGTCCTATATGCTGTCTCCCTTTAAGTCATGACTCTTCCAAACTAACCCTTAACTCAATTTTCTCTCAGGCCTGCTCTTCACTTGACTTCATCTCAGCCTTCTGGTCTGACTTTAAGAATGAGTGCCAAATGAATTCTGAATCTTTATGACATAACTTAAGATAACCAGACTGGATTGCACCCAGATGACCTGGCTCTGAAATATAATTATCACTGTATTTGCTCACAGTTCCAACATTCTGAAAATGCACATAAGATACATACACACACACACTTTGAATTTCAGAGATGATTATTCTATCTGGCAGAAAAAAGAGAAAGTATAAAAATTCCTATCTGGGAAGATGCTGTTTATCTTGCTTAGCTGAAGTTACTTTAAAGAACTTAATAGTAATTTAACTTTTAAAATGCAGAGGTACTAAAATTGGGCTTGAAGCCCTTATAAGAAATTTTGGGGAAAAAGAACGAAGGGACGACACAACAGTCAAACGTAAGTCAACCTACTGCAAAGGGCAGTTTTATACAGTAGTGAAATATATATCCATAAAGTTTTTATGAACAGTTTTATTCAATTTGGTTTAAGATTTTTATACATGTGATTATGATATAACTTACCTCTTGAATAGCAGTCATGACCACGTGTTGAACAGATTCTTCCAATGTCATTATATTCTGAATATGTTCTATGATTTAAAAAAAAAAATCAGATCTGATAAAAACTCTACTCTTTACCCACAGTAATTCAGCCATTCAATTAACCACATAAAAATTCATTCACTACACATAATTCTTTGTGCAAGTACAATACTTTTTCCACAAGAAATATGTCCACTGAAAACAAATATGCATAAATGAAAATATTCATATAAATATTTATAAATGTTTTAAAGAAAATCTCTAAGTTTCTTATAAGGAAGAAAAAGAGAAGAAATTGCAATTAATCGTAGAACAACTATGACAATTTCTCCTATCTTGTTAAATATTCAACATTATGGGATGAATTCACATGTACAGGTATAGCACAGAGATATTATAGGTTCAGTTCAGTTGCTCAGTCGTGTCCGACTCTTTGCGACCCCATGAATCGCAGCACACCAGGCCTCCCTGTCCATCACCATCTCCCAGAGTTCACTCAGATTCACGTCCATTGAGTCCGTGATGCCATCCAGCCATCTCATCCTCGGTCGTCCCCTTCTCCTCCTGCCCCCAATCCCTCCAAGCATCAGGGTCTTTTCCAATGAGTCAACTCTTCGCATGAGGTGGCCCAAAGTATTGGAGTTTCAGCTTCAGCATCATTCCCTCCAAAGAAATCCCAGGGCTGATCTCCTTCAGAATGGATTGGTTGGATCTCCTTGCAGTCCAAGGGACCCTCAAGAGTCTTCTCCAACACCACAGTTCAAAAGCATCAATTCTTCGGTGCTCACCTTTCTTCACAGTCCAACTCTCACATCCATACGTGACCACTGGAAAAACCATAGCCTTGACTAGACAGACCTTTGTTGACAAGGTAATGTCTCTGCTTTTGAATATGCTGTCTAGGTTGGTCATAACTTTTCTTCCAAGGAGTAAGCGTCTTTTAATTTCATGGCTGCAATCACCATCTGTAAGTGATTTTGAAGGCCCTCAAAAATAAACTCTGACACTGTTTCCACTGTTTCTCCATCTATTTGCCATGAAGTGATGGGACCAGATGCCATGATCTTTGTTTTCTGAATGTTGAGCTTTAAGCCAACTTTTTCACTCGCCTCTTTCACTTTCATCAAGAGGCTTTTTAGATCCTCTTCACTTTCTCCCCTAAGGGTGGTGTCATCTGCATATCTGAAGTTATTTATTTTTCTCCCGGCAATCTTGATTCCAGCTTGTGCTTCTTCCAGCCCAGCGTTTCTCATGATGTACTCTGCACAGAAGTGAAATAAGCAGGGTGACAATATACAGCCTTGACGCACTCCTTTTCCTATTTGGAATCAGTCTGTTGTTCCAGGTCTGGTTCTAACTGTTGCTTTCTGACCTGCATATAGGTTTCTCAAGAAGCAGGTTAGGTGCTCTGGTATTCCCATCTCTTTCACAATTTTCCAGTTTGTTGTGATCCACACAGTCAAAGGCTTTGGCATAGTCAATAAAGCAGAAATAGATGTTTTTCTGGAACTATCTTGGTTTTTCGATGATCCAGCAGATGTTGACAATTTGATCTCTGGTTCCTCTGCCTTTTCTAAAACCAGCTTGAACATCTGGAAGTTCACGGTTCACGTATTGCTGAAGCCTGGCTTGGAGAATTTTGAGCATTACTTTACTAGCATGTGAGATGAGTGCAATTGTGCGGTAGTTTGAGCATTCTTTGGCATTGCCTTTCTTTGGGACTGGAATGAAAACGGACCTTTTCCAGTCCTGTGGCCACTGTTGAGTTTTCCAAATTTGCTGGCATATTGAGTGCAGCACTTTCACAGCATCATCTTTCAGGATTTGAAACAGCTCAACTGGAATTCTATCACCTCCACTAGCTTTGTTCGTAGTGATGCTTTCTAAGGCCCACTTGACTTCACGTTCCAGGATGTCTGGCTCTAGGTGAGTGATCACACCATCGTGATTATCTTGGTCGTGAAGATCTTTCTTGTACAGTTCTTCTGTGTATTCTTGGCACCTCTTCTTAATATCTTCTGCTTCTGTTAGGTCCATACCATTTCTGTCCTTTATCAAGCCCATCTTTGCATGAAATGTTCCCTTGGTATCTCTAATTTTCTTGAAGAGATCTCTAGTCTTAGTTCCAGACAATAAAGCAATAATCACAATAAAGTGAGTCACATGTATTTTTTAGTTTCCCAGTACATATAAAAGTTCTGTTTACAAACTACTGTAATCAATTATGTGACAATAGCATTATATCTAAAAAAAATGTACAAACCTGAATTAAAAATTGCTTTAACAAAATCCTAACCATCATCTGAGACTTTAGTAAGTGCTAATCCTTTTACTAATAGAGGATCTTATCGATATCTTGATGGTGACGGCTGCTAGGAAAAAACCAAAGAGGGCGCTTGTGAAAGCTGGGGTGTCTGTGGCAATTTCTTAAAATAAGACACCAGTGAAGTCTGCTGTATCAACTGACTCTTTCACAAATTTCTCTATAGCATGCAGCGCTGTTTGATATCATTTTACACACAGTATAGCTTCTTTAAAAACTAGAGTCTATCCTCTCAAATCCTGCTACTGCTTCATCAACTAAGTATGTAATTTCTAAATTCTTTGTTGTCATTTCAGCAATCTTCACGGCATCTTCGCCAGGAGTAGATTCCATCTCAAGAAACCATTTTCTTTGTTCATCCATAAGAACCAACTCATCTATTAACATTTTCTCATGAGATTTAGTCATATCTTTAAGCTCCAGTTCTAATTCAAATTCTCTTGCTATTTTACATCTGCAGTTAAACCGTCCATTGAAGTCTTTAACTGCTTAAGTGAAGTGAAGTCACTCAGTTGTGTCCGACTCTTTGCAACCCCGTGGACTGTAGCCTACCAGGCTTCTCCATCCATGGGATTCTCCAGGCAAGAATACTGGAGTGAGTTGCCATTTCCTTCTCCAGGGGAATCTTCCCAACCCAGGGATCAAACCCAGGTCTCCCGCATTGGAGACAGGCGCTTTAACCTCTGAGCTACCAGGGAAGATCTTAACTGCTTAAGTCATGTACAAGAGTTGAAATTAGTTTTTTCCAAACTCCTGTTAATGCTGGAGTTTAATGTTAATTTTTACCTCCTCCCATGAATCATCTATGTTTTTTCTTTTTCCCCTAAGGCAAACATTCCTTTACCTTTTTAATTTTTATTTTACATTGGAATATAGTATATTTACAATGTTGTGTTCATTCTGGGTGTACAGGAAAGTAGTTATACATATACATCCAGTCTTTCTCAGAGTCTTTTCCCATATAGGTTACTATAGAGTATTGAGTAGAATATGGTAGTTTGCATGTGTTAATCTCCATATCCTAGTTTATCTGCCCTCCCCACCTTTCCCCTTTGGCAACCATAAGCTTGTTTGCTAAGCCTGTGAATCTGTTTCTGTTTTATAAATAAACTCACTTGTACAATTTTTAGATTTCACATATTAGTATATCATATGATATACGTCTTTCTCTGTCTGACTTACTTCACTTAGTAACAATCTCTAATTGCATCCATATTGCTGCAAATAGCATTATTTCATTCCTTTTTACGGCTGCGTAATCTTCCACTGTGTATATGTACCACATCTTCCTAACCATTATCTGTTGATGGACATTTAGGCTGCTTCCATGCCTTGGCTATTGTAAACAGTGCTGCAATCAACACTGGGGTGCAAGTATCTTTGCTAATTAGTTTCCTTCAGATATACACCCAAGAGTATATCAAATCTATTTCTAGTTTTTAACATCTATATTCTCTATAGTGGCTGTACTAATTTATATTCCCACCAATAGTCTAGGCTGACACAAACAAATGTGAAGATATACCAAGTTCTTGGATTGGAAGAATCAATATTGTCAAAATGACTACACTGCCGAAAGGTAACCTACAGATTCAGTGCAATCCCTATCAAATTACCAATGGCATTTTTTGCACTCTAGAACAAAAATAT
The DNA here is from genome assembly GCF_016772045.2 of Ovis aries. Classification (NCBI taxonomy): domain Eukaryota; kingdom Metazoa; phylum Chordata; class Mammalia; order Artiodactyla; family Bovidae; genus Ovis; species Ovis aries. The sequence goes on along the minus strand of NC_056054.1, from coordinate 34,740,735 downwards.
CTTAAAATTTGTATGGAAACACAAAAGACCCTGAATAGCTAAAGCAATCTTGAGAGAGAAAAATAGAGCCAGAGGAAACAGGCTCCCTGACCTCAGACTATACAGTAATCAAAAGCTACAGTAATCAAACAGTTTGGTAATGGCACAAAAACAGAGGTGTTGATCAATGGGACAGGATAGAAAGTCCAGAGATAAACTCACATACCTATGGTCAATTAATCTATTAACAAAGGAGGCAAGAATATGAAATGGAGAAAAGACAGTCTCTTCAATAAGTGGTACTGGAAAAACTGAATAGGTAAATGTAAAAGAATGAATTAACATTCTCTAACATCATACACAAAAATAAATTTTAAATGGATTAAAGACCTACATGTAAGACCATATACTGTAAAACTCTCAAAGGAAAATATAGGCAGAACACTTTTTGACATAAACTGCTGCAATATCCTTTTGGGTCCACCTCCTTAGAGTAGTAAAAATAAAAATAAATAATAGGACCTAGTTAAACTTAAAAGTTTTTTGCACAGCAAAGGATAGCTATGAAAAATAAAAACCTATACAAAGTACTCACTTGCCCAAGAAAAAACAGCCAGTTAATAATAGAGATGGCCTAATATGAAAGTTTTCTGATACCCAAACCCTTTATTTATTGATAAACTATAGCTGATTTCATATATTTTATTTTTCTCCTTCCTGAATGAATTCTTGTCTTATGTGCTCTCTTCATTAGTTAGATAACACTGAATATTTTCTAAGGTTCTGACAAAGTATTTTACAAACTTCAGCACCCAACATCCTCTTAAAAAGGTGATGTCCTAAAGCCAGTTTTGGATGAGTCATGCAAAAAATATTAGGATCAAAAATCTCATCACCCAGACTGATGCACGCTCCTGAGAGAAGTAGATCTTGGTGTGTTCAGTTCATCATTTTACTCATTACTTTCAACCAAAAACACTCTTTTTGTACTCAGCTCGATATGGATTACTGTGTTCTGATATACTGATATAGTCCTCAATTCCATTTATATCATCAGACTGCTTATCTGGAGGACACACTGAAGGCATTCTTCTGAAAATAGCAGAATATCACCTGAAGAAGCCTGGATTATAATTTAGCAGCTGCATAATCACTTATGAAAATCTGAACCAACATAAGGTTCTGTATGTGAAAGAGAAAGCTTATCAAATGAATAAGGACAATTTTTATTGAATATCTGCTAAGTCCTAAGCACTGATTAAATTAAGCTAATTAAAGTACATTTTATTTAGCCACTGAATATGTATCTCAGAATCCAGAAATACAATTATACTGAAGATCTGTAGCTTTTTAATGGCAGAGCTGTGCTTGAATTCAGAACCTCTGGCCTTCTGCCAACCCTCAATATTACATTATTATGCTATTTCTTATAAGCAATGTAGGTTGTTTCTAGAAAGTAGATATCTTCAAATAAATTGAAATTCACTTACCTTGTTTCTTTTCACAGTTGACAGCACAACCTAAAATAAGCTGGAGCAATCTCCCAAGCTCCACAGAATCTGAACATTCAGTTATCTGGTTTAAATCAGGGATAAGTTCTTCAGAAATCTGTTGCCCCAAAAACTGCAGTGTTAAAAATAAATTAGATCACTCACTTATGTAGGCTACACAGAACTAACTATATTTAGTTGTTATAAGGAAGATAAATTCTATAAATACGTTCATGAAATGATTCAGATAAATTAACAAATGACAAAACCACAATTATTGACTAAAACCAGTTAGCAAAGTGCAAGCAAGCTCCTAAAATTTTGAGAACCAACCAAATGCAACTAACATGGTTTCATACCAAGTATGATTCTGCTCCACTGTCAGAGAGAGGAATTGTTTAAGAAGCCCCTGGCTTGATCTATTATGATAAAACTTATGCCTTTCCATAAAAAATAAACAGATTTATGTTAAGTCAAAGAATATTCAAAATATTTTGATATAGTCTCGATGAACAGAGAAACACAAAATAAACTATCACACTTTGACAAATGAATAACAGACTTAAACGATTAATCTTTGCTGGCTCTATAATTTTTCTGCATGGGGTCCATGGGATCGCAGAGTGGGACACAACTCAGAGATGGAACAACTTTCATTCTATTTTTTTGTTGTGCCACATGGCTTGTGTGATCTTAATTTCCCAACCAGGGACTGAACCAGTGCCCTGGGAGTGAAAGTGCCAAGTTCTATCACTGAGCTGCCAGGGAATCTTGGCATTAAAAAGACAAAAAACAAACAAAACTTCAAAATGAGTTTTAGGCATTAGTGAATTGAAAAATTTTAGTTCTAAAATTACTTGGAAGAAACAAGTTTAATTGTACAAAAATTTTAAAATTTTTGTAAATTTTGGTCTGGTAAAACCAGACCAAAATCTTTCACACATTAAGCAATTAACCTTCTAATATCAAGTAATCCTACTAGAGAATTTCTTATAATGCTGAATAAGAAAAACAAAGTACTTGAATAATGTAATATCTAATGTGACTTTAATACTACTTTTATTTTGCATTCTTCTTCAATTAACTTGCACAAGCATAATTTCATAGTGTATTTTGCTGCTGTTTATACTGGAAAGAAACAGATTAATACTTTAAACATAAAAGTACTTCAATTTAATTATAAGATCTACTTTATAGCATTGCATAAAATAAAATTATATAAAGATGTAAGCAATTTTATTTGAGAAAATAATCAGAGTAGCAACATATAAACATTATTTTACAAATCAATATATTAAGCTTTAGCCCTTTTATGTTCACAAAATTTGAGTGTACTAAAAATGGAGAAAAAATAGTATCTTTCAATTATGAATTATACATCATAAAATGTTATAAACTAAAAGCAAGTCATTTTTCATTGTCAATGTAATTATCAGAGTATTTTAAATAATCAGATGATTTTCATACCTCATTGTAGTAACTCATAATTCCTTGAAGTACCTTCTTTAAATTACTAGCCTAACAGAAGAAAAAATAAGAATTAAATCATTTAATATTAATAATGAAAGAAAATACATGTCAAGGTGAAAGAAAATAAAAACTTCCCAATAAAAAGGACAACAAAAATACGTATTGGAGTTCTACAAATACAAGTACACGGTAATTTTTAAACATCAAAGCTTTATTCAGAGTTTTATTAAAGAAAAAATGTTTTACTGCTTACATAGTTTAACCACAGTGATTCTATTTAAAATGAGCCACAACTAAATTGTGGCTAAGTTAAAATTCAAGTACTAACTTAGAAAATTTAGCTATGAGCATGTCCACCTTTAGTCATCTATAACAACTAGAAAACAGGAATATTATCTTCAAGCTTAGCCAAAAGATAATATAGAACTCTAATTTCTGAGAGAAGAAAAACAAAAAAGGTGAGCCCTATACTAGTCTAAGATTTCTCTCTAGAGGTAATTTTCATACCATGGCATAGGGAGGTGGAAACGAAGCAAAGCCTGACATTCCAGTGGATTTGAGAAGATAGACATCATAAGTTCAGGAAGGTCAAGGTAGTTGGGATTTGCAGAGTAGATAAATGAACAGGTGAGAGCTATGGAAAGAAAGAGCTCCAGAAATCTGCATAGTAGTTCCTTTGACTCTTTGGCTGAACAATAATTTGCACGTGCATGGGTGAAACTCCATGAGATTAAACAAAAATAATTTCCAAGGAAACAACAATCCAGGGAACTATAAACTGAATAATTCCCAAAGATTGCACAGGGCCAGAAACAGTTGAAATTCTCACCAGTAAGAGTGAAGAGACCATGACCAGGTTCATACAGATAAGCACTCAATAAAGACCTCAAAAAGGTCACCTTAATGAATCTAAATAGTCCAAGAGGAGAAAATAACTCCAGATCTGCCTTACATTTCCACAAACCATGAAAGAATCAAACTGATTCACAAGTACCTTAACTGCCTGTGAGAACAAAATCCAACACTCTTTAAAGAAATACAAAAAAACCCCAACACTCAATAATAAAACTCATACTATCTAGCATCCAATAAAAAAATTACTACACACATGAAGAAGCAGGAATATGTGAACTATAATTAGGAGAAACCACAGTCAATAGAAAGAAGCCCAAAAATGAGAGATGAAAGGATTAGAAAATAAAAGTTAAAACTGCTAGTTTAAAATGTTCAAGGATTTAACAGCAGGAATATAAGCAAGCTAATGATTTTTTTTTTAATTTAAAAAAAACTAAATAAAGAGACTATTAATGGATTTTTTAAAAAGCAAGACCTATTAGGTGTCCACAGCATTTTCAATATAAATAGAGAGAGACTAAAGAAAAGAAAAAGACAACAGACAAAAAAAAATCATAACAAAAGTGGTTCTATCAGTATCGGACAAATTACACTTTCAAACAGAAAATATTACCAGGATAAAGAAAGTCATTTCATAATGGTAAGTAGATTCATTCATCAACAAGACATAAAAAACTAATGTATGTAAACCGTATAACATAGATTCAAATTACATGATTAAAATATTTGCAGATCTGAAAGGAGAAACTGAAAAATCCACAATCATCATTACTGATTTGAAAATTCTTCCTCCCTTAACTGACAGAATAATCAGACAGAAAATCAATAGAGATATAAAAGATGTAAACAGTACTATCAAAGAAGTGAAATAATCTATACTTGTAGAAATGCAGAATGTATGTTATTTTCAAGTGTACATGGAATATTCACCAAGACAGACTATATATTAGGTCACAAAATAAGTCTCAGTAAATGTAAAAGAATTCAGAGTATGTTCTCAAACCAAAATGGAATTAATTTATAAATTAATAAATAAAAGATACATAGAAAATTCTCAAATATTTAGAAGCTGAAATACTTATTCTAATACTTATTCAGGGGTCAAAAGAAAAATCACAAGGGAAATTATCAAGTAGTCTGAATGAAATGAAAATAAGAACATAATAAGTATGTTAAAATGTGTAGCTGTGGCTAAGGCAATGCTTACTATTAGGGAAAAGTGCTTAAAACATTATTTAAGCTTTCATCTTAAGAAGCAAAAAAAGTGCAGACATAAAGAAGAAGGGAAATAATAAAGATCAGAAAGGAAATCAACAAAAAAGAAAACAAAAGCTGCTCTTTTGAAAAAAAAAATTCAAAAAATGGAAAATCAAACCAGATTCATCAAGAAAGAAAACAGAAAAGACATAAATCACCAGTATTAAGGAAGAAAGACTAAAAACAGTTCAAAGATTCATCAACATGCTAAGCAAATTATAGTAAATCAGTGTAATGAAATACTAGTCAGCAAAAAAAACAAAACAAAAACAAACTACTAATACAGGCAACATTGATGAGTCTCTAAATAAAACATTACACTGAGTAAAAGAATATCAGAGAGTTCATAATGTCCAATTCCATTTATATTGAACTCTAGAAATTAAGGGCTTCCCTGATAGCTCAGTTGCTACAGAATCCACCTGCAATGCAGGACACACCAGTTCAATTCCTGGGTCGGGAAGATCCCCTGGAGAAGGGACAGGCTACCCACTGCAGCATTCTTGGGCTTCCTTTGTGGCTCAGCTGGTAGATAATCCGCCTGCAATATGGGAGACTCTGGGTTCATCCCTGAGTTGAGAAGATCCCCCAGAGAAAGGAAAGGCTAATCACTCCAGTATTCTGGGCTGGAGAATTACATGGACTATATAGTTCACGAGGTGGCAAAGAGTCAGACAAGACTGAGCGACTTTCACTTTCTAGAAATTAAACCTACAGTGACTAAAAGCAGATCTGTGGCCATCCAGGGCCAACTTAGGAGTGAGGATTAACTAGTAAGGGGAATACATACATGTTTTTGGTTAATGAAAATGTTCTATGTCTGATTATGATGGTATAAGAACACATATAACTATCAAAACTGAAACTATACACAACAAAATACAGCCTTCAGTTAGTTTAGAAAAGAAGATTTAGTTGAGCTTGGAGAAGGAAATGGCAACCCACTCCAGTGTTCTTGCCTGGAGAATCCCAGGGACAGGGGAGCCTGATGGGCTGCCGTCTATGGGGTCGCACAGAGTCGGACACAACTGAAGCGACTTAGCAGCAGCAGCAGCAGCAGTGCTAATTTCAGAACCACTGTCTGGATCATGTATATCTAGCATTCATTCTGCTTACCTTTATTCTCCAGTTGTCACCAGTATCTTCTTTAATTCGGCTTAACCAAGATTCATCAAACCAAGCTATATCACTACAACAAAAATACAAACGAACATTAAAATGTTTTTATGACATGAAAATACCAAATCTAATCAATAGATAAAGTTATTTTCCATCTTAAAAGCTGTCCTTATTAAGAACAGTAAATATTATTTAAAATGAACCCACTGAATTTTCTGTTATTCCTAAGGGTTTCTTTTGGAATTTCTCATAGTAAATGAATTAAGTCATTAACATCTTCAATTTAATAAAATTTACTAAATAACTCATACTAGGCACCCTGGTGGCAGGTATATGTAAAAATCCCAATCCTAAAGGGAAAAAAAAGAAAACAATTTAATGTATATACTACATGTAAGGCATTGTACCTAATGTTTTTCCATATCACATCATTTTAATATAACAGTAACTTAGTAAAGGGTATATGATCCCCAATCTTATTCCTTTAGTGAACTCAGGATAAGATAGTAATTTGCCCTAAGTGACACTGCTGTTGCTGCTGCTGCTGCTAGGTGACTTCAGTCATGTCTGACTCTGTGCAATCCCACAGATGGCAGCCCACCAGGCTCCTCTGTCCCTGGTTTTCTCCAGGCAAGAATACTGGAGTGGGTTGCCATTTCCTTCTCCTATGCATGCATGCATGCATGCTAAGTCACTTCAGCCATGTCCAGCTCTGTGTGACCCTATGGACAGCAGCCCTCCAGGCTCCTCTGTCCACAGGATTCTCCAGCTAAGAATACTGGAGTGGGTTTCCATTTACTTCTCTTAAGTGACACTAGTACATAGCAAAGTTTACTATTATATTTGTTAAGCCTTAAATTGACATAGACGTCCAAGACAAAGAGCTGCTATATCAAATTATTATGTATTTAATAAGGCATTGAAGAATAACCTGATTAAAAATAGTCAGCTATAATAAAAGACTATATTCTAAACAATATTTGGAGGCTTACTCTGAGTAAAAAATTGAGTGAAATTAACACAAAGATGAAAAATTTACTATCCTCTTAGAGAAATAGCTACTAAAGGGGGAAAGTAAAGAGCACCTTTATGGCAGAAAGTGAAGAAGAATTAAAGAGCCTCTTGATGAAAGTGAAAGAGGAGAGTGAAAAAGTTGGCTTAAAGCTCAACATTCAGAAAACTAAGATTACGGCATCCGGTCCCATCATTTCATGGCAAATAGACAGGGAAACAGTGGAAACAGTGGCTGACTTTATTTTTCTGGGCTCCAAAATCACTGCAGATGGTGATTGCAGCCATGAAATTAAAAGACGCTTACTCCTTGGAAGAAAAGTTATGACCAACCTAGACAGCATATTCAAAAGCAGAGACATTACTTTGTCCACAAAGGTCTGTCTAGTCAAGGCTATGGTTTTTCCAGTGGTCATGTATGGATGTGAGAGTTGGACTGTGAAGAAGGCTGAGCGCCGAAGAATTGATGCTTTTGAACTGTGGTGTTGGAGAAGACTCTTGAGAGTCACTTGGACTGCAAGGAGATCCAACCAGTCCATCCTAAAGGAGATCAGTCCTGGGTGTTCATTGGAAGGACTGATGCTGAAGCTGAAACTCCAATACTTTGGCCACCTGATGCGAAGAGCTGACTCACTGGAAAAGACCCTGATGCTGGGAAAGATCAAGGGCAGGAGAAGGAGACGACAGAGGATAAGATGGTTGGATGGCATCACCGACTCAATGGACATGGGTTTGGGTGGACTCCAGGAATTGGTGATGGACAGGGAGGCCTGGAGTGCTGTGGTTCATGGGGTTGCAAAGAGTCAGACACGACTGAACGACTGAAATGAACTGAACCTCAAACTAACGGATGCCTGGAGACCCAGAGACTAGAAACAGCACAGTAGGATCCTGACCTAGAGGTTTTGAAGGGAGCATGGTCCAGTCAATACCTTGACATAGGACTTGTAACCTCCTGAACTCTAAAGAAGATATTTTTGTTGTTTTAAGCCACATAATCTGTTGCATTTTGTTATGAAAATCCCAAGAAATGAATACAGGTTTTCTCCCATTTGTCTTTAAAATAGCAACAGTTTCTGCATTTAAAAAAGAGATACGTATTATGTATTCACACTAAAGATGACAAAGAAGTGTAGAATCCTAGCAACAATTTCATGACTCATCATGTCTAAGTCATATACTTTGGGAATTGATTTTTAAGACTATTATTTAGAAGTGTATCTGCCTCAGGTAACTAATGAAAGAATTATTCACTAGATTTTGCTATTTCCTTAAAAAGGCAAACTTTCCCATCTCATTTTCAGTAACAACTTTGATGTGAGTCACAACAGCCATCAAAGAAATACATAATAAATTGGAACATATATAAAGTGCTTTGAAGTGTTCAAAGAAATAAAATAAAATTTGCTTCTTTTTTTTTTTAAAAGCAGGAGTATGATACACTAACCCAACTAAGGGAAAACATATGCTGTGAGTTTCACAGTCTGGAACCAGACTTCTAAAAAGCTTACAAAAATGGAAAGGAGTTCAAAAGAAAAATAAATTTAAACTGGCTCTTACAGGATAAGGAGGTTTACACATCTAAGTACATGCAAAAACAAGTAAATGAAGCAAGAGGTTTAGGGCCAATTTTAGGTCACTGTCATTTGTTTTATGAAGAAAGAAAGCTTTCTGATTGGTTCACTCATATTATTCCTGCAGAAAAGCTATTAGAAGATGCTAAGAGACAAAAGAGAGAATAAAAAAATAAAAATCAGAGAGACAGAAGATCAGCAATAACAAGAGAATCCAACACATTATGTAAAAATGAGTTGGTGATAAAGGATACAGTTTAACTAAAATTAACCTGACCCTACTCTAAACATCAGGTATAGTACTGGCATATAGGAGGTCAAAGAGCCATATATATATCATCATATAGTGGTAAAAACAGCTCTCATCTACTATGTTGTGGTGTAAAGCTATGAAATATGCTTCAATACATATAAATAACATTTTTGGATATCAAAGTAAGTGAACATTCATCAGCCTTACATCTATGCCAATCACAAGACAGCTATATCTATACCAACACCCACAACAATGAGAAAAGGCCAGACTATACATTAAAACAATGATGAACTTCCCAAATCAACAAGACCATGTTCACAATTCTTGTGTGCATGCTAAGTTGCTTCAGTTGTGTCCAATTCTTTCTGACAGTATAGACTGCAGCCTGCCAGGCTCCTGTGTCCATGGGATATTCCAGGCAAGAATACTGGAGTGGGTTGCCATTCCCTTCTCCAGGGGATCTTGCTGACCCAAGGACTGAACCAGTGTCTCTTATATCCTGCTTTGGCAGGTGGGTTCTTACCACTAGCACCACCTGGGAAGCCCAATTCTTAGTTTGGACCAAGTAAATCACTTTAAAGACAATCTATATGCAGGTCAGGAAACAACAGTTAGAACTGGACATGGAACAACAGACTGGTTCCAAATAGGAAAAGGAGTATGTAAAGGCTGTATAACGTCACCCTGCTTATTTAACTTATATGCAGAGTACATCATGAGAATTGCTGGACTGGAAGAAACACAAGCTGGAATCAAGACTGTCAGGAGAAATATCAATAACTTCAGATACGCAGATGACACCACCCTTATGGCAGAAAGTGAAGAGGAACTAAAAAGCCTCTTGATGAAAGTGAAAGAGGAGAGTGAAAAAGTTGGCCTAAAGCTCAACATTCAGAAAACTAAGATCACGGCATCTGGTCCCATCACTTCATGGCAAATAGACAGGGAAACAGTGGAAACAGTGTCAGACTTTATTTTTTGGGCTCCAAAATCACTGCAGATGGTGACTGCAGCCATGAAATTAAAAGATGCTTACTCCTTAGAAGGAAAGTTATGACCAACCTAGACAGCATATTCAAAAGCAGAGACATTACTTTGTCAACAAAGGTCCATCTAGTCAAGGCTATGGTTTTCCAGTGGTCATGTATGGATGTGAGATTTGGACTGGGAAGAAAGCTGAGCACCAAAGAATTGATGCTTTTGAACTGTGGTGTTAGAGAAGACTCTTGAGAGTCCCTTGGACTGCAAGGAGATCCAACCAGTCCATCCTAAAGGAGATCAGTCCTGGGTGTTCATTGGAAGGACTGATGCTGAAGCTGAAACTCCAACACTTTGGCCACCTCATGCGAAGAGTTGATCCATTGGGAAAGACCCTGATGCTGGGAGGGATTGGGGGCAGAAGAAGGGGATGACAGAGGATGAGATGGCTGGATGGTACCACCGACTCGATGGACTCCCAGTAAACTCCGGGAGTTGGTGATGGACAGGGAGGCCTGGTGCGCTGTGATTCATGGGGTGGCATGGGGTGGGGGGTTGCTCTGCCATTCAAGAGTCAGGTACGACTGAGCGACTGAACTGAACTGAACTGAAAGCTAATCAGGGTAAAAATAAAATAATTAAGAAACATTTTTAAGAAAGCAGGGAAGTAAGGCATACTTCAGAATGACTGCCAAAAAAAATATGTTAACATGCTAAATTTATCTTTTAAAGTGTTAATCTTGAGTTAACCATAAAATCTGTCTTTTCAAATTAGATCATTTTAAAGATTCAAAGTAACTAAGATTATGATATTGTTTCAAGTTGTTTTTTTTTTAAGAATGGTAAAGAATTTCTGCTAACCCATTTTTTGCTAAAGCATTTTTCAGAGTCAATCATAAAAAAGAACCTTTACAAAAATGAAGGCAATAATTAAACAATTTCTGACATCTAAAGCCATGTAGCAGACATAGGACTCATTGAAGATATATTATCACGAATGTCAGCTAATACAAAATCAATATGACAATAAATTATGACTATAGCATTGGCCCTTTTGTCTTATTAAATGTACAGTTCATACTGTGGATATTATAACCCAAATCCTCTTACAATGCTTGGCCAAAATGGTGAAATAACGGATTAAGGCTCTTTTGATATTGTATAATTACTTAAAATGGGCCCAACCCAAACAGAATCTCTTTACTGGGTAAGGTTCCCTAGCATTTGTGAGCTAAAATTTCATTTACAGAACATTTCATAATTGGTGGATTCATCCAATTGCTATTATTAATTCAAATATAAAATTTAAATTTAATATTTTTTTCTAAAACCAGTATTTCATGTTTGAATTATCTAAAAAACAATAATCTCTACACACTGATACCTTAAAATGACAATAGTATAACTGGAGAAAACCTTGTAAGAAATTACATCACTCATTTAACCTGCTTCTTTCCTAGTAACTATAACTTGTGAACAGGACCAGAACAAGTTTAAAATTAAACATCTCTTGAATAGATAAGAATCCTGATTGGTAATTTAATTAAGATGTATCTCTATGAATAAGCAAGAAATAATCAGATGGTAAAACTTTTTGTCCCCTAGATGAATACCTTGATACCATACACCTATCAGCGCTAAAAAAGATCAAGTTTCAGTAGCCTTACAATATAATTATTTTAGGAAGAACCTGAAACAATACTTACATTTGATGAAGAACTTGTGCCATGGCAACTCCACTAGTCAGCTGTTTGGCATCCTGACAGGGTGCAGCAGTATTGAATGTCTGCAGCTAAAATGACATCAAGCAAGTTACTTTAATGCCATACTCCTCACTCCACTGAATTTATATACATGAATGAACACTAGAGAGAGAACACTCTCTGCCAAACAAAGGAAACTATACTAATAAGTTTCTATAGCTGTGTTGTATTTTTATAAGAGTAAACACTTAACATTCCATAAAACCACTGAATATTATACCTAAAATATTCAGATATATCGATGTCACGTATGAAGTACTTCAGAATTTCTGAAAAATACATGTAGAACTCTTAAGAGAGTCATACTTTGTGTTTTGTCCATTTTTAGGAGAATAACATCAGAAAAAGAACTTTAAAATAACCTAATATCTGCAAGTTAAAATTTCATTCATATCACTTGCTAGGAAAACAAATGCTACAAATGTCAAGTTTAACACTACCTAGTTTATCACTGAGCTCTAGGCAAGACTTCTGCCTGCTACCAACAGTTATCCTTAGAGCACGAACAGTCCAGGGCCCATCTACAACATCAAGTTGTTTCTATCTAGTTCGGTGCTAGATACTACTAACTTTCCAAATCTGTTGAATATTCGTGTATGTTTTGAAAAGAAAAGTGAAATGGTGGCAGCTCTTTCTAATAGGTAAATACCAGATAGAAGAATTATTCAAAAGCAAATTACAGCAGAGCTAAAATGGATTATATACTTTCTAGAAATCCAATCTCAATCTGTAAAGATCTTAAATTAAATACACTATGATTCTCTTTTCCCACATTTATTCATCTCCTTTACTATTCAATTATTCAATTCTAATTCCTTAGTTCACCACCATAAAACACCTTTAGTGGTTGCTGCTTATTTTGGGGTTCTAGAAATCTGTCTCTATTATCCTAACACAACATGGAAGATTAACAGAAACTAAATCAAGCCACAATTACTTTCAAAGCACAAAGATAAAGATACTTTCCTGAGCTTTCTACTGTACGTAGGGCACTGCAGTATAAGGCGGAATTACAAGGGAACATTACCGGGTTTCCACATTTAAGTAGCTTCAGTTGAGAATTCAGGAGGAGAAAAAGACACAAATCATCTCTAGAAGATGCCACTCTACTCCTGTGACTGCAGCATGCACAAAATGTCCTGAAGTGTGCAAGAGCCAGCCAGTCTAACTAGGGTGTGTACTAGGAAAGACTTACTAGAGACGATTCCAATGGATGGTCCTGAGTATTACAAAGGACCAGCAGAAGGAAGCTTTAGGAAACAGAAACATGGAAAGAGTACAAACACAAGAAAAGAAATGGTATTTTTAGGTAACGCATAGTTCAATATTGCTGGATTTCTACGCATTTCAGTGCCAAGGGAGACAACCAAGGGGCATAGGTTAGAGCTCGGAAGGGCCGTGGTGAGAAACTTGGGATTAACCTTCAGGGCATTATCCATATTATGGGGAAACAGCAGAATAGTTTCTACCTCACAAGATGGTTGTGAGAATTAAATAAATTAGCAAACACAGTGTACTTAGATCTGTGTCTAGCAGATGGTACAAATTCAACAGCTGTTAGCACATTAGCTGTGAGTCAGGGTTTCTCAAAGTGTGGAGTCTAAGACAACATGTATCAGAATCAGAAAATCCCCAAGTGATTGTTAGGCACCTCATTTTTTTAGAACTATTGCTCTGGGTGATGAATCACTGAAGAGTAACAAGGGAGAGACATCTTCAGTATGTTGTGGAGAGCAGTAAGAGTGACACAGAGAATGGGAGAGAAGAGCTTTATCCCTGTGTCGGTCAGAAGGCTCCGGCAACGGTCTTTGTGATAACCTGGGATGCTGAGATGAGTTACCATAATACTGACTGAGAGGACAGCGTGAATTCATGGAATATGTAAAATACAAAGTAAAAAGGGTTTTGCAGTTGAATGGGTGTACAAGGACGGAAAACCCCAGGGTTTAGGGCATTTTTAAAAGGAAGATAATCATGTACTTTCAGGTAAAATGTGGCTTCCATTTTTCAACCCTTCCTACTTACACTTTACCCCATTAACTTTCTATAAAATGGTTGTGATTAGTGATTTTAAAAAGACAATTTCATGAGACACAGACTATTAGACAAAATAGTAAAGCTGTATGTAAAAGGAGTAAATACATTGAGTGCCTCAAGGCCCACCACACCCAAATTAAGATCAATTTCTCCTTTTTACAGCCATGAAAAGTATTTCCTGTAAGCTTTTAAACTAGTTACAAAGTAGGTAACAGAGAATGTCATTTCATTTGGCTAAACTGAAAGACTTTATAACCAAGAAGTGTGAATAAATTATAAAGCCCAGTACGGGGAGTATACCCAAAGCAGCAGGACAAAAGAAAATGTATTCTTTCAGAACACTCTTCATAGAGGTGAAGAAGCGGAAATCTCTTTGTGAGTGACCCAAAAACGACAGACAAGGCATCCATCTCTAAACACAGTCCTCTCGCAAACAGCATCTTACTTTCTTCTTTATTTTTAAATAAAGCAAATGATCAGAAATGTGGAAATGCTGTTCCTGAACTGCTTCAATATAAATGTCAAAGAAATCAAGAAAGAAAAGGGGATTTCACAACTGTAAGTCAACAAAAACTCAACTTTGAACCAACTCTGGTCTCAAATTGTCTTCCTCCAGCTGCTCATTTCAGAAACAGGATCACTGCTTTGAGTTCTAAGATCTTTATGAAAACGATTCAACCGTGCTTTTTTTTTTTTTTTTGGTAACTTGGGCATATCCGACACTTTAATTTTATTGGTAAAATTCGAGTCCAAAGACTTTAAAATTTCAAATGTCACAGAGCCAAGAGGCAGAATTAAATTCATCTTTACACACATAACCTTGAACTCTCTCCACCATGTAAATGATGCCAAATTTATCTTTCAGTCCTGAATTTTTTTGCTAAGTGGCAGTATAACATTTTGAAGAATTAGTTATTTTAAAATGAATTTCAAATCATAAAGCGTAACTTTTAAAACACTATCAGAACAGGCATCTCTTCACCTAACCAACTCTTCTTGGTGACTTCTCTGTTAAGGATGGTTCTATTGTCCCAGAATAATGTGCAGCACTGAGAGAACACGGTTTACTAGCAGCTGTGCTCTCTCCTCTGTTATAACTTTTTTTTTTTAACTTCTATCTCCTACAACTTCCTCTCAACAGGTTAACATTACTTAAGATTGGCAGGGAACACATTAAGAGTCCAGGGATATCATGACAAACGTGCCTTCCATTACCATCTTTCAACCTATCATCAAAGAAGACCATTTACATTACTTGTAAGGGTTCTTCTCTGTGTCTTGAAAACTCATTTCTCCTGATTTCAACGTGTTGAAATTCATTAATCCTCTATGAAACAGTTAAAAATGTATCCCAGGTACTTAATGGTGTAATAATCAATGGTGGAATATCAGTCTTCGAGATCAGGACCAAGACTAGGATATTTACTATCATCACGTTGATTCAATGTTGTACTAGAGATCCTAGTCAGTTTTTGTTCCTGGTGACAGAACAGAAAACAGATCAGGCAAGGGCTCTGTCCCCAAAGTGCAAATAAGATGACTTCAGAGAATGTTAAGTGTTTACAGACACAACAAAAAGGGGTTAACAGGTTACGACGGGATATGAGTAGGGTACAGGTAGGTCACTCACTGTCACAGAGTGTCTCTGAAAGATGACATTAGACCCAAGAAATGAATGGTAAGAAGTCAATCAGCCACTGAAAGAACTAGAAGAAGGATATTTCAAAGTAGAGGAAAGAGAAGTTAAAAAGCTGTGATACACTTATAAATAAAACCCCACACAAATGCTTATCTTCCTAAAGAAAGTCAATGCAGCATGGGGGCACAGAGAAGCATGGCATGAGGGCAGTTTGTGGAAAGTTGGAGAGGTAAGCTAACACTAACAGTGAAGTGGCTGACAATCAGCAAAGTTCTCTGAGAATCATTCAAAGAAGTAAAGAAAAGCCTAGAGGCAAGAACCCAAGAAACTAAGGCAGAAGATAATTTCACAAAGGAACCATCAATTAACATAAGGATACTAAAAGTTTCCAGTTTGCCAAAGCCAGTAAGAGAAGGCCTTAGAGAAAAGAACTCCAGTGCAGTGGGCTGAGGTGTAAATAAAAGTTCAAAAAGTATAAAGGATGAGTATTTAAAAATGAAAGAAATAGGACTGAAGCAAAGCGGGGGGATAGAATGTGGTTCAGTAGACAGTGATGGCTTTCTATTTTTTCTCTTTAGGAGAGGGAAGATCCGAGCAAGTTTACATGTAGTGAGGAAGGAGCTAATGGAAAGGAAAAAATAGATACTAGAGGGGATAAATGACAGAGCAAAGTTTTAGACAACGTGGAAGGTGTGGATCTAGAGCCAGAGCCAAAGATAAGGAGGAGGTCACTTTCCTGATGGGCAGAAGGGCTGGGACTCAAACAGGATACTGATTAAGGTTTGCAAAGAGAAACACGAGAGGAACTGTATGTTTAATCTTAATAATAAAGCTGGGCTGGGTATGGAAACAGGAGGATTTGGCTATGGCAGCGTTTGGGAGGCAACAGTCTGCACATTAATTCCATTTTCTCCATAGTGTTTCAGCAGCCTGAGAGAGAACTGGAGAAGCAAACAACCGATTATACTCTGCCATCTATTATCATTCCTTATGTTTTAAATGATTTTTTTACATGGGGCTTCCCTGAAGGTCTAGTGGTTAAGACTCTGCATTCCCAACGCAGGGGGCCTGGGTTCAATCCCATCCCTGGTGGGGGAACAAAGACCCTATATGCTGAATGGCATGGCTGAAAACAAATAAAATAAAAGTTTTACTGTTTTTAAGGAATTTTGCCTTCCATTACAAAAAATACACAGATCTACCTACCACACCAATTAAAATGGAAGATTCTTTGATTATTCTTGATATCTTTCTTCCTCAGTGTCTTATACAAAGTAGGAACTTCACTATTAATACTGATTAAAAGAATGGATATAGTCACCAAATAGTTTAAATTTTTAAATAAAATTTATGAAAATCTTATACTTCATCATCAACCCTCATATAGGTCAATGACATCATGAAGACTAACTTTACTATATAAGTCACATGTTTAGAGCAACAATGTAACAGATTAGGAAACACCCTTTAATTAGTCATTTACTAAACCACACCAGCAGAAGTAACTGCCTTGTTTCATGACAACCTTAAATATGGCATTTAAACCCCATACTAAGTTTAAGCGAAAATATGGGTGAACAGTCAGCTAATTGCTTTTAACTCAGAAACTCCAGATGCTTGCATTTTACTTAGAGCAAAAACTATTTACCTCCAAAGTGTGAAGGTAGCTTTACATTATGGTTATTTACAAGAGAATTCACATACTGCCAGAAACATTCCCTGATTTATTTCTTTTGAATTACATGCACTGAGAGATTGAGAAATTCATCAATTACTGCCTCTTAATCTAGTCTGTTTACATTCCATTCTACACACACTCCCGGACACAAAACTAAACAACTGCTTTAGGGGTGAGCATCACTGACTGCACCTTGTGGACCATGGAGCGTCAAACCTGCCCAATATGGATTAGAAGCCACACCTAAATGTCAGCTCTCTCCGGTCGCTGAGCACTTCCAAAAGGTGAGCCACTTTTGTTGATCGCAATACTGAGGACAGATCCTGTCTGTCCAAACACAACACAAATTAATAGGACTACCAACTGCAGATAAAGTGCAAACGAAAATGCCAAGTATTTTTTCTTTAAAGAAAATGCTTTTCCATTGGAAGAGGAGGGGAACCAGTGTGAAAAAGAGAATACGAGCGCCCCACCCCCAACATTATCTTCTGATCCACGCAGGATATATATACGTGGAAACATCTCTTCTAAGAGGCTTCTACAAAAACGGATGTCCTGGGGTCCGGGAGAAGCACTGACCCATGAACTAAAACCACTTCTTTGCCACCTGCGTCCAAATTAGTGCTAGGTGGTTGCAGTGGGAGGGAGGTTTCAGAGGGGGGTCTTCACTCCCAAGGAGCATAAAGGTCTCTATGAGAAGGCTGTTCTGCAGACGGAAGGCAAGAATGTCGGTGGTCCAGAAAGTCTAGGGCCTGGGCACAGAGCAGCAGGGAGCAAATGGCCCAGCGGGGAGTAAACGGATGGGCGCTAGGCTCCCGCCACAGCTGTCAGGAGCATGATCAGGACGGTAAGACAAGTGTCCTCCTTCCCGCTCCCCCACCCCCATCCCAGCTCCTTTTACCCTTCCCCCTCCCGCCCTCGAAGACAGAAACGCACGTACGCACACTCACTCACCTACGCACACCTGCCCCGCGACCCGCAGGTGGCACTCTCGAGGTCAAGGGAGACTGGAGACGCGGAGGGCAATTCGCGGAGTGTCCGGGGCGCAGGTGACCCTCGCTCCTCCGCAGGCTAGCCTGCGAGAACCAGGCACCCCCCCCACCCCGCCCCAGGAACTCGCCGCGGCCCCTCGGCCCCCTTCGCCCCCTCGCACTCACCCAGATGATGAGGCTGTCGCACAGCGGCAGCTCGGACTGCGGAAGCGGCTGCGTCTCTTCCATGGCCAGGACCGCCGTCGACTACACCGCTGACACCGACACCTCCCGCCTCCCCGCGCTCCCCCAGGAGCCGGCGTCGAGGACCTGTTCGCCCACCAGGAAAGCTCGGTAGCCAGGCCCAGTGCCCTCGCCGCTCACGCGCGAAGCGTCGCGCGGCCGACGTCGCCGGCGTAACGCCCTCCTCGCCGCTGCCCCCGCCCCGCTCCGCAGTTCGCCCCCACCCGCTTCTGGCCCGGACTGCGCCGCACGGCACCTGAGCCCCGCCCCCTCCCCTCCCCTCCCCTCTCCCCTCCCCGCCCTCCTCCCGCCCCTCCTTCCCACTCCCGCACACCTCTGCCTGCCGCACTGAGTGACCTGGGCGCGCACCAGTCACAAAGAAGATAGGTGCCTGAGAGGGACGGGTGGGGCGGGGAGGGGGCGGGAAGAGCGGGAATTGGTTGAGCAAGAGGGATTGCTGATTGGACGCACCCTCTTGGGCTTTGACCAATCAACGTGAGACAAGACTGAGCCTTCTAGTGAGAGCTGGAGCCGGTGGGAAGGGGTTTGTGACCTGGCAGGTGCAGTTAGGGCGGGGGGCAATGAATGCGCGTGCGCGATGGGGAGTTAATGTGGCCGACGATCGCGTAGCCCTAAGGGCAGAAGTGGCCACGGGGGCCTAGGAATGTGTAGGAGAAACTCCAGGCATCTTCCCGCCTCCTTGCGAGTAGGGTAGCTCCTGGCTACACCTGTGGAGCCCGACAGACTGCTTCCACAGCGTCTTCAGAGAGAGATCCTACCAGTGAATAAAAACCATCCAGAGAGGGAAAGCTAATGTTCTAGGCGCTCATTAGAAATGGATGTTTTAATTTGCAGATATGGGAAAGAAATTTTTTCCTATGGGGTAAAATACTATTCAGTTCAGTTCAGTCGCTCAGTCGTGTCCGACTCTTTGCGACCCCATGAATCTCAGCATCACCAGCTCCCGGAGTGAATACTATAAAGCTGCTTAAATCAAATAAGCTCTCACAAGATCACAAAACCATGGACAATTTTATTTTAAATGAGGCAAAAGGGAAAGCCATTTTCAGGTAGGAAAATGAAAAATGAAATGATCTTTTACTTTTCAAAAAAATATTAAAGATATCAATGTACAATGCTTGTTATGTTTCTAGAGCGGTTGAAAAACCTGTCTTTTCTCAAAATGTTCCTGGAGGAGGGGGAGGTGTAAAATTGGAAACTAAGGTACTGACTGATATATAGCTTAGGCTATTGAATTGGGCTAGAATATCCCATGGACGGAGGAGCCTGGTAGGCTGCAGTCCATGGGGTCGCTGAGAGTCGGACGCGACTGAGCGACTTCACTCTCACTTTTCATTTTCATGCCTTGGAGAAGGAAATGGCAACCCACTCCAGTGTTCTTGCCTCGAGAATCTCACGGACGGCGGAGCCTGGTGGGCTGCCGGCGGAGCTTGGTGGGCTGCCGTCTATGGGGTCGCACAGAGTCGGATGCGACTGAAGCGACTGAGCAGCCCCAGCAGCAGAATATTATTACTCTCGCTTGATTTTCATCACTCATTCATAAACTCATCAGTTCACGCTCTGTGTAAAAATGCAGCTGGCTCATTTACATCATTGCATTTTTATGTTTCGACATGGAATGTTTAAAACTGATCACTGCAATTAAAAGCCCCCCAATTTAAATCAGTCTCATTCTAAAAATAGAGTACATGCATTTGCTGTTGAGTCCCTTAACATTATTCCAGGACGTTCTTACACTATGTGGAGTTATTTTATACTTCTGTACACTGGCAACACTAGTTATTGTCGGTCTCCACAATATGAGTTAATGAAAAGTAAAAGATCTAGGAACTGAAGAAAGACCTGGTCTGGGTCTTGATTTTACTCTTCACTGGCAATGTTGACACCTTTCTCCTGTGGAACCTAACCTCCACCTTCCTAAAATGATGAGAATGACACTAACCTCCCCTGGGTACCTCATAAGGGCAAAAATGATACTGGATGTGGAAGATTTTTATGAATGAAAAACTCTTTTGCAAATATGAGTTACTACAATCATATATGCTTTGAAGTGTATAAGAACATGTCACTAAGAGCCACATTAGTGACTACTGGAAATATTTAAGAAGGGGCAACTGAGGGGCAATTGAGTTATCTTTCTAGGATCTATACAAGCAGAGAATAGATGCCCAGTTCTCTTCATGATACTAGATTCTATAGGAAAATATTAACATGTGAGGACATGATTGTGAATTTAAAGAAATATTTCAAATTTGAAAAGTTAGAAAAGTATAAAACATGAATCTTTGAAATAAAAGAATACAAAATAATGTTGGAAAGAGTAAAGTGCATTTTCGTATACAACTGGAACAAGCATTTTAGAAAATTTTTTCTGTTTTTAATTATAAGATTATCATCCATTACATTGGGCCAGGAAAAAAAGATGTTAAGAGAAATGCCTAATACAATGTAGGCTGTTATTTTCCAACTGTTGGCATTCATTTCTAAAAGTCAGCACTCATTATTTGGAGAATTGAATAAAACCAACTTTTAAGCACTAGCAATGGAAGTATAAATTGATACACTCTTCTGAAAAGTTTTTGAGGATATCAAAAATCTTCAAAATGTTCAAGCCTTTAAGTCAATTTTACTTCCAGAATCTATTCTAAGAAAATAATCAGATGCCAACAAAG
This sequence comes from Ovis aries, assembly GCF_016772045.2. Lineage (NCBI taxonomy): Eukaryota > Metazoa > Chordata > Mammalia > Artiodactyla > Bovidae > Ovis > Ovis aries. The sequence continues at coordinate 34,719,722 of NC_056054.1, read as the reverse complement.
TTGTTGATTGCAGTGCTATTTATCAAAGCAGAAAATAGAAACAGCCATTAAATATCTGAAAGACGAATGATTAACTACATTATGATATATCCATACAATAAAATATATAGTAGCTCTTAAAATATTTTGAAAGAAGTTTAATTGCTCAGGAAAATGCTTACAAAATAATATTAAAATTAAAAAGTGATGATACAAATCTGTACATACAGTGTAGCTCTCTTGAGAGAGAGAGAGAGAGAGATGAATAGTAATATAATGATAATATCCAGGTTTTGGAATAATTGGTAAGTTTTACCTGTTTGTACTTGACAATAATTTTGAAATTTTCTACAGTGATTTTTATCATTAAACAAACTAAAGAACTGAAAATAATTAAAATTTTGAATATGGCTAGATCTCAACTGTGGAAGAATATATATAAGAATGCAAACAAACACACATACACACACCCCACCCCTAGGTGTTTGAACAGAGAGAGTTTGAGAGTTGATTAAAATTATGCCTATGACCTAGCAATCCCACTCCTGGGCATATACTGGGAGAAAACCATAAGTTGAAAAGCTTCATGCACCCTGATGTTCATTGCAGCACTGTTTACAATAGCCAGGACATGGAAGCAACCTAATGTCCATCAACAGAGGAATGGATAAAAAAGATGTGGTATATACATACAATGGAATATTACTCAGCCATAAAAAGCATGAAATAATGCTATTTTCAACAACATGGATGGACCTAGAGACTATCATACTGAGTGAAGTAAGTTAGATGCAGAAAGATAAACATCATTATATGTGGAATCTAAAAACAATAGGATACAAATGAACTTATTTATAAAACAGAAGTAGAGTCACATGTAGAAAACAAATTTATGGTTACCAGGGAATAAGTGGGGGCAGTAAATTGGGAGATTGAGATTGACATATACACACTGCTGCTGCTGCTGCTAAGTCGCTTCAGTCGTGTCCGACTCTGTGCAACCCCATAGATGGCAGCCCATCAGGCTCCACCGTCCCTGGGATTCTCGAGACAAGAACACTGGGGCGGGTTGCCATTTCCTTCTCCAATGCAGGAAAGTGAAAAGTGAAAGTGAAGTTGTTCAGTCGTGTCCAACTCTCAGCAGTCCCATGGACTGCAGCCCACCAGGCTCCTCCGTCCATGGGGTTTTCCAGGCAAGAGTACTGGAGTGGGGTGCCATTGCCACACTACTATATGTAAAACAGATAACTAATAAGAACCTGCTGTAAAGCATAGGGAACTCTACTCAATACTTTGTAAAGGTTATATGGGAAAAGACTCTAAAAGAGTGGATATATGTATATGTGTAACTGATTCACTTGGCTGTGTCCTGAAACTAACAACACTATAAATCAACTATATGTCAATAAATTTTTTTTAAAAAAAATGAAGTTCAAACTTTAGTGTTCTAGATACCTGATATGACTTATTACCTGGATGATCTTGGGCAAGTCACTTAATTTCAGTAATCTCCAATTTCAATCTCTGTAAACTCAAATGATACTTATATATTACTGTGCATTTCTACATTGATTAGGGGTTTTTTGGTGATAAGTGAGTGAAATTTAACCTGGTAACTATTAAAATGTTATTGCAAAGGTACAAAATCTCATGGATTCAGAGAAAAAATCTGAAGAACTCCACATGGGAAAGGGCAGGTCTCAGAGCAGCTCATCAGATCTAGGCTGCAAAAATTACAACAAGTCTTTTCAGGAGAGTGCCACACAGATGAATATGATAAAAATGGTTTCAAGTCTTTTTGAGTTATTCTATTCAAGATTCAAGTTGGAGAAAGAGCATCTAGTGGGTCTATCATGACATATTTGTCCAATCCTTTGCCAGAAGATAAAGTACCTAGAATGGCTGCCCTACCAGGACTGTAAACCCAAGGTGAAATCATGCAATGGTTGCCCCATGTGGATAGAGTAGGGGATATGGATGCCTGCAGACAAAAACAAAACCAGCAATTCCCTCCATGTAAACTCATATGGTTGCTGTGAATACCAAATGCATATAAAATGCCTAACAGAACTCCTAGCTCATGATAGTTGCTAAATCTATTTTAGCACAACTATTATTTACACTGCATGTATGTCTTAAGGGGTGTGTGTGTGTGTTTGCAGTCATTATAAAAACAGTAAAAGAAGATACATTAAAATTTTGGTACAGGTTATTCACAATGATTATTAATTTTTAAAATTTCCTCTCTTACCAAAATGAACTAATATTACTTTTTAAAAATAAAACCAAAAATTCTAAAAGAGAAAGATGAGATCGGGATTAGATTTTTAAGCTCTAAATTGGCCTCTAAGTGGATGGATATGTGATAAAAGGAGAAAAGCCCTAACTAGGTACCTTAAAAAGAACTGTAGATGGCTCTACTGATAGAGGTATCTGTGCCTTGCCCATACAAGTTATGGAGTGAAAATATAGAGAAGTCTAAGATTTTCCCTGCTGATATGTAGATAACACTGAATGGGTGAGGGTGGACACCAGATAGAAGAAAACCCTGGCCTGGACAGGCACAGATCTAGACATTCAGAAAGAACAGCCATTCTAGCAGAGTGGCCATATCAGCAGCAAACAACCCAGTGGACCTCCCCAGCAAAGCATCCATTCCTGAAGCAGATTATTGGGCCCCTACACACAAGATCCGACATCCAATCAGCATCTAGATCTATAATCAGCTGAATACAACAGGAGACATTTCTAGATTGTGACAATTTGTAGAATCTGGGAGATACTTTGGAATAAGAGTGTCCACACCCTGGGAAAGGGGGTTTACAAGCCCTAGATAGACTCCCAGGGAAGAGAAATGATGATGAAAATCTACATTTTAAAACAACATCTTGTTCTTAGGCCTGTGATCAGAGTTAGTGCAAGTGCCTAGCTCTATTAAATACTGTACTGGCTTTAAGACAGCAAGACCGCAAGACCAACCCCAAACACTAACCACAAGTGGGCTTTAGCTTTTTGATGAGACAACCTTGGACAGAATTGACTTGAGCACGCAGTGAGGGTCATCCCCACAGGTATTTTCAGACCTGGTGACTATTGAGAAAGAAACTGGAGAAAATGGATCAGGGATGAGGACTACTTCCCACTGGGTATGAAAGGGAATACTTCACCTTGGCCACGAAAATAATGATCATTTGGAGGCTTACATGATACTGAAAATATTGCTACTGGGGCAAACTGCTTTTAAGTGCATTTTATTTCAGTATTTAAAATCAATATGATTACTAACCTGTTGAGCTACCCCAAAAGAGATTATTCTAAGACTTCAGTGATGAAGTTCATGTTCATGTTCAAATCAAGAGTGAAGGCGTCTCTGTCACTGATGAATATACAGATACAATACAAAAGATTTTAAATTTATATTATAAGAAAAAAATTGCACGAAGTGATTCTGAGATGCAGATTAGCATTCAGGAGGTTTGCTAAGAAGCGCTCTGCCTGCAGGGGACAGGGATTTGATCCCTAGTCCAGGAACCTTGGAGCAACTAAGCCCATACAGTATAACTACTTAGTCCGTGTGTTCTAAAGCCTGCACTCTGCACCAAGAGAAGCCACCACAATGAGAAAACCATGCACCACAACTAGAGAATAGCCTCTGCTCTCCGCAACTGGAGAAAGTCCATGCACAGCAACAAAGAACCCATGAGCTGCAATATTACCCAGTACAGGCAATAAGTAAATTAATTAATTTATTACTTTAAAAAAGAAGTGCTCTTGGGAATAACAGCCGTGGAAGGGAAGGAAAGGAAGCAGAAGTGAGTAGAGGGAGAAAGAAGGCTGAGATGGAGTCCTGTTGATAGTCCCAACCAACACCTGTGGAGCTCTGAAGCTGGGATGATGCTTCTGAGTTTTCTGAGTTTGAATGAAAGGGGTTTAATCCATATGCCTCCATAGTCCTTGGATGTGGGCTATCCTGGAAAGGTGGCATGGCAGCCCAGGCAGTTTACAATGGCTGATGGCTGGCTATGAACAGCACTCCCCCAGGTTGGGATCTGGACATCACATCACAGAATCCTCCGAACAGTAGTCAGGCCCACAATCATGTAGATGGAGGCGGGGGTGCCATCACTCAGAATGGTAAAGCCTGGTTCAGAAAAGCCTGGACAAGTAGCCCCAACTGGAGCAATAGTATCATAACCACAAAGTTAAAATGGTCCCAGAGGAAGAACTCTGGCATCCTTCGTTCTTGCACTGAGAAGGCACCAAAATGGAAAGAGAGTATAGAAACAGTTATAATTTCATATACAGACTTGGTGTCAAATAACTAAACAAATACTGCCTTGGAGAATTTAAAACTGGGGTGCCTGGGGAAATAAAAGTTACAAAATATAAATCACAATGTAGGATGATATTATCAAGTATTTTAAACTGATGAGAACGAATGATCAATTTGTCACTTATTGAGTGAAAATGAATATCACCATTTATTTACTAAGCATATTTAAATACACTCCAAAGCTAAGTCAAATAAAGCTGAACCTGATTATTTTATCTTGCCCTAAGGTGGCACAGTGGTAAAGAATCTGCTTTTAATGCAGGAGACTTGGGTTTAGTCCCTGGACTGGGAAGATCCCCTGGAGGAGGAAATGACAACCCACTCCAGTACTCTTGCCTGGAGAATTCCATGGACAGAAAATCCTGGCAGGCTACAGTCCATAGATCCACAAAGACTCAGACATGATTGAGCGACTAACACACACAAGGAACAAAGATGAGAAAAAATTTAATAGCAATGTATATATTTCAAAAACTACATTTAAAAAACCTGAAGGGAACAGGTAACAAAAATAAATATTTAGTAAAATGTATTGATAATAATGTAACCAACCTAAAGCATCACTTTAAACATACAAGTCTGCTTTCTGGCTCAGGTTCCCTAAGTAAGTCACAAGATATGTCATCATTTTACACTCTGTTAGAAGAGCTGATCCCCATTCCTCATACTGTTGGTGACCTGTTTCTTCTATACAAAAATCCTTCTAATCCATGTAAGCAGATTTTTAAAATAAAATCTAAACAGACACACAGTGACTAATCACTTAATCCACAGATGTTTGTCTCTAAAAAGCAAGCAAAATCTGACTTTACAGTATAACTATCCAAGGTACCTCTTATTGTCTTCAAGGGTATTGAAGATTAATATTTTAAAAATAAGTTCTTTAGTTTACACCATACAAATGGAAAGTAAATAAAATCACATTCATAAGACAAGGTTCACAGAAATAATAAAAGTATGGTTTCTAAGGATGACAGGGATCACTGTGTTAGAAATACTGCTTATATCTTTTTATAGCTTGAAAAACCTATATTTGAAACCATTATGCCTAAACATGGTACTCTGAAACCTCCACATGTATATCAATTGAAAATAGGAAAGTGATTTTTGCCTGAGGAGATATACCTGTTCACTCTCCATGTGTTAAATACTGTGACTTAAAGTACCAAAATGCTAGAAGGAAGAAATTTATCTGGAAATTAAGGACAGAAGAAGAGGGTGGGTTATCTAATCAAGAGCCATAACAAGTCAGGCTGTAAAAATAAAGACAGAAAGGCTGGGAAAGATGTGTGATGGCTTTGTTAATATGAGCAACTATAGGAAATACCTAGAAGTCCAAGTAAGGTTAATAAAATTTTTGAAATGATTTAACCAAATAAACAAATACTCTGTAATGTGACTTGGGAATATTTTCCAGATTGCCTAAAAATAAAACAAAACAAACATAAATTTAAAAACTGATCAGGGCTTATTCTTATACAGTAAAGAGAGAAGCTACACATTTCATGAAAGTACGGGGCTTCATGCTTGTATAGTGTTTAGTATGAACATGATTGGTAACCAAGAAGAGATCTAGTCCTGAGGCTATAAAGACCTACAACAGCAACAATAGTAATAGCAGATAAAATTTATGGCATAGTTATTAGGTGCTAAGCACTATTCAAAGTGCTTCATCTTTGCCAAGTCATTTATTAATATCTTTAACAAACTAACATGGTAGGTAACACTTTTAGTCTTTTGCAGATGAAGAAACTGATCATGAATAAGCTGCATAGGTCAGAAAATCTCTTTCCAAATGTGAAGAGGAGACTTCTACTAGGGGATATCAACACTGTTTTTTAAGCTTTATTATAGTGTAATTGATATACAAACATTTATACACATTTAACATATGCTTATTGATCAGTTTGAATATCTGCATATACCCATCATGCCATCAACGCAATCAAGGTTCTAAACCTAGCCACCATCTCCAAAAATTTCCTTGTGTTCTTTGATGTTTGTGTGTGGTTTGTGGTTAGAACTGATTTTTTTTTTTAAGATAACCATTCCAGAGTAAAATATAGCACATACAGTTCTTCAGTCATTATTGTTTTTGTATTGTCCCTTCCTTCTGAAATATGTCTTCAGGCGGTCAAGATTCTTTGTTAAACACTGTGAAGCAAGTGAAGCCATCACATCCAGGCGAGTGAAATTAATTGTTGCTTTTAGAGAGTCTGCTGACTGAAGGCTAGTGACTATACACGTGACTGAGAGACCTTGAATGGATCAAGCTTTTGACATTTTTTATCTGAAGATGAGTCTGACTCATTATTTAAAATATGATTTTTCTTATAAACATTGCATGATTTTTCTCAGCAATAATTAAGTAGGCTATTTGGTCTGAATAACTGGTCTACTATTGGGGGTGTATTTTTTATGTTCAAATTGTTTTTATTGATTATAGTCACCATGTTCATTCTCTCTGTATGTATATTTCAATAGTAATCAAAATAATTACCCTTTCTCCTTAAATCATCAAATAATAAGAATGATTATTCTTATTAGGTTGACTGGGAAGCCATTCAACCTACAATCGTTACATAACCTGGCTGGCTTCCCTGGTAGCTCAGATGATAAAGAATCTGCCTGCAATGTGGGAGACCCTGGTTTGATCTCTGGGTTGGGAAGACTGCCTGGAGAAGGAAATGGCCACCCACTTCAGTATTCTTGCCTGGAAGATCCCATGGACAGAGGAGCCTGGCAGGCTACAGTCCACTGGGTGGCAATGAGTCAGACACTGAGCAACTAACACACACACTTACATAACCACCTATAACCATCACATTTGGGAAATTTAACATTAATACAATATTACTATTCAATCATATGTGCTCGATTGCTCTCTGCAACCCCGTTGACAGTAACCCACCAGGTTCCTCTGTCCATGTAACTTTCCAGGCAAGAATACTGGTGTGGGTTGCCATTTCCTCCTCCAGGGGATCTTCCCCATCCAGGGATAGAACCCACAGATCCTGAGGCTCCTGCATTGGTAGGTGGATTCTGCCACCCGGGAAGCCATTCAACCAACAATCCCTCTTTAAATGTACCTGCTGCTGCTGCTGCTGCTAAGTCGCTTCAGTTGTGTCTGACTCTGTGCGACCCCATAGATGGCAGCCTACCAGGCTCCCCCATCCCTGGGATTCTCCAGGAAAGAACACTGGAGTGGGTTGCCATTTCCTTCTCCAATGCATGAAAGTGAAAAGTGAAAGTGAAGTTGCTCAGTTGTCCTTAATTATTTTTCTTCCTCTGGAATCCTCATTGACCCCAGGGACTGTAGCCCATGAGGCTCCTCTGTCCATGGGATTTCCTAGACAAGAATACAGGAGTGGGTTGCCATTTCCTCCTCCAAGAGATCTTCCCCACCCAGGAACTGAATCCACGTCTCCTGCGTCTCCAAGTTGCTTTGGTCTCCTTTAATCTAGGTCAGCACCCTAGCCTGTGTGCATGTGTATGTGTGTGATTTCATGACAACAACATTTTTGAACGGCCCAGTCTAGTAACATTTGTCAGGTTGTCTCTTCACGATAAGAGTTGGTTTAACCATTTTTGGCAGAGATTATATATGAACTCAGTGAGTGTGTCGCATTGGAAGGAATGTGACATTGGATCATCTGATTATGGGAGAAGTTAAATTTTATAATTTAGATAGTATCCACCAGATTTCTCCATTGTAAAGAATTTTTTTTCCATTGTAATTACTTAGTAACTTAACACTGTGTGAATATATGGTTCCCCAAAAGTTTGTCACCCAGTGCTTTTAGCATCTATTATTAGTTATTGCCTGAACTGATTACTATCATGGTGGTCACAAAGTGGTGCTTTTCCATTTCCATCATTCTTTTTACATCTGTTAGCTGACACTGTTTTGTTAGAAATGACCTTTCCTCTTATCTCCACAACCACTTTTAACTTTTTAAAGTATAAATATGGACTCATAAATGTGTTTTCATTCAATATGACACAATTAATTCTCGTCACTAATTTTTAGTCATCAAACTGTCCCAAGTTCAGCTAGTAGGAGCCCCTTCAAGTTGGCTTCTGTGTCCTTTCTGCATACCTCTTCTGTTTTTATGCACTTCTCTACACAAGAAGTTCCAAGTTCCCTTTGTACTTTCCTGCCTCTATCTTGACATCAGTCATTTCTCACAGAAACCCTGGCTCCATTTTATGGGGAATGGTATTTAGTAGGGCTGAATTTCTGTGACCAAAGTGGGTTACATTTCTTAATTATAATTTTGTTCTTTTGACATTCGATTTTTCTGTGTTGAAATAATACATCCCTGTAAAAACTAAAATATGGAGCATAATAATCATTTACATGTCAGGGTGAAAGTATTTATCAGCTTGTATATTTTATGAGATTGGAAACAGAGAGAATGAGGACACCAGACAAGGGAGGGAGGAGGTTGTGGGCGGTGGAGAGGTGAAACAGGTTCATGGATAGAAGGAAAGCTAATATCAATTACTTCTATTCTGGGAACCTTTGTGTAAACTATTTAAATTAATCCTTACAACAATCCTTATTTTTACAAATGAGGAAGTAACTTCCTCAAAGTTGTAATATGTATAACAGATAGTCTAGAACTAAAAACCCTTTTTGCTTGGCCGGAAAAGCCTCGTCTGTGCCTTCTATTACCCTAAGTTGTTCCCCAAGGCAAGCAAGGAGGTTGATGAGCTAAAAAGACAAGTTTCGCCTACTTCAGGTTTGAAGCAGAGTAATTTATGGTCCAGCTGCTTACCCTGTTTCACTTGAAGTGGTTTGTTGTGACTTGCATGCATAGCCACCCTCACAAATACTGTCCTTCAGTTGAGAATAAGGTTCAGACGTTTTTCCGGTGCTCAGGAAGTCTGTGGGCAACAATTCGATTTCATTTGCTTTCATTGTTGATTCAAAAAGAACAGATAGGCATCTCAAATTGAATGTTTCTCAGTTGGATTATTTATTCCAAGTCCTGACTGTTGCCAGAAGTTTGTCTAGTGGTGGGAAAGCTTGTTGAAGGCTTGTAAGAGAGAACTGAGGCAAGTTACCTGAAAAACAAGGTTAGGAACAAAGCCCGCAAGAACATGCTTGTCTTCCCTTCTTATTAATACATTGGTCAACTCCCGAATTCTCTTAGTTCACAGTTTTCTCACTGTAAATGGGGATAATAGCTTCCTTGCCTGAAGAAAGGAGGCAGAATACCTAGGACATCAATAACCATGCAGTAAGTGTCTTCTATTCAGTTCAGCTCAGTTCAGTCGCTCAGTTGTGTCCGGCCCTTTGACACCCCACCGACAGCACCAGGCTTGCCTGTCCTTCACCAATTCCTGGAGCTTGTTCAAACTCACGTCCATTGAGTCGGTGATGCCATCCAACCATTTCATCCTAGTTGTCCCCTTCTCCTCCTGCCCTCAATCTTTCCCAGCATCAGGGTCTTTTCCAATGAGTCAGTTCTTCACATCAGGTGGCCAAAGTATTGGAGTTTCAGCTTCAGCATCAGTCCTTCCAGTGAACATTCAGGACTGATTTCCTTTAGGATGGACTGGTTGGATCTCCTTGCAGTCCAAGGGACTCTCAAGAATCTTCTCCAACACCACAGTTCAAAAGCATCCATTCTTCGGTGCTCAGCTTTTTTTATGGTCCAGCTCTCACATCCATGAGCTTCCCTGGTGGCTCAGAGGTTAAAGAGTCTGCCTCCAATGCAGGAAACCCAGGTTCAATCCCTGGGTCAGGAAGATCCCCTGGAGAAGGAAATGGCAACCCACTCCAGTATTTTTGTCTGGAGAATCCCATGGACAGAGGAGCTTGGTAGGCTACAGTCCACGGGGTCACAAAGAGTCGGACACGACTGAGTGACTTCACTTCACTTCACTTCTCACATCCATACATGACTACTGGAAAAACCATAGCCTTGACTAGACAGACTTTTGTTGGCAAAGTAATGTTTCCACTTTATAATATGCTGTCTAGATTTGTTATAGCTTTTCTTCCAAGGAGCAAGCATCTTTGAATTTCATGACTGCAGTCAACATCTGCAGTGATTTTGGAGCTCAAGAAAATAAAGTCCATCACTGTTTCCATTATTTCCCCATTTATTTGTCATGAAGTGATGGAATTGGATGCCATGATCTTAGTTTTTTGAATGTTGATTTTTAAGCCAGCTTTTTCACTCTGCTCTTCCACTTTCATCAAGAGGCTCTTTGTTTCCTCTTCACTTTCTGCAATAAGGGTGGTGTCATCTGCATATCTGAGGTTATTAATATTTCTCCTGGCAATTTTGATTCCAGCTTGTGCTTCATCCAGTCCAGCATTTCGCATGATGTACTCTGCATATAAGGTAAATAAGCAGGATGACAATATATAGCCTTGATATACTCCTTTCCCAATTTGAAACCAGTCCGTTGTTCCATGTCAGGTTCTAACTGTTGCTTCTTGACCTGCATACAGATTTCTCAGGAGGCAGGTAAGATGGTCTGATATTCCCATCTCTTTAAGAATTTTCCACAGTTTGTTGTCATCCACACAGTCAAAGGCTTCAGCATAGTCAATGAAGCCTAAAGTAGATGTTTTGATGGAATTCAACTGCTTTTTCTATGATCCAATGGATGTTGGCAATTTGATCTCTGAACATTTTCTTTGACACTGAAAATGTGGAGAACTATAAGGCAAAGTATCTACTCTTACTATGCTGGCCATCTAGTTGGGGATGCTGAACTTGCATATGAAAAGGAACAAATAAATTTTATAACACAGCATGTGAGTGTCAAAGACAAGGGAAATGATTAATTACCAAGGACAGTATTATGTACCAATTTAAAATAATAATGAAATACAACTTTCGTTTTTACAACCAATGTTTTAGAAATGAAGTAAGAAACAAGGGAAGAAGAGACAAAGGAAAATGGAACAAATGAAGAGGGGAGGGAGAAAGGAAAGAAGAAAAAAGAGGGTGAGCAATAATGATAACTACATAGGTTAAAAAGTCAGTATTAATGTATTTTTACTTTGTAACTCCTTGTTTTTCCTATAAAATAATTATTGTAAGTCTATGTTGATGGGTATACAATGCATAAAAGGTAACGTGACAATAACATAAAGGGAGGATCAAATTGTATAGGAACAAACATTTTCTACATAATTGAAGCTTAATTGACACTAATTCAAACTAGACTGTTATGAATCAAAATGCTACTTGCAATCTCTAGGGAAACCACTAAGAAATAACTTTAAAATGTGTAGAAAAAAAGAGAAAGGAACCAAAATGGTTCACTAAAAAATACATATTGAACATGAAACAAGGCAGTCATGGAGTTGAGGAACAAGAAAAGATATAAGACATGTAGAGAACCTATGCAAAATAGAAATCCTCCCCTATCTGTAATTACATTGAAGGAAAATGAAATTGAAACTTCAAAAAAAAAAAAAGGCAAAATGTTTTCTAAAAACATGATCCAATCATATGCTATCTATGAGATTCACCTTACATTCAAAGGTAAGCAAGGTTGAAAATTTAGAGATATGAAAAAATATTCCATGCAAACACTAATCAAAACACAGGTGGATTGTCTATATTAATATCAGACAAAATAGAGTTTGAGAAAAATTATTATAAAAGATAAAAGGCCATTGCATAGTGATAAAAAGATCAATCCATTAAGAAGACATATTAAGTATAAACACATAAATCGAGCCACAAAATATATGAAGCAAAAACTAACAATTAAAGCACCAAACAGTAATAGTAGAACACATATATACCCCACTTTCAGTGATGGATGGAATAACTACACAGAAATCAGCAAGGAAACAGAAGACTTGAACAACGTTATAAGCCAACTAGAGCTAAGAGACATATACAGAACAGAACACCCAACAACAGCAGAAAGAGCTTGTGGAACATTCTCCAGGAAAGACCATATATTAGGCCACAAAATACATTTCAATACATTTAAAAAGACCAATAACATACAAAACATGTTTCCTGACCACAATGGAACAAAATGAGAAATTAGTGTAGAAGTCCTAGAAGAAAACACAGGAGAAACGCTCATGACATTGGGTTTGGCAATGATTCTTGCATAACACACCAAAAGCACAAGCAACAAAAGCAAAAATACAGATGTAACCACACTAAAAATCTTCTGCACAGTGAAGGAAACAGGGTGAAAAGATAGAATATAGAGAAGGAAAAATATTTTAAAACCATGTATCTGATAAGAGATTAGTATCCAAAATATACAAGGAACTGCTACAACTCAACAGCCAAAAAAAAAAAAAGATTAAAAAATGGGCAAGGAACTTGAATAAACATTTCTCCAAAGATAGGCAACTGGTTAATAGGCATATGAAAAGATGCTCAGCATCATTAATCACCAGGGAAATGCAAATCAAAGTCACAATTAGATATCACTCACACTTCAGTACTCTTGCCTGGAAAATCCCATGGACAGAGGAGCCTGGTGGGCTGCAGTCCATGGGGTCACTGAGGGTTGGACACGACTGAGCGACTTCACTTTCACTTTTCACTTGCATGCATTGGAGAAGGAAATGGCAAGCCACTCCAGTGTTCTTGCCTGGAGAATCCCAGGGACAGGGAGCCTCGTGGGCTGCTGTCTATGGGGTTGCACAGAGTCGGACACGACTGAAGTGACTTAGCAGCAGCACACTTGTTAGGATAGCTATTATAAATATATTTCAAAGGTAATGAGTGTTAGTAAGGAGGTGGAGAAATTGGAATTCTTGTACACTTTTGGTAGATGTAAGATATATAAAAGGGTGAGCCTCTATGGAAAACAGTATAGAGTTTCTTTAAAAAATTAAAATTAGACTTACCAGGGGACCATATATCAAAATAAACTGGATTCAGGATCTCCACAAGATATATGCATTCCAAAGTTCTTTGCATTATTGACAATAACCAAGATATAGAAACAACCTAAATATCCAACAACAGATGAAAGAAAATGTGATATATGCATACAATGGAATATTGTTCAACCTTAAAAAAGAAGGAAATCCTGCCATATGTGACAGTATAGATAAACCTAGAGGACACTATGCTAAGTGAAACAACCCAGTCGCAGGGGATAAATACTGCCTGATTTCAGCTGGACGAGGTATTTAAAACTGCCGACCTCATAGAAACAGAGAATATAATGATGGCTGCCAGGGGCTGGAGGGAGGGGAAAATGGGACGGCACAGTTGAACAGGTATAAAGTTTCAGTGTTGCCACCTGAAAAACTTCTAGAGATCTGCTGTACAACACTCTGCCTATAGTTAACCTATAATAGTACTGTATTGTGCACTTAAAGTTTATTAACAGAGTAGATAGATGTTTAGCGTTAACACACAAAAAGTCCTTCTTAAAAGATAGATAGAAGAAAAAGAAAGAAAGGTGCAAAGGAAAGAAGGGAATAAGGGAGGAAGATAACAAACAGGAGAAGTGTCAAATTCACAAATATATGGAAATTAAACAACACACTAACCAATGGGTCAAAAATGAAATCACAAGAAATTAGAAAATACTGTGAGATGAATGAAAAAGAAAACATAACACACCAAAACTATTGGGATGCAGTTAAAGTAGTTGGTAGTGTTGTAGCCACACGTTCCAAGAAACAAACTCACTCAGAAGGACAGTGCAGATAGTGGAGTGCAGTTTATTATACCAGCGGGCCCCAGGCAGAGTCTCCTCTTAGCCAAGGACCCAAACCAGTTTTTGGGAAAACCTTATATATCCTAAGTGTATGTGCACAAACGCCCTCCCCAAATTCCCTGAAACTAGTCTGAACAAAGGAAAAAGAAAGATACAATCAAAGTTAACCTGTGATTCATATGCCTTAAGCCTAGGTAGTTAACAGTAGACAATTATCAATAGGCCTGTGGTCATACCCCAATAAGCATAATAGAATATATGATTCTATTCAGTTACACAGATAATTAGGGTATTCTTTTAGGCCAGGGAGAGTCTAGGTAGGAGCCCTGGGCTCTTCCTTCTGGGGGCCTGGTTTTCCAGTTGGTATGTCGTTTTCTTAGATACTGGGAATATAGCTCAAAGTCCACAGTCTGGCCCAAGACGGAGTCCTACTTTCAAGATAGAACCTGTTTTGTTTCCTCTTCCAATAGAAGAAAATTTGTGGTTCTAAAATGCTTACATTCAAAAAAAAAAAAAAAGAAAAGAAAAACCTTATTATCAATAATCTAAACTTCTAAGAAACTAGAAAAGAAAAATCCAAACTACCAAACTAAATCCAAAGCAAACAGAAAGAAAGAATGAAAATTTGAGTAGAGATAAATGAAATAGAAAAAAGATTCCATTAAAGATCAAAATGAATAAAATAACTTAGTATAACTAAGGAGGTATAAGACTCATACACTAAAGACAACAAAATATTGCTCAAAGAAATTGAAGAAGACCTAAATAAATGGAAGGGCATCCCACATTCATAGATTGGAAGACCTAATATAGTTAAGAGGCAATATTCCTTCCTGGTTCAGATGGTAAAGAATCCGCCTGCAATGCAGGAGACCTAAGTTTGATCCCTGGGTTAGGAAGATCCTCTGGAGAAGGGAATGGCTACCCACTCCAGTATTCTTGTCTGGAGAATTCAATGGAGAGAGGAGCCTGGAGGGTTACAGTCCGTGGGGTTACAAAGCGCTGGACATGACTGAGCAACTAACATTCACATTCCTCAAGTTGATGTACAGATTCAGTGTAATCTCTATCAAAATTCCAGCTGCCTTTTTGAATAATGGACAAGCTGATTATAAAAGTCACATGTAATTGCAAAGGATGCCAAATATCCAAAATCTTGAAAAAGGACAAAATTCTTCATATTTCTCTATTTCAAAACTTACTGCTAAGCTACAGTAACCAAAACACTGTTGTGCTGAAGTAAGGACTGACATACAGATCAATGGAATATAATTCAGAATCCAGAAGTAAACCCAAATATCTATAAGATACCAAGAACATTCAATGGGAGAAAGAATAGCCTTTTCAACTTACAGTCCTGGGACTGAAGGAGGAAGCAGACAGAACGGGCTCCATCTTGAAAGCAGGACTCCATCTTCGGCCAGACTGTGGACTTTGAGATATATGCCCAGTATCTATGGAAACGACATACCAACTAGAAAACCAGGCCCCCAGAAGGAAGAGCCTCAGGGCTCGTACCAAGACTCTCCCTGGCCTAAAAGAATACCTTAATTATCTGTATAACTGAATAGAATCATACATTCTATTATGTTTATTGGGGTATGACCACAGACCTATTGATAATTGTCCACTGTTAACTACCTAGGCTAAAGGCATGAGTCTTGGGTTAACTTTGATTGTATCTTTCTTTCCCTTTGTTCAGACTAGTTTCAGAGAATTTGGGGAGGTAGGTTTGAGCACGTACCCTAAGGGTATATAGTTCAGTTCAGTCGCTTAGTCGTGTCCGACTCTTTGTGACCCCATCAATCGCAGCACACCAGGCCTTCCTGTCCATCACCATCTCCGGAGTTTACTCAAACTCACGTCCATCAAGTTGGTGATGCCATCCAGCCATCTCATCCTCTGTCGTCCCCTTTTCCTCCTGCCCCAATCCCTCCCAGCATCAGAGTCTTTTCCAGTGAATCAACTCTTCGCAGGAGGTGGCCAAAGTACTGGAGTTTCAGCTTTAGCATCATTCCTTCCGAAGAACACCCAGGGCTGATCTCCTTCAGAATGGACTGGTTGGATCTCCTTGCAGTCCAAGGGACTCTCAAGAGTCTTCTCCAACACCACAGTTCAAAACCATCAATTCTTCAGTGTTGGGCTTCCTTCACAGCCCAACTCTCGCATCCATACACGACCACTGCAAAAACCATAGCTTTGACTAGGCGGACCTTAGTCGGCAAAGTAATGTCTCTGCTTTTCAATATGCTATCTAGGTTGGTCAGAACTTTTCTTCCGAGGAGTAAGCGTCTTTTAATTTCATGGCTGCAGTCACCATCTGCAGTGATTTTGGTATATATAAGGTTTTCACAAAAACTGGTCAGGGTCCTTGACTAAGAAGAGACTCTGCGTTGGACCCACTGGTGTAATAAACTGCACTCCACTGTCTGCATTGTCCTTCTGAGTGAGCTTGTTTTCTGGAACACGTGGCTACAACAGGACAACTGGATATCCACACAAAAGAATGAACTTAGATATCTACTTCTACCATATACAAAAAAATAATTCAAAATTAATCAAAAGGCCTAAATGTGAGCGCTAAAGTTCTACAGCTCTAGGAAAGAAACATAGTTGTAAATCTTCATGACTTTGGATTAGGCAATAGTTTCTTAAACATGATACCTAAAGCACAAGCAACAAAAGGAAAAAAGTAGATAATTTAGACTTTATGGGGGGTTCATGTTTGGGAATGCATGTAAGAATTAAAGATTTTAAAATTTAAAAATAAAAAAATAAAATTTAAAAATAAATAAATAAATAAATAAATAGAAAAAAAAATTTAAAACAGCACTTTTGTTCATCAAAGGACACTATCCTTTAAATAAAGACAACTATAGTATGAGAGAAAATGTTTGCATATCATCTATTTGTTAAGAGACTTGTATGCAGAATACATAAATAACTTGCCATACAACAACAAAAAGATCAAACCAATTTTTAAATGGACAAATGACCTGAATAGACACTTTTTCTAAAAAAGAAATTTTAATGGTCAATAAGCCCATATAAAGTTGCTCAAAATCATCAGTCAGTAGGAAAACACAATGAAAACCACAGTGAGATGCCACTTTACTCCCACTGGGATGGCTTCAAGCAAAACCAAGCCAAAACAAAACAAAACAGAAAATAACAAGCATCAATGAGGTGTGAAGAAATTAGAACACTCATACATTGCTGATAATAATGTAAAATGGTACATCCACAAACGCAGCTTAGTCATTCCTCAAAAAGTTAATTGTCTCATTAGCATGTGACCCAGCAATTCCACTCCTAGGTATGTATCCTGCAGAAAAATTGAAAACAGGTGTTTAAATAAAAACTTGTATGTGAATGTTGATACCAACACTATACACAATAGGCAAAAGGTAGTAATGACCCAGTATCTACCCACAGATGAATGGTTAGACAAAACACGGTATTTTGTGTACAATGAAGTGTTATTCAGCCATAAAAAGAAATGAAGTACCAAATCACTTTAATGTTTGGATGAACCTTGACAACATTATGGTAAGTGAAAGAAGGCAGACACAAAAGGCCACATATGCTGTGATTATATTCATAAGAAATGTCTGGAACAGGCAAATCCTTAGGAACAGATAGAAGATTAGTGGTTGCCAGGTGCTGGAGGGGGAGGGGAATGACTAGCGACTTCTCAATGGGCACAGCCTTTCCTTGTAGGCTGATGAGGATATTCTAGAATTAGATAGTGATAATGCTTGAAAAACATTGTGAATGTACTAAACACCACTGAACTGTATAATTTAAAATGATGAACAGGGTGTTGTTACATGAATTTCAGTTCGATTAAGAAAATACAGGAGGAGAGAGGAAGCATTTGATGATTCTTATCTTATTCCCAGTCTTATCCTAGGCATTTTGCATTTGTTTTCTCATCCATCCAAGTGGACCATAAATTCATTTGTCCATAAATAGGTCATGACTTAACTGAAGAGAATTTCCCAGCTGGAATTAAAACTTTAGAATTTGCACGATTCCACCTCCTCTGTGAAGCATCCCCTTAACTCTTCTAAGACAAAAAAAAAAAATTGTTTACAGATTTGGGAGCATTTTCCTACCTTTTTCCAGCTTCTAATAACTGCACATTTTACCCATTAGCTTTATTTTTTACATGTATTTTCTTTTACAGTGTGACATGTTCGTTGCCTGGTTTCTGAGCTCCTCAAGATCAGGACTGGTCCTTTGTGTTTACAGGTTTGTGCTCAGCATACTAGAGAAGGCAATGGCACCCCACTCCAGTACTCTTGCCTGGAAAATCCCATGGACAGAGGAGCCCAGTAGGCTGCAATCCATGGCGTCACGAAGAGTCGGACACAACTAAACAACTTCACTTTCACTTTTCACTTTCATGCATCGGAGAAGGACATGGCAACCCACTCCAGTGTTCTTTCTGGAGAATCCTATGGACAGGGGAGCCTGGTGGGCTGCCGTCTATGGGGTCGCACAGTCGGACACAACTGAAGCGATTTAGCAGCAGCAGCAGCAGCTCAGTATATAGTACACGCTCAATGAAGGTTTTCACTGGCCAGCTGGAATCACATATTTGGTTCCTGTAAATATACTACATTAATGGCTCCTAAAATAGCCATGCCTGTTTGACTTGCCTGTGCTACACTCAGCATCCATTTCCCAGAACGAAACTAGGTCACATCTGGGACGCATGAACAGTTTTAAGAAAGTTCCGTCTGAAATTCAAAACCCTTCAGTGTATATCAAATGTAATCAAGCTGATGATGCCAAAAAAACTGTAAAGGATTAAAACTTCACTTCATTATTACATTTTTGGTCTTTGCTCTTTTACTTCATTTAATAAGTTTTACAGCAACAGAACGATTTGCACATGTTAAAAACCAAAACAGGATGGAAATGGCAAAAAGAAAAGCAAAGCATTTCACTTTATGCATCTTTGTCTTTGTGAGTTCTCCCCTATCCTGTGGTTGTTTTGTACAAGGTCTGTCTGTTTGGTTATAGGGACAGCTTTTGGGCAAAAGATCTAAGACATCTCTGCCCTCCTGTTAAAACATGCATCAACAGAGAAAAAAAAAAAATAGATCTCTTTCTATAAAGAGATCCTGAGGATGAGAGTCTCTCCTGATGGGAGTAACATGTAGGATATTTCAGAAAGGGAAGCACTTGAAATTATGTGCCTGTTGTGTTTTCTAGGGACAACAGCAGAATTTGCTGTGTGGTCACAAACCTTTTGTTGACACTGTGCTGGAACACTCTTCATGAGTTCTTGTTATGGTCTCTCTTGTTTGTGATTCTTAAAGTATCTTTAATTTGAAAAGGAGACAAAGTACATCCTTTCTGATTGTACATCCTCGGAAAATTATAAATCATTCCCAAATCGAAAAGTGCATGAGCACACTAGGCATTCCATTAATTATGTTTATGTCCACTCACCCCTATCCCACCCCCAGGTATGTGAAATGGCACAAAGAAAATTCACATACTTGCTTTCTGCTGCATCATTTCTTTTTGAAATTTTTCTGAAACCTAGAACAATAGTTTACATCTTCATAAATGCTGGCATTTTGTTGTGGGTGTGCAGGTTAAACAGCCTGATTAATCCTGCTTATTCTTCTTTCTTCTGCTGACACTCCATACTGGGGAAAGGAGGTCATCTGATGGAAAGGATCAGAGTCCTATGCCTCAACTTCTTGTGTGTGAAATCTGTTCTCCTTTATCCTTCTCATACCCCTTACTTCAGATTTATCAGCATTTATTGAATATCTGCTATAAATATTGACTGGTCTATGGTTGGCCTATAGTTGCTGCTCAAAAATCAACTCTATTCAGTCAGGGCCCTGACCAGAAATAGAAGATATGCTCACATTGGGTTCTGGTGAGAATTTAATGAAGGGACTGCTTACAGAAATATGAATGGAGTTGGGGAAACCAACAGGTGATCCCGAGATACCCTGTGATAGCAATGTCAAGTAGGTGTCACCTCTTTTGGCCTAAAGAAGGAAGGGGAGGCCACAGTCTTGGAGCCTGGTGAGAGTTGACGGTCTGGAAGGTAGCTGCCCATCAGGAGGTACAGTTATAAAGGGACCAGCTACCAGAAGACTCTCGGCAATGAAGAGGTGGGGAGAGGTTTCTCCTTGTTGGTTGAATGGAATAGGAAGCCTGAGGGCAAAGGGAGCCCAGGCGATGCAGCCTGCAAGGCAGAGAAGTGAGGGGAATGGATCTAGGTGACCAAAGGGAAGATAAAGAATATGCTCACTTCACAGTTTAACTTCAGAATAATTGAGGAAGCAGCATTATTATCCAAAGTTTACAAATGAAGACACTGAGGCAGTCAAGTTTAAATAACTTGCTGAAGGTCACATGGCTACTAAGTGGCAGCCTGTGTGTGTGCATGCTACATCGCTTCAATTGTGTCCGACTCTGCAACCATTATGGACCTTAGGTAGCCTGCCAGGCTCCTCTGTCCATGGGATTCTCCAGGCAAGAATACTGGAGCGGGTTGCCATTTCCTCTCCCAGGACTAAGTGGAAGACCTAAAATTTAAATTATGCCTTCTAGTGCCACTTCTATTTCTTTATACTAAAATGTTTGTCCTTCTGTCCTTACACTTTACTTACACGACCAGCCTTATATTTTTGACAATGTGAGCCTTTTAAATGATTATGACTTTCATATTTAATTTGGTTGTTAGGAAATTCAATCAAATATTAAGCCCCCATTGCTAATTGTGCAGGATTTTGTGGCTTGCGTATCTCAGTGGCCTTACCTACCTTTTGCCTTGCTTTTTAAAATGTTTTTATATTACATATCTTTTTTGAAGAGGTGAAGGATAAACAAATGAATAAATGAGTAGCTAGTATGTGAATAACCTTGGAGATCTGTGCTTGATTAGCCTTTCCCCTAATACAGACCATCACTATATAGGGACTGCTAACGTTGACCTCCATTCTCAAACACACATATCTGTTAACTTTGTGGTAGAGTTGGCTTTATTATCACAGCCTTTTCCAATAAAGTATTCCTAGCAGCCACTACCCATCAATTAATATTGACAGCGGAGTTGAAACCTATTTGCTATGCCTGGTGTAATACGACCAGTAAATTAACCAACAGTTCTTCAAGACCTCTAATATGGAAATGCCCTACTGAGAAAGTGGCTTTTATGTTTAATCGCAGACATCCTGAGAGCCTTTTATTTAAGCCCACTGTATGTGATGCATGTCATTATAGTCTGACTGCTTCTCATGCTTTAAATACTTTAGTAAAAGGCAATATGTGTAATATATGAGTGCACTCCTTCTTCAAATAATTTTTCTTCTTTAGACTCAAGTATGTGGCATTATTCCAATGATATCTCAAGTGGTTATTTTAAAACGTTGCTTGCTGTTGTTTTTTTTTTTATCATCCTAGATAAAGGCCTCTTTGGCCTTGTTAGCGTTGTTAAAGCTGCCAGGTCACAATAACATTATCTCACATCCTGAAGCAGCACGACAACACTATTCAGAAAGGAGTGGAACTCATTTAAGCAATTTGAGACTTGGATTTCATTCAAGTGCATTTAGTGAAAGTTTCAAAGGACTATTATTATGAAGCCTTGCCCGTGAGTTTGTAATGGCACTGGAACAGTATAACAATCAAAATATTACAGATAATAGCAGTTTCATGGTTAGATAGCATCACCAACTCAGTGGTCATGAATTTGAGCAAACTCTGGGAGATGGTGAAGGACAGAGGAGCCTGGCATGCAGCAGTTCATGGGGTCGCAAGGAATTGGACATAGCGAATGAAAAACAACAAAAGTAGTTTCTTAGAGTTCCATACATACTGGTAGATTTTAATGTGTTTTCACCTATGTTATCTCATAATCTCCAAATGGAGCTTTAACAAGGTTCATACTAACGCACATATTTAACTGTAGGTATAAAAACGTATAAACAAAAGGAGTGTAAGTCTGTGGAGAATCTACCCACACTCACTGATCAGAATCATTAATATGTTCCTTAATCAAACCATTCACCTTCTACTCTGTTGTGTGAAACAGGTTCACTGACCTGTGAGCTTTGATCATGAGAAATAATTATTCTTTTACCCCAGTGAAAGCCTGAGCACTTTTTCTTTCTCCTCCAAGTCCAGTTTATGAAACTTTGACATTGACACAGATGCAGCTACTTCTGATTCAGTGATAGTCTGTTCTTTGATATGTTTGAGGACTAAAACTAAGAAAATGTTCAGGATTCTGACACCTTCCAATGTAGAATCTTCCTGGTAGTTCTTCTTTCCATGTTCGTACTATTCCTCCATTTGTTTCAAAGATGAACAACAGATATTTGATGATGTTTTCACATTTTAAAAATTGCTTTCCCTTGTAACACCTCATTATTTTTCCATATCACCCTGTGTAGTGGATATCAAGGTTCATACTTTACCAATGAAGATATTAATGCTCTGGCATTCAGAGCTAGATCAGGTATGGGAGAGTCAGCTGAGCCAATGGTGCCATAATCATTGGTGTTCATCATTTACTGTTGATTTTAAAATATCTGTTGTTCATCTCTGTGTGTCCCACACAATAGCAGACATGGGGAGCAATACACAGATACACACAACACTTTGGGACATGTCCTCCAAGCCCCAGGAGTAACTTACTTGTAAGGGAAGACCTCCAGTTCTTTCCAAGGGCTGCTTTTTCTGCCTAGAAGTTTCTTCCTAACTCTTCTTAACTCTTCTTAATTTCTCTAAAATTCATGAATTGAGTGGCAGGTCTGTATTTACTGCTGTATTCCTGTCGTCACTGCTGTCATTCCCGTCACTGCTGTATTTCTGTCCCTGCAGTAACTTCACTTCCTTGCTGCCCTGTTGTAACTACAGCTCACATTTCTCTTGCTTTGGAGTCCTACTGCCATTTCCGCTTCTGATTCTGAAATAAACTCCAGAAAACAGGTGATACAGAAGGACTCAAAAGTCTTTTTCTGGGACAGTTTGTCATGTTACTTGGCTTGGGCCCAATGTCAGGCCAGAAGAAGTGATCAGGACAATACTAAGAACTAAACACAAAACCTGGGGTTTTCTGCTGAGTCACCGTGAGAATCCAGAACAGTTGGGGTCCAGCTGGGATTGCCAAAGTGGACACTGAGCAGAAGTGACTGAGCAAAGTGACTGTGTGCTCCCGGGTCATCGCCAACGTAACTTCCCTGCAGGAGATAAGCTGAGTCTGAAAGATTGAGAGGAGTTGGGGTGATTAGAAATTGTAAAGAGGTTTATTGAAGTCAAAATGTCTCAAAAAATCCAAGGCAGGTCTGTGGTAGAGATGCAAGGAGATGAAATGACATGAACCATTTGGGAGTTGATTAAAGAGAAACTCATTTTTCCCTACGTGGAACTGGACCTGCACAGCTACAATTTAGGCATAGAGAATCACGATGCCACCAATGACCAGGTCACCAAGGACGCTGCAGAAGCTATAAAGAAGTACAACGTTAGTGTTGTGTGCCACCATCACCCCCAATGAGAAGAGAGTGGAGGAGTTCAAGTTGAAACAAATGTGGAAATCTCCAAATGGCACCATCTGAAATATCCTGGGTGGCACTGTCTTCAGGGAAGCTATTATCTGGAAAAATATACCCCAGCTTGTGAGCGGATGGGTAAAACCCATTATCATAGGTCGTCATGCTTATGGGGATCAACATAGAGCCACCGATTTTGTTGTGCCGGGGCCTGGAAAAGTAAAGATATCCTACATGCCAAGCGATGGATCCCCCAAAATGGTATACTTAGTACATAATTTCACAGAGAGTGGTGGTGTTGCCATGGGGATGTACAATCTAGATAAGTCAATCGAAGATTTTGCACACAGTTCTTTTCAGATGGCTTTGTTTAAGAATTGGCCTTTGTATCTGAGCACCAAAAACACTATTTTGAAGAAATACGATGGAGGTTTTAAAGACATCTTTCAGGAGATATATGACAAGCAGTACAAATCTGAGTTTGAAGCTCAGAGTATCTGGTATGAGCACAGGCTCATTGATGACATGGTGGCCCAAACTATGAAGTCGGAGGGGGGCTTCATTTGGGCCTGTGGAACTATGATGGGGACGTGCAGTCAGACTCCATGGCCCAAGGTTATGGCTCTCTTGGCGTGATGACCAGTGTGCTGATTTGTCCAAACGGCAAGACAGTAGAAGAAGAGGCTGCCCACGGGACTGTAACCCGTCACTACTGAATGTACCAGAAAGGACAGGAGACATCCACCAATCCCATTACTTCAATTTTTGCCTGGACCAGAGACTTAGCCCACAGAGCTAAGCTTGATAACAAAGAGCTCAGCTTTTCAGCAAAGGCTTTGGAAGAAATCTGTATTGAGATCATTGAGGCTGGCTTCATGACCAAGGACTTAGCTGCATGTATTAAAGGGTTACCCAACGTGCAGTGTTCTGACTACTTGCATACTTCTTAGTTCATGGATAAACTCAGACAGAACCTGCAGTTAAAACTAGTCCAGGCAAAACTTTAAGATCATTTCTTGTCTTTGGAGGATTTTTTTTTTTTTCTGGTAACTAGGGTCTACTGGTTTACATTTGTCTCTATAACTCTCATGGGTAAAGGCAAAATCAATGTTGTGATTTGTTTAGAAGCCAGAGTTTATCTTTTCTATAAGTTTACAGTCTTTTTCTTATGCATACAGTTATGCCACCTTTGTGAACATGGCCAGGGACTTTAAAAAAAATTTTATTTTCTACTAATAGCGTAAGAATTATTATTTTTTCTTTTTTTCTTTTATTATTTTATTTTTAAAATATAAATTTATTTATTTTAATTGGAAGTTAATTACTTTACAATATTGTATTGGTTTTCCCATACATCAACATGAATCCACCACAGGTATACACGTGGAACCCCCCTCCCTCTTCCTTCCCCGTACCATCCCTCTGGGTCGTCTCAGTGCACCAGCCCCAAGCAACCAGTATCATGCATCGAACCTGGACTGGTGATTCATTTTATATATGATATTATACATGTTTCAATGCCATTCTTCCAAATCATCCCACCCTCTCCCTCTCCCTCAGAGTCCAAAAGACTGTTCTATACATCTATGTCTCTTTTGCTGTCTCACATACAGAGTTACCATTACCATCTTTCTAAATTTCATATATATACATTAGTATAGTGTATTGGTGTTTTTCTTTCTGGCTTGCTTCACTCTGTATAATACGCTCCAGTTTTCATCCACCTCATTAGAACTGATTCAAATGTATTATTTTTAACGGCTGAGTAATACTCCATTGTGTATATGTACCACAGCTTTCTTATCCATTCATCTGCTGATGGACATCTAGGTTGCTTCCATGTCCTGGCTATTATAAACAATGCTGCGATGAACATTGGGGCACACGTGTCTCTTTCGATTATGGTTTCCTCAGTGTGTATGCCCAGAAGTGGGATTTCTGGGTCAGAAGGCAGTTCTATTTCCAGTTTTTAAAGGAATCTCCACACTGTTCTCCATAGTGGCTGTACTAGTTTGCATTCCCACCAACAGTGTAAGAGGGTTCCCTTTTCTCCACATCCTCTCCAGCATTTATTCACAGAGCTAGAACAAATAATTTCACAATTTGTATGGAAATACAAAAAACCTCAAATAGCCAAAGCAATCTTGAGAAAGAAGAATGGAACTAGAGGAATCAACCTGCCTGACTTCAGGCTCTACTACAAAGCCACAGTCATCAAGACAGTATGGTACTGGCACAAAGAGAGAAATATAGATCAATGGAACAAAATAGAAAGCCCAGAGATAAATCCACACACCTATGGACACCTTATCTTTGACAAAGGAGGCAAGAATATACAGTGGATTAAAGACAATCTCTTTAACAAGTGGTGCTGGGAAAACTGGTCAACCGCTTGTAAAAGAATGAAACTAGAACATTTTCTAACACCATACACAAAAATAAACTCAAGTGGATTAAAGATCTAAACGTAAGACCAGAAACTATAAAACTAGAGGAGAACATAGGCAAAACACTCTCTGACATAAATCACAGCAAGATCCTCTATGACCCATCTCCCAGAATACTGGAAATAAAAGCAAAAACAAATAAGTGGGACCTAATTAAACTTAAAAGCTTCGCACAACAAAGGAAACTATAAGCAAGGTGAAAAGACAGCCTTCAGAATGGGAGAAAATAATAGCAAATGAAGCAACTGACAAACAACTAATCTCAAAAATATACAAGCAACTCCTGCAGCTCAATTCCAGAAAAATAAACGACCCAATAAAAAAAAATGGGCCAAAAAACTAAATAGACATTTCTGCAAAGAAGACATACAGATGGCTAACAAACACATGAAAAGATGCTCAACATCACTCATTATCAGAGAAATGCAAATCAAAACCACAAGGAGGTACCATTTCACGCCAGTCAGAATGGCTGTGATCCAAAAGTCTACAAGGAATTATTTTTCATGTCCACTTGTACTCACTGTCACTTTTTCTCATGTGCTGAGATCAATGACCAAAATGAACAGTGCTCAAAAGGATAAACTATAGCCACAGCATTATCCCCTGAAATTGTATAAAGTAGAGTTTCATTCCCTTTCCTGCTTTCCATGGTCTGGGGCCCTGGGTCATTCTAATGTGACAGACATCTCATTGGTTGCAGTAGAAGCTGTATGTTAGACTTGCACATGATTTGAAATGAAGAGCATGGCCGTAACTAAAACCTGTTGAAGACTCATCTTTGTAAAGAGCTCTAGTTGAATCTTCTAAAAATACTAAATATTTTTGAGCTCCTTGGAGAATCCAGAAGTAATACTACCTGGGGGGAGGGGGTGTTTGTCCTCTGTGTTTGTGTCCTCCTCCTGGCCTTGTGTGGCCTAAGTATTATGCCACCTTGAACAGCATGCTTCGTCCAAGTGCAATAATACAAGCTGCACCTTTTTTTTTTTTTTTTGACTTCTGCTGGCCTCTTTTATTTCCTTTATGTAAATGTGATTTTTCAGAAGTTGATTGTAAACACTATTCTAGTCCTGTTCTTCATGTAAACTATCGATATTAATTAAAATTCAGTGCTAACGAAAAAAAACCCTCAAAACCTGATAAAATTCACCAATTTAGTAAAAAATTAACCAGTTTCTAATTTTTTCTTTACTAGAAATAGTAGAATCATAAATCATACAGTTGCAAATCGAGATTTTCAGTTACATTAATTGGTAATGCTCAGGATATAATATCTACGACAAAGTTAGAAGAAATGTATTGTTTTCAAAATAAGTAAAACAAATTTTAAAGGGTTAACAAAAGGAAATATCATAACTCCATGATAATGTTCTGATGTTGTTACACAGATGTAATCTAAGAAATACCATGTACATGTTTAATGCTATGAAACTTGTTTCCATCATTATCTTCTAATCAAACATCTCTAGATATCTGGCATGAGCACTGGGAATGGTGCACTGAGTGCACTCAGCAAACATTTTTGAAATGAATGAATACATATATGACGACTGATCCTTGACAAAAAATTTATGGTGTAGAAAGTGGGACATTTTTCAGTAATTATGCCTTTGGAACCTCATAACAGCCTAGTGGTTTGGATAGAAGGATAACTACAAACTCTATCTTAAAAATAAAAGAAGGGCAATTCAGAAGGACTAATTGATTTGTCTGAGTTCACACCCGGTATGTAATAGAGCTGTCTTTTAAATCCAAGTTTTGGTGCTGATGCTTTTCTAACTTGACCTTCAAACTTAAGTTTATGTACAGTATAAGGACTGAGAATTCTTTAACAAGTCAACTGGCACTCCATAAATTTGTAAAATGTCAAAATAAAATTGTTCTAATTTTTAAAAATTAGACTCATTAATCTAAATAAACATAGACACCATTAAAATAAATTTAGAATCTGCGAATAATTGAACACATTGTCTTAGGACTAAAATGGGAGGAAACCACAGGTGTGTCTAATAAAAACAATCATGCTGTTAGCGAAATGTCAGCATCTCTTGGTCTGAAGGACTAAGTAATTATCACAAGAGGAAAGGAAAAATAAACTGTAATTAAGCAATGACTGTAATGGTGTTCTTCTGGTGATAATTGTTTGTCTTTATTGCATTCCAGCAGTTCTACTCCATAGATGATATAAAACCTACTATTTTCATTTCAATAGTTACATTTGATCCATGCATTTTTAAATCTATGATTTTAATAAACAAATTGCTTTCTTAAGGTATTTTACGCTTAGCAAACATTTACTTTTACATAAGGCACAATGAACATTTTAAATAACCAGTACCCCATTATTTAACAAAAACAACAGACCATTGTTAATTCATTTGGCCCAATAATCAACAAACATTAACAACTCTGCAGTAATTAGAGCTGTTCAGAGAAGCAGAGCAATGTCAGGAGCTGTGTTGATGAAATCCTCAGGCTGAGGCTCGTAGTGGTGCCAGAGAGAAAATTCTAGGCTCGAGTAGTAGGATAGCCTTCTTATTTCTTTGTTCATTAAAAAAAATATATATATATATATTGTAACGGCCCTCACTTCAAAAAATATCTTCAATTTGTAAAAGTACAGATATAATCAACTATCTGAACAGTCATTATAATCAACCAATCAGTAAAACAGGAGAGGAGAAATTATTTTATCATGAATTCACAGGAAAATACAACTCAGTGTGTATCATAGATGATCCTGAACTTCTTAGCAACTGAGCAACAGAAGGAAACATTATTCTTACTATTCAGCAGAGCCTGGAGTTCTGTGAG
This sequence comes from Ovis aries, assembly GCF_016772045.2. Taxonomy (NCBI): domain Eukaryota; kingdom Metazoa; phylum Chordata; class Mammalia; order Artiodactyla; family Bovidae; genus Ovis; species Ovis aries. The sequence goes on along the minus strand of NC_056054.1, from coordinate 34,690,938 downwards.
GCACTGGATATAAGTCTGTTCATGGGAAAGGCTTTACATAATAATGTAAAGGAGAGCACACTTTACAACAAAAGCATACAGGTATCCCTCATATGACTGCATTTCATAGATATGGCCTTGGTGAAATCCAAAGCAAACTGGAAAGATAAGACTGTGGCATGGACCACAGTGATATGGCTTCCTGGGGATGAGTGCCAGCAGAAACAAGCTTATAGGAGAGGGGGGAAGGAGAGCTGAGGCAGTTGGGGGTGGTTCCCACTTCACAGAGGCATACATTTCTATGTGAACCAGGAGGCAACTCCCTCCCTATTTGAAGCCCTTCAAAGATAACCCATTGCATTCATGACAAAACCTGAAATTCTCATCATGGCCTTCGAGGCCATACATGATTCATCCTCTGCCCATGTACAGTTACATTTCCCTTGGATCTCTTTGCTCTCACCATGATGGATCCTTTCCACTTTTGCAAATGCAAGAGCTCTTCCTACACAGTATTTCTTCAGAGGCTGCTCCTTCTGCCTGAAATGCTCTCTCCTTGCCTTTTTTGCCTGGCTAATTCTTATTCAATTTTGGAAAACTCAGCAGTGGCCATAGGACTGGAAAAGGTCAGTTTTCATTCCAATTCCAAAGAAAGGCAATGTCAAAGAATGCTCAAACTACCGCACAGTTGCACTCATCTCACGTGCTAGTAAAGTAATGCTCAAAATTCTCCAAGCCAGGCTTCAGCAATATGTGAACTGTGAACTCCCTGATGTTCAAGCTGGTTTTAGAAAAGGCAGAGGAACCAGAGATCAAATTGCCAACATCCGCTGGATCATGGAAAAAGCAAGAGAGTTCCAGAAAAACATCTATTTCTGCTTTATTGACTATGCCAAAGCCTTTGACTGTGTGGATCACAATCAACTGTGGAAAATTCTGAGAGAGATGGGAATACCAGACCACCTGACCTACCTCTTGAGAAATCTGTATGCAGGTCAGGAAGCAACAGTTAGAACTGGACATGGAACAACAGACTGGTTCCAAATAGGAAAAGGAGTACGTCAAGGCTGTATATTGTCACCCTGCTTATTTAACTTATACGCAGAGTACATCATGAGAAATGCTGGACTGGAAGAAACACAAGCTGGAATCAAGATTGCTGGGAGAAATATCAATAACCTCAGATACGCAGATGACACCACCCTTATTGCAGAAAGTGAAGAGGAGCTAAAAAGCCTCTTGATGAAAGTGAAAGAGGAGAGTGAAAAAGTTGGCTTAAAGCTCAACATTCAGAAAACGAAGATCATGGCATCCGGTCCCATCACTTCATGGGAAATAGATGGGGAAACAGTAGAAACAGTGTCAGACTTTATCTTTTTGGGCTCCAGAATCACTGCAGATGGTGACTATAGCCATGAAATTAAAAGACGCTTACTCCTTGGAAGAAAAGTTATGACCAACCTAGATAGTATATTCAAAAGCAGAGACATTACTTTGCCGACTAAGGTCCAGCTAGTCAAGGCTATGGTTTTCCTGTGGTCATGTATGGATGTGAGAGTTGGACTATGAAGAAGGCTGAGCGCCGAAGAATTGATGCTTTTGAAGTGTGTTGTGCCTTGCCTCGTTTATAGTAAATAACACCTGTAATTCCTTTAAATAGAATGTGGCATTTTTCTTCATAGCTTATGTGTAACAACCTATTTGTGCTTTCATTTACTTTAATTCTTCTTATGTGTATACGCATGGAGTAGTATGCATACATACGTATATTATCTAGCACCAAGAGAACCTAGAACCACATCTAGCACCCACATCTTGGTTTCTAACATCTTTCTCAATATAAGGAGTAAGGGATCCTTGGACAAATGATGATTCTAGGGGCAGAGAGAATGTATCCGAGCCTCGAGTAGCATCTCATAGTGACAGAAAACAATCAAGTGCTTTTAAAAGTGGTGATATGTGAAAAGGACATAGCAGTCAACCTCAAAGAGCTCCCAATGTCCAAAGTCGGAACAGTTTTGCAACAGAATATTGATAAATGCAATAACTATAGTACTGAGTTATAATTTAAAGAGTAAAACAATAATCTATGAAGCCATACTGATATATGTGATCAAATAAATAAATGATTGAAGGATAAGAGACAAATGTTTCTTACAGAAGAATTGCAAATAATAAGGGAAGTTGCTCTCCCACACCTGGAGATAAAACTTAATTCCTCTCGCCCTGAGTGTAGGCTACACTTAGTCACTCCCCTTCTAACTAATAGAATATGAAAATAGTTACTATAAAAATAGTAACTTTACAGTAGAGAAATATGACATACACCACCTTCACTGAATGATCAAGGTTAACATCACTGGCGATAAATCATGTTTATAACATGTATCCTTGACATGATGTGAGAAGGGCACTGCACCTTTAGATTATTCGTCCAAAAAGTCCATAACTCCAGTCTATTGTGAGAAAACATCAGACAAACCCAAACTAGGGGATTTCATACAAGCTACCTAATCTTTAATTTTCAAGAGTCTCAAGGTCATAAAAGAAAAAAGAAGTCTGAGAAACTGGCACAGATTGGAGGAGAGTAGGAAGACATTGCTGACTAAATGCAATGTTTTGTCCTATGTGGAATCCTGGAACAAAAATATTAGTGGAAAAGCTGGTAAAGCAAAGCAAAGCAAAGTGAAGTCGCTCAGTCGTGTCTGACTCTTTGTGACTCCATGGACTGTAGCCTACCAGGCTCCTCAATCTATGGAATTCTCCAGGCAAGAATACTGGAGTGGGTTGCCATTTCCTTCTCCAGGGGATCTTCCAGACCCAGGGATTGAACCTGGGTCTTCCTCATTACAGGCAGACACTTTAAAAGCTGGTGAAGTCTATTAAAATCTATAGTTTAGTTAGGAGTATCGCACCAATGTTAACGCTTAGTGATAAACATTCTATGGTTATGTTAGATGTTAGCATTAGGGTAGATGGGGGTAGCATATACTGGTACTCTCTGCACTATTTGCAACTGTTCTGTAAAACTATTCCAAAATGAGAAGCTAAAAATATCTTCCTCCGCAGAACTCCATCAGCAGGAATCATCTCGGCAGTGTATCCATTCCTAGAAGAGAATGCTGTTATCCAGATATGCTGGATAAGACTTTGGTTTCCAGAGCCTGGGTGTATATTTAATTCCTGTCCTGGCCACTCAAGAGCTATGTATGAACAAGTTTCTTAAGTATTCCATGTTTCAATATTCTCGTCTGTAAAACAGAAGATAGGTGGCTATGAGAATGGCAGGGTTTAATATGTATAAAACACAAACAACAGTGGAGGGTTAGTTATCATTGATTTAATTCCCATTCAATATGTCATTGTTGAATGATTGAAGAATGAATGATGCAAGGTTTTTGCTCAAAGGGAGTTGTGATTCAATTAAAGTCAGAGAGAGTTTGGAGAAGAAGCTGAGAGCACAATGTGGAGGCTCCATGAGGCACAGTGGAGGGGTTGGCATAAAGATGGCACAAGTACAAGAATAAATTGTGGGGGTGGGGGGGTGGGGCAGTGAAACAAGGAGCAATACTGATATGGAAGTGTGTCTGAGTGCCCTGAATTCTGATTAACAGTGAGGAGCGAGTAGTCTCTCTAGGGCATGCTGCCTTAGGTAGGTTCTTCACTTGAACCCCACTCTGCTCTGTATTTGCAGGAGGCTGTTCCCTGCAGGCTGCATTTCTCAGCCTTCCATTTCTGCTGGTTTCCAGCTCAATATGGTCAATTGGGCTTCCCAGGTAGCTCTGTTGGTAAAGAATCTGCCTGCAATGCAGGAGACCCCAGTTCAATTTTTGGGTCGGGAAGATCCACTGGAGAAGGGATAGGCTACCCTCTCCAGTATTCTTGGGCTTCGCTTGTGTTCTTGGGCTTCCCTTGTGGCTCAGCTGGTAAAGAATCCACCTGCAAAGCGGGAAACCTGGGTTCGATCCCTGTGTTGGGAAGATACCCTGGAGAAGGGAAAGGCTACCCACTCCAGTATTCTGGCCTGGAGAATTCCATGGACTGGACTGGACTGTATCAGCGACGGGATCTCAAAGAGTCGGACACGACTGAGTCACTTTCACTTCACTTTCACAGTCAATAGGAGGCAATGTTGAGACGCTGCAGAGTGGGAGACTGGAGTCCCTGGCTGGGGCAATGACTCCAGCAGCAGTGACATTTCGCCCATGAACAGTCCTGCCATGGCCTAAGTTTTTGCCCAGGGGCCAGTCATGTCACCACCTCCTCTGTCCCTGTAACTTAAGAGTCTTAATGGCCTCCTTCTGTGAGTATTCTCACAGAATAACTCCTTCTGTGAGTTATTCTCTGGGTTGCCTCCCTGTCCTCTATTTGGCTCTCAGTTCCTCCATTATCCGTGTAACTTATTCCCAGTTTTGAAACTGCTGTTAATGAATGCTCAGGTGGTTTCTGTTTCCTGGTTAGATTCTGACAAAAACAAAGATAGTGGTGAAATTCCCTGTTTTCCAGACTGACTGAAACTCTGGGACAAGGTTTCCCAGTGCTCCACGGCTTGTTTTCCGAAGTATCTGTGACAGTCAGTGTGCTGTGAAGTATCCCGGGCTTCAGGTATTGTGGTTTAGAAGAAGGTGGTGTTTCTGGGAGCCAGTGTAGGATTACTGAAGCACCACTGCTTTCCAGACAGTCCCAGACAGGTAAGGAACATCCGATGGGAGGAGGAAGTGTCAGAATCCCAGTGATACACAGCCAACCCCAGTGATGGGCCATCAGGGTTTATATGGGCAAAAGAGACCCCCTGATTAGAAGTATGCTAGAGTATTGGAGTCAGAGAAGGGGCATCCATACCATTCCAGGTGCTTTAAATAAACCTGACTTACCATGCTGGTACTTCATACACAAAGATGCTGCTATCGTTAGCATTGTGTCTCCAGCATTCATTTAGACAGCCTCTCACATGTGTTCTTGCTCTCTGTCTCCTCGTTTGGGCTCCATTTCTCACACTTATTCCTCACTTTGCCCTTAGGAAGGGCAACCTGGCTTGGCCGGCTGCCCTATCTTGACCTTGGTGTCTCTTCCAGGACATCATTCTGGAATTTGTCTCTCAGCTCCTCATACCCCACCACAGTGATGAAGGACCCTCCTTCCATACACCCACTTAGGACCTCACCGGGGTCTTCCTTTCATTTCAATTAAAAATAGGAAACCAAATGAAAGATGGGTGTAAGGGTTGATGATGAGGTTAGCAGCAATGGTCAGGTTAGAATGATGGAAAGAGAGATGGGGGCAAGCAGTTAGCTAGGGAGCTGTTAAATGTAGTTAGAACCTGGACTCTGAGAGTGGAAGAAGTGAAGATGTATGGGAACTCCAAGGGATTTCTTTAGAGAGAGAGATAATGATAGTAATAATATTTAATAATAAAGACAGCTTACAGAGTATCTAATCCTTTCCTTTGGGCCTCAGTTGGATGGTTCTGTAAACATCCTTGCCTGTCTGAGAGACAGCAGCAGTGACAGGTGGGGTTTTTCGGGTGAGGAGGTTTCTCCTTCCTATGGAAAGGGTGTTGCAAAAGCAGTTCTATGAGAAGCCTGTTAGTTCCTCCTTTCCACCAAATTGAGTCCTCAAAGAAATTCCTATATAGACATTCTCAGCTCTCTACTGAAAGAGGTACTTTATGGCTATTAAATATTGATCATGGCACTTAAAATCTAGAAAACAGTGCCATTAGTTAGTGATTTAGTTAGCGAGGCAACCACGTGTACTCTCATGCAAGCCAGGCTCATAAATGCCTCTTCCCGTCACCTAAAAAGGTAAGCCTGATCATGTTCACGTCCCCAGAGGTGACTCTTTGATGAAAAATAATGAAAACATTTGTCACCGCAGGCTGATACTGAGAAGTTACCTGCTCGGCCTAGATAGCAACTTATTTGCAGCTAGGAATCCAGGAAGACAATGTATCTGGAGTGTGATATTGTGAGCAATATGGGTTTTGCATGGATGAAGACCTACTTTGAGTACTGCCTTCACGATTTACTGGCTGTGTGACTATTGGTAATTTACTTAACTTCCCTGTGCTTCAGCTTACTTACCATTTATTATTTTTCTATCACACAAATCAGGATAATAAAGCATCCCTTATAGTACCTTTTAAAGGATTAAATGAGTAATAGTACTGGACCTAGCATAGCTGGTATTTAGTGGCTTGTTATTGCTGGTGATGGTGTTTTTAAGTGTATTTCCTGAAGGACAGTCTCTCTCATTCCTGTTCTATAGGGCCCTCTCCCAGAGATAAAATGAAATTCGATTGCAATGGTTCTTTTGGTGGGGAGTCACACAGCGTGGAATGTGGGCTGTCAGTTCCCTGCCAGGGATCGAACCCATGACCCCAACATTGAAAGCTCAGAGTATTAACCACTTGAATGCAAGGAAAGTCCCCTCCAATGGTTCTTAGTGACAGCTGCACTTTATAATTACTTGGCAGAGATTTTCAAATATACCAGTGCCAGGCCACATCTCAGAACAATTCAGTTAGAACGTCTGGAGGTGAAATCCAAACAGGTTCTTCTAATATGCAATTGGGGATGAGAATCACCAGCTTAGAGGAAACATGGATCTGAAGTTGGATGGTGTGATGGCTAATTTTGTGTCAACTTGACAAGGCCATGGTGCGGGTGGTCAAGATAGTTGATTAAACATTATTTCTATGCATGTCTGTGGTGGTGTTTCTGGGTAAGATTAGCATTTGAATCTAGTAGACTAAGAAAAGCAGATTACCATCCCCAGTGTGGGTGAGCATTATCCAGTCTTTTCAGGAAGTGAAGAGAACCAAAAGCTGGAGGGAGAATTCTAATTATATAAACTGGGACATTGCCTTCTGCCCTTGGACTGGGATGTATACCATTGGCTCTTTCTGGTTTTTTTGGCCTTTGAACTTGACTATACCACTGGATTTCCTGGGTCTCCAGCTTACAGACAGCAGATTGTGGGATTTCTTAGCTTCCATAATTTTGTGATCCAATTCTTTATAACAAAGTACAAAGTATATATATACAGCTCCCCTGGTGGCTCAGAGGTAAAGAATCCACCTGCCAGTGCAGGAGATACAGGTTCGATCCCTGGGTTGGGAAGATTCCCCTCAAGGAGGAAATGGCCATCCACTCCAGTATCCTTGTCTAGGAAATCCCATGGACAAAGGAGCATGGCAGGCAAAAGAGTCAATGGAGTCGCAAAAGAGTCAGACACAATTTAGCAACCTAACAACAGTGTGTGTGTATATATATACATATATATATATACATATATATGTATATATATATCATAAGACTGTTGTCTATATTAGAGTTGTATTCTGTTTCTCTGGAGAACTCTAATATAGACAACAGTCTTATGATCCCTTGTGTTCTACAGATTTGAGAAGACGTATTCTTCCTCTCTTATGAGGAATATGAACCTTCATTTTCCTAAAAGAGACAATTTCAGTTTACTATCACCTTATATTCAGATCTAGGGTAGAAGGATTTTGCTGAATCTATTTGCATAAATATGATTTGATTAGCAGTATGTTGCAAAGTTATCCAGTGGATAAATGTAAATTAAGTCATGTTTATATTTAGGGACTACTCATGGATGTTTATATACTGATATATACCTATATATCCATTATAGTATTTCTTTTTTTGATGCAATAATTGCCATATTTGGCCTGTGGAGACACTTCAAGTTGGCTCTAGTGTTATTTTAATATGACCCAATAATAGTCTTTGATAATACTTATCCAATGTAAGATATTGTCATTATTGGTTATTTTTATTGGTACATAGACTATAAATACTTGAAATGAGAGCTGGGATTAAAGCATTGTATGAGAAACAATAATTTTTAGAACACTGAATTGAGTACATACACAAAAGCTTGTGAGGAGAGTAAAATAATAAGGAAAGGTTTAAAAGGGTAACACATTGTTATCTCATTCTACATTTACAATCATAAAGGTGTTTTTTTTCTTAACCACTTCCTCACCAACTCAATCACCTTTATAACAAAGTCAACACTGTATATATTTCTGGTAGATTTCATAAGCTCCCAGAAGTTTCCTGGCAATACCTTGTATTAAAAAGAGCAGGTGATACCAAGGCCAAGTATATGTTCCTGACATAAATAGCAGGAAGTCTATGAAGTGTTTGTTTTAAGAAGAGTAGGTTTAAAACATATGCTTGAATATATAGAAGCACAATACATTCTCCAGTGCAGTATAACACCTGTGTAGAACAGCTAAACCATATGTTTCAGAAATTATACTTTGAAAATTACTATGTAGATGTCAAAAAGGAAAATGCACATTTACAAAAAACTAAACACATGTTTGCTATTAACACAACTTAACTGTATGTTTTCTTCAATCCTTTTTAATTGCAACAAGTTTTCAAAAATCTAAGATATGTCAAAACTTCTTCTAAAGCCATTAACATATAATAAGCCAAAAATCTAAGAAGTCTATTGTCAAAGAGATGATACTAAAATTTCTATGCAACATTGAGATTTAAATCAACCCAGTTTTAATGCAACTCACAAAATGTAGTATCAGAAACTCCATATGTTACAAAATAGCTCTTGGCAGATATATTTTCCATGGAAATTTTGTTGGTCTCAGGGAAAGAGCGTTCTACTCTTTTTAGCTGACGATCTAACACTGTGTTAAGGCTGTTCATATTGTAGGCATGGTTTAGGGTAGGGTGTGCACAGGAAAGTAAGGTAAGAGTGAGATGTCCTCAGGCTGCTGTGTGTGACTGGAGAGTTTCTTACCTGGAATATACTCTAGAGCAGAGGAAGACTTACTGCTAAGTCACTTCAGTTGTGTCCAACTCTGTGCGACCCCATAGACGGCAGCCCACCAGGCTCCACCATCCCTAGGATTCTCCAGGCAAGAACACTGGAGTGGGTTGCTATTTCCTTCTCCAATGCATGAAAGTGAAAAGTGAAAGTGAAGTCACTCAGTCGTGTCCGACTCTTGGCGACCCCATGGACTGCAGCCTCTCAGGCTCCTCCATCCATGGGATTTTCCAGGCAAGAGTACTGGAGTGGGGTGCCATTGCTTTCTCCAGGAAGACTTAAAGTTGGAATAAATGGAAATACTAAATTTGATAATATTACCAAGAAAGGCAGGATTGTATCTTCAGCTGGATTTAACACAAGCTGCTACCTTAATGATTTGATCTATGCTGCTCTAAGAGCTGAAATTTAACTGAAAGGGTAATTTGATTGAATTGAAAGATTTATTATAATGTGTTCCTAAATAAACACATTCTTTGAGCCTATTTTTAATGACTAGTTTGTGCACGCTCAGTCATTTCAGTCATGTCAGACTCTCTGTGAACCTATGGACTGCAGCCCATCAGGCTCCACTGCCCACGAGATTCTCCAGGCAAGAGTACAGGAGTGGGTAGCCATGCCTTCCTCCAGGGGATCTTCCTGACCCAGGGATGGAACACGGGTATCCAGCTTTGCAGATGGATTCTTTACTGCTGAACCACAGGGGAAGCCCCAGTGACTAGTTTAGACCTTGACAATTAATACTCATTTGTAAGGTAATATCTGATGTAGCAAACTAGTGAATATAGTACATTGACAGAGTAAAGCAATTTGTTTCTATAATTAGGTAAAATAACCAAATTTCATTTAATAGCTATTAACTTGCTGAATAAACCTCTTATTCACAGATAACGTGAAAGAAACATTCATACAACTCAAAACATTTCAAACTCTTGGTCAGTTTGGTTCAAATTACTGTAGTGGTTCTATATGAGTACAATAAAATTTTCACTACAAAAATGAGATAAGTCTGGAAGATGCCTCACAACTTCTCTCTCTCTCTCTAGGAGATTCACAGTGCACATAGGATAAGATTATTCTAGTTCAGTTCAGTTCAGTCATTCAGTCGTGTCCGACTCTTTGTGATCCCACAGACTGCAGCATGCCAGGCTTCCCTGTCCATCACCAACTCCTGGAGCTTGCTCAAACTCATGTCCATCAAGTTGGTGATGCCACCCAACCATCTCATCCTCTGTCATCCCCTTCTCTTCCCACCTCCAATCTTTCCTAACATCAGGGTCTTTTCCAGTGTGTCCGTTCTTCACATCAGGTAGCCAAAGTATTGGAGCTTCAGCTTTAGCATCAGTCTGAATTATTCTAAGATATCCTATAATAATAAAGCCTGTTTTAACTGTTTCCCAAAGTTGTTCCTGGATCATTTTCCCAAGGAAAACCTTTATTCTGGTAAACCCTGTTGGCTTCTTATACAACAGCTCTTCCCTCCTCCCCTTTTCTAACAGAACAGTAATTTCATTGGAACAGCAATAAGCCCAGTCCCAATGCATCTTGGGACCTGTGATGCAGAACCTGGCCAATGAGACCTAAGGAGAAGTCTCCTGAGAGATTCTTCCTTTATCACAAAGTGTGGCATTGTGAGCCAGGCCTATTACCCTATTATCCTTCAGATACTGTTCTGTGAAAAACAAGATGCCTCTAAAAGTGACAGCCTCTTACAGCCAGGAAGTTATAAAACCTGAGGTCAAAAGCCTTCTGGCTGAGGTGGGAGGAACAGAAGGATAAAAAGGACTTGAATCTTTGATGAAATTGTTGAATCCAAAAATCAACTTGATGACTGCACCTGTCTCCATATTTCTTAATAAGAAAATGTAAATTTTATATAAGCTACTCTCAAACGTGATTATTGTCACTTGCAGCTCAAACCATCCCAGCTGACAAACATTCTCTTGGGCAATGGAATTAAGAGGGTGTTTGGCTGATTTCCTGTGAGATTGAGTGCTCAATACACACTAGTTGGGGAAGGAAGCATGAAGGGTTGTTCAGGGCTGGGACCAAGGGGATTAATTTAACAAGACTGAGCCTGCTGTTCAGATCATGGCAAACTTAGCTTCATATGAGTCAGCATGGTGCTAATAGTATGAGGTCTATTCGCTGTGAAGTACATACATCAGTAAGGATAAAAAAAGATTATGCTGAGGGAAGAAACGATCTTAAAAATTTAAGTCTCATTCAAACTGCAAGTCCTGTGGGTTGACTGGGGTCTCCGCTCTGACTCATCTTCACTCTGGGGCCCAGGAGGAGGGAGACTCTTCATCTGGACCAGTGCTGGTTGTTGTATAAGAGAAAAGAAAGCTCTGGGGATTCTCACTTGACAATCAAAGGCTTGGGCCAGAAATAACACCCATCATTTCTCACAGCTCATTAAACAGAACTGGTTACAAGATTCCACTCAACCATAAAGAGGCCAGGAACGGGAAGCACTCAGAGAACATCTTCACTGGCTATGGCTCACAGCAGTGGGGCTGGCACCGCAACAGAAGATTCTAGCCAGAAAGAATGCTTGAGTCCCTTGGATTCTCTCTGGGAGGTCTGTCTGGGCAAAAGCCAGGCCTGAGTTGGTGGCTGGAGGATTTCAGGGAACTGCATTTGGCCTTGGGGGAGAGAGCTCACAAGCACTAGACAGTGTGTCAGGGTTCTATCAGACAGCCCAAATCCAAGAAGGACTCTGGCCCCAGGAGGGAAACTGGAGGCCTAGATGTTTACCACAAGTTTCTATTTGCTGAGTTCAGGTAGATAAACCTTCTATATGGTTTAATTTGAGAGGAATTTCTGAGGCCAGGTGGCATGGGAGAGAGGATTTGTAAGTCAGAGTAGCAGGAAGGTGAATTTAACCAACTTATGGTTGAAGGAGAGCCAAGGTTCTACCCAGGGAGATAGTTTCAAAAGTCAAATTTGAAGGGATTAGTGAGGCCAGAAATAAGAGAATAAGTCAACAAAGCCCGAGTTCAGGAGGATTACATGTGGAACGCAATGTAATGCGAGGCATGGACTTTGACAAGTAGCTTAGGAATAATGCAGTGAACCATGTGAGTGGACTCAACATTTCTTTCTTTGTATCCAGCATAAGAAGAATTGCGCAATTTCAAGGGGTCATGCCAGACTGGACAAACATGTTTGTTCCTTAGGGGAGAAGCCTGTGATTTAGTGAGGTTCCCAGTGCCTTGGGCCTAAGGGCAGAAAGACAAATTACAGACTCACTGGGGAAGAGCTGCAGCTGGTCTGAACTGGGTGTATACAGCCTGGGTGTACCTTGCGGATGGAGCAGAGCTGAATCTTCAGCGAAAGACCTTCAGTACCTGAGCTTAGCAGAGCTGAAAAGGAGGGCTGGATGTTTCATCACTTACAGATGACTTTTCAAGACAGACCTACATTACTGGCATCCTTGGACTTCTCTCAACACCACTCACTGGGCATCTAGAATGAGATTTCTGGGCATTTGAAATCTCTTTCTATGTATGTCCCCTTTCTCAGTGACTTGCAACTGGCCCCTTGATGCACTGACAAGAACTATTCTGGCACTCTTGACCTAGTAAGAACCCATTAATTGTTGGTTGTTATGGATGGAACACAGAAATTTTATCCACAGAAAGTGGATATAAAGTTGTCCAACCTGACTGGAAACAATGCTTCTAGAAACTTTATGATGTAAAGTTGGATTGACTGAGGAGAAAAACTGCTATTTGTTGCAATTCTGTTTTATATCAGGCACTGGGCCAGGCAGGGCTTCCCAGGTGGCACTTCCCGTGTGCCAGTGCAGGAGACGTGAGATGGGGGTTCCATCCCTGGGTCCGAAAGACCTCCTGGAGGAGGATACAGCAACCCACTCCAGTATTCTTGCCTGGAGAGTCCCATGGACAGAGAAACCTGGTGGCCCATAGTCCAGAGGGTCACAAAGATTCGGACATGACTGAAGCAACTTACCATTCACATACATGCTGGGCCAGGTACTTTAAAACATCAGCCCATTTACTTCTCACATTAGTCATGAGGCAGGTTTTCTTTTCTTTCACTTTATAAATAAGGACCAGAGACTCATAGGTTAATTAGCTTGCATGAGTTTATACACTGTGTGGATCAGTAAGCAATGAAGCTGTGTTCTGAAGGCAGGACTCCATAGCCCAAGGCTTTATCACTTCACCGCTCTGCAGACAACAGAAATAACACAGTACTTTGATCAACCAGTGAGCATCAGAAGGGGCCTCCTAGATATTATTTATACATCTGCTAAAGAGGGGAACCACAGAGGAGAGAGCAATTAGCTAACTAGGGAATCATCCTCTGTTGCACAAATAAGCTAATTGAATTTACTTAGGAAGAAGCAAGGCCTTCCTGTTTCTGCTATCCAGTCTTGGGCCAGTTAATTTACCTCTTGGAGCCCTGGTTTCTGTATCTATGAAATGTGATCTCCCCCTTTGTCAGGGGTTCCTTTACCAATCCATTTATAAGGAGTAGCTGAGATTATATATGTTCAACCAATACGGATACTGAAAAGAAATATTCAAATGGAAGGCATCATTATTGACTTTGCCCACCAGACATTATAAGTAAAATATTTTCCATTTAAAATGTGTTAAAATTGTACAATAGGGAGCCAGGCTAACCCTAGATTTTAACGAGAAAACACTTCTAATCAAGACATCAGACATAACTTAAGCAAACAAAATTAGGTCTTTAAAACAATTTATTCTAATATGTAATTTTAAATGATTTTCTGTATAGAATAGAAATTGATCATAAGATTAATGAGTGAGCTAATCACAAATTAGGAAACCTGAATTTATTAGTCTTTAAGTTACTTTTGATTTATAAATTTTATATAATTGCCAAATATTTAGAAGTACAGGCAGAAATATCCCTTTAAAAATGTACTGCTTTTTAAGTTCTTTCTATGAAAACTAGGAAAGGAAAAAACCCATTTTTTATATGCAAGACTTCCTCCTATTAACCGTCAATAACAGTTAAGTGTATTTTTGGAGACATGAGACAGCACAAAGATGCTTCTGTAATTCATTAGAAGGCCCTTCTTAAGTATAATTATATTACACAGCTCTGCTTGGTCATTAGTTTCTTGTTTAGCAACAATGTCCTTCATTTTAAATCCTTTGATGGTGGTAATCATTTGTAACTATGCCCTTGAATTCTGAAAGCATGTGTACCACAGCCCTGATGAACAATGGGTATTTCTGGACAACGATGTAACTGGTTTCCCATAAGAGATCATACAGAAATGGCCTGTAACAACACGAACAATTTACAAAAGGTTTCTGAGCTTGAAGTACAACCCCAAGTGTAGTGTGTGGTTATGCATGTGTATGTGTGTGTGTGCATTTGTGCAATAAAAAACTAAAAGCAAGCCGTTAGATACAAGGCATGATTTTCTTAATGGCTTAATAACCATGTCACATTTTGAAATTTTTGATGCTGCTTAAATTAAGGTGTGTTAACACATAGCATAGATTGACCTGAAAGTGAGACATTTTGGAGAGATTTTTAGTTTTACCTGTCTTCTTTGTGCAGAAAAATGTCTCATGTTTGCGTATTTATTTACATATATATATACTGAGCACCCATATGCATTGGGAACTATTTAGGTGCACAGAACACAGGTCTTGGTTTCCACAAGAGCAACCAGGTCAGTGGCAGGGGAACAAATAAGCCAAGCTGAATAACCTGATTATCCTCCAGCCTGTGAGAAACAGAGGATCACGTTAATGTTAAGACTTTAATGCTCCAGCTTGTTACCCTCACCTGCTCATCTAGTGCCTCCTCAAAGCTGGGGGTTTCCAGGGATGCCCTACAATATTTTGACCACACCCCTTGGAAGACACTCTTACCTTTCTGCCCGCTAGTGCAACCAGCAACAACACAGACTGCACTCTGATATTAAGACCAACTGCCCAGCTGGGATCCCCCTGAGAGAGAGCATCGTGTTCAGCTGCTGCATTTGGATGCTAGCGTCAGGTCCTGTTGTTGATCCCTGCTCTGCACCACATCACACGTCCTGCTGTCCCTGTCTTTTCTTCCCTGTTTCCCTCCTCTCCCAGCTTTTGTTCTCCCAGGCTCTTTGGAAAGCCATATTTACATTCTTCACATATGGCAAGTGTTTTTGGTCACAAGAAAAAATCTGCAACGTGCTCCTTAGCACAGTGATTTGCGAAACAAGGCTGGCTTCAACTTGAAAGAAAAGCTTGCGGTAGGCAACCAGATCAAACAAAAATCCCCAGAACCACTCTGGCCACACTGTAATTCTTATTCGTAAAAGCTAAATATACTTACACTTTACAGGTGTGCATTAAATAAACCCCCCCCCTTACCAGTACAAGAAGGTGAGTACTGGAGTCATTAAAATTTTTATTACTGAGCCACCAAAGGTTAAAGAAAGCCATATAGACATCTACATTTTCCTAAGACACTGGCATTATAGTAGGAACCAGAATTATTTTCTTAGGGATTAGCCATCTGGCCAGATGGCACCAGAGAACACTGTGGAAACAATACTTCCAGAGTGTCTATTACCCGCTGAGGTAGGGCCTTTATGTTTTCTTCACTGAATCCTTATGACCAACATTAGGAGGTAAGTAACAGGTAGGTAAGCACTGACAGAGAGAGAGACTGAGGCTTACAGGTTAAGTATCTTGCCCAAGGCTTTTCAGCCCTTCTAACTTACTTCAACTCCTTACTCTTAAGATGCCAGAGCATTTCTAGGATTCCCATGTTCCTTGCCTCTTTTGTGTGTTTTCCTTTCTCTACAAGGCAATGGGAACACTAGGTCAGGTTTGGTTTGGATAGGAGTTGCCTCAGAGAATGACCAGTAGCTCTGCTAGTCATCCACATCACAAGCACTCTAACCAAAGAGCAGATGGATAGTAGGGACAGAGTCCTTTGTAGGTGTTATTAATACAAGGAAACACTCGCAGTTTTGCACCCACACAGATCTGGATTCGTATCCTGTCTCTACTACCACCTGTGGGACTCGGGGTAAGCTGTTTCACTTCTCTGAGCCTTAGCTTTCTTAACTGCAATGTGAAGTTAATGCCACCTACTTCTCCACACTATGGTAAGGATTACAGGAAGGACTTGGCAAACAGTGGCTGATTATTCTCCCTCCTACCTCTGCAGTTCCTGGAGGCACAGCTCCTGCATTCATCACTGCTTTGCTCGAGTGGGGCCAGGCCTGCCCTGGTCTCTAAGTCAGTGTTGATCAGCATTAGGAGCCTAGGCCTTTCAGACTGTGGTCCTGACAGCTCGCCTAGATCCTGCTATACCTGACTTCTCCTCAGTCTTTCTCATCCCTAGCTCAGGTTCTGTCTGGGGTCTAGGTGAACGAACTGGTCTTCTTCCTGCTGCCAAAGCCTGCTGGATTAGATGGCCACACTCACTTTACACCCTAGTCCATGCCCAAGATCTTGATATCCTTTAGATGCTATAGAATGCTGGCCTCTGCAACTGGCTATGATCATCCTACTCATAATTTGTATTGTTATTGTTCTGAGCATCTCCTCAGAAGTTAGACGTGAAGCCAGGCCTAGCCTGCAATGCAGGAGAGCTGGGTTCAATTCCTGGGTTGGGGAGATTCCCTGGAGAAGGAAATGCCAACCCACTCCAGTATTCTTGCCTGGAGAATCCCATGGACAGAGAAGCCTAGCAGGCTACAGTCCATGGGGTCACAAGAGTCAGCCACAATTTAGTGACTAAACCGCCACTGAGCATCTCCTAGGTGACAGGTCCTGCAGAAACACAGGTGTGGTCCAGACAATGGAGCTAAGTGCTTTACAGGTATGATTTCACTTAATCCTTGTTATGATCTGGTAAAGTAGGTACTATGAACATCTTCATTCAAAAACTGAAGCTTGGGAAGCTTGGGGACCTTTCTGCAAGTCATGCAGGAAGCTGGAGGTGAAACCAGGCCGAGAATCCCAAGCCAAGGGTCACAGCCGTTATACCATAAGGCTCCATCTAATCTGTCAATCTCCCACTTTTCTGGCTGTTTGATATGCTCTGTGGCAGCAGGTGGCTTCTTTCAATGCAGCAACTCTTACAATGTACTGTGATTAATTTACTCATTTCTGTCTTTCTTTAGACTGGGAGAGCCCTGACGGCAGGGACCATGTGTTTTTTTCATCCCTGTACTCCAGTGTGTAGCACAATACCTGGCACAGAGTAAGAAATAAGAAATCCAAAAGAGGTTTGCTGACTGAGTGGTAGTGTTTCTTCTTTTCTACCTGCTGACTTATGTTGCTGAGGTTCCATATGCTTTCTATCCAAACTCCTCTGAAGGATGACAGCTCTAAAATCAACACGAGCAGTTACTCTTGGGTCCAAAATGGTGTGTGTGTGTATGTACATATGCGTGTATTTGTGCTTGTATGTATGTGTTATGATATCAACTAACGTAACTGTAGTTGTGTTTTCAAACACTTGTCTACATCAAAAACTTTAAGCCACCATGCTTCTTTTCCACACACTTTGCATGACATAAAGACTTTTAAAGAATATAGTCTATTAGAACAGAATGCTGCTCAATTTGGGTTTTGTCTCATGCTCCCTTCTGATCAGATGCAGGCTATGAGTTCCCAGCCAGAACGATGTTGTGTCCCTTCCAGGATGTCACATCTGGAGGCCCCTGATGTCTGTTTACGCATCTGAAGTTAATTTTGATCACCCAGTCAAGATGATGTCCTATGTCTTCCCTGCGTGGTTACCATTTTTTTCCTTCTTTTAACTGATAAACAATCTATGAGGAGACATTTTAAGACCACACACATCCAGTTACTCATCAAAATTTCCTCCTGGATTCATTGATGATTCCTGCCTGTACCTATCTTTAATATGATGTTTGCAATATGACTCTTCTGCAGTTAAAAGGAGTGGTGGTGGTGGTTTCACCATTAAATTGTGTCCAACTCTTTGCAATGTCTCAGTCTAAATTGGATCCTATGCAGGAGGGAAAATGGTCATGGAAGACATTATTGAATTATTGACAAAATCAGAATATGAATGGAAGATTAAATCAAAGCACTATATAGAAATTAAGGCTACTGAAATTTGCTCTCAAGTGACTCATAAAAATCTGTGTGTATACGTATTCATATGTGAATGGATATATATGAGTATACACACACACATAGAGGGAACATATAAATGAGAAAGCAGATGGATGGGATAATTATTCAAAGGTAATGGGTGTTCCCCCTATTATTCCTATTCTTTCAACTTTTCTGTAAGTTTGAAATTATTTCCAAATAAAAAATTAATAACAAGTTTTTAGCCACCTCTGGAATAAACAGGAAATGGCAACCCACTCCAGTGTTCTTGCGTGGAGAATCCCACAAGAATTCCCACAAGAATCTGCAAGGGGTGGCAGAGCCTGGTGAGCTGCCATTTATGGGGTCACACAGAGTCGGACACGACTGAAGCGACTTAGCAGTAGCAGAACAAACATTGGATGTCCCACATGAAGTGATGTAAGTCTTTAGTGGCTGACATCAAATCAATTACCAAGAACCATTTCTCCTGGATGGAATGATCCCCAAGTTCCAGTCCCATAGGAGATCCTATGATATCTGGTGAAACTTCTGTCTCCATGATGGTGCCCGTAGCAACTACCAAGCAAATAATGGTGGTATTTTGAAATGGAAGACTCTAGTTTTGGTTGCACATGTCTCAGTTTTCTTTATTAAAAGACAATGCAGAAATGAATGAAATGATATCTAAGGATCTTGAATGTAAGGTGAAATGACAGAGGTCCCCGATGCAATGATATGAAACCTGGCATCAGCCCCTGCAAGCCCTGCTCAGTCCCCCTTCATGATGGCTGCATACTCCTTCTGATGTTCAACCAGCTTCAGGAATACTTGATATTTCTTGTCATAATACCTGTAGGAAAAAAATAATCATGTTGAATGATCTCAACAAAACGGTTGTGCAGCTTCCCCCAAGGTTTAGAAGAACAGGAATGTGTCTGTTACGGTTTTGCAGACACTTCCCACTTTTTTGGAGGCAGACAGCAGCCTGAGTCACATGTTTCACACCCACTATCTTTAACCTCCATGGGTGAATCTACATCTCCATTTTAGAGCTAAAGGTTTTACATCTGAGAGTTGCTCAAGGAGACAAATCTAAAAGAGTATCACTAAAAATGGGCAGAGCTGGAATTCAAACTCAGGGCTACCTGCTTTCAAAGCCTCCACTATAACACAGTGAAAAACCCCGGGCTGACACAGGACTTTTCGCATTCTCAGCTTCAATAAGCGTTTCATATATGACTTCTCCACCCCTACTCCAGTTTAGTGACTGGTTTAAAGTCATAGCCTGCCCAGAGATGAGACTGAGTGTTTCAATCACCCTTTGCAGATTCTGCACCAGTATTTCCTTTGCAGACTGCTTTATCTGGGAGTAAAACACCATGAAAACATGACTAACGCCTCTCCTGGAGCTGCACCCTGCCTTCCAGGCATCCCACAGAGGACTCTGCTTTCCTGTACTCTCGGGCTGAGTCTTCAGACGAGACGTGTTAGAACTATTGTTGCCCATGAGTCAGACAGCAGAGCAGCTGAAGCTACCTTGGCATCACAATCTTCAAAAGGACAATAGTAGCTAAGACCAGTTATGCTTGCAGATGGCAGCTTGGCCCTTATTCCTTTTGGCTGGGAGAAAAGGTAAGGGGTTAATGAAACCTGTCTAACATGTCTTGGTAGATTCTGAGGTTCTTTGAAAAGAAGTCCTTATGAAGGAACTTTGGGGCAAGCTTGGGAATTGGGAGTGAGAGAGTGTAAGAGTAACCCTGGATTACACACAGGGACTTCTACCTGTAAGACCCAGGGCTAAATGGATCAACAGGAACACAATCCCCCAATCCCATCCCAGCCCATACCCCTAGCATTTCTACTGTAAGAATTCTGGTAACTTAAGAGCTGTGATGGGGCCAAACACAGGGTTAAGAAGAGGACTTTGAGGCCTGGGTTTGAATCTCAGCTTGGCCTCATTGCTATTTGTGTGACCATGGATATTTTACTTAATCTATTCGTTCCTAAATGTCCTATTTGTAAATGGGACAGCTCTCAACCTCAGACAGCTCTCTACCTCTAGAGAGCTGTTATGTGAACTAAATGAGGTAATATTTGAGAAGCTCTTAGAACAGCACTGGGATCATAGCAAGTGATATCAATGCTGGCTACGGCTACTCCTTAAAAATTAATGTTCCAGGATTATCATCAATCTTACTATATGTGTAGGTTCTACTGAAACTTGCTCTATGAGCCTCCGAATTTATTAACCACAGAATGATTTGGGTAACAGCAATTTGCTTCTTCTAATGTTGCTCTCTGACAGTCTAATGTCAAGAATTTTTTTTTCACTACATGAGATGGATTTTCTGACTTTGGGGACACTTCTAGAAGGGAGCTTGGGTCAGTATTCCTTCTCATACACTTGAAGATTTCCAGTTTTTTTTTTTTTGACTTCACTTCCTTTATTCATAAATACTTTTATTCATACATATTCATGATAAAGTAAGATCAATATTGAATAATTTCAATACATGTAACATCATTGAATTCATTCAGAAACTTTGTAGATTTTATGTTTGAAGACTCTTTTTAAAAAACTTATTGTATGGCAGCATAATAAAACATGTGCATGCCCAATATTTTAAGAGTAAAATATTTAAAATAATAAGAAAAACTCTAGGATTTTCCATTTAAATATAGACTATTACAAACAACATTAATTTCCAATAGAATAGAGTGATGATAAAATTTACCATATTTTTTGCAGAGAAAATAGATTTTGCAATAGAGAAATTTATACTTGATATTGCAAAAGAAAAAATCTGTGGATAGAAATACTTCAAAATACCATTGACTATTACAGTTCTAAAAACATTAGACACTCAATTCTAGTAACCTAAATATTCCTCATCCAATCTGAATTTGACAGCCCATGTATTTTATGCAGTTTGTTTCATCTGCTTGGGGCATTGTGGTCTCCATGTCTCCACGTCTGTCAAGGACTTATCAAGGCTTAGTTTACTGAAACCTTCGCAGCAACTTTGTACAGTGGGAAAAGCATCGGCTTTTCAGGCAGAGAAGCCTAGGTGATTTGGGGGAGCTTCTTTAAATGGTCTGAGTCTCAGTTTCCCCGCTGTTAGAGGGATGATAACAGAACCTAATGTCATAGAGCGACTGACCTTTAAACATGAAAATGGACATGAAGTACTCTGCAGGCTGTCAAACTCTTATACACGTGAGCTAATGTTCTCATATCCTTCTAGTATTCTGAAATGTCAAGAGACTGATATTCAGGCATAAAAAAGAATGAAATAATTAACGAAATCTGCAACCACATGGATGCACCTAGAGATTATCATACTAGGTAAAGTCAGAAAGAGAAAAATACCATATGCTATCACTTATACATGGAATCAAAAAAAAAAAACTATACAAATTAACTACTGACAAAACAGAAATAGACTCACTGACATAGAAAACAAACTTATGGTTACCAGAAGAGAAAGGGAAGGAGGGATAAATTAGGAACTTGGAATTAAAATATATACACTACTATATATAAAATAAATAAGCAACAAGAACCTACTGTAGAGCACAAGGAACTATACTTAATATCTTGTAATGAACTATAAAGGAAAAGAATCTAAGAAAGAATATATATATATACACACACACATATGCACACATATATCCATATCTGCATAACTGAATCACTTTGCTATATGCCTGACACATAGCACAACACGTTATAAATTAACTACACTTTAACAAAAAAAAGAGAGATGGATAGACTATATTTTCCCTTTTTTATACATGGCAAGCTGAGGTCCCAAGGCACTTCTTTCCCTGTGCTTTTTTTTTTTTTCAATCTTTTTGTTTATTGTGGTAAAATATACATACCACGGGTTCCCTGGTGACTCAGATGGTAAAGTGTCTGTCTGCAATGTGGGAGACCTGGGCTCGATCCCAGTGTTGGCAAGATCCCCTGGAGAAGGAAATGGCAACCCACTCCAGTACTCCTGCCTAGAAAATTCCATAGACTGAGGAGCCTGGTAGGCTACAGTCTATGGGGTTGCAAAGAGTCGGACACGACTGAGCAACTTCACTTCACTTCATACATACCACCGTCTAGACATTTTAAACTGCACAATTTAGTAGTATTAAGCACATTCATATTGCTGTGCAGTCATCGCCACCATCCATCACGGAACTGTTTTCGCCTTGCAAAACTAAACCTCTACCCATGAAACAGCACCTTCCCTTTCCCTCCCCATCCCTAGTCTCCAGCCACCACCATTCTCTTTTCTGTCTCTCTGAATTCAGCTATTCTAGGTCCCTCATGTAAGTGGCAGGCTACGCTAAGTCGCTTCAGTCGTGTTTGGCTCTGTGCAACCCTATGGACTTAGCCCGTCAGGCTCCTCTATCCATGGGATTCTCCAGGAAAGAATACTGGAGTGGCTTGCCATTTCCTTCTCCAGGGAGTTGCATGTAAATGGAATCATACGATACTTGTCATTTTGTGACTGACTTTTTTCACTAATTTAATGTCCTCAAGGCCCATCCATGTTGCAGCATATTTCAGAATCCTATTTTTTTTAAGGCTGAGTAATATTCTATCATATGTACATACCACTTTTTCTTCATGTATTCAACTGTCAATGGACACCTAGGTTGCCTTCATTCAGCTACTGTGAATAATGCTGCTATGAACATGGGTGCCTAAATACTCAGAAGTGGAATTTCTGGGTTATATGATAATTCTATCTTTAAATTTTGAGAACCATTGTATTATTTTCCACAGAGGATGCACCATTTTACATTCCCACTAGCAGTGGGCAAGGGATCCAGTTTTTCTGCACCCTTGTAAATAAAATGAAAAGTGAAAGTGTTAGTTGCTCAGTCTTTGTGACCCTATGGACTCTTGCCCGGCAGGCTCCCCTGTCTACAGACTTCTCCAGGCAAGAACACTGGAGTGGGTAGCCATTCCCTTCTCCAGGGGATCTTCCCGACCCAGGGATTGAATCCAGGTCTCCTGCATTGCAGGTGGATTCTTTACCATCTGAGCCACCAGGGAAGCCCATACTAGCTATTTTTTTGCTTTTTTGACAGTAGCCATCCTAATGACTGTAAATTGGTATCTCATTGTGGCTTTGATTTGCATTTCCCTAAAGATGAGTGATGTTGATCTTTTCTTGTGCTTACTGACTGTATATTATTTTTGGAGAAACGTCCATTCAAGTCCTTTGCCCATTTTTGATTTGGGTTGTTGGTTTTCTTGTTGAGTTTTAAGAGTTATCTGTATATAGATATTAATCCTTGATCAGATAATCCTCGATCCTTCCATCTTGGGTCTGTGTGGCACAGACCTGAGTGATCTGTTCAGACAAGAACATGATTTGAGTCAAGGAGACGTGGAGAAGGGCCCAGAAGGGAACTGGCTTCTACTTGCAAATCTTTGGGCCACCTGCAGATGGCGCCAGAGCACCGTGTGTGGCTCCCTCACAGAGGCCCGCTCCCGGCAGACGGCAAGGAACCAAGGATTCTTCTCAAAAGAACACGTGGGATCCACTCAGAACGGAAAACCAGACTTTCCTCAAAAGTCTTCGGAGGGTCAGTGAGGAGATGGAAAGAAGAATCTGTTCCTAATTTCAACAAAGGAGGGATGTTGCTAGCCCAGGGCTCCCACCGGCAGGAACTCAGATCTCTCCGTGTTCGGGCATTGAGCTCCTGCAGGCACCCGTCTGCTTTACAACCCTGGTATTTAGAGAGGGGCTTATATTCAGGGGATTAACAGCTCCCATTTGGAGATCTTCTAAGAAAATAAAAGGTGGATGGCTTTTTCCATGGACCATTCCACTCTGTTAAACGTTGATCATGCTTTGGTGGGATCAGCACCTTTTCCTGTCCATTACATAAGGTAGAATTTGCTTTTGTCTTAACCACAAATACTTTCCTAAAACGATAAAAGCCACTGGCACAACTGTTCCTTCATCTCTAAACTGACAACCAGTGAGTCAGTATAGCTTCTTTTCATCTCTCGAATGGATTGTTGAAAAGCTTTCCATCTGGTCTCTCTGCTTCTAACCTCAGGCCCTCTCGTGCATCCTTAGAGGATCTTTCTAATACCTCCATCTGGACAGGTCCCACCACTCCTTAAAATTCACTATCTCCATTCTGCTGGTAGGATGAAACCTGAGGTCCTAAGCTCTCTCACAGCTCCCTCTGAGAGTTCCCCTACACCCTGTTCCATTTCCTGTCATCTCCCATCTCATATTTTGCATTTCAGGATTATGAGTTGTTTAGAGTTTCCTGAATATACGATGCTGTACCCACCTTTATAACTTTGCCTTTATTATTCCCTCTACTGACAAAGTTCTTTTCGGTTTTGGTTTGACAATTTCTTTTAAGCATTTAAGGCAGGTAAACTTAACCTCCTCTCAAAAGCTTTCCCTTACCCTTACAGGGTCAAATTTTCTTCTGCTTTGGGTTACTTTATCACCTGGTAATACTTTTATTATCGAACATACCTGTTTGTCCTGAAGTGATCTATTATATAAATAAGATTGTGTCTTACTCTCTTCTAAGTCCTGCCTAGATGTCAAAGAGCATAATGGCTTAAAGATAGGAGGGACTCAATAAATAAGTGTTTTCTGAATTGGGATTAAAGCATTAATCAAAGTGATGGTGGTCTACTGCATGGCACAGGGAACTATACTCAATACTGCAATAACTGTAAAGGAACAGAATCTAAAGAAGACACACACACAGGCACACACACACACACACACACACACAGAGGCAGGCATATATATAACTGAACTGCTGTGCCGCATACCTGAAACTAACAGGATATTGTAAATCAAATATACGTCAACTAAAAAAAAAAGTCATGTTGTAACCCTCAAAGTCACGTAATGCAAAGGCAAAGGGTGGAGGAACAGATAGATGCTACTGTGTGGGAAGACATGAGATTTCCATTTTAGGACAGATGAGACCAGATTTGCTGTTAATGATCTAAGGAAAACAATATTGATTTGAAAGTTCAAAAGTTAATATTTGACCCCCAGGTCTGGCCCTTCCTAGCTCTGTGATCTTAGGGAATTGAAAAGGACTTTACCTTTCTGAGATGCAGTTTTATCAACTAGTAAATGAAAAGGCTGGCTTGCTGACCCCTGTGGTTTATTCCAGCTCTAGAGCTGCATGTGTCTGTTGTTTTCATTCCTCAGCTTGTGGACAGAAAACATATAAACTTACCTTTTATCCTCATGTCTAGGAAACACAACTTTTCCAACTCTGCTCATTTTTGCCATTGCCTCCTGTCAAATAGAAAACAGAACACAGCTAAGTTGGAAAGTTAAAACCTCAGTGAGGCCTATCACAGGCAAAAACATGCTAATGAGAATTTATTTCCCCTGAAGAGATTCAGTGAGTTCATTTTTTTTCAACATAATTTCTCTGGTGTTAAGATTAAAACCCAGTGAATATTAAAAGTTACATCTACTACCACAAGCTTGGGCATAATAAATGATTGCCTATTGAGACCTCCAGTGCATAAACAACCTGAAAGGCAAAGCACTTTTGTGATGGCTCGCAGGGGGCTATGGGAGGGAACTACTGGACATGTTGGCCTGAGAAGGCAACATAATCTGCCACTGAGCCTGTTGTCCACTTAACTCATAACAGTAACTGAACAGAAGCCACTCTGCACCCAAACTCTAGGTCAGAATATTTAAGACCTCTTCATTTCACTTTCAGCTCTTTTCCCAGCAGTCTCTGCGACTTTGAGTACAGATGTGAGACCTCTGGGCTGAGCCTAACAGACTTGACCTCAGGACATTCTTGTCTTTACAGTGGGGCAGATGGGCAGTCAGCAAGTTGTAGTGTCTTGGGTGGACATGGTTGGAATGAACAGCAGCAAGATCAACCACAGATTGCATTGGCTCCATTACATGAACGGAGAGGTCAGGTTTCCTTGGGTGGTCTCCTAATGTTGTTAAGTCCGTGGGAAAGTTAGGGAAGTTGAGTGAACCCATACTTTGTGGAGTCCAAAGTCTTGACTTTGGGAGATTGCAAGCAATAGCATGACAAAGCTCCTCAGAAGAGGTCCTGTCTTGGGAACACCTATTGAACTCTTATTGTTAAGGATGTAGTCATTCTGGGGTCACATATGTACAACTTCTTACTCTATACATGTATTAATTACGACGTACCAGACACTGTGCTAGGAATACAGATTTGTGTAAGACATGCTGTATGGCCTAGAGAAACTCACATATCAGCAGAGGAGGAAAGAAACCTAAGACTCTGGCTACCACACACAATGTGAAAGGCCTGGGTGTCTTCAAAACATGCCCAAGTGTTTCCTTGAACATCCTTACCACTTTACTAGTGAGTTATTTATTTACATATACATGCATATGTATTTATACAATTCTATAAACATTATATTTATTATTTATCACTAATTCTGGTGTGGCAAGTCATGTACTTACTAGTTTATATTCCTTCTCTGCCTCTTCATCCTTCGTTCTAACCAGAATGTAAGCTACATAGGCTGGGAGATATGTCTATTTGCTGCTTAATCTCAGTACCTAGAATATTCATAAAACATATTGAGCCCCTTCCATGTGCCAAGCACAGCATTCAATATATATGGAAAACAGAGATGAAGAATAAGTGGTCCTTTCAACAAGGAGCTCACCATGGAATGGAAAAGACATTTACTGCAATCAAAATAGAATGTGATAAATACATGCTAGAAGCAGATCAACTTCTTTTCAATAGTTATTCAAGGATTAAGAAACTTGATACTTTCTCATCTGCTAATCACTTACACATATTTCCAATCTGGCAAATATGTTCTACCTGCTCTTTCCCAAGGATGCCATGGACATTCTGACTAGTTATCTGGCTTCCTAGTGTCCAGTGGTTTTAAAAGTGCTGTTTGGGAGGTCAGCGATGCTGAGTAAGAAGCCCACTGACAGAAGGAAAAAAAAAAAAACCAGCAGGCTTACTAAGGAGGAGGTTTGAAAAATTATGAAAAATTATTGAAAAGGGAATCAAGGTGAAAGGATAAGAACCAACAAAGGGCAGTCTGGAGACATTTTGTAAAAGAGCAACCGTATCTTAGTATGGTCACTGCTGTTCCACTTAGCAAGAATATTTAAAGAGCTCTGCTCACCCCAATGTATGTCAGAATGTTCTCCTTCATAAACTAAATTCTGATTTCCTTTAAAGCAGGTCCCATGTGTTGCTGAGATGGTCACAGTCATCCCCCTCACCAGCTCTGCCACTAGGTCTCCTGTTTTGGGCTTGCTTCTTCCTTCACAGCGGTGCTCTGTTCTGCTCTGCTTGTTTTAGGGCAGACCTGCCTGCTCTGAATCTTAAAAATACCCTGGGGGAATCCACGGCATTGGGCTTAGGCTTTAGACTTGAGCCGACATTCCAAGACCGCCTTCATGGGTGGGATCCAGGAAACTTGTATTATACAAGAGGCATCATAAATGTCACTTGCCTTCCCACCATAATCGATGTGTAGACACATGGCAAGAAATTCTTTCTTCCTGTCTTCATGTTACTTTTGCTTATTTTTAAAATAAAATTTTGAGGAATAAAAGCAATAGAGATTTCAAAGGTTTAACAAGAGGTTATTTTGTTTCTTACAAAAGTACAGATTTAAGACATTAAGCAGAGCTCAGGTACTGATTCCACAGAAGGTCTTTCCTGACTCATCCTCACTGCCTGCCTCCCACCTAGAATGGGTTATCTGCTACCCTAGAAACTTGTGCTTCCATCTATCATAGCATTTATGACACAGTACCACAATTTTTTGTTAACACATAGCTGCCCCAACTAGACTCCTGCTCCTTAAGCAGCAACTCTTTTAACTATTTCCACTGCCAAACTCAGCATCTGGTATATCATACGTGCCCAGCAAATGTCTATGGGATGAATGAACTTAAGGACCATACACGTGAAGGAATGTTAAAATGGAAGTTTTGTCTGAGAGCTAAAGTTGACAGATATAAGATACCAAAGTGAGCTGGAAACAGACCACCCTGAAAGGGTAGCTGAGGACCCATAAATCAACTCTGAAACCTTTCATCCATGTGGAAGGTCAGAAAAAGAGCTGGAATTTTAGGAGGGAGCTGTGTGTGGACTGAGCATCAGGTCTCCTTCCAGGGGAGGGGGTGAGAGCATGGTTTCACTGATATCAACTGGTATCTGCACATATGCCCCTGAGGTTGTGGGACAGGGTGTGCTGAGTATACCTCCGGTCTGGAGGAGATGTGCTGGCTGGCAGCTTTGGTGTAGAAGTGAAGGAGGGTTGCCCTGGGATCAGCCAGTACTGCCAGTGTCTGTCAGACTTCACAAGGCATGACTGTTTTCCACAGACCCGAGGTGGCCACAGGTGAGAGGGCTTTGTGGGTTGTCTTAGATCCTGGCCAGTATGGCTGTCTAATGAGGAGAGGGAACCTGCACTGGGAACCTGCTATAAAGCACGGAAAGCTCAGCTCAGTGCTCTGTGATGATCTCCATGATTGGGATGGGGGTGGGATGGCAGGCAGGTCCAAGAGAGAGAGGGTATATGTGTACAAATAGCTGATTCCGTTCACTGTACAGCAGAAATGAACACAACATTGTAAAGCATTATATTCCAATTAAAAGAGAGAGAAAAAAGAAGCTTGAGGCAACCAACTGGATTTTTAAGGAATTAAAAGAGCTACTAGAACAGAGAAGGACAAGGACAAGATACAATGAGATATCTACAGAAGTGGAGAGTCTCCCTAAAAAATCTGCAATGGAGCCTAGCTGTAAATACATTTTTGACTTAGCACCAAGTCCATTTATGACAGTGCCATTCAAGATAAGAACTTTCCTACACCCCTTAACTCTCTTCCTTTCCAGCTTCCAACCACCTCTGAAGAACAAGAAGAAAGCTAACATATTCTTGGAGAGAAAGTGACTGAGGAAAAAAAGAAGAATCTAATCACAGACATCTCTTCATATCTCCAGCAGTTCTGGCTGGAGGAATGAGGAGCTATCTTATCTTTAGATGAACACTGATGTGATGAGCAGGATACATTTCTTGATATTCTAATGTTGGAATTTTGGTTATGTCTCATGACTTACAGGGACCATAAAACCCATATTATCTAAGTGACTTTCTGCTTACTTAAGAAAGTAATGGGACTACCAAAATTTTTAACTAGGCCTAAGAGAAACTAGCTAAAGTGAACAGATATGAAGGGACAGTGGGAGTAAAAAATACAGTTGTTTTTCAATTCAGTCTCAAAAATTGTGTATATGTGCATAATAAACAATAGATGAAAATATATTAAAAAATCAGGTTCAGGAGCATGGGTGGTTAGTTTTTTAGTGTTCACTTGTTTTTTCTGTCTTCACTTGATACAGTGGCATAAAGGGATTTGATCATTTGAAGGAGAATAAAACAAAACTGCACTCTAAAAAAAAAGTGATGCTTCTAGCGGCAATCAAAATGACTCGTGGTCATTCTCCTCTCTTCTGGGAGGCAGGGCTCATGAAGGGTATTCGACACAATATGGAGAATACCCAGAGGACTGGTGCTGTCATCAGAAATGGCACTGCTGAGTTTTCCCACTTTTCCAAATCATTAACATAAAACTGAAACCTCATGAACCCACTGGCTGCAGTAAATCTGGAAATTACCACCGCATAACAATATGAAATTATTATGGAAATGCTGACACGTGCTAAATATAGTCACCCCCCACAATATATTTCTGTTCAAAAGGGTTTATTTGAAGTTGGCCTCAAAATTCATTCTTTTTGTCAGCAGGCAAGAGCCGGACAATCTGGATTTGTAGCACGCTACCCTCTTTGTTGGGGAGTCTAGACAGAAACAACGAAGACAGGGACTTTTCTCTTTCCTTTTTGCCCACACAATGAGAGCTTTTGAAAACAAAATATTTGGTAAAATCGCCTTTTAATCACTTCTTTTCTTTCTCTCTATAAGGCCGAGCTATAAATAAACCATGAAAGTTCACATTTGATCGTCACTTCTGTAAGAAAAAATAGGAGCCCTGTACCAGGGGCATGAAAGGCCGCATTCATGGGGAATGACCCTTCCCTGCCGTGTCAAGGCCGAGATACCAGTCCGCACACACAGCTCACCACTTTCCTGGGAGCAGCGCTGGCAGCCACCAGGCCTGTGTAGGCCCAGGGAACTCCCAGTTCTCACGTGTTCCAGACTGGCTTGGGAGCCACTGAAGGGCTGTAAGCTACACTGGGTGAGGTACCCAGGGAAGTTAGGTTCAAGAAAGGAAGGCGCTCATCAGCACCCACGGAGAAGAAGGGGATTCCGAGAGTGGCAGACAGAAATGTCGGCAATTTGGGGAGCAGGGGATTTGATACTTCCCGTCCCACCCAGGAGAAGGGGGACAAAGACCTTATGACTTTGGGAAGGCTGGCAGGTAGTCTAGACTTAGGCACCAAAGTGCAGTGCAAGTTTGGCAGTGTCGAGCCATGGTCTACAGGGAAGAATAACCACAACCTGGCCTGGTGGGAGCTAAACTGTGACTCCCGAAAGGCAGGAACCATGTCACTCTAAGTCTCATGCTGAACATGGTCCTCGCACATAAGGGCATAGTTGCTTGGCTCATGTTGGCTGAGCTGCTGAATGAAAGGGTGGTGACATTCATGCCAGAGGTAATGGAAGATCACCTAGTGGTGTTTCTAAAATAGCATACATGTGCTCCAGGGAGTGCTGGAGACGATTTCCTAAGATTTCAGAAGAAAATATTGGGAGTGCTACTTATACGACTTTACGTCTGAGGAAATCAATTCAGCTTTAACATGCAGATCGTCACCAGTTCTAAAAGCTGGTGCACACATCAGTCATGAATGAGTAAGACGAGCGAGGCCTCCTGAAGGGAGGACAAGAGTGCTGCCCCGCCACAGAGGACAGCAGGGCGCTCCGTGCTGTGGCCCCGGCCTCCAGGGCTTTGCCACACGTCAGCACTTACATGTTCCAGGTCGGTAGGTTTAGGTGCAAGCGTGCGTGTGCAGTTGCTAAGTCACGTCTGACTCTTTGTGACCCCATGGACTGTATAGCCAGCCAGGCTCCTCCATCCATGGGATTTCCCAGGCAAGAATACTGGAGGGGGTTGCCATTTCCTCCTCCAGGGGTCTTCTTGACCCAGGGATTGAACCTGTGTCTCCCACGTCTCCTGCTTGGCAGGTGGATTCTTTACCACTGAGTCACCTGGAAAGCTAATAAGTCAGATAGACAAAGATAAATACTGTATGACGTCATTTATATGTGGAATTTAAAAAAATAATACAAATAAACTCATATGTAAAACAGTAGAGGACAAACCAGTGTTTACCAATCGGGACAAGGATGGAAGGATGGGTAAGATGGGGGTAGGAGATTGAGAGAAATAAATTATGCATAAAATAGATAAGCAATAAGCATATACTGTACTATTGTACAGCACAGGGAATCATAGTCTTTATCTTGTAATAACTTCATGGAGTATAATCGGTAAAAATACTGAATCACTATGCTGTATACTTGAAATTAACATAATATCATAAATCAACTGTACTTTAATTAAAAAAAAGAATACTGTTTGATATATATAGAGGCACATACAAAATCATTTAGAAATCGTCAATACTCATTTAAAAATCATTAAAAACTCATCTGGCCATAGACAGTGTAACTTCAGTTATTGAATAATGTTAGTATGATGCTATTATTATGAAATAGTATCTTATTTCAGCTCTATTTCAGTTGTTTTATGTGTAAATAATCTACAAGCACAGTAGAATATGTATATGCTTTTTCATAAATAAGTTTCCATGTATTTAGGATGTAAGTTCAAATTTTTTTTAAACTGATGGGAGTTCATGCGCCAAAAAGCAAGGTATCCATTGGCCCAACAGTCAACTCCCATGGTTGTTGCTAGGTTACCAGTTCAGCCAAGATATTGCAGGTGCTACTTTGTGCTGTGCATTGTACTAATCACTTTATGTACATGACTCTTTAAATTCTCAAAATGACTATGACACAGATATCATCTATCTTCACTTTATGGACCAAGAAGTGAACGGAGAGTATGAGGAATTTGCCTAAGGTAAGAAAGTGAATATGCAGTAAAGCTAGAATTCAGACCCACCTCTGACTCCAGGCTTTTGCTTAGCCCTACACTCAGCCACGACCCTCCTGTCTTCCTTGCAATGCAAAAACCTTGCTCTTGAGTCCCCAGGTGGTGGTGGTTTAATAAGTTGTGTTCAACTCTTGTGACTCCATGGATTGTAGCCTGCCAGGCTCCTCTGTCCATGGGATTTCCCAGGCAAGAGTACTGGAGTGGGTTGCCATTTCCCTCTTCAAGGCAGCCACCAGGGAAACCCTGAGTCCCCTGGGCTTGAGTTCAAATCCCACTTCTGCTGCTGATTAGCCGTGTGATCGATGTGTGTGCGTTTGTGAGACACACCAATACAGAACACTGTACCTTTTTTCAAAGATGCTGACACATAGCTCCGAAATACATGAATCTGCCTTCTTGAGGAACTCTGACTCATGTTACTGGAACAACAAGTTCACATGCTAATGTGTGGGCTGAGGCACATGACCCCTCCGTAGGAAAACAAAGTACAGCAATGTGATTTTCCTCCAGCAAGTGTTAAGAAATGGCTCGTTGTTCTTCTGTTTGTTTTTCGTTTTGACACACTCATCTTTTGACCTGCACCTGGTATTCTGTGTAACCTCTGTGACAACAATTGAGAAGCAAGAAAGGATGAGAGAAAGGAAAGTAAGTCTTCATCACTAATCATGACATAAAGACTCACACCTCATTTATAATTTTAAATACTTGGTATCAATCTACCTACCTGTATGTGAAATTATATTGTCAATTTATCTGCATCCTTGCTTACTGTCTATTTCTTCCTTGGCTTTCACATCTACTCCTTCCTTGTGAACCTAAGCTCTATGAAATCAGGTCCGTGGCTTTCTTATTCACTGATGTATCCTTAGCTTTTAGGAGGATGTTCGCTGAAGGTTATTTGAAAGTATACACTAATTAAGTGTCTGTTCTGGTGAGGCACTGTATATCTATATCTTGCCTCATTTGATGCTCACCAACATTCTATAATGAAGGACTTATTATCTAAATTTATAATGAGGAAACAGAGGCTCAGAGCGGTTAAGTGACTTTCCTAAGCTAGTAGATGGATTAGCTAGGATTTGAAACTTGCTTTCACTCATGAATAAGACCAGGCCTATTCCTTGACAAGCTCACAGTTAATACATCTCCAGCATTAGTTCAAGACAATTTATCTTGCTCTGATGACTTTAAGGCCCTGTAAAACCCTAAAAGCTTGCTTTCTCCATCATCAAAGACAAATTCAATTATAGTTATGATATTGTGCTCACAAAGGCAGGAAGATTCGTTGATGTATGGAAAGACTGTTCATATTAATTTCTGACACAAACAAAATTATTGCCAGCTGTATGACCCTGAGTAAGGCTCTAGCCCTCCCTGGGACTCACTTTCCTTATCAGCAAAATAAAGGGATTGGATTAGATTATTTTTAAAATCTTTGCCAGCTTTGCAATCTGTTGGTTCCATGTACATGTCTTTTTTTAATTAACTCTCAGTTGACAAATGAACCAGTTACTCTCAATGGTACATTTTATTAGGGTTTTGTTTTTTTTTTAACTAGGTTCACTCTAAGAGGGAATATACCTACTGTGCTTTCCCAACAAGGTACAGCCTCATTCCAAGTCAACCATGCAATCATGGTAGAGGGGAGAGTTCCCATAATAGGTAAGGATACCTACCACTGTGATATTTTGAGATGCGGTCCTAATACAGGGCCTGGTTGCAAAGGGGTTGGGCCCTAAAATGAATAGTTGAGTGACTATTCATCCTAGTTACATTGGTTTGACTTGGCTCTTATGAGTTTTCTCAAAGGCAAAGTATCAAGCTTCTTGCTAAAAGCATCAGATTATAGACTTCAAAACTGCAAGCTATCACCCATTTAATAATCTTTTGTTGACTGAAAAAGAAATGGTCCTGCTGATATTTCTGGCTGAGTACTGCAGTAAGCTGTAACAGAAATAATACTAACAACAATAACTCAACAACAAAAATAATAATGGCAGCTAAGGGCCCAATACTCTATTAAATAAACACTTTTTTGTTGCTGTTGTTGAATCACTACGTTGTGTATGATTCTTTGTGACTCCACTGACTATAGCTTGCCAGGCTCCTATGGAATTTTCCAGGCAATAATACTGGAGCCAGTTGCCATTTCCTACTCTCTCCAAGGGATCTTCATGACCCAAGGATTGAACTCATGTCTCTTGTGTCTCCCGCATTGAAGGCGGATTCTTTACCATTGTGCCACTTGGAAAGCCCCATTAAACACTTTACCTACTTCACATCCCCAACTGAAAGATAAGGAGACAGACAGTTTTGGGATTCTATTCTTAACCATTCTGGAGAAGGCAATGGCACCCCACTCCAGTACTCTTGCCTGAAAAATCCCATGGACAGAGGAGTCTGGTAGCCTGCAGTCCATGGTTGCTAAGAGTCAGACACGACTGGGAGACTTCACTTTGACTTTTCACTTTCATGCATTGGAGAAGGAAATGGCAACCCACTCCAGTGTTCTTGCCTAGAGAATCCCAGGGATGGGGGAGCCTGGTGGGCTGCCATCTATGGGGTCGCACAGAGTTGGACACGACTGAAGCGACTTAGCAGCAGCAGCATTCTTAACCATTCACTGTGGAACAAAGGCTTTGGTGATAAGAGAGACCATAATTCAAACCCTAGCTCTGCCATTTAACACTCTTGAGTCTCAGTTTTAAAAATGGGAATCTTAATACCTATTTTATAGGTATATTGTTATGAAATAAATGATGAAAAGCATAGTGATTGTTATTATTACTACTACTATTTACTCATCAACTGAAACAAACCTTATTTTCCCAGAAGCTTTATTAAAAGTAAGAGTTAACATGCATTACTCATGCTTGGATATATGTTTCAGGTTGGTGGGGTGGGTGGATTAGGGAAGGTGGTGGATGTCAACAGTCTCATGGCTCCTTATCATCATTTCTGGATGACTGCTTCTCCATCTGCAAGCAAAAACCTCTTCTCTGAGTTTTATGCCATCTAACGATAGAGATACAATCTTATTTAGTTCCTCTGCATCTCCGTGCTGTCATCATTAGCCTCTTGCTGATGTCAAATGAGCCTAAGGCTTAGATATCATCTCCCTATCTATCCATCCAGGGGTTTGTCATCATCATGTACTTCAGCATCTGTCTACAAGACCCATCCAATGCTTGAGTCTTATGGTTTCCAAGTGTTTCCAATATTATAATTGCCACTTTCTGACTTCAGTTGCCCAATAATTTAATCGTTTGCCACATCATTCCTATCAACTGTCTTCCTCCACCCGACAGTTATTGCCAGAATCTCAGTCCCTTTTTTTCAGTCTATATACCTCTTCTGACTTACTTCTTCCATATATAGGGGTGAGTCCCCATCCATTAAATCAAACACTGATCAATAAGAGTCACCACTAATTCTCTTTTGTTAAATTCAATTGATACATCTAATCCACAGATATTCCTTAGCTAGAATATGCTTCATTTATGACTGTAGGAGAAAAACAAAGTTTAGGAAGGAGTAGACTGATGGGAGATTGCAACTTGAGAAAATACGGGATCCTGAAAGTTCTCAGGGTCCAACCACCTTGGAAATTTACACTTCCTGTTTCAAAGCTAATTTTGTATTGTGAAGATATTTTTTGGTCAATAGATCAGGCACCATAATTGATAGCAGAAAATAAAAATGTGATGGCATTAACATTTTTTAATGTTCCAAATCTGATGTATTTATTTTATTATACTCTGTTGTAAAACCAAAAACTCCCCCATTGCACAGAGGCCAATATCCTATAAGATCATGAAAAAGTGATGTAGGACATGCAAGACATGATGACTGAGCTGCAAGGGATGTTGGGTAGTCACTAGTCAATTTCTCTGTGTTTAGGTTGGTAAATAACCAAATTTTCTACGACACAGGTATTTTTCCATCTATCTTGTCCTCCACACTCCTTAAAGCTCCATGTTTTAGGTTTCTAACTCTCCTAGATCAGAGTCATATAGAAGTGGGGCATGCACATCCTGGTCTAGCCTTTGGGGTTGGCATTAGACTGCTTTATGGTACAGATGTGCTTCTGGATATGCCAAAATGCATTTCAAACCTACATCAGGAGGACAAAGACAAGCAGAGAGAATGCATCTGAAACCAGGAGTAGAGGAGGCCGAAGACGTTGGCAAAGCATCAAAAGCATGAGAAAGCCTGGAGGGAAACTGGGAAGGAAGGAGAGAGCTGACGTACACAGAATTAAAAAAGCACAGCAGGCAGGTCCAGGATAAATCATATGTGTCCTTTTAAGTTGGTTTATGAGCTTTTTTTGTGTTCCCAAAGCCCCCTCTATCTTAGCACTTGGCACGCAGTAGGATAAATGTCTGTTTACTTATATGTTTCTTACACTAGACAGTGAGAGCTCAGAGGAGAGAGGCCATTAATTTTACCAGTATCCTCAACAATTGATATAATGTGACTTTTCAATAAGTAATGTTGAGAGAGTGAAAGCACGAATGAGCAGCTAGATCAATGAATGAATGAATCGGGGACGGGATATCTGTATAATTCAACTTTGGGATCTCCCTCAGCTGTACTTTCTGATATTTGCTGTCAGGTCAGCCTATTCTTCACTTTCAGATATCACACAGTTAAGAGCATGGGCTCTGGACTGCCGAGATCAGAGCCTTGGCTCTTTTAACTGAATGGCTTAGGCAATTTAATGACCTCTTTATGCCTCGGTTTACTCATCTGTAAAGTAGAAACGATAGATATAATTACTCATAGAGTTAGTAAGACAAGAGAAAATACATGCAAACCATCTAATTTAGTGCCTGGCACAAGTGAGAGCTAAAAAATTTGTTATTTTTATAAAAATCTCCACTATCTCCATCCCAGCACTATACAGGATCTTATATTGTTTTCTTGAGCACTACTATTTAAAGACAGCACTTCTTAATCTTCTGCTACATGTGACATGCTGCCTGGGCAGGGGATTGATAAAGAGCATGGAATGAAGGCATTGCTCAACCCTGAATACCAACTGATGCCTCTGGTTAATGCGGGGAAGGAAGGAGGACAATGAGCAGAACGGGGCCTCTAGGCAATAAAAGTTGTAGGAGCTTGTAGGTTTAGAAATACGGAGTTTATTTTTGGGTTGGACTTCCAGGCCTTTTATATAAAACAAAGAAAACAACAACTATGTCAGCTGTGTTTATGAACATGAGCTTGCACTGGCTTTCTCAAAACATAGGGAATTCAGTCTACCTCCCTCTGTTTGCTAAATTATTGACAAACACATGATGTACTGGAAAGAAGACTGACCTGGAAATCAGGAAGCTCTGGTCCTGTATGAATCTCAGTCTGGGCTCGGTAATTTTGAATGAACTGCTTCCTTTCTTTGGATACTAGTTTCCTCATCTCCAAAACGAGAAGTCTGAGCCAGATAATGTTTTACTTTTCAACAAATAGTTATTGAGGATCCACTGTGTGCCAGACATTGTACTAGGCACTGTGGATACGTAAGTGAATCAGATGACTCTGATCCTTGACCTCATGGAGTTTAGAGTCTATTAGAAAAACACAGGAGCTATGTGAGAGCGCCAGATGGAGACAAAACTAGTTTGGGGGCTTAGCGAACTATCTGAAAGTTCACAAGGACATGGGCAAACAGTTAAAGAAAATTGATGAAGAGGGTCCCAGGCTGAAGAAAAGGCATATTTGCAGGTCCCAAGTCAAGATAATATGGCACATTCGAAGAACTAAAAGAAGTCCAAGGTAGTTTGTAGACAGAATGCAGGGAGAGTGAAAACAGACAAAGCTACAAATGAAGGCAGGAATAGGTTTTGGGGTGGCCTTTTAAAATCATGTTAAAGGTTTCCAACATTATGCCAAAGTCAAGGCGAAGACACTGAAGATTTTTAAGCTAAAGCATCCTATTTAAGTTTGTAAAAGATCACTTTGGCAGGTGTGTAGAGAATGGATTAGAGTGGTAGAAGTGGTGGTAGGGAACCCATTCAAGAGGCTCTTGAGAAGTCCAGGTGAGAGCTGACGGTGGCTTGGACTAGGATGGGGCTGTGCAATTAAAGCAAAGTGGAGAATTAAAGAGACACAATGAGTAGTTTAGAAAGAGACCAGGAGAGACCAAAGTGGGGGAAGAAGAAGAGGGTGGGCTCCGAATGTCCTTGAGGTCCTGGCAGAAGTGATTAAATAGATGTGGTACCATTACCTATAGTGCCACGTCTAAGCTAGCGCCAGTTCTGCAGGCAAAGGTGGAGATGCTGAGTTCAGGTTTGAACCTATTTAAACTGAGACGCCTGTGAGACCTTTAAGTGTAGATGTAGAACTGCCTGCATATCAATAGAAAATGAATCCTTAGAAGTGGATGAGAGGGACAAGATGTTATAGGTAGAAAGGAGAGACAGGAGCTGACAAGGAATCTGGAAAACAGCATTAAGAGCATCTCAGTAGGAGGAAGATCAAGAAAGTATGCTGTCAATGGGAAAGTGTTTCCAAATGAACTTATCTATGAAACAGAAACAGACTCACAGCCAGAGAGGACAGACTTGTGTTCGCCAAGGGGAGGGAGAGTGAGTGGGGGGGGAATGGATTGGGAGTTTGCAGGTAACAAGGTCCTACTGTATAGCACAGTGAACTATATTCAGTATTCTGTGATAAACCATAATGGAAAAGAATGCAAAAATGAATGCATATATATATTTATATATGAATAATGGAATTACTTTGCTGTTCAACAGAAATTAACACAATATTGTAACTCAACTATACTTTAATCAAGTTTAAAAAAATAAAAAGAAAATTATTTCAATGAAGCTTGTACGCCACACTGCAAAATGCTGCTCAGGGTAAAGCAGGGTAAGGCCCGGACAGTCCTTTGTGGTGTGCAATGACCTAGGTTAGCATTAGTGACCTAAACTATCGTGATTCTGGTTGATTTGTGGAAGAGGAAGGCAGATCATGTTTGGTTGAGGAGGGAGGTGGTGTGTAGAAAATCATGACAGGGCTTCCCTGGTGGCTGAGTGGTAAGGAATTCTCCTGCCAATGCAGGAGACATGGGTTCGATCCCTGATCTGGGAAGATCCCACATGCCACAAAGCAACTAAACCCCTGTGTCAAAACTAC
Organism: Ovis aries; assembly: GCF_016772045.2. Taxonomy (NCBI): domain Eukaryota; kingdom Metazoa; phylum Chordata; class Mammalia; order Artiodactyla; family Bovidae; genus Ovis; species Ovis aries. The sequence goes on along the minus strand of NC_056054.1, from coordinate 34,651,775 downwards.
TGAGCCTGTGCTCTAGAGCCCACACACCACAGCTTCTGAAGCCCGCATGCCTAGAGCCCACACTCAGCAACAAGAGAAGCCACCCCAGTGAGAAGCTGGTGCACAACAGCTAGAGAGTAGCCCCCACCCACCACAACTGGAGAAAAGCCCGCACAGCAAGGAAGACCCGGAACCACCAAAAATAAACAAATAGAGTGATGCAAAATAAAGAAAATCACGACAATGATGCTGGCCACTTTTTAAAGCGTTTTTGACTGTGAGAGGCAGTAACTGGAAGGGCTGATAGGGAGAAGAAGAGATTTTATTTTTAAGATGAGAGTTTGCGGTAGCACTGTCCAATAGAAATAATGTGAATTTTGTAAGTAATTTTAAATTTCCTAGAAGCCATTTAAAACAGTGAAAAGAAACTGCTGAACTTTATTTTAATGTCTTTTACTTACCCTATTATATCCCAAATATCTTTTCAACAAGATAAAAATTATTAATGAAGCAGTCTATGTTCTTGTATTCATACTAAATCTTCAAAATCTGGTATGTCTTCTACACATGTCAGTTTGTTCTGGCCACATTTCAAGTGCTCAGTAACTATGTCTGATGAGTGGCTACAGTGTGGAATAGCACAAGTTTAGAGCAGCTTTAAATATTGATGGAGAGTTAGTATGGAAGGAGAGGCTAAATACGCTAGAGGAAGACACCAATGGATTATCAAAGGTAGTGGGAGGTGGAGGAGCCTCTGATGACAGGTAGGGTGTCCTTTCCACTCTACCAAATGTAAAGGAGCGAAAGGCTGCATCTGGATGTAAGCAGTGGCATGCTGATAAATGCTCAACAATTGGCTCTATATATTAAAAAAAAAAAAGGCTCTGATTCATAGCACTGGGGTGTAAAGACTTCCACTATGGCTGATTTCATGGGAAAACAATGGAAACAGTGAGAGACTTTATTTTGGGGGGCTCCAAAATCACTGCAGATGGTGACTGCAGCCATGAAATTAAAAGACACTTGCTCCTTGGAAGAAAAGCTATGACCAACCTAGAAAGCATATTAAAAAGCAGAGATATTACTTTGCCAACAAAGGTCCATCTAGTCAAAGCTATGGTTTTTCCAGTGGTCATGTATCGATGTGAGAGTTGAACTATAAAGACAGCTGAGTGCCGAAGAATTGATGCTTTTGAACTGTGGTGTTGGAGAAGACTCTTGAGAGTGTCTTGGACTGCAAGGAGATTTAACCAGTCAACCCTAAAGTAAATCAGTCCTGAATATTCATTGGAAGGACTGATGCTGAAGCTGAAGCTCCAATACTTTGGCCACCTGATGTGAAGAGCTGACTCACTGGAAAAGACCCTGATGCTGAGAAAGACTGAAGGCAGGAGAAGGGGATGACAGAAGATGAGATGGTTGGATGGCATCACCGACTGTATGGACATGATTTGAGTAAGCTCTGGGAGTTGGTGATGGACAGGGAAGACTGGCATGCTGCAGTCCATGGGATCACAAAGAGTCAGACGCAACTGAGTGGCTGAACTGAACTAAATGTGATGTCACTGAAAGTGAAGCTGGGCAGAGATGCCCACAGTTGCCTCCTGGGAGCAGGCAAGTCAGCTTCAGCACATCACTGGATATGAGAAACACAGGTTTGACAGTAGGTGTCTTTCCAATGGCTTTATTTTCTTTTTGAGGTAGTTAGGGGTTGAAAATAAATAGGAGGTCATATGCCTGAATGTGAGAGGAAAGATAGGGCTGGGAATGGAGAAGATTTGATATCATGTTGCAGAAAATTAGAGACTTATCTGATGTATTAGTCTGGTTTCTATGAGGAAGCAAATGGACACCCACATTGGGTAACTGAAGTAAAGCTTAACAAAGGGTTTGTTTTAAAGAAGGTTTAGGAAAAGACTAGCAACAGTGGAGAACCATTACCGCCTCCTGGCCTGAAGCAGCAAGGGGAGGGAGTGATTCCCATCACCTGGAGAGAAGATGGGAAGAGGGAGAGGGCCACATGCTGGAACTGTGGAACTGTGGTCTATGGTATAGACACATGGTAGATGGATCAGCTAAACCGTGGCAATTCAGCAAGGAGGGAGCTGGGGAAACAAATAGCTCCATCCACCCTCCAGGCTTCCTCTGGTGCCCAGTGGCCAAATCCAGCTAGAAACTAGAGGGTGAGGGGGGCTGTCCGGGGATCATTCATACATAAAGTTAGAAGTCGGCCTCATTGTTGTATGTGTGCACGCGTGAGTGCTAAGTCGCTTCAGTCGGGTCCAGCTCTTTGTGACTACGGACTAAGCCTGCCAGGATTTTCTGTCCATGGGATTCTCCAGGCAAGAATACTGGAGTGGGTTGTCATACCTCCTCCAGGGGATCTTCCCAACCCAGGGATCGAACCCAGGTCTCCTGCAGCTCCTTCACTGCAGGCGGATTCTTTACCGCTGAGCCACCAGGGAAGCCCCCTATTGCTGTATAGTGTTTCCCTATAGTGTTCAGTGGCCTTCAGGCAGGCATAAGGTCGAAAGCTGGATTCATCCTGGATTGGGATTTGGTAAAAGAAGAACAAAATGGGAAAGTGAAAAATGTAAATAGCCATAAGGAGATTGGCCAGCTGGAAGGAGAGAAGAGGGGTAAGAGGAAAAGAAAGAAAGTCCCACAACAACCTTTCAAAGCCAACGTTAATTCTGTTTTAGAGACTAGGAACTAGAGGTAAAGAGTGGCCTGCCTAAGAAGTACGCTTAGTTAGTGGAGGAGTCAGGAGACAGGTCTGCCGAATGGGCAGGCAGTTTCTGCACTGCTGGTCCACCTGCAAGCTAAGGAGTGATCTGATTGATTTGGGGAGAGGGGGTACACTTTCATGTTCATTTAAGCTCTTCATTGAAACGAAAATATTATTGGAATTTTCCTATTCTGTATATATGAACTCACACACACTGGAAAACTAAGATGCCCTTTGGTTTGTTGTTACGGATGCTCACTCCCAAGGGACAAGCTAAGAGGCTGGTAAGGTATGTGCAAGGGGGTCTGTGATGAAACAGAAGTGGTGTTACGCTCTCAGGCAGGCTCTTTCCTCCAGTCTGCATCTGCTCTGGTCTCCCCTCTACGCAGTACCCGACTAGGATCCCTTCTTCCTTACACCCAGTGGGGTGGGCAGAGGGGGCGAGAGAGTGCCATATGATTCCCCCTGTGTGTCTGGTACACAACTATAACCCATGCATATTCCCAGGGGTGTGGCCTGTGACAAACGCTTGGTGATTATAGGGTAAATGGAACCTTTCAAGGGCCATATTTCTGTGTCAATTACATGGTCTGACAACAGGGTAAAAGATGAGAAATGAGAATTCTCTAATTGCAAATTCTCTCTAATTGGGAGAGGTACATAGAAAGCACTGGAAATAGCTAGATTGGAATTCCTGTGATGTGACCTTGGAACTTAATCTCTCTTGCTCCATTTACAAAATCTCCTTCTTTATAAAATTTGGCCAATACCTAAATGGGTGGTTGTAAAGATTAAAGGAGACCAAGGGTGCAAAGCTCCTGCCTCATGCAAGAACTCAGCTAAAGTCCATTTTTCACACCTTCCTGTCCGTCTCTGGTCCTTTTGTTATTTAACTCTTTCTTTCATTTCTCACAATTATCACTTTCTTCTGATGCTGTATTCCATTGACAGAAGATAGTGGTGGTTTGCCTACAACTTTCCAATCAAGATTACTCTAGTTTTGTTTTGTTTGGTTTTGGTCACTTTGGGGTCTTGGTGACCTCAGGTGACCATTCCGTAGAAACCATGGCATTTCAGATCACGGCTTTCCCCCATCTTTGAATAAACACCGAAAGCTTTCTTTACCTTTTCTTCCAATTCTCATTTGCCATCTGGTGCCTGGTTTGGCTGCATCTGTGTTTGCTTAATGATTTGAGGCGAAGACTGAGTTTACATATGGGAAGAAGGAAAGGGCTTTGCTTGATTTCTTCCATATGTTCATTTATTCATATATTATGATTTTTGTAATCTCACCAGCACAGATCCCTTCAGACAATCCTTACCCTGTTCCTTGGAGACTCCCTTCTTTGTGTGTTCAGCTGGAAGTCTCTCTGAGAACATGTTTGCAATGCCCAATACCCTTGGCTTACTTACCCAATACATACAGCTCGGCATGGCTTTTAGACGGGGACAAAGTCAGTGTTCTTGAAAGTTCTTCTTTTTGATTGGAGGAGGCCTATTTGACACTGGCAATTCTGTGGAGTCAGGAGGCCTGGGGTCTAGTCTCTGCTCTCCATCTCTAACTGGCGTGAACTCAAACAAGTTTTATAACCATTCTGGTCCTCAGCTTATTTGTCATGCATCCAAAGGCTCAGGTTGGGTTTGCTCTGACACCTAAGAGCCTCACAGCACCCAATGTTCCCTCCTCTGTTTCTTCCTCTTCCTCTGGTACTGGGTCTGTGACCCTTACAGACGAGCGTGTAAAGTCCCAATGTGTGTTTTCCCTCTTCTTAGCTCCCAGGAAGAGGTATGTATGAGGGGGAATTCAAGAAAGGCATTTCCTCTCCTGCATAATGCATGAATGAAAGAGGATGAGCTCTATTTCTTGTTTTGTAAAAAGTCACTATTATTTCTTTCCCTGCAGTACGCTTGGGACTCAGCTTCCGAGTGAAAGCGGATCCAGGTTTGAAACCCATCTTCACCAGCCTATGGACCTGGGCAATTTTCTTAATATTCCTAAGTCTTAATCTTTCTTCTCTGTAAAATGGGAATAATATCTACCTCATAGGGATTGTGAGTAGAAAGTTAGTTCAGTTCAGTCGCTCAGCTGTGTCCGACTCTTTGCAACCCCATGGACTTCAGCATACCAGGCTTCCCTGTCTATCAACAACTCCCGGAGCTTGCTCAAACTCATGTCCATTGAGTCAGTGATGCCATCCAACCATCTCATCCTCTGTCATCACCTTCTCCTGCCTTCAGTATTTCTCAGCATCAGGCTCTTTTGCAATGAGTCAGCTCTTCACATCAGGTGGCCAAAGTATTGGAGTTTCAGCTTCAGCATCAGTCCTTCCAATGAACACCCAGGACTGATCTCCTTTAGGATGGGCTGGTTTGATCTCCTTGCAGGCCAAAGAACTCTCAAGAGTCTCTCCAACACCACAATTCAAAAGCATCGATTTTTCGGTGCTCAGCTTTCTTTATGGTCCAGCTCTCACATCCATATATGACTACTGGAAAAACCATCACTTTCACTAGACAGACCTTTGTTGGCAAAGTAATGTCTCTGTGTTTTAATATGCTATCTAGGTTGGTCATAGCTTTTCTTCCAAGGAGCTAGCGTCTTTTAATTTCATGGCTGCAGTCACTGTCCGCAGTGATTTTGGAGATCCAGAAAATAAAGTCTCTCACTGTTTCCACTGTTCCCCCATCTATTTGCCATGAAGTGATGGGACCGGATGTCATGATCTTCGTTTTCTGAATGTTGAGTTTTAAGCCAGTTTTTTTCAGTCTCCTCTTTTACTTTCATCAAGAGGCTCTTTAGTTCCTCTTCGCTTTCTACCATAAGGGTGTTGTCATCTGCATATCTGAGATTATTGATATTTCTCCTGGCAGCTTGTGCTCACCTAGGCTGGCATTTCACATAATATACTCTGCATATAAGTTAAATAAGCAAGGTGACAATATACAGCTTTGGCGTACTCCTTTCCCAATTTGGAACCAGTCTGTTGTTCCATGTCTGGTTCTAACTGTTGCTTCCTGACTTGCATACAGATTTCTTAGGAGGCAGGTCAGGTGGTCTGGTATTCCCAGCTCTTTCAGAATTTTCCACAGCTTTTTTGTGTTCCACCTAGTCAAAGGCTTTGGTTTGTCAATGAAGCAGAAGTAGATGTTTTTCTGGAATTCTCTTGCTTTTTCTATGATCTAGCGGATGCTGGCAATTTGATCTCTGGTTCCTCTGCGTTTTCTCAATCCAGCTTGAACATCTGGAAGTTCTCGTAGCCTGCCGTTTTGTATAAAGCAAGCATTCACAAATGTTGGTTGCCTCTGTGCACAGTGGTTTCAGGGGTGAAATCCATGCTGCTGAAAAAGCTTCAAAGAAGGAAACTGATGATACTCAGAGAAGATCACAGAATCAGCTGGTGTCAAAGCCAGGACAAGAACTTGGGATTCTGGGCTGAAGATCTTTCCCATGAACTGAAGAGGGGTTGGGGGGAATGGAGCCCTGGATGGGATACATTGGGGAGAAGACATAGGCAAAGGGAGGAAGGTGGCCTACGCCTTGCCCCAGAGGGCTGGTGAGTGGAAGAGAGTCTCAGTGTGGCCAGGAATGTGTATGGGGGGAGGAGGAGGGCAAGTGGAGCGCTTTTTATGAATGTCCTCAAGTCAGTCTGGGCAGTTCTCTCCCACCCTGACTCCCTTCTCATTCCTCTCCCCCTTCCCACTCCGGCCTAGTCTGCGCTGGGAGTTGTTCTTGTTTAGTCACTAGGACTCTTTTGCGACCCCATGGACTAGAGCCCACCAGGCTCCTCCGTCCATGGGATTTCTCAGACAAGAACACTGGAGTGGGTTGCCATTTCCTTCTCCAAAGGATCTTCCTGGCCCAGGGATCGAACCTATGTCTCCTGCATTGGCAGGTGGGTTCTTTTCCACTGAACCATCAGGTGAGTCTGGAGTGTAGCCCAAAAGAAAAAAAAATTCTTTGAATGAATGTTTTGGATGTGGCTAGAGAGATAGGTGAGGTTATGTTTGATAGTTTGGGCAGGAAATCTTTGCAAGTTTGCTTGCAGAAGTCAAATTAATCTCTGCCAGGTAATCAAGGAATGATCTGCCAGGTTAGAGACAAGGTGAGAAGAAATGATCGTGTCCACAGCCTCCTCTTGGACAGTCTGCTCAGGAACGTGAGGAGGAGCGACATGACACGGCTAGTTCAGACAGCTGTCTCCTCAGATCCTTCCTCTCTCTGTCAGGGAGAGGCTGAATCAGAGAGATGAGGGCTCACTCTTCCCCCTGGGACTGGCCCACTGCCTCTGATGCATGGCATGCATGTATGTATGATATGGTATGTATGTGTGTATGCACGCTGTATGTTATGGCTTGGCTGACATTCAAAGAGGTGCTGGCATGAGCTGGCTGAAGGACAGGGGAAGCATGCATCCAGCAGAGGAGAGGACCATGTGGAGGAAGGGGAAAATGACACATTTGAGGCAGGAGAAGGCCAGCAAGTTCAGAGCAGACAGAGCAAGGGCAAGGGTGGACGACACACAGCCAAGAGGCAGGCAGTGCCCGCACAGCCCTTGCTTGCAGTCTCCTTTCCCTGGGCACAGGGAAGCCAGAGGCGCACCACTGGGCTGCTCTGCCGTGTTCAACCTGGCAGGGGCCAGGTGCAGGGGTCCGGGGGGAAATCAGTGTAGTGCTACTGGACAAGAGAGATGCATACAGATATAAGAGGTGCTTTATGGACTATGCCAAAGCCTTTGACTGTGTGGATCACAATCAACTGTGGAAAATTCTGATAGAGATGGGAATACCAGACCACCTGACCTGCCTCTTGAGAAATCTGTATGCAGGTCAGGAAGCAACAGTTAGAACTGGACATGGAACAACAGACTGGTTCCAAATAGGAAAAGGAGTAAGTCAAGGCTGTATATTGTCACCCTGATTATTTAATTTATATGCAGAGTACATCATGAGAAACGCTGGGCTGGAAGAAACACAAGCTGGAATCAAGATTGCTGGGAGAAATATCAATAACCTCAGATATGCAGATGACACCACCCTTATGGCAGAAAGTGAAGAGGAACTAAAAAGCCTCTTGATGAAAGTGAAAGAGGAGAGTGAAAAAGTTGGCTTAAAGCTCAACATTCAGAAAACGAAGATCATGGCATCCGGTCCCATCACTTCATGGGAAATAGATGGGAAACAGTGGAAACAGTGTCAGACTTTATTTTTCTGGGCTCCAAAATCACTGCAGATGGTGACTGTAGCCATGAAATTAAAAGATGCTTACTCCTTGGAAGAAAAGTTATGACCAACCTAGATAGCATATTCAAAAGCAGAGACATTACTTTGCTGACTAAGGTCCGTCTGGTCAAGGCTATGGTTTTTCCAGTAGTCATGTATGGATGTGAGAGTTGGACTGTGAAGAAGGCTGAGCGCTGAAGAATTGATGGTTTTGAACTGTGGTGTTGGAGAAGACTCTTGAGAGTCCCCTGGACTGCAAGGAGATCCAACCAATCCATTCTGAAGGAGATCAGCCCTGGGATTTCTTTGGAAGGAATGATGCTAAAGGTGAAACTCCAGTACTTTGGCCACCTCATGCGAAGAGTTGACTCACTGGAAAAGACTCTGATGCTGGGAGGGATTGGGGGCAGGAGGACAAGGGGTAGACAGAGGATGAGATGGCTGGATGGCATCACTGACTCGATGGACGTGAGTCTGAGTGAACTCTGGGAGATGGTGATGGACAGGGAGGCCTGGCGTGCTGCGATTCATGGGGTCGCAAAGAGTCAGACACGACTGAACGACTGAACTGAACTGAACTGGGAGGCTTTGGTGATGGAGGTGTTAGGGAACAAAAGTTGTCAGAAGCAGCTCAAGAACTCGTAGATATCTGGGCTTAGGCATCTGCCTGGTTAGTTGGAGGCAGAGTGAGGATTGGGATTGAGGGCTGTCCGCACACAGCCTGCTTCTCTAGATCTGAAAGGGCCTACTCAGGGCCATGGAGCAGCAAAGCCTCAGCCTTGCCTCTTCCTGTTCAGAGGACATCAGGTATAAGAAAAGAACATCAGCAGAAATAATGCTGCAAAGGTTCCTCACAGACCTGGCCAAAGCTTACATCAGGCAGCCATGTGGGTTTCAAGCTCCATTTCTCAGTAAGAAATGGATTTGTCCTTGTAAGTGCTACAAGATCTGGCACCTACTTCTGACATGTGAAGGCACTTTTTTTTTTTTTTTTAACAGCAACTCTGGACAGCCTGGGAGTTTAAGTGTAACTTTTGGATACTCAGCACGGTATCTGTGGCTGAGACCCTCCCAAAAAGTCATCTCCCGGTTTCCTGAGTGTGGTCAGGAGGAGATGGGAAGACAGGAAAATGTGTCAGGACAGAAGACACAAGGCCATGGAAAGTACTAGAGCACTTATGCACAGACATCTTCACGCAAGCAACTGTGGCTGCTTGGAACCACAGAGCCTTTACCTGGGGGTTAATAGGGTGGGAGCCTCCACCCCAGAGTGAATGTGTACAGGACATACATAGGGAATTCAAGGGGGAACTTGGGAGCTTTTCAAGGCTGGAATGGACATGAAGCATGCGTTCTAAGTCGCTCTTTGCGACCCTATGGCCCATAGCCCGCCAGGCTCCTCTATTTATGGGATTTCCTGGCAAGAATACTGGAGTGGGTTGCCATGCCCTCCTGTGGGGGATCTTCCCAACCCAGGGATTGAACTTGTGTCTCTTAAGTCTCCTGCACTAGTAGGCAGGCTCTTTACCACTAGCGTTACCTGGGAAGCCCATGGACATGGAGAGGCCCGTTTAAATCAGACACTGGAAGGAAATTTCCTTCTGCCTCCTACTCTCTCACATCCCCAGCAGATTTCTGCTCAGGGGCCAGATCTTACTTCCATCCTTGTAGAAAAGAAGAAAATAAGAATCACCACTACTCCTTAAGCACTTATAGTAACCACAGCTAACATTATTTGGGGTCATACGCATTTTGCACCATGTTAAGAGTATACATGCCTTATTTCATCAATATTCACAGTGACCCTGTAAGATGGCTGCTATAATTATTAACTCTATTTTATAGGGGAGAGAAGAGAGGTTACTGTACACCTAAAACTAACACAACATTGTAAATCAACTGTATTCCAATAAAAACTAAAATTACAAAAAGGTAAACAGAGGTTAAGTAACTTGCTCAAAATTACCCAGATAGTAAATGATAAATCCATAATTCAAACCCAGGTAATAGAATCTATCTGTTTAACTCAGAGGTATATCAAAGAGCAGGGTGGTATGAGCTATTCACCTTGAGTGTGGACAGCGTGGGTGGGAGGGCTGCACTCTCTGTAGAGAATTAAAATATAAGAAGACTGGTTAAAAGGTTCATCTGATTTTATTATCACAGGCATTGGCAATTTGTCGGTGGTAAATCTCCCCTCCAGGGCACACTTACCATTCTCATAAGACAAGTGCCCTAGAAGGTAGCAATCACTAGGCACGTTTACAGATCTCAAATTGCATTTAAACACTCCCATCACACCCTGTACCTCCCTTTAAGTTCTCATAATGAATATATTGGTTATAGGTACAATTATTTCTTTATTCTCCGACTTTGTCATTGGGCCAGCAACTCCAGGGGGGTAGGACCTATGTATACAGGTCATACTGAAGCACAGAGATTAGCTTGCTGGTGATGCTCATCCAGTAAATATTTGCTGAATGAATGGATGGTGAATAAATGGTCAACCTAAAATGCCACTGGCTTCCCAGGCGGCTCAGTGGCAAAGAATCTGCCTGCCAATGCAGGAGATGTAAGAGACGTGGGTTCAGTCCTTAGGTCAGAAGAGCCCCTGAAGGAGGAAATGGCAGTCCACTCCAGTATTCTTGCCAGGAGAATCCCAGGGACAGAAGAACCTGGCGGGCTACAGTCCATGGGGTCGCAAAGAATCAGACATGACTGTCTGAGCAGAAAATGCCACCTCCTCCAGGAAGTCTTCCTTAAGGAATGAAGGACTCAGCTTTTCAGAGTAAAGTGAAATGAGTGATGTTGGAAGAAGCTGTGTTCCTGGACTGGGCCCCTTTTACCTCCATGGCAGCCCAGGAAGTTCTTTGCCAGGTGAGATGAGCGTGGGTCTTAGTGTAGCCTTGAGCTTTGACCCCAACATTTCTCCTCATGGAATCACCCTCTCCAGGAAGAGAAGACACCCTTTTTTAGACTGATGTTTGAGAACTACTAGTGACCGGATCTAAGGCCTGAAACTGCTTATACTGAGACACAGATTTTGGATTATCTTTAGGACTGCTGAATCTTTGATCAGAATCTAGATATTAAGAAAAAAAAAATCCCAGTGTGTTCCTTAGAGAAATCTACTCTGTTTCTGCATGTTCCTCAGGTGCTAGATAAATGCCCCTCTGCAGACAACCCTATGATATGGGATGTAGTTTTTACTCCAAAACAGAAGCATGTTGATTTTTAAGTTCACTAAAACTGAGACGTTTTGCTAAAGCAGTAGAGCTGGCATCCTCACAGGCCATTTCAAGCCTGTTTGCTAAATGAGACTGTAATCCTTTATAAATTGTTCTAGATATCATGCTGTATCATGTCCTCTTTTTCATCCTTTAAAAAATATATTTTTTTCCACCAAAAATAAAATGATGCTCCAGGCAGCCTTTCTGAGTGGTCTACCTGTAAGAGAAGAGTTCCCAGGTCTCCTCTGACAGGTGGATCACAGCAAAGTCAGTCCTTGTGTTGGGACACCCAGGAGGGAGGCTGTGTGAACTGTACCAGGAGGGAACAGACACTCTGGAGTCAGGGGCACAGACACTCTGGGGTCACAGCTGGCCAGTGGCAGGAACCATTGGAATGGCTCAGCATTTAACATGGAGTCAGGCAGAGTTGAAGTCAGATGAAAAGTCTCCCGACCCCCAAATTCTGCCATGATATCTTTGAAAATTTCTATGATGTTGGAGGAAGGGCCTTCATAAGTAAGGTCCCTAGGAGCCAAGTGACACCAAAAGCTTGCTTATCTCCATGGCTCACTACCTGGAGTCTTGATCCTACAAGAGTTTAATTAAGATAGTATCTCCAGAGGACAAATGTCTGCCTTTTCATTGTGTTTAATAAGAAAGGATTTGTGAAACAGTCAATCTGCTGGAAGGTATCTTTGTTATATCAATATGATAGAGACGCCTAGAGCAAGTCCTAGATGGGTGGGAAACGAGAAAGAGAAGTGAGGGCAGAGGAGGCTAGATGTCCTCTGTAGCCCTCGATGTCCTGAGAAGTATGAGAGAATCAGATCCCACAGAGAGTGAGCTTTGGAAGTAATTTTTCTTTTTGTCCCAATAATCTTCACTTCCTTTTCCCTTGTCCTGCTTCCTCCCTCTCTCTCTTCTTTTCCCCTTTCTTCCTTTCTCCCACCTCTTTTCTTTCCTCCTTCCATTTATATACATGTATTGGACACCTACTATGTGACAAGCCCTGTTTTAGGCTCTGGCAGTTACTGGTAAACAAAACTGGCATAGATTTGAATCAGTTCTAATGAGGTGGATGAAACTGGAGCCTATTATACGGAGTGAAGTAAGTCAGAAAGAAAAACACCAATACAGTATACTAATGCATACATATGGAATTTAGAAAGATGGTAATGATGACCCTACATGCAAGACAGCAAAAGAGACACCGATGTAAACAACAGACTTTTGGACTCTGTGGGAGAAGGCAGGGTGGGATGATTTGAGAGAATAGCATTCAAACGTGTATATTATCATATGTGAAACAGATCGCCAGCCCAGGTTCGATGCATGAGACAGGATGCTCAGGGCTGGTGCACTGGGATGACCCTGAGGGATGGGATGGGGAGGGAGGTGGGAGGGGGGTTCAGAACCGGGAACACATGTACACCCATGGCTGATTCATGTCAATGTATGGCAAAAACCACTACAATATTGTAAAGTAATTAGCCTCCAATTAAAATAAATAAATTAAAAAACAAATAAAATCGGCATAATTCTCACCCTTGATAAACTTACCAGACACAAATAGCAAACAAATATCCTCAAAAATATCTATACCAATTCATTACACTTGTGGAACGGAAGTACTGGGCTACAGGATATCATGTGAAGAACACTCGTTTAGATTGGGGGGAGTAGGGAAATACTTTTCTCAGGAAGTGACATTTAAACTCTTGACGGAAGGAACAGGAGGACCTAGGTCACAAGAAAAAGTCTGTGTGTTGGGGGAGGGGCGGCATTACAGCCAAGGGAATAAACGAAATGATAACAATGATAACAGTGATGAGGCCGACAGAAAGCAATATTGAGCAGGTACACGCCAGTCACTATACTAAGCACCTGATAACTATTTATTCATTTAATCTTTACATCAACTTTCTGAGACAATCACCATTCGTGTCCCCATTTTTCAGATAAGGAAAATGAGGCACAAAGCTGTGAAGTAGCTTGCCCAAGCCAGGTTACATAGCTCGAAGGCAGACACCTGGATAAAACTCAGGTGATGTGGCTGCAGGGAAGGCAGGCCTGGAGAGGGAGATGATGGAAAGGCGGTGGGCTGAGCTGAGGCAACAACAGGGGTGGAGGCGCCGGGCACCACTAGGCACTCAGAGGCCATCTCCGAGTGAGACTGTACTTTCCAGGGGGAGAGCAGCCCGGAGCACCAGATCAGTGGGAGAATTCTACTATTGTAGTCCCGGAGGGAGAAGCAGCTGTCTGCATGAACTAGGCAGCTAAATAACTAGCCACCTCGCTGAACTTCTTAAGCACCACCTTCCCTTCAGCTCTTCCGCTATCTCCACGGTTCTCTCTGATCCGCCGCTTCTCCCGCCCCCGCCTCCCGGCCCACCCCTTCTTTCTTTCTTTGAGCACAAGGTGGAGGACACAGTAACGGGACCCCCACCCCCACCCCCACCCCCGACCCTGCGGTTTGCCAAGCACAGGCACCCTTTCTCCCTTCGGATCAGGAGCACCCTCTTCGGTGCCTGTGTGCTGAGAGCAGCTGCCGGCGTCTAGAACAACTCCCAGCTGTTCTCCCAACTTTTCTCAAGCGTTTCCAGTGTCAGTGCCTCTGCTTAGTGAAAAGAGGAAGGGGGGCGGCACACAGAGGAGCAAAAGAGAGGCCTAATTTTAGCTGTAGCCAAAAGGACTTTCCCTTAAATACACTGTGATCTCAAAATACTTAGCTAAGTCCATATGGACTAGGCAGGGAGAGGATTTAAAGAGCTACAGAAGAAACATTCAAAGGCCAAAAGGGACAGCCCCTGCCCTCCTTTACGACTGGTGGGGAGAGGAAAAGGATAAAAGCAGAGTAGGTCTTCACTCTGTGCCAGGCTATATGCTGGGTCCCATGAGTGCATCAACTCAGTCATTCATCTCCTCCACACCGGTAATGGTGCAGAGACTAGGTCCCCTCATTTTACAGATGAGGAACCTGCTGCAGCTGCTGCTGCTAAGTCGCTTCAGTCGTGTCTGACTCTGTGCGACCCCATAGATGGCAGCCCACCAGGCTCCCCTGTCCCTGGGATTCCCCAGGCAAGAACACTGGAGTGGGTTGCCATTTCCTTCTCCAGTGCATGAAAGTGAAAAGTGAAAGTGAAGTCGCTCAGTCATGTCTGACCCTTAGTGACCCCCATGGACTGCAGCCCACCAGGCTCTTCCGTCTATGGGATTTTCCAGGCAAGAGTAGTGAAGTGGGGTGCCATTGCTGTCTCCGTGAGGCAGCTGAGAGCTGGTCAAATTGAAGTTGCTCTCTCCAAGATGGCAAAGTGAACCCGAGAGCCAGGATTTAAACCTGGGTCTGTCTGATTCCACCGTGTCTAGCAAGAAGATGTCAAACTGAGGCCAGATGAGGCACTGGGTAAATGGGTTAAGTGGAGATTCAGGGCAGTCTCCGAGCAAGAATCCCGAGGATGCTGGCTCTCAGAACGCCAAGAGGCCTCCTTGTGAGAACTGGCATGAATTGCTCAGGGCCTCGACTTTTTCCAATCCTGAAATCCCTCCCAAGCCTCCCAAGATGGGCTGGAGGAATGACCAGGCTGTCACCAACCATTTAAAGTAGATAAATCATTTGGTGAATGCCCCCATCCCTGACTCTAGCAAAAAACGACCCGCACTTTCCACAATCAAAGAAGATGTACTGCTGGGCAAAGGCATCTGAACTGGCTAATCCGCACATCCCCACCCCCCAACACCCCCGCCTTCTCAAAGTCATGGTGGAATCTGGGTGCCTTCAGAAAACGGGCCACCTGGTAGGACTCATCACGTCAACTTCCTTCATCTCAGTTCAAGCTTAAAAGGCCTCTTCACTGGGAAGCTCCCCAGTGAGGTTTTCCACGCACATCTGGAGATTTCCCACAATAGGCCTTTGAAGCGGCCTGAAGTATTCCGGGAAGTCCGCCTCACTGGGCTGAGGTTTAAAGAGCAGAAGCCCACATTTATTTTTCTTTCCCGCCTTCTTTGACAAAACTCCCCCCAGTGGTTTGTGGGCATTTGCAAAGCATCCCTGATTTGCAGCTCACTACTTCGAGGGCTGCAGTCTTAAAGAAAAACGACAATGAAGCAAATTCAAAGGGAGCAATTGGCACCAGAAAGATCTGTTTACGTGTTTGGCTCCTCCGCCAGGCTCTGACTCGTGCGTTAGTCATCTTTGCGGCAGGAGGAAAATGGACTCTGGACTCAAAGGGACTTGCTCCATGGCTCAGCACTGGTGACATTCTGTCAAGTCACTTAAACTCTCTGATCTGTGAAATGAATTAATGGTGCCTGCTTTGTGTGGCACACTAAATGTTACATGAGTTGTAGTGAGAAAATCACCTTACATGTTGTCGTACATGAACTTTAACAGGTCTATGCTGGTTCCTCTGCCAGTATCACCCTCCCTTATATGAGCTAGAAGTGACTTGTTCTTTACAACTCAATTCACGTGGTGGTTTCCTCCTCTGGCAATGTTTTACCTCCATATTGCTTAGGCTAGTTTAGGTAGGTGTCTTCCATGCTTCAATACCTACCTATCTCCTAATTCATAGTTTATTGTTATTTCCATTTATAGAATGTCTACCATGCCCCCTACTACCACTGTAGTGGCCGTAGACATGTGGGAACTTTTTCACTGCTGTGTCTCCATACCAAGCACAGTGCCTTAGTGTACTGATGTGCCCAGTGAATGTCAACTGATTAATCAATGTATCTAACAAATATTTATTAAGCAGCTACTTTGAGTCAGGTACTATTTCAGCTATTGAAAATATACTAGTGAATAAAACAGACACAGCCCTTGCTTTCATAAATTTATGTTCTTGTAGGAGAATCAGAAAATACACTAAGGAAATATATAAAGTGACTTCCTTTTATAGATCCAGTGTGTAAAGAAGTTAGAAGTCATTACTCCCATTCCTATAATAAGAAAAGAGCTAACAAATGGAAAATTACTGACAGCGCTCAGATTGTTTTCGCCTGCAATGCAGGAGACCGTGGTTCGATTCCTGGGTCAGGAAGATCCACTGTAAAAGGGATAGGCTACCCACTCCAGTATTCTTGGGCTTCCCTTGTGGCTCAGCTGGCAAAGAATATGCCTGTTATGTGGGAGACCTGGGTTCAATCCCTGGGAAGATCCCCTGGAGAATGGAGTGACTACCCATTCCAGTATTCTGGCCTAGAGAATTCCATGGAGAGTCCATGGGATCACAAAGAGTCAGACATGACTGAGCAACTTTCACTTCCACTCAGACTGTTTGGAGAAATGAGGTTATGGGGAAAACCACCAGCCTGAGTTCTGGAGAGACAGGAGAATTCCATAGAGTTGCAGGCCAGAGCTCCTTATCTACAGTAGAAGCCACTGGAGTCACAAACTGGTAGAAACATTTAAGTGACAATTTTGATGAAGTGCTGGGGGCTGAGTGTGTATTAGCGTGAGACTGAGAAATTTCAGGGGCTGTAGTTTTAGGGGGAGCCCCACACATTCATGTATTTTACCTCTGGGAACCCTACCAAGTACTCACTGTAAAGCAAGAATGATCCCCCACTGGTTCCAGCAGGAGTGAAAGAGAAGAAACACTGTGACGTATGCCGGAGAGTTCTTTATAACAAAGGTCTACTTTCAAGGATAAAAGGCTTAACCAAAGCCTCATCCTATCCAGGGGAGGGACATCTTCTGAACCCTAGCCCCTTCTAACCTCCCTTTCTCACTTAACAAGGGAGGTAAAAAGGTAGGAAACCTTTGTGAAGGTCACAACCCAAGGACACAGGCTCAAGATTAAATCAAAAGATTCTAGAATGCTTTCCCTTTCCCACCCCTTAAAACCACACTAAAAGTGCTCCAGTAAAATAACAGTGGATTACAGCTGAAAGATGCAGACTCTGTTTATGGAGGAGTTCCTGGGGAAGCCCTAAGACAGAGAAACAATTTAAGCCTACATCAAACAAAGAAAGAAAGAAGAAGAAAAAAGCAAGAAAAAAATAATAAAAGGCAGAAATCAATGAAACTTAACACAGGAAAACAATAGAGAAAAACAATGAAACTAAAATCTGGTTCTTTGAAAAGATCAATTAAATAGATGAACCTTTAACCAGGTTAACCAAGATAGAGAAAGGACACAAAATACTAATGTCAGATATTAAAGAGAGATCATGATTATTGATCCCATGGACATTGATCAGATAAAAAAAGAATCTATGAGCAACTCTATGCCCATAAATTTTATAACTTAGATGAAACAGACTATTCAATGAAAGATTCAAACTTCAAAAAAGCCCACAAAGCGCCAGGCTCAGATGGTTTTACTAGTGAACCCTACCAAACACTTAAAAAATAAATTATACCAGTTCATTATCTCCTCCAAAAAAAAAGAGGAACAGAGGAAAGACATTCTGACTCATTCTGAGGCCAGCATTACTCTCCTACCAAAAATCAGATAAAGACATTTCAAGAAAGGAAATCCAAAAACAAATACATGTCATGAATACAGATGTAAAATCTTTAATATTATCAATATATTAGCATGTCAAATTAAATAATGTATAAAAAGAAATATACACCACAACCAAATAGAAATTATTCCAGTTATGCAAGACTGGTTCAACACTCAAAATTCAATCAGTGTAATTCACCCCCTCAACAGGTTAAAGAATAATAATCATATTAATAGATGCAGAAAAGACATTTGATACACTTTAACACCTATTCATGATTAAAAACTCTCAGCAAACTTGGAAAATATGGGAACATATCCAATTTGATAAAGAACATCTACCAAAACCTCTACAGGTAACATCATACTTAATGAGAAAAAACTGGATGTTTTCTCTTTTAAAACTGGGAACAAGGCAAGGAAGTCCTTTCTTACCATTCTTATTCAAGACTGTATTGGTCTTAGATGGTACAATAAGACAAGAAAAGGAAACAAAAAGCATACAGATTGGGAAGGAAGAAATAAAGCTGTCTTCATTCTCAGATGACGTAACTAAACCCCAAATGATAAAAACAAACAAACAAAACACCTTTTTGAACCAATAAAAGAGCCCAGTAAAGTCACAGGACATAAGGTAAGATATAATTATGTCCCACAAGTTGCTAGCAATGAGATACTGAAATTTGAAGTTGAAATAATTTATATTAGCATACTGCAAAACCTTATTTTGCCATAAGTTTAACATAAAATATACAGAATCTATATATGGAAAAATACATAACTCTAATGAAAGAAATTAAAGAAGATCTAAGTAAATGGAGAGATATTCTGTATTCATGGATTTTAAGATTCAATATTGTTAAGATGACAAATTTTCCCAACTTGATCAATAGATTCAACACAGTCCCAACTGAACACTCAGAAAGCTATTTTGTAAATCATCAACAAAATGATTCTAAGATTTATATGGAAAGGCAAAAGACATAGATTAGTCAACATAATAGTGAAGAAGAAGAACAAAGTCAGACTTCATGACTCACTATGTGGAGTGAAAGTTGCTCAGTCATGTCTGACTCTGTGACCCCATTGACTAGGGCCTGCCAGGCTCCTCTGTCCATGGAATTCCCCATGCAAGAACACTGGAGTGGGTAGCTGTTCCCTTCTCCAGGGGATCTTCTCAACCCAGGGATCAAACCCAGGTCTCCCACACTGCAGGCAGATTCTTTACTATCTGAGCCACCAGGGAAGTCCAAGAATAGTCTATCCCTTCTCCAGGGCATCTTCCTGACCCAGGAATCAAATTGGGGTCTCCTGCATTGCAGGCAGTTTCTTTACTGGCTGAGCTACCAGGGGAAGCCCGTGACTTACATAAAGCTATAATAATCACAATAGTGTGGTACTGGTCAAAGAACAGGAAAACAGATCAATGAAGTCAGTCCATAAATAGGCCCACACAAACACAATTAGCTGATCTTTGACAAAGGAGCAAAGTCAATTCACAGGATAAAGGGTAGTCTTTTCAATAAATGATGCTGAAACAACTGGAGACACACATGCCAAAAAAATAATAAAATAATCTATGCACTGACATTATACCTCCCACAAAACCTAACTTAAAATGGTTCATAAACCTAAAGGTAAAATGTACAACCATAAAAGTTCTAGGACATAACACAGGAGAAAATTAAGGTGGACTCGGGTTTAACAATAAGTTTTTAGATACAACATCAAAAGAACAATCCATGAAAGAAAAAATTGATTAGTTGGATCATTAACATTTAAAAACTGCTCTGTGATAAGACAATTTCAAGGGAATGAATAAGACGAGCCACAGACTTGGAGAACATATCTGTAAAACATATAGTTGAGAATTTGTATTGAAAATATACAAAGAATACTTAAAATTCAACAATAACAAAAGAAGCAACCCAGTAAAAAGATGACCAAAAGATATGAACTTAACCAAAGAAAATAGGCTAATGGCAAATAATCCTACGAAAAGATGCTCAATATCATTTTCCATTAGCGAATTAAAAATTAAAACAATAATGATATATCACTACAAACCTGTATATCACTACAAAATAGCCCAGATCCACAAAACTGGCAGTATTAAACTTTCACATAAATGGTGAGCAACAGGAACTCTCAATCTTTGCTGGTGGAACTGCAAATAGTATAGCTGCTTTGGAAGATAGTTTGCTCTTTTATAACAAATGTGAATATAGTCTTATTGTGCAACCTAGCAATTGTATTCTGACCCATTTGAAAACTAAAGTCCATACAAAAACCTACATGCAAATATTTATTCATAGTCTCCAAAAACTGGAGACAACCAGTATGTCCTTCAGTAGGTGAGTGAATAAATAAACTGGTATATCTGTACCATCTACACCAATTGAATATTATTACACAATAAAAAGAAATGAACTACCAAGCCTCAGTAACACATGGATGCATCTTAAATGCATATTACCAAGTGAGAGAAATGAGTCTGAAAATGTTACATATTCATGATTCCAATTATGTGACATTCTGGAATGTAACCGTGTATACGCAACATTGCGCATTTGTCAAAACCACTGAATGTTACAGCACAAAGAGTGACCCATGAGATACGCAAATTCAAAAACTAATTTCAGAGATGAGGGGAATCCTATGATGGAATAATATAGTAAGTGTCAAGCAATCTAACTGTAATACAATGTATGATATGAGACAGTCTCACTGTAGGTTGTGGGAGATTAAGGTGCTGATCTAAGTAGTTTTGGAAATGAGTAGAGTTTGTAAGACAAAAGGCAAAAGAAACTGTACAGAAACTCTGTACTCTAGTTGATGAAGCTATACTCCATAAGAGTCTGGCTTAACAATTCTGAAATTTCCATACAGGTACACTGGAACTGAACAATTAAAAAATGATGTTGAATGGTGGGAGCCAGGTTTCTCACTATTTGAGTGAGAGTTTACAAATAAGCGAAAGAGGAAGGTTAGAATGATTTATGTGGTAACAGACTACAGTTGTAGACATCAGTATAAACTAATGTGTAGCTTAATGTAGACAGAGATGATTATATATAGAAATATTTATAGAGATGGGTATATACACAGATTAGTATATGCACATATATTTCCTTTCACTGTCAGCTGGCCTCCCTAGAAGCAAAAACAGCTCAGTAGCAGGGAGCACACTCGATGCCTGGATTTTGGTTTCTAATATCATTCTCTAATAAAAACAATCAGAATTCCTTGGAGAAGTGGCTGATTCCAGGTCTGGGGCAAGAAATATAAAAGATGAGCCTGGAACATCTTATACTGCCCCCAAATAAAGAAGTAATTTAAAAAAAAAAACAGAATTATGAGGTTATATCAGGGAGATAAAGAAGGCAATTAAGGAACTTGCAATGGTCAAAAGTGGAAGAATTGGGAAACAGAGTAAGTAGTATCGGATTATAACCCAAAATATACCATAGATATCTATGAACCAAAACTATCATAAAGAAATGACTGAGTAAATACAGAAAAAATGAATGAGTAAGGAGATAAATCTCCCACACAGAAGAATTCTAAGTCTATGTAAATATTCCACCCTTCAGGAAATAGGGCATAATTTCCATGCTGTTAAGTGTGGGATTGACATAGTGACTTCCTCCCAAAGAGAACAGCATAAAATGTAGAAAAAGAGTAACTTTATAGTGGAGAAACCTGGCCTACACTACCTCAGCCAGGTGATCAAAGTTAGCATCAACACTGACAAGTCATGTTGACAGTATGTACCTTTGATGTGATGTGATGAGAATGGTACTTCATCTCTGTGGTCCTCCTCCCCCAAACTTACAACCACAGTCTAATCATAAGAGAAGCATCAGACAGATGCCAACGGAACATTCTGTAAGACTCCTCCAAACTGTCAGGGTCATCAAAAACCAGAGAAGCCTAAGGACACAAGATGTTTAAGTGTAACCTAATATACCGGATGGGATCCTGGAGCAAGTAAAGGATGTTATGTTAAAATTAAGGACATCTGAATAAAGCATGGACTTTAATAATAACCTGTCAATATTGGTTAACTAATTGCAACAAACATACTATACCAATGTAAGATGCTAATGATAAGGGACACTGGGCATGGGGTTTATGCCCAGTTTATGAAGACTCTTTATTTTTACAGAGATATAATTACATAATTTTATATAATTTTCTATAAATACAACAGCGTTCAAAAAAAGAGTTTATTAAAATAATATATGAATAAGTACACATACACTTACATTATGTTAGGTGGTGATGAGTACTAGGGAAACAGAATCAAGTAGGATAAGGGGATGAAGAATTCTCTACATGAGTAGAGAAGGCAGTTTGTACAGGGCAGCAGGCATGGCATCGCTCTGAAACAACGATATCTGAGCAGAGATCTGAAAGGGATGAGAGGATGAACCATGCAAATATCCAAGGAAGAGGATTCTATGCAGAGGGAACTGTATGTCTGAAAGCCCAGAGGTGGAAGTGTGCTTCGTATATGGACAGAGAGTGAAGGGGCCAGGGCAGATATGCAACCTGGGAAAGGGGCAAAGAGCTGGAGATGAAGGTAGAAAAGGACTGGGTGCCAGGTGGGCAGCCTTGTAGGCCACAGTGAGGATCAAATAAATGAATCAATAAATGAGATGAATGGAAACTGTTCATTTTGAAATTTATTTTAGGTACTCCAGTCTTTCAAAAAAGCTTAAATAAAGAGACATCCTTGGTAATACACCTCCCTCCCCCAAGCATATGCAAATATTTTATCATAAGAACACAAAATCTCTTAGCCATGAATTGCTATAGCAAGACCCTCTAGACCCACCAAAGCAGTCTAAGGCATGCCATCTCCTCCCTGAAACTAAATTTCAGTCTAGTTTCTAGACAGGCAAAGTGAAATGAAGGCTTGAGGCCAACTTTTCACATAATTCAATTTTTAAAAAAAACTACATATGCCTGAAATCTTTAGATAATGGAAAGAAAAGTGGATTTTCCTCTCTTCGTTATTAGAGCAATTGGCTCAAACTCTCATTTCATTTTGGACATGTAGGCACAACCCAGAGTCTGTAATTAGTTTCAAACCACCAAAGTAGAAACAGAATAAAACCTCAGCTAACTGAAGGAACTTTTTTTCCCTGACATACTTGGCTTTCAATGGCTAGAGGCATAAGGCATTGATCCAAAAAGCAAGCTTATGACTGAGACTGATTTAAACAAAAAAAAAAAACAAACAAACAAAATAACTTGCAAAGTATGCCTTGGGTGAGTCCAATATAAGCTCCTTACCTACTGCCTTTTCCCTCTCTAATTCCAGTCCCACATAAGGAGAGAAGTTATCCTTCAGGATGACAAAATCCCCAATCATTGGAGGACAGCCCCTCAGACTCATCACTAGCATGCTAAGATAGGCACAGAACTCTCACCTCTTCCAGAGATTTGTACCAATAGGCTGAAATAAAAAATACTTTTATTTGAACTTCCTTTTTACCAGAAAGGTACATAAACAAAGGCATTCAATTGCATGAATGTGAGAATAAAGTGTGAATCTCTCAACAGTGGGGACTTGATCTCAAGAGTATCTTGGTTTATTTATGGCTACACTCAATCCCTGGACACGTCTTTGGAGAAGCCAATCTTCCTGAACCTCGGTTTCTTCATCTGTAAAATGACAGTTCTAATCTTTGCCTGAAAAGCTCTTATCAAGATGAAATGTAAGTTCCTTTGCATCTTTTTTTTAAAGAAACTTATTTGCAAAACAGAAACAGACTCACAGATTTAAAGAATGAATTTATGGCTGTCAGTGGGGAAAGGTGGGAATGAGGGATAAATTAAGAGTTTGGGATTGATATGGACACACTGCTATGTTAACTCATATATGTGGAATCTAGAAAAATAGTACAGATGAACATATTTCCAGGGTGGGAACAGAGATGCAGATATAGAGATGGACATGTGGTTACAGGGAGGCAAGGGGAGCGGGGGACGAGTTGGGAGATTAGACTTGACAAATAGCTAGTGGGAACCTGCTATAAGGAATAGGAAGCTCAGCTTGGTGCTCTGTGATGACATAGGTGGATGGGATGGGGGTGGGATTGGAGGGAGGTCCAAGAGGGAGGGGATATACATATATATACAGCTGACTCATTTCACTGTACAGCAGAAATTAACACAACATTGTAAAGCAAATATATTCCTATGAAAGTAAATTTAAAAATGAGATAAGATAAACAAAGTGAAAGTGTTAATCACTCAGTTGTATCTGAATCTTTGTGACCCCATAGACTGTAGCCCACCAGGTTCCTCTGTCCAGGGAATTCTCCAAGCAAGAATACTGGAGTGGGTAACCATTCCCTTCTCCAGGGGATTGTCCTGACCCAGGGATCAAAAGATAAACAAGGACCTACTGTAAAAATATTAATAAATTAAAAATATATGCTTTATAAGGTTAAAAATAAAAATGAACATATACATAAAAATAGATAAAATGATATATGTCCCTAAAAATGCCTAGAATAGGGTATGGCCTATAATAAGTGATTAACATGCATTGCTTCCTCTCGTAAACATACATCCTATATTTGTACCTGGCGTAGACTCGGTAAAGAGTAGCCTCCTGATAAATGTCTGTTGAGTAAATAACTGAATGAACTATCTCCAGGGAGTCTTGAAAGATACTTATATAATGATGCTTAATATAATGCTGATAATAACTACCGCTTGTTGAGAACTTACTGCTGGTCAGGTGGCGTGACACGTGCTCACATACATCATTTCACCAAAGTCTCACAACTACCCCATAAGACAGACCTTTTCCCCTCCACTTTAAATGAAGGACAGAGACAGAGCAATTTTCCTGGGATGACACAGCTAGCAAGTAGCAGAAATGGATTTTGAACCCTTATGCTTCTGATTTCAGAGGCCATGACTTAACTGCTACAGCATTCTGGGTAGAATTTTAACTCACATTAAAAAAAACCAACAACAAACCAAACTACAATTAAAGGCCTTTTGACTTCTTTTGTTAAAGACTCCACTAGTGTGAATAAGTCTTTGCTGCTCCCAGAAAAGCCTCATCTAGTTGGACTGGCAGCTACCAGGCCAGGAACAGGTGGGACTGCTAACACTGTCAGGGACCAGCCTTTGAGAAAGTGGCTGAACAAGCTGTCCAGTCCTGTTTCCAGGATCCAGTACAAATGTGATGGGGATGCCACTCATGTGGGCTGGCACTGGAGGGAGGAAGCTGGGTGCTAGAGTCTTACCTTGAACAAAGAGGTTAAAGCGCCCCAGGGGCAAAAACAAATTATTCAGAGAAGGGGAACTGGAGGTATGTTACTGGTCCCAAGTGCTACAGGATTGGGGAGCTAGAACCAAGGGCGCTGGGTATGGCCAGGAGCCGGGAGGCGGCGGGGGTGTGGAGGATGCAGTGAACTGTTCCAGACAAGCTGTGAGAAGTACCAGGCTGTGGCAAGGAGTCTTCTCAGCAGGAGGCCCCTGACGCTGTGGTGTAGAGGCAGGGCTGCCAGTGTGCAGGTTACAGAGTGGGATGTGTGTGTATGGGCGCTCAGCCGCTCAGTCATGTCTGACTCTTTGTGACCCTAAGGACTGTTGCCGCCAGGCTTTTCTATCCATGCTTTTATTTATTCTTTTCAGGGAAGAATAGTGGAGTGGGTTGCCATTTCCTCCTGCAGGGGACCTTCCTGACCCAGGAAACGAACCTGCATCTCCTGCACTGGAAGGCAGGTTCTTTATCACCAGAAGCCCTGATGGGGTGGGACAGAACAGCCTTAACCCCAGAACCGTCTCTGAGGTAAATGTGCCTCAGAGACCATGTGAAAATGACTAAGAGCAAGGACTCTGGTGCCAAACTGCCTGGGCTCAAAGCTTAGTTTCTCTATTTGGCAGCTGCGTGACCACAGCCATGCTACTTAACCTCTCTGTGCCTCCGTCTCCTCACCTATCCAAAGGGGATGAGAATGCTCCCTATCTCATGGGGTTTTTATGAAGATTAAATATAGAGAGAGAAATGGCTAGACGAGAACATGAAAAGTGCTGGTTCCAGGAGTATTTACATATTATCTATTGTTCTTATTATTACCACCTCCAAATGTTGATGAGAAAACTAACTCCAACAGCATAAAATTCCTGCCCTTTCCCTCTTCCTTTACATGTGCAACTTTAGCAGTAGAGCCAGGACTTGAACCTAAATCTTCAGGCTCCAAGTCCTATGTACCTCAGGCATGCCTGTGTGGTGGAAAGGTCTAAGCAGTGCTGGTCTTGGCCCTCTGACTACATATACACGCCCCTCTTTTCTGGCCAGATCGTCTTTAGTCATCCCAAGCCTAAGCTCTTACAGCTCAATCCAAGGAGGGCTTACAACTGTGTATCACACTTGTGGGTTCATATTCCCTCCTTCCTGATGAGAGAGTCAGTTCCTAGGAAGGCTGATAAGAAGTCCAGGGTCCCCAAGGAGGAGATAGGGGGTTGGAATTCTCAAGGAGGAGGAAACGACAAATGTCTCTTTTTTCCTCTACATTCCTGAGTCACACAAACTTTTTTTTTCTCTTTAAGCCAAGAACTGACGATTACACAACAAACAACTCAGTTTAAGCTCTATCAGTTCAGTTTAGTCCAGTCGCTCAGTCGTGTCTGACTCTTTGCGACCCCATGAATCGGAGCACACCAGGCCTCCCTGTCCATCACCATCTCCCGGAGTTCACTCAGACTCACGTTCATCGAGTCAGTGATGCCATCCAGCCATCTCATCCTCGGTCATCCCCTTCTCCTCCTGTCCCCAATCCCTCCCAGCATCAGAGTCTTTTCCAATGAGTCAACTCTTCGCATGAGGTGGTCAAAGTACTGGAGTTTCAGCTTTAGCATCATTCCTTCCAAAGTAATCCCAGGGCTGATCTCCTTCAGAATGGATTGGTTGGATCTCCTTGCAGTCCAAGGGACTCTCAAGAGTCTTCTCCAACACCACAGTTCAAAAGCATCATTTCTTCAGTGCTCAGCCTTCTTCACAGTCCAACTCTCACATCCATACATGACTACTGGAAAAACCATAGCCTTGACTAGACAGACAGGTCAGGTGGTCTGGTATTCCCATCTCTTTCAGAATTTTCCACAGTTTATTGTGATCCACACAGTCAAAGGCTTTGACATAGTCAATAAAGCAGAAATAGATGTTTTTCTGGAACTCTCTTGCTTTTTCCATGATCCAGCGGTTGTTGGTAATTTGATCTTTCGTTCCTCTGCCTTTTCTAAAACCAGCTTGAACATTTGCAAGTTCACGGTTCACGTATTGCTGAAGCCTGGCTTGGAAATTTTGAGCATTACTTTACTAGCATGTGAGATGAGTGCAATTGTGCGGTAGTTTGAGCATTCTTTGGCATTGCCTTTCTTTGGGATTGGGATGAAAACTGACCTTTTCCAGTCCTGTGGCCACTGCTGAGTTTTCCAAATGTGCTGGCATATTGAGTGCAGCACTTTCACAGCATCATCTTTCAGGATTTGAAATAGCTCTACTGGAATTTCATCACCTCCACTAGCTTTGTTCGTAGTGATGTTTTCTAAGGCCCACTTGACTTCACATTCCAAGATGTCTGGCTCTAGGTGAGTGATCACACCATTGTGATTATCTGGGTCGTGAAGATCTTTTTTGTACAGTTCTTCTGTGTATTCTTGGCACCTCTTCTTAATATCTTCTGCTTCTGTTAGGTCCATACCATTTCTGTCCTTTATCAAGCCCATCTTTGCATGAAATGTTCCCTTGGTGTCTCTAATTTTCTTGAAGAGATCTCTAGTCTTTCCTATTCTGTTCTTTTCCTCTATTTCTTTGCATTGATTGCTGAAGAAGGCTTTCTTATCTCTCCTTTTCTTTGGAACTCTTCATTCAGATGCTTATATCTTTCCTTTTCTCCTTTGCTTTTCACTTCTCTTCTTTTCACAGCTATTTGTAAGGCCTCCTCAGACAGCCATTTTGCCTTTTGGCATTTCTTTTCCATGGGGTGGTCTTGATCCGTGTCTCCTGTACAATGTCACTAACCTCATTCCATAGTTCATCAGGCACTCTATCTATCAGATCTAAGCCCTTAAATCTATTTCTCACTTCCACCATATAACCATAAGGGATTTGATTTAGGTCATACCTGAATGGTCTAGTGGTTTTCCCTACTTTCTTCAATTTAAGTCTGAATTTGGCAATAAGGAGTTCATGATCTGAGCCACAGTCAGCTCCTGGTCTTGTTTCTGTTGACTGTATAGAGCTTCTCCATCTTTGGCTGCAAAGAATATAATCAATCCGATTTCAGTGTTGACCATCTGGTGATGCCCAATGTATAGAGTCTTCTCTTGTGTTGTGTTGTTGTTGTGTTGTTCTTTTGTGTTGTTGTGTTGTTGCTATGACCAGTGCATTTTCTTGGCAAAACTCTATTAGTCTTTGCCCTGCTTCATTCCGCATTCCAAGGCCAAATTTGCCTGTTACTCCAGGTGTTTCTTGACTTCCTACTTTGGCATTCCAGTCCCCTATAATGAAAAGGACATCTTTTTGGGTGTTAGTTCTCGAAGGTCTTGTAGG
Source organism: Ovis aries (assembly GCF_016772045.2). Lineage (NCBI taxonomy): Eukaryota > Metazoa > Chordata > Mammalia > Artiodactyla > Bovidae > Ovis > Ovis aries. Next base: position 34,623,578 of record NC_056054.1, on the reverse strand, counting down.
TCTTCATCCTCCATTTTAATCCTGTTATCTTAGAATGTAAACTGTGGGAGTGGGTCTGGTAAAATTTTTACAACCTTGAGACATTCTTTTGATTTATTGTAATAACCGATTAAAAAGTGTACATCCTCCTTGCTTAGATTTTCGAGGGGGGCACTCTCCCATCTCCTTTCTGATGTCTATTTTAGAAGCTTTCTCTGTCTCTTTTTCACTTTAATAAAACTCTCCTACACAAAAGCTCTTGAGTGACCAAGCCTGGTGCAGAAGCTAAATGTTCTTCAGAGATTATGAATCAGACACCATTCACCATAAGCTATCACTGACTTTCCCAGCTCCCACCCAGCTTGACTTTGTCTGCAGAGTAGTTTCCTCATTATGGCATCTCCTGCTCCAAAGCATTCCATGGCTCCCTACTGCCTGTGATGGGAGGTATCATAGTGGTCCAGGTATAGAGCCTGTAATTTCTGCTGTTCTGTGTCTGAGTCTGTGGGCAACCAATAGTAGATTACAGGATCAGAGCAACAAGGACAATTTTGCCAGCAAAGCCTGAGAGTATACTGTATGGACATATCTAAAACCCCAACTGAAAGCACATGTATCCACAGAAGAAGTGAACAACACAAAAGCCCTGTGCTGTTGAACTAGGCATGTGGAATATTTTTGATTTTCCCATTAATATTTGATTGCTACAGTGTAAGCCTCAATGTTCTCATCTGCAAGATAGGACAATACTAATTGTGCATCATGGATGGGTTGTTAGGGTTAAAGGAGAGTATGTATCTAGAGTGCCTGGGTCAGCAACCCTTTGCCAAAGTGTTACCACAATTAGCACTATTATTATTCTAAAGCCCTCTCTCAGCCTTCAAAGTCCTGTACAATTTGTTCCTACTCTATTTACCCATTCACAGGGTTGTTTGATGGATTGAGATAATGGGTATAAAATCACCTGGAAGTCTGCTGAATTGAAAACACACTCTGGTGGAAGAGAAAGATAAAGCAATTGGAATTGCCAGTAACCTGCAAGGGGAGGCAGAAGGAAAAAGAGAACCATGAAGGAATGCAAAGGATTGCTAAGGCAACAGATATCAGGTATCTCCTATGTGTCAGGCATTGCACTAAACAATTCGCATATACTACATGTAGGATACTGGTGAAGATCACAAGTTCTGGATCAGGCCACTGGGTTCCACTCCTAGTTCTATCTGTCACTAACTAATGACCTCAGTTAAGCTATTTAAGATACCCATGGCTTATTTTCTTCATCTTTCAGTTGGGATGATTTATAGCAAGGGTTGGCAAATTTGTTTCTGTAGAAAGCCAGATAACAAATTCTTCAGGTTTGGTTGGACATACAGTTTCTGTTGCAACCTCTCAACCCTGGAGCTATAGCATGAAAGTAGCCACAGAGTAACATGAACAGATGTGCATAACTATGTTCCAATAAAACATTATTTGCACAAATAAGCAGCGGGCAAGAACTGCCCATGGTGAGTAGTTTGCAACCTCTAATACACACTTTACCTTATAGGGTCTCTAGAGGATTGAAGAGAATACTGTTCAGGCTTTTATTTTTATTTTTTAAAAAACTTTTTATTTTTATTTTTTAAAAATTAATTTATTTTAATTGGAGGCTAATTACATTATTGTAGTGGTTTTTGCCATACATTGACATGAATCAGCCATGGGTGTACATGTGTTCCCCATCCTGAACCCCCTTCCCACATCCTTCCCCATCCCATCCCTCAGGGTCATACCAACCCTGAGCACCCTGTCTCATGCACCAAACCTGGGCTGGTGATCTGTTCACATATGATAATATACATGTTCAGTTCATGCTTTTACAACAGTGTTTACACACTGAAATTGCTCAACAAATGTTCGCTGTTGTTATGATAATGAACCCATGGAAGAGGTGTTAGGATGGTCTTTTCTAGGGAAAAAAATTAAATCTCAGAAATAACCAGGTAACTTCTTCAAAATCTGATACTGTCTAATAGAGCAGAGTCAGATTCAGAGCAGAGGCTGGTTGGTCTTTAGAGTCTATAATTTTTCCACTGTAATTTTGTCAACTTCACAGATCTTATCAGAACCAAGACCTTATTTCACAGACCTGCAGAGAACCTGTAACTCTGACCCTTTATCTACAAGTGTTTTGGGGCTTGACTCAAAAGCTGGTGATACCCAGAATGATGAAATCAGGACTGGGATCCAAATAAGCACTGTAGGCAAGCCCTTGTCTTTATTTCCCTTGAGTCTTGATCCAAGTCAGTGGGGAACAGGTGTGGAATTCATGTTCACCCCCTCTTGGGTGCTCACAGTCTCAGCCTTTGCTGGCTCTGGCGTCGGTTTCCTATGACACCGATGGATCAACTGCCTTTGGGGAGCCCTAATTAAGTGCACAAATAGGGCAGCTTTCCCAAATCTCACATTAGTTCTGCTGTGGAATGCCAGAATTTTCTACCATGGAAAAATGCTTTATGCCCTGACTCTTAACAAACACAGCAAGTTCAAATGCATTTCTGGGGAGGGGGAGGGGGGACAAGAATCCCAAGCTGTTATGTGAGAAGGCAAGGAAAGAAAGGGCTTTTCTTGAAAGGGGGGAAAGAAAGGGCATCCAGAAATGTCACCAAAATGCCCTGCAAACTCTCCAGCTTGCCTTGAGCTGTTCTTTGTCTGAAGAACTTGAAAGTGATTTATGTCTCTCTTTTCTTGGGTCAGCATTCAGCTACTTAAACCTGAGACTCTGAAGCAGGTATTGACAAAGATTTCTTTCCATATGGATAAAAAGAAATACACATGGGATAAAAAGAAAAAGTAATTCCAATTAAATGAAACTGATCTTGTACATTTCAAAACTGTACACCTCTGCAACATGTTATTTCTCTTTTCCCTCCTCCTCCCCCCCTGCCTCCTCCCTCTCACTTCTCACCCCAAAGCCCAGTCTGCCAATGTCTGTTCTAGGGAAAGCCTCTCTGGTTCTATAACTGAGAAGAGGCCATAATGGTTGGTTTTAAGCATGTGGGTTTAGCACTAATCAGCTCTCTGCTTTATGTCTAATGCCACATCTTTGGGAGTAAAACTATTTAGGCTACAGACCCCAAAAGGCACTGTGTGTTGTCTATATCCAGAGTTCAGTGGACCACTGTGTTGATGTATTTTCCCTCATCAAAGGATAGAAAGTGACTTACTGCTCCTACAAAACAATACAATGGCGGGAGGCGCTGGGCTGGGAGTCACAGAGATTTACCACCACAAGGGGATCTTCCAGGCTCCAGGCTGGCAGGACAGATGCAACCCTTCAACTGCCCACAAGTGGCTCCTGCTGCTTCAGAAGAGATGAAAGTGAAAGTAGCTCAGTCATGTCTGACTCTCTGCAACCCCATGGACTATACAGTCCATGGAATCCTCCAGGCCAGAATACTAGAGTGGGTAGCTGTTCCGTTCTTCAGGGGATCTTTCCAACCCAGGGATTGATCCCAGGTCTCCCGCATTGCACGCAGATACTTTACCAGCTGAGCCACCAGGGAAGCCCCAGGAGAGATGAAGAGGCCTTTACTAAAGGGAGCTATAGTTTATTAACCCGATAAACTCTCTTTTGAGTCCTGGACAATTTAATTATCAATTATTAATAATTAGACTAGGACCTCAGACATAAGCTGGGTTTGTCCTGGGTGTGTTATTATTTTCCACTTTACTTCTGCGGACCTCTTGATGGTTGGGAAATTTAGAGAAACGATCTCTAGGGTCACAGAATACTGCAAGTTTCAGACTTTGAATTTTGATTTTGATGCCCTTATTCTGTGTTGCCTCTTCTCACAGATTCCACCAGACTTTAGACTTCACAAAAGCAAAGACGGACCTAGAAACTACTGAAATATACAGTTACTAAAGTTGTGCCATTCTGATTCCGGCAGCTGGGGAAGAAGCTCCATTCTTAACAATCAGGAAGCGCTGTCTTCTTGGAAGCCCCAGCTCAGGAGTTCCCAGTCTCTGGACCAATATCTTCTCCAAACCTTTTGGAGATCTACAAAGAGTTGTCAGCTTCTTATTTTGCTTTGCCATTTGTGCTCAGACGGTCAGTGCTCAGTTGTGTCTGACTTTTTCTGACCCCATGGACTGTAGTCCATCAGGCTCCTCTGTCCATGGGATTTCCCAGGCAAGAATATTGGAGTGGGTAGCCATGTCCTTCTCAAGGGGATCTTCCTGACCCAGGGATTGAACCCATGTTTCTTACTTTCCTGCACTGGCAGATGGATTCTTTACCATTAGCACCACATGGGAAGCCACATGGGTAGGAAAAAAAAAAACAAAAAACAAAAACCTACTCAACTTTTACTCTGGCCATCATGTCCTAATGAAAAAGAGTTTTAAATGGGCAGGAAAACCAAACAAGAGGGCTTAGCAAATACATATAGCTGATTCACTTTGCTGTATAGCAGAAACCAACACAACGTTATAAGGCAACTATTCTCCAATAAAAGTCAAGTAAAAAGTAAATCCACATACCACCAAAATATAAATAAATAAATCCAAGGAAAAAAGATTTTAACACTAAAGGGGGGGAAAACAGTTATCATAATCTCAGAATATAGGGAAATCATTTAAATTGTTCACATACAGTTTTGGTAAAACCTTGACAGACTGCCCTCACTTTTTCATTTCCCCTCTACTAGTGACATTCTGTTAAAGAGCTGCAATAAGGATCAGTTTTATGGGTATGTCACCTGTGCAGTTGCCCAGGGCCATGTGCCAGGAAGGGCTCAAGCTTGGGGTTCTGTGATTTGCATGCCCTCCTTGTTTGGAAATTCTTGATTTTATCTTTGAATGTGTGCTTTGCAGATGAAGGCTGATGGAACAATGGAGCATATGCTGGGCGGGTGGGAGAAGACCTGCCACTGCCTCTCCTTTTCTAGGATCAGTTCTTGGCTATGTGCTCCTTGCCTTTGGGCACTTTACCCCATTTCCCCGCTGCTGACCATGTACCCCCAGGGTGGCATGGGGAGGGTGCAGTACAGGGACAAGCACAGGTGTGGGGAGGGCCAGGCCAAGCCATGAGCCTGCCTGTGGTGTCTCAGGGCCAGAGGAGCAGTGTCTCTCCTGCCCCATGCCCCACTGCCATGGAGTGTTGCATAGACGCGTGGGGAGCTGGAAACCCCTGCGGGTGGCCTCTCAGCCAGCTGCAGGTGCCCCTCATCAGTTTCTTGACTTTCAACAAGTTCTATTAAGGTTAGATTTTATCTGCAATGGCTTAGCCTGTGCTAGAAAATGAGAAGGCAATGGCACCCCACTCCAGTACTCTTGCCTGGAAAATCCCACGGGTGGAGGAGCCTGGTAGGCTGCAGTCCATGGGGTCGCTAAGGGTTGGACACAACTGAGCGACTTCACTTTCCCTTTTCACTTTCATGCATTGGAGAAGGAAATGGCAACCCACTCCAGTGTTCTTGCCTGGAGAATCCCAGGGACAGGGGAGCCTGGTAGGCTGCTGTTTATGGGGTTTCACAGAGTCGGACACAACTGAAGCGACAGCAGCAGCAGCAGAAAATGAACTTCATATTTTAAGGATGAATGAGAGGGTCTTTAATGACTTCTGCTTACCTGACAGTGGCCCATTCCTGCCTGGTCAATTGGAGTAATTGTGAGGAGCAGAGAGTGGGGTCAAGAAATTAACCATCACCATTAAAACCAAGGGCTTCCCAGGTGGCACTAGTGGTAAGAACCTGCCTGCCAATGCAGGAGACATAAGAGATGGGGGTTCAGTCCCTGGGTCGGGAAGGTCCCCTGGAGGAGGGCATGGAAACCCACTCCAATATTCTTGCCTGGAGAATCTTACGGACAGGGGAGCCTGGTGGGCTACCGTCCATAGGGTCGCAAAGAATCTGACACAAAGCGACTTCGCATGCATGCATCTCACTGAGAGACCCTGGCCCCTAAAGAGCCCCTACACTCCCCTTCCTGTAAGTAGGCTCTTTGAGCAGCGGCTTCGATACCCAGAGGTCCTTGTGGAAGACACATTTCCCCAGGGGCTAAACACCTGTCTGTTGGGAGTCATTTCCTGCTTGGCCTGGATTGAGTGCTAATTGTCATCCTCACTATCCTTCAAGGGTGGGTGGCTCTTCACAGTTTAGAAAGTACACACTAATCTCATTTTCTCTAGCCTGGTGAACTTGAAAGAGCTTATACTTTGGAATTTTGTACCTATCTAGGTTCAGGTCCCAGCTGTCTCACTTTCTAGCTGTGTGGCTTCTTGTTCCCCGTTTGTAAGTGGAAATGACAGTATCTACCTACCCCCCCACATAGCCTAAATTGAAGATTAAATGGGGTTATATAATCCAGCATATTATCAGACAATCAATTAGCATCCAATCCTTTCTTCTTCCTGGCCTTCCCCTGGAGATGAGAAATGATGCTTGGGGAGGCCTTGTCTCACCTGGGAAACCCACCCACCAGGTGCTGAGCCAGGCATCCTCCTGGTCTGGGCACCTAACCATTGTTCAAGAGGTTGCACTGTCACAACAGGAAGAAGTACTGGACAGGGGAGCAGCAACGAGCCCTGGAAACCCGAGAAGCTGCTTCTCAAGGATCTAGATTTGGGCCCACAGAACTAGTTTTGACAGGTGAGAGGAAACACTGAAATGCGGGGACAGACATGGAGGGGAAGGGAGAACGCAAGGAGAAGCACAGCCTCCTCCTGCCTCTCCTGTCTTTCAGCTCTGCCCTCTGAAGAGGCTGGTGGGAACTCTGTGCTTGTGCTGGGAAGGCTCAGGAGGCAGCACGAGATGTGTTTTAGACTAAGAATCAGGAAGCCCTGATTCCAGTCTCAGATTTTCTCTCTATAACCTTGGGAATGTCACTTCCCACTTGGGAAACAAATGTCTCCATCTATTAAATGCATTAGATGAGATGACTTAAGTCAATCTCATCTTTGATACTTTATTTTTAGAGATAGGATAGCTATAAAAACATATTCTATAACCAGCTAGGGCAGGACTGGGATGGACCCCTCGGCTTTAGGAAGGACTGGCCGTAGTCCAGGATGCTGGTTTCTTGGGCAGGCCATTTGGTGAGACTTCACAATGACTGGTCATCTGATGATTCTTGTGTCTCTACTCACACCCAGGGCACCTCGTGCAAATGGGCTGTGACTGACTTGGTGAACAGTAACAGATTCAGACATTCCCATGCGAAGTGTTTTGACAGTCCTCTCCAAACAGAAGGAGCACAGTGGGCTGCTGTAACGAGAATTCTGGGGAGTACTATTTCTGGCTGTGTTTTGGTTTACCCTTGGCCTAGTACACAGGGTACAGTTGAAAATGGCCCCTGCTGAGAACACTTTCTTGTCTTTTGGGGCAAAATTTCCAAATTTTTACATGCAGCCTGTCAGCTCCAGACCTGCTGCCCCTTCCTCCACCTCCTCTGGTCTCCCAGAAAAGCAGGGTCACGCCCCTACTCCACATTGCTCCCACTGGGCCTCTGAGTCATTCCCAACAGGGTCGGGACATATACTAACAGCTTGTCATTAGGGATTTGGAGCTGGACAGTCCTGGGCTCAAATCCCAGTTCCTCCACTTGTTAGCCGTGTGATCTTAGGCAAGTCACCTAACCTCTCTGACCCTCAGTTTTCACCTCTCTGACCCTCAGTTTTCAGTTTCAACTGGAAATGACACGACGCACCCAATAGAATGATTTTAAGAATCACAAGGAGATACATCACTGAACTAAATCCTGCCAGACATCCTTCACTGTGTTTGTCTCTCTATGCAAACCATTCTGGATGATCTATAAAAGCTAGGCTTTTGCTCAGATGCCCCTCTTGAGTTTTGGCCCTTTTTCCTATCTTCTGGTCCAAACCCAGCAGAATGGACTGGGCCTGGGCTCTGGCTGTGCTGCTATTCCACTGGCCCAGGGACTCCTGACTGCAGGCAGGAGTTTTTCCATCGATGGAGAGATACGTAACAATAACAGTTGATTTTATTATGCACTTTCTATGTTCCTGGTTTATCATCATTTCCTCCTCATATCAAACCTAGAGGTAGGCACCACTCTCAATCCTATTCAACAGATCAGGAAACTGAATGTCACAAAGGTTTAGGTCCAAGGTCAGAGTCAAGAGTAGTGGAGGCTGAGTTCTGATACCCAGTGTGTCTGACTACAGAATCTTCTCTTTTAATCACCAGTCTCTCTGTTTTTCAGTGTTGAATCCTCCCTGCATATTCACTTCTGGCTTTTTCAATAATCAGCACCACATTAGCAACCAATAATTGAAGCCTTATACTCATCACAGGGCTTCCCTGTTGGCTCAGTGGTAAAGAATCCTCCTGCCAGTGTAGGAGACAGGGATCCCTGGGTCAGGAAGATCCCTTGGAGAAGGAAATGGCAACCTACTTCAGCATTCTTGCCTGGAGAATCCCATGGACAGAGAAGCCTGGTGGTCCATGGGGTTATGAGCTGGACATGACTTAGCAACCAAACAACATAATAATGCTCAGTACATATATTATCCCATTTGACTTTCCCAGAAATCCTATGAAGTAGATATTTTCATACCCATTTTACAAATGAGAGAGCTGAGGTCAGAATAAGTACATTATCCAAAGTCAACCAGCTGTGAAAGGAGAATCCAGGATTCAGATACCATCTATGATCTCTTTGTATCTCCTTGATCACTGTACCATGTACCAGGGCTTTATAAGTATTAATTCTCATCACAGCCCTATGGACTAGGTAATACTAGTATTCCCATTTTATAGAAAGGGAAACTGAGGTAGAGAGCAATTAAGACATTTGTTCCAGGCTGGATCTTATACACAGGTAGTTTAACTCAAGTGTCTGTGATCCTAACTTTGAGTGTTGTGTTGCTATAAGACGCAAAGGATGCCAGGCAAGGGATGGAGAAGAGGAAATTATTTCAAAGGAGAGCGGAGTGCATGTTCCTGAGTCCAGGAACTACTAAAGCTCTCTGCCTACATGGACTGTGTCCCCCAGAACCCTGGCTTCTGTCTGCCAGAGGTGTCGGCCACCCTGGAGAATTTTCCAGCATTGAGCAACAGTGTAGGTGTTTTGTTTCCTTTAGGCCCACAGAGATGTATCATGAGGAAATTGCCTCAGACTCTTGGCTAAGCTGTGACTCCACAATTCAACTACAACATCCTCTGAAGAAACGGAAGTCAACAGTTTTCAGTGACCAATTACATTTAAATGTGCAGGGAGGGAAAAAAAAAAAAAAGACTTTTATCAGTAGAGGCAGAAACAAACATGCATTAAGTGGGCTGGGACACTGGAGACATTAAACCTCACAGTAATCCACTGGAATTGTGATTTGCCCGATTTTACAGAGAAATAAACTAAGGCTCAGAGCAGCAAAGTGATGTCCCGAAATCAAGTGGTAAGTACAGGAGCCGGGATATGGTCCAAGGCCCACATATATGACTGTAGGCTGCCTGCTAGCTGGTTCCCTGTGGCCTCTCATTTGCCTATGACTGATCCATATGGTTTCAGAATTTCCCCATTGTTAATGGTGAAATAACCAAGAATATCTGCAAAGACACAGAGGCCATTCTGCCAATCTGGTGTGTTGTAGTGTACAATGTCATTATTCTGAAAAACACAGCTTCAGGAAAAGAAATAGTTTACAAGAAAAACTTGCAAGAAATCTTGAAGCCATAAAGAAAGAGATTCATGGATGTGAACACATGAAAACTTAAAACTCCTATATGAGACACTATAAGCAAAGGTAGGTATTGAGGGTCTTATTACAAGAAAGTCTTTAATATATATGACAAAGAATTGATGTACAGAGCACACGAAGAACCCCTCCAGATCCCTGAGGGAAAGACAAACAACCTTATGGGAACATGAAGAGAGGATAGTAATAGGCCATTCACAGAAAACAGAGGGTCTTTCCAGGTGTTGCTAGTGGTAAAAACCTGCCTGCCAATGCAGGAGACATAAGAGACGTGGATACAATCCCTGGGTTGGGAAGATCCCCTGGAGGAGGGCATAGCAACCTACTCCAGAATTCTTGCCTAGAGAATCGTATGGACAGAGGAGCCTAGCTGGCTACAGTCTATAGGGTCGCAAAGAGTTGAACCTGACTGAAGCGACTTAGCATGCACAACAGAGGACAGTATTAAGTGACTGAAGATAAATAAAGAAAATGTTCATTCTCACTAGCAACAGGGCTGAGGCAAAGGAAAGGAACAATGAGCTGTCATTTTCTGCCTAAGAAATGGGCAAAAATGTTAAATGATTAACAATATGCAGTGTTGGCAAAGGCACGAGGGTACCACTGACAGGGAGACCAACTGGGACAGCCTCTTTAGAGGATAGTTTTGGCCACAGCTAACAATTTTCACTTTCATGCATTGGAAAAGGAAATGGCAACCCACTCCAGTGTTCTTGCCTGGAGAATCCCAGGGACGGGGGAGCCTGGTGGGCTGCCGTCTATGGGGTCGCACAGAGTCAGACACGACAAGCGACTTAGCAGCAGCAGCAGCATGATTTCAAACACACAAATCCTTCCAGTAGAAATTCCACCTTTGGTATCTCTCCAAGAGAACTGTTCATATTTATGTATAAAGAACCATACCCAGGATGATCCTTCTATCTCTGTTTGCAAAAGCCAGACACTAGAAACAAACTAAATGTCTGTCAATAGGACATTGGTTAACTAACGTTTACGTATGCAGGCTCTGGCTCTGGCATTTCTATCAATATGCAACAGACATGGGGTGGCTCTACATGCACTGACATATTCCAAATAGCTAATAAGTGAAAAAAACCTTGCAGAACAGTTTTTACTACATGACCCTATACATGCATGGGTGCGTGTGTATATATATATATATACATATATATATATATATATGTATATATATATATATACACATATCTGTAACTGTATTAAAAAGATTCAGTTCAGTTCAGTTGCTCAGTCGTGTCTGACTCTGCGTGAATCGCAGCACACCCGGCCTCCCTGTCCGTCACCATCTCCTGGAGTTCACCCAAACTCACGTCCACTGAGTTGGTAATGCCATCCAGCCATCTCATCCTCAGTCATCCCCTTCTCCTCCTGCCCCCAATCCCTCCCAGCATCAGAGTCTTTTCCAATGAGTCAACTCTTTGCATGAGGTGGCCAAAGTACTGGAGTTTCAGCTTTAGGATCATTCCTTCCAAAGAACACCCAGGGCTGATCTCCTTTAGAATGGACTGGTTGGATCTTGCAGTCCAAGGGACTCTCAAGAGTCTTCTCCAACACCACAGTTCAAAAGCATCAATTCTTCGGGGCTCAGCCTTCTTCACAGTCCAACTCTCGCATCTGTACATGACCACTGGAAAAATCATAGCCTTGACTAGATGGACCTTAGTCGGCAAAGTAATGTCTCTGCTTTTGAATATGCTATCTAGGTTGGTCATAACTTTTCTTCCAAGGAGTAAGCGTCTTTTAATTTCATGGCTGCAGTCACTATCTGCAGTGATTTTGGAGCCCAAAAAGATAAAGTCTGACACTGTTTCCACTGTTTCCCCATCTATTATAGAGATTAAAAAGACAAATAAAAAGGACAATACGATTACCTCTGATCAGGGGATATTTGAATCTTTTGCCTTTTACTCTATGTGCTTAGCTGCTCAGTCATGTCTGACTCTTTATGACCCCAGGGACTGTAGCCCAGCAGGCTCCTCCATCCATGGGATTCTCCAGGCAAGAATACTAGAGTGGGCTGCCATGCCCTTCTCCAGGGGATCTTCTCAACCGAGGGATTGAACCCAGGTCTCCCCGCATTGCAGGTGGATTCTTTACCAGCTGAGCTACCAGGGAAGCCCATTGCTATGTTGTTTGAGATTTTACAATATAAATGTATTTCCATCATTTTTCAGTTATTTAAAGAGAAGCAATTCACAGAAGTGGAGACACTTGTCTTGGGTTCTGGGTAATGTCCTGTTCACCTAGGATTGAGAAGTACTCTGGTCCAGGGCTGAGACTCCCTCCTCTGCAGATGGGACTGGAAAGCAGCTCCTTTGGAAGCCTCCCTCCTCCCCGACCTTCTCTCCCTCTCATTTCCGGAAGGGCTCACCCATTGCAACACAGGCACATTGTATACATTCCTCTTGGGCACATATTCACTCAGAATAGCTACTGCATAGGTCAGTTCAACACCCGAGAGCTTCTGAATCGTGGACCAAAGATTCTCGTCACCTTGATAAAACTTGTACACACTCACATCCCGAAAGAACCACAACAGCAATAACAAATTGTCAGGCTCCCTCAGCACAAGCCTTGATTTAAACCATGGGGTTCAACAGACACATACTGGATGCAGAGCTCCTTAAATAATGGCTCTGCTAGCCTAAAACATATCAGATGTTCCTTTAGCCTTAGCTCACCCAAGACATAAACTATGTGTTCGGGGGAAAGCAAAGTCAAATGACTCATGACAGAGTTTGTTTTTAGTATGAATTATTTTTTCTGGCTCCTTGCTTTTAAAGACGATCCTTTTCAGATGGACGGATGCAAGGGCTGCTGGGAGCTGGGCTCAGGAGCCTAGCAGTCCCAGCTCTTCTGGAAGCTGGGAGTGGGTGTCCCGGGAAGGAGAGCTGATCTCCATAGCATCATTCCCATGATGCACAACTTCTTTTTCCTTTCAAAACAAGCCAGTGCCAGCCTGTGTGAGATGGGGAAAAGAGCATTGGATTTGGAATCTGAGAGATCTGAGATCTGAGCTCTGATTCCAACTGTTCCATTTACAAATTGCACCCTGCAGGGAATGTTACATGATTCCTCTGGTCCCTGGGTTGAAGCCTGAAAAGATTCTCAGAATAAGTATCACTCTGGACCGAGGTGGGGACTCAGTGAGGTAGCCAAGGTGAAGCATGTCCCTCACAGTAGGCACTGGACTGGACTCCTCAGGGTAGAGGTGTCCTACAACCACAGGATCCATCCTGTTTGCTGAGAATAGAGCAGAAAATGTTTGAGGAAGGAAAGCAGCAATGCACCTTGTACCTACAGTGTACCAGGTACCGTTCTAACTGCTTTATATGAATTATTTCATCCCTCTTTACAAACAACTCTATACATTTCTTTGCTATCCACCAGAGAGAGTAAGTGGAGAAGGCAATGGCCACCCACTCCAGTACTCTTGCCTGGAAAACCCCATGGGCGGAGGAGCCTGGTAGGCTGCAGTCCATGGGGTCTCAAAGAGTCGGACACGACTGAGCGACTTCACTTTCACTTTTCACTTTCATGCATTGGAGCAGGAAATGGCAACCCGCTCCAGTGTTCTTGCCTGGAGAATCCCAGGGATGGGACATCCCGGTGGGCTGCTGTCTATGGCGTCACACAGAGTCAGACACGACTGAAGCGACTTAGCAGCAGCAGCAGCAGCAGCAGAGAGATTAAGACACCCGATGAAGGCTACACAGGTGGTTAGTGGAAGAGCTGGGATATGAATACTTGTGATATGGCTTTAGAGCAGGAAGGAAAGAGGGAAAATAAGCAGACCAGAGGCTCAGTGCGGGGACTCTAAAGAAGGGCTACATCAGGAATAGCTGAGCTCTTGCATCACTGCAGAACAGACACGGGGAGGAGAAGGCCACCAGGAGCAAAGTCATGCTATCCACCAGAGAAAGTAAGTGGAGAAGGCAATGGCCACCCACTCCAGTACTCTTGCCTGGAAAATCCCATGGACGGAGGAGCCTGGTAGGCTGCAGTCCATGGGGTCTCAAAGAGTCTCCTGCGTGGCTCTGCAGGAACACAGGTGAAGGACAGTCAGACCTACCCATGAGTGTGGCAGATCAGGATAGCTCCTTAGGGTGCTCTGGACCAGGAGATGCCCAGGCTTCTTGGGGAGTAAGCACCCCAGGGCAGGGCTGGTACCCATACATACCCACTCCCTCCCTCTCTTCATCTGATGGAATTAAGATGATCACAGAATTACAGAGCTGAAAGGGATCTCAGCCATTGCCTGGCATCACTCCATTGCACAGGGTAGATACCAATGCCACACCACAAGCAGAGCAAAGACCGGAAACCAGGTCCTTGCCTCTTTCAAGACAGCACTCTTCCTCTCGCATCTCAAACACTCTAACAGCCACTGTCCCTTCTATGTACAGCCTTGAGATTCCGACTTCATTTTTTAACCCTTTATCCATCCCGCAGTTGTCATCTAAGTAATGTTCAGGAAAGATAGGAATGCTGGTCATTGGGCTTGGGATAGATGAATTCCCCAGGTTAAAAATGACTGCTTAACTCACTTTTCCAATAAATCCCTGCATGATCTATGAGGCGAGCAGCCTTCTGATAATCACACAGGTTTTCGTGAGAGTCTGCCCACAGGCACAGGACAGGCAATATTTGGAAGAGTGACTTATCAAGGTAAATTAACAAAATGTCTTCTGGCTTTCTACTTCCATGTTAGGAGCTGCTCCTGCAAGACCAAAGCATTAATTTGTTCATTCGCTTATTTACTCAAATTCATCTTTTCATCCAGTACACACTGAGTTCACCTTCAGGTTCATGAGTCCTTTGTTCCCAAGAGCTAAAATTCTGTACACCCTCCCCCATCTCAGCCACAGACACACACAGACACACACACACACATACACACACACACACGTCTTGGTGCAACTGTCATTCCTTCGGAACGTTTTCTCTGAGAGCAGACTCCAGTATGGTTGGCTGTCTACTTCACTGTATTTTTCCTCTGCAATACTGTAAGAAACTTGAGAACAAGGACTGGGTCTTTCTTGTTTAGACCTGCATCTAGGGACAGAGAGAGACAGACCTAGCGTAAGTGGCTGGCACTCAGAAACAGTGCCGGATAAATGAATGCAAGAGGGAACAAGGCTTGAAGAATGATTCTGACATAGACTCTGCCCTCAGTAAGCTTCTAGCCTGGTGGGAGGAAGAGTTGCCATACAGATGAGGAGTTGCCATACATATGCCATACATATGAACAGACATTGCCTGGTCTGTTCTGTACTACGGGAGCACTGAAGGATGAATGACTCACTGTGCCAGGAAGGGCTGGGACCTCACTTCTGCCTTATGCTCACTCTAATCTGACTTTACACAACAGACATACATTACATGTGAGTGTACCTGGCAGACACACGGAGTGTAGGCTCTCCCAGTCTGATCCTCTTGCCAGTGTCCCTCCCTGCCCCCTGACATCCATGAATATCAGCCCAGGATTCTGTCATTCCAGATCATTTCTTTGAATTCAGCAAGACCAGGGTCTGAGGCAGAAAATGGAGTGTCAGAGAGCTAAGGAGGGAGAGAAAGAAGAGACCCATTCCATGTGTTTTTTCCTGTTCTTCTTCAGACATGTTCTGTTCATTCCCGCCCAAGGACCTTTGCACCCCCTGTGCTCTCTGCCATGCCAGTCTCATCTCAACATCCTAACCCAGGAGGGCCCTTCTACCACGCTGCTCACACAGCAGTCCCACCAGCACAATCTGCCTGGCCTCTCTTTGTTCCTTTATGTTGCTTTACTTCCTCTTGCAGCATTTATTTATTTATTTATTTTTTGCTACCTGAAATCCTATTATTTATTGTGACTACTTGTTTCCAGAAATACTTGTATGAGACTCCTCCCAACGAGAGTATAAACTCTGTGAGGGCAGACATTGCTCTTTCAGGAGGTAAAGCTGGAGTCACCCAGTGGGAAGTTGACAGGTATAAAAGGGTGAAGGGAAGCATAAGCCCCCAAAGGGACAGTTGGTTAATGGGACAAAGAAAAGTGACCCAAACTAATTCTTAAAGTCCAAGAAAGAGCCAATAATATTAACCTTTCAATTGCACACTAGCTATGGCAGGCTCATACATTACCTTGCAGATGTTTCCTTTTTGGGAACATACAAACATTCTGTAAACATGTATAAAATGGGAATACTTTTAGATCTTATCCCATGATATTGTTTTGGTGATTAAATATGCTAATTCATGTAAAGTGATTTGAACAGTGTTTGCCATGTAGAAGTCATCAAGTGATGCCTAAAATCATTATCACTGCCATCATCATCTACAGAGATACGGCACATAGATAGTAATATCTGTTTACAAGACTTTTATGTACTGCTATGCACTATATTTAATTTTTCTTTTTAAAGTGAACCACAGAACATCTACAGCGTACAAAGTTAAACACATGTTAAATTTTGGATTTAATATGATGCAAAAAACAGTTTTGTAAGCATTATTTATCAGCACTAATATAATCAAAGAATTGTATTGTGTCTTTTAATAAACACATTTGTGATACTTTTAATCAGGTTTTAAAACGTTTTCAGATGTAAACACAAAGAACCGTGTAAGAACTCCAGAAATAAGAAGAAACAATAATGAAACGTTAATGGGAAGCATAAACAGGCTGAAGGCTGAAATAAAACTTTATAAGGACTAATACAGAGAACAATGAAGAAAGAAGAGAGCATGTGGAAATGCGAGAGGCAAGTAATTACTATAAGAGAGCAAAATCGAAGCTCCACATGCAAGAATCATTTCACTGCAATCATGTTGGAAAATGCCTGTTACAAGGATGAAAACAGCAAGAAAACTGCTGGACATAAGAACAAGAGTGAAACATGTTAAAGAAATACAATGATATTTTATTAACAATTTTTAAAAAATCTGCTAGAACAGAATATTTTACTCCAAGTGCAGCTAATTCTTTATAAAAGGAATGCTTTCTAGTTACAGCTCTTTTTGGTTTGTCACCAGATTGGAAACCTGGTGGATGGAGATAGCAGCCTACTTCATCAGGCTACCACTGCCTCCTCTCTTCTTCAATCCCAAGACCGACAAGCCTTTTGTCATTACATCCTGAAGAGCAGGGGAACTTAAAAGGAATGATGCTAAAGCTGAAACTCCAGTACTTTGGCCACCTCATGCGAAGAGCTGACTCATTGGAAAAGACTCTGATGCTGGGAGGGATTGGGGGGAAGGGGGAAAAGGGGAAGACAGAGGATGAGATGGCTGGATGGCATCACTGACTCGATGGACGCAAGTCTGAGTGAACTCCCGGAGTTGGTGACCGACAGGGAGGCCTGGTGTGCTGCGATTCATGGGGTCGCAAAGAGTCGGACACGACTGAGCGACTGAACTGAACTAAGAACATTTCAGCAGCACATGCAATGTTCCCCATAGCCTGTAGGTGGTGCTATTGCAAAACTAACAGAAGTGTGAATCATCACAAGAGGGAGAAAATGAACACAGTACATTTAGTACAAAACACTAAAAGCAATAACAACTCAAAAGGCAGACACCATTCGTTACAGAAACTACAAACAATTTACTATCTCCAAGGCACTTATTAACTTCCTTTTAAATTCAGGGACTCATCTCATGAAGAAGAGACATTTCATTTTTCAACCAGAAAAAAAAAAAAAAAAAAAAAAAACCCTCTCAGGGTTATTCTCTTTCTAAACCATTTACATTTAAGGGCCCAGTGCAAATGATGCTAAAAGTCTGTGGTATAAATTGTTTATGATCAAAATTGGCTTAATAACCCAAAAGAACTAGACTAACATTCAGAGTAAAAATATAAGACAGTGACTGAGGGCTGGCTGGGGAAAAATAAAGTTATGTTAATACAGCTTGAAAGTCAACCAAAAGCCATAATATTACTAAATATATTTAAACATGGTTTTCATTTAGATTTGGCATCTTGACTAATGGGGATGTATTAAATAATACCTGGCTGCTAAGAATATACATGTTTAGGAATCAGTGCCACATAACACACATATACAATTCAGTTTCATTGTTATTTAAGGCTTCTCTTCTATTCTGTGGGCACACACACATATTAAAAATTAAGTACACACTCAGTGTATGCTCAACCCTTTTAAAAGGCTTTCTTTTTAAACAGAAACACACAATGGAAAGTGAACTCAACTCTGGTGAAATGTAATGGATGCATCCCTTTGGGGCCAGCTGTCCTGTTTATCAAAAGAAAGAAGATGGGAGGGTCAAATCCAGGGGGAAAAAAAATCATGAGTGGTCAGCAAGGAGAGTGCTGAGAGAGGAGCCCAAATCGGTTTCCATCTGCAGGCTTCCTTGTGAAATGAATGGTACCTTTTACCATGAGGCCATGGGGATATTGGAGTGGGAAGAGGGAGAATATCTTGAGATATGGGGACGTACTAGTGGCCAAAGAAATGCAGGCACGTGTTGAGTGATTCCCAGTGCATTAAAGAAACAGTTTTTAAAAAATGGCAGCAGGGCGAGCAGGATCTGTAGTTTTCTGGGCATCTGGTTAACACAAGCCAGTGAGACTTCAAATGCTGATGATGCAAAGGGCCAAGGGCCATAATAGAGCACTACTCAGAGTTTTGGATGAAAAAGTACTATATCTGACATACAGAGGCTGCATAATAAATGAGCATTCTCTCCTTTCCAGTATCACGAGGTTCCTAGAACTCCCAGCCTGGAACAAGACATCTCAGTGGCCAAAATGTCAGATAACATCACATCCCATCTCTGAACAATCCAGTGGAAGAAATTACTGATTATTATTTTTCAGTTTGAGAAACTAAGTCCAGAAATAATATCTTACCACATAGAAGGAGAAAAAAAACACAAGCTTTAAAACAGAAAAATTATATACCAGTAGTATTCTATCCATCCACAGATAACAGAAGCATAGCTTTGAGAGTTTATCGTTACCCATGATCCTAGATTTAGTAAGTTACAGAGGCTAGACTGGAATCCAAGGCTATTTTACTTGAAAATCCACTTTTTAAATCACTAACCACCACCTCATGGTTCCTTTGTGGCTGACGGAAGACTTGAGGTGGAAGCAATGAAGGGAACCGGGGGTGAGGGTTGGAGATACAGCAAGCAATCTCATTTATGTCCCTTGTCACCTGCTTAGAAAAGATCGGAAGACGAAGGCTTGAGTTCCTCTTAGATATTGATTTTCACTGCTGCTGTCGTCCACAACTGAGCTATCTATTTCCCCCACTGGAGAAAAGTCACTAAAATAGTAAGCATGCCAAAGTCTTCACGGTGATGATGGGTATAATCAGGAACCACTGAGAACGGCCTGTGTCACATCAAGAAAACAACCAGGAAGGAGAGAAATTCTGACACATGTCACCATGAGTCTGGCTCTTGAGGACATTATGCTAAATGAAAGCAGCTAGTCACAAAAAAGACAAATATGTATGATTGCATTTATATATGTACTGAGAGAAGTGAAATTCACCAAGATAGAAAGTAAAATCATGGTTGCTAGAACCTGGAGGAGAGAGGGGTGGGGAACTGTTGTTTAATGGGTAGAAAGTTCAGTTTTGCAAGATGAAAAGAGTTCCGGATCTTGGTTGCACAATAATGTGAATAATACTTAACACTATTATATTATTTATGCAAAAATGGTAAATTTTGTTATGTATATTTTACAATTAAAACAAACAAATGAACAGAATCAGGGATGCCTTCTCCAGTGATCATTTACAATGTTCTGCTTGGCATAGGATGAAGCATGACCTCCCAAATTTTTAAGTTTGTGAAAATAAAAGTCCTTTTGTGGTATATCACTGCTACTTTTCTGGAAAAAAGGAGACAGTTTTTTTTTTTTTTCTTTTCACATGTAACTTGTTTTGTTTTGTTTTTTGTGGCCACACCTCTCAGCAAGTAGGATCTTAGTTACCTGACCAGGGATTGAACTTGCACCTCCTGCATTGGAAGCACAGAGTCTTAACCACTGGACCACCAGGGAAGTCCTTATGTGTAACATTTTATATCTGCATGTTTTATATGAATTCTCATCCTGGTTTGATCAGCTAAGAGCTCTGAACAAAGCACTTCTCTCTGGGTCCCAAGTTCCACATCCATAAAAGGCAGGATTGGGTGAGATGATCTCTGAGTGCCCTTTCAATTCTCAGATTCCAATTCCTGTTTTTGAAAATGCTAACACTATCTATGTTAGTAAGTATGCATGTTATTTATTATTGACATTCATCAGAACATTTTTGCAAAGTCATGAGTTACTTCTGAAATACCCACTCATTGCATTATTACTGAGGGATGAGTGGCTGGGTGAGGCAGACACAGTTAAAGGTGTCCTGGAAGGAGCATTGGACTGGGAGTCTGAGGCTCTGGCTTAGTCCTGGGGTCTGCCACTTGCTGGCCCAGTGAATCAGAAAGAAAGGAAGCATTTATTGGGGCCTTCTATGCATGAGGCTTCCCTGGTGGCTCAGACAGTAAAGAATATGCCTGCAATGCAGGACACCTGGGTTCAGCGCCTGGGTTCAGAAGAGGCCCTGGAGAAGGGAATGGCAACCCACTCCAGTATTCTTGCCTGGAGAATTCCATGGACAGAGGAGCCTGGCAGGTTATAGTTCATGGGGCCACAAAGAGTTGGAGACGATTGAGCAACTAATACTTCTTTCACTTTCTATGCATGAGACACTTTCACACATGTTACTTTATTGCTTCACAAATTTTAGTTATTCACATACCATCTTCATAATTGTTTCCATGTTCAAGTATCATGTGTAGTATTATATTAGTATAATATTTTCTTTTAAATTCTGAACGAATTCTTTTTTCTCTTTTTTCAAATTGCCTTGTTCTAGGCAAAAATATCTATGAAAACATAGGTATGATTCTGGTTACCTTTTTCTAGTATATGTTAACTTAAATATATATCTATTATAAAAAGAGTGTCCACAAGCCACCTAAGTTTAATCCTGGGTGCTACCAATACCTGTGCATTTGGGGAGAAGCCATGTTATTCTATTTTGTATCCATTTATGGCTCCTGGACACTTGAATCCATGGAGTTTAATAACTCATTCCAGTTTGAACCAACAGACCCAAAGCAATGTGCTGGTTCACGTTCCTCTCATCTTTCCTGTCCCCACTCTCACTGTGTCTGACCCAGAGGATTGCTAACACCTGGGAAAGTGCATTGACAATGTGTTACCTATTGTTCTTCCTGTTCTTTGGATCTCAGGTTAGAAGTTCCTTCCTCTGGGAAACTCCTCTTGACGTATGAAGTAGGAATAAGAAGCCCCTGTCCTTGTTACCACAGCACCCTTGCTTTCCACCCTTCACCTGCATCTCTATTGCCAGGCAATTTCTCTATCACCCCAAAATGCTCACAAGAGCTCCAAGGTGGTAAGAGTGGAAATATATGGATCTTGTCACTTCTCCACCATCCAGCATGAAGTTACTGCCAAATATAGCATTGTTATTCACTCGCTCAGCTGTGTCTGACTCTTTGCGACTCCATGGACTACAGCACACAAGCTTCCCTGTCCTTCACTAGGGAAGGACATACAGGATTGGTGCCCTTTTAATTTGTAAAATGGACACATGAATGATGGGAAGGTTGGTGGGATTTTTCAACCCTGTTATCTGGTACTACTTGTACACTTGATGGTCTTGACTCTGGGTTTACAGCAGCACTTTTCAATGTTTGGTCCTTTAGCAAAGTAAAATGCTCCATGAAAAACTAATTTTTTGGTCAAGTAAATTTAGGAAAGTCTGTATTCTAAATGCCTCCACAACCTAGGAGATTCACAAGGCATGTTAATATATTAAACTCTTATGCAAAGTCTTACTATAAAGATACCTAGTTAACTTGAATGTAGTGTTTTCCAAAGGAATTATTTCCAGGAATATCTTCTAATGTCCAAAAGAAAAGTCTATGGGAAATCCTGGCCTATTGAGAACTTGGGCTCTGAGTAAATTTTTCTCATGATTTCTGTGAATTCTTTGTCTTGGTTGTCCTTCCCCCAGCGAAACAGCACAGCCGGAAGGAGGAGAGACATGTACACGGGGCTGGACAAAAAGGGAACAGAGACAATAGAACCTTTGACAAAACTGAACACAGGAATGGGCTACCAGCCCAGGAACTAACCAAAAATATTTTGACAATGAGTAGAATGCCCTCATTTGTATCACACCTCAGAGCTTTCATAGTTCTACACACGTACATCACTGCACATCACTGCAACTGCTTTTCTTCCTCTTTCCCTTTCCTTCTTTTCTTCTCCAGCATCAGCATCACCAAGGTTAAATAACACAGCACACTGTCTGTGCCAGACATTTGCTGTCAGTGTGGTAACTGATGAGATGATGTTGCATTGCACTTTGTAGATCTAGAGTCCCAGAAAGCTACTACTAGTGGTAGCAATAATAATGACAAAATTAATGATAGCCACCTCTCACTTTTGGTGAGCTTATTGTTCAAGGCAAAAGAACTCAGAAAGGGCAGATTTGAGGCTCAGATGCAAGTCTTCTGATGCCAAGTCCAGAGTTTGCTCCACCCATGGAAGATGGGTCTCTCCAACAAGACCATAGCATGCTCCCAGCTGCGAAAGGGGAGACAGGGTTACAGCACCAGCTCGGCATTCAGATGGTGTGGTTTATAAAGTGACTCAACATCTGTCATTAATTAGAGTTCTTGTTCCCATGGTGATGGCTTATTATTGTGAGGCTGATAAGATGACCAATTCAAGAATACTATCTTCCTCCCTTTCCCTCTCACTCTTGAACACAGATTTTTCTCTTTTTTTCCTTCCTCTCCGCTAACATAATTGATCATTTGCAATAAGGTAGGATATAGTGTTCCTCAGTCAGCGACTCCCTGTTGGATCCCTGATGATAATCTTTGGAATGTTTTCCCTTTTGCTCAATGCAGAGTCTCTGTCAGACCAACTTGCATTTGTCCCATTTACTGACTGTGATCATGGACAAGTTAATTACTTTCCTTGGGCCTTCCTTTTTCATCTGGAATAAGGGATGCTGCTGCTACTGCTGCTAAGTCGCTTCAGTCATGTCCGACTCTGTGCGATCCCATAGAAGGCAGCCCACCAGGCTCCCCTGTCCCTGGGATTCTCCAGGCAAGAACACTGGAGTGGGTTGCCATTAAGGGATAAGAAGGTCTAAACAGCAAGGTTCTTTTGAGAATTTGATGCACTAAATAGGAAGGTACTAGCACAGAGCTTGGAATCTGGTGGATACTCAAGAAATGGCAGCAGTTGTGATAGTTAAAATAATACCAATAATAATTATTTACAAAGAGATGAGATGAGACAGATTTTAAGTTGGCAGTTGGGGTCATTTTCCTTTCATTCATCAATCATTCATATTTGTCCTTCCATTGAAACTGTTCTTTTCTCTTTAGAGCCCTTAATCCAAGATATACTATATATTTATTTGGATTTACTTTTTTAATGGTCTCTTACACTCCACTGTAAATGGGATGAAACCTGGTACAATGGTTATTTTACACATTGCTGCACCTGGGGTGGGGGGGTTGGGGTCGGGGGAGGTTGTATTTGTAGAATGAAATATAAATATTTACTAAGCAGTCCAGGTCAGTCTCTGTGTTAGGGACAGGAGATTTGGAAATAACTAAATAACTAAAACTAGATTCTTACCCTTGAGCTATTCACATAAGGAATCAGTGAAAACTGACAAAAAAAAAAAAAAAAAAGGAATGGGGCATTCATCCCTGACTCCAAAAGGTTTTTTTTTTTTTTAAATAAATCCAGTGACATAAATGAAATTAAATCTCTAGTGATCTTCTAGCACAAAACACCAGTGAAGAGGGTGGTACGGATCTCTCAAAGCTCTAAATGCCAAGAGGGATTCAAACTGATGGTGCTAAGCCCCCAATCAGAAATTCCCCTTGAAACATACAGTTAAAAAAAGAAAGAAAGAGAAAGAAAGGAAAGGCTTTTCAGAGGGTTAGCTCATGGCTCCTCCCAGGACAGTCTGATCCCCTCAGCTGGTGAAGCAAGAGGTCAGATCCCCAGACAGAAAATCAACCTCTAAGAGTCACTGGCTAGAATTTCTAATTCACCAGTGCCACAGCACACAGTCTACCTTCAGTCAAGGAGGATGGGCCCAGAGGCTTTAGCTTCCCCAACACACTGTACACAGTCAAGCCACACACCCTCTTCCTCCAGGAGCACACAGAGAAGCCTTCAACAGAGAAGCAGGCACAGGGGTCTCGCTGGGAGCCTTTGAACCCAGTTTTTTCAATGGCCTGGATCTTCCATTTGGAACTCATTTTAATTACTGTACTATTAAGTATTTGTGTTGATTACCTTAATATATTTTGGGTTATTGCTTCTGAAACAATTCAGAGCCAGGCTTCTTATGTTCAGTTGGGACCCTTGGTGAACAGGAGACATGGCTTGGCTTCTGTGTGTTTTACATAGTGGCCTCCTAAGTGGTCCACTACTTTAAGTTGTTTGAAAATCAGGACCTGATTTTTTTCAGCGTAAAGATGAGGAATCTGAGGCCTAAAGTGGTAGACCTCTTGTCCCAGGTTATATACTGAGTTGTCTAGTAACCAAACTGACTTTGAGGATGGGGACTTTATCTTTGGAAAAAAGAGAGTACCTGAGAATCACAAGGAACAGTCTGGAGTGAATGCCTGTGAGAATGGGGAAAGCTGTTTTCAGAGACAGAGCTGAGAACTAGGTGGTCTTGCGTCAGATTTTACCTGCTAAGGGTTTTCAATCCACATCTATCCACAGCAGCACTTCTGCTTCAAGTGGCTGCTCAGCCAGATCAAGGGAGACTGTACCTTCTCTGTTAATTTCACCTCCTCTTTGGTACCACATGTTTATGCAGCACCCACTACTGGTTAAGGATGAGGAATCCTGGGATCCTTCCCTGTAAGCCCATACCCAAGTGGGGTAAGCAGACACTGAAACACCTAAGGGCAATACTAGAGATAAGCACAGGCCTGGGTGGGGAGTGTAGAGGTGGGCCTGACCCCGAGGAAACGTCCCAAGGCAATTTTACAGATGGGTTCCAGTGTCATTCCAGTGGACAGACTACAGGGTCAGAACATCACCCAAGTAATCTTACCAGCTTTGTGACCTTGGGAAAGTACTTAATTTCTCTATGATTTGACCTCCTTATCTGCAAAGACCTCTTTATGGGCAAAGCACTAGGAATATCAGAATTGAATGGAATTGTTGTGAGGATTAAGTGATTTAATCCACAAAGTCACATGCACAATGACTGGTGAAGTGATATGAATACCCTCTGTTATCCTTTCAGGAGCCCCTTGAAGAGCAGGTTCCTAGTTCCCCACCACGTCACAACATGCTGGACTCACAATGCCAGCTCCTCCTCAGTAGTCTAAGCACTTGCTTCAATCACCACTTTAGGGCTGTCTATAAATTTTTCCTCTGTAAATGTCTGTTAGTAGTGGTTAATCAGCTTACTAAGATGAAGACAACCGCTATAATCCAATTACCTAAACCAGTCTGGTCTCTCAGGATCCCTCCTCATCAGAGATGCTGACAGGTGAAACTGACATGGCCAACTTGGTAGGAATTTCAGTCTGATCGACTCCATCCAACATACAGGCTCCTCTGGCCAAGGTGTCAGCTGAGATGGGGAGGGGAAGGGGTAGGACTTGAGGTGGGGTGAGGTGGGTTGCCTGCTTCCCATTATCTCAATGGCCTTGTCTCAGAAGGTACCTTCATCCTGAAATTCTCCAACATGATATGCTATAACACTCTATACACAAATGTTCTCTTGCAAAATAGGATAATTTTCCAGGGGCATTTAAAGACTTCAAAACTGTTAGATAAATAATAAATCTTTGTTGTTACTCTCAGGTTGAATTAGTTTATAGGTTTTTTTGTTTCTTTTTAAGTGGGAAACAGTATTATCATCTAAGAAGCACTTGATGTTGTTGATTTAAAAGAAAAATGAGACTATTAGCCTGAAACATTAAAAAAAAACAAAACAGAAAATAACTGATAGAGTTATGGGATGTTGGGCAAAACATGCTTCTAAGACTCCTGACCAAATTCCTAATAATTTGTTCATAGTTGATGACTCCCGTTCCCAGTCAAGTGTGGTCCTTATGTATCGAGCTTTCTCTTTTGTTCCTCATGAACTGGGATGCTTTCCCTGAGTTGATGTCTCTATTGTCTGTGTTGTTCCTTTCCTATCACTAGCATCTCTGTCTGAAAAGTCCACTTCCTACTGCTTCTCTGCTCCTCCTAAGTCACCATTTCCATTTCAAGCCCTACTTCTTATACAAAGTCACACTTCTCTTTCCTGCCTGTAGCTGTTACCAGGGAGTAGATTATGTAACAGCACTCTCTGGTTTCAGGTTGCTTCATTTTTATTTTTCTAGCCTGTCAGCTCCTTGAAGGTGGGGAACCTGGCCTTGTTTGTCCCCTTTTTCTTTTTTAAAACTGTAAAACATTTGGCCTTCTATCACATAATCCAGTGCTTTGACGTCACCAGTAGAAACAGTGTTTGCTTGGGGACAGGAAAATCTGTATTCAAATTTCAGCTTGAATATTAACACCTGGTGTGACCTTGGGTAAGTTCTTTTTGCTTTCTGTTTTCTCATTTGTAAAACTGAAGGCAAGAACATTTACATATAAATCTATTGTGAGAATTAGGGGAGAAAAGGCTAACTATTGATTCTGCAAGGGAATGTCTACAAGACCAGAGAAATATGAGTTTTGCAAATAGCTTTCTTATAATTTGCTTTGAAACAGGAAGAAAGTTTGGAAAACCTTGAGTAAACGGTATGTCTCAATAAACATGAGCTCCGAGACATACAGACTTAAACTAACACCATTACTTAATAGCTACAGGATGCTGGGCAAATTGCTTGTCCTTTCTGAGTCTCTATTTCCTCATTTGAGTGATGAAAATAATCACACATGTAATATAATGACTCACTTAGAATGGTCCAGAGTTCTGGTTCAAGAAAGAGGAGTTTCTATTCTTTTCGACTAGACACTCCCTTGACCTGCGCCTGGTTCTGACCTGTAATCCAGCTGTGTCTCCTGATGGAAGTGGTAAGCTGTGCACAGCCACTGTCCTCAATGCCTGACTCAGAGTTCGATTATTCAGAGCTGGGTATTCACTAGAGTTGCTAAGGTCAATTTCTTGTCTGTTGGCGTTACTTCGTCAAAGTGAACTGTTCTTCATGAGAACCAGCCACCCCTCCTCCCACAGGCCTAGCCCATTCCAACAGGCAGAGAGAAGGGGAAGTGGATTCACCGTAAGGGCTGACTTCCCTTTTAATATTTAAAAGCAACTGTATCATTAGAGTGCAGTCAGGAGACTCGAAGCCACTCTAGGTCATTTAACAGAAAGGAGTGCAAGGAATTGTTTTCACTGATGACAGAAGAAACTTAGAAGCCAAACTGATGATGCCGAAGGAACTCAGAGATCAGGGATGGCAGAGAGCTGCTACTCCTCCCAGGGATGGGAGGCAGTAGTGTGACCAGAGGTAGGGGCTGGGGATGTCAGGCTGGAGCTGAAACCAACGAAGGGCTGAGTGCTCAGCACTGGGACCTGAGGGGAAGGCTGGAAGCTGGAATCACAAAGGAGATGCAGCTGCTGCTGCTGAAAAAGAGAGCAATGACCTGACTTCTCCCTGTTTCCTGTATACCGATCTCCATCAGTATCTCCCATTAACCAAATACTAAAACTAAACCCAAAACAGTGCTAAATACTACTTAATGGCCAGCTGCAAGCGAGTCCAGGAAATGTAACGCACAGGTAGTAAAAAGCTACCTGAGAGTAAACAGGAGGTAAATGAGTGGCCCAGCCGTCTTTTAATAATGTACCTAAAGAGCTACAACCACGTGTAATTTACAGTCAGCTAATAAGGACAGGTATCATAAATATTTCTCTAACTTTGTAGAATTCTCACTGAACGTTTATTCATACCAGTAACTGCTAAATACTTTCTACATATTATCTCATTTAATCTTCACGGCACTCTTATTGAGGCAGGCGCTCTCGACAGTCTCCTTTGTACCGTAAGAACACCAGTTTAGACAGGAGAGGTAAAGGGATGGACCTAACGTACAGCTTTAGCATCTGAACTCAGGACTGGAGCCCAGACTTCTGTGACATCTGAGTCTATGCTCTTAACTATGGTCCTATTTATTGCTTATAATATGAATCATACTTCTAACAGTAAAAGGGAGGGTACTAGTAAAAAGATAAGCTGAACATGAAACGTCTCATAATTACTGGGAGGATATTTTGAAGACCTACACTTCTAGGGCTGAAAGCCTAGAACACTCTGTGAACATTAAATCTGCCCTTTAAAAAAAAAATAGAGGTTAAGAAAAAATATATCACCTAATGCAGCTTATAAAAGTCCATGGCGTTCCCTCCTGAAGGCAACAGTGTAATTTTGCTAGGAGGATGCCAAGTTCACTGGCCTCTGTAGGCTTGCTGTTTACTGACATCCGATAGGCTTCAACATCTGTTGCCCTTCTCGATTGATGGGTGCTTCATTTTAGCACGTCCCTGATGCCAGGCTGGTAAAAAGCTTTAGTACTGAGGTCTTCTAAGACACTCCTAGGTCAGTGACACAGCTTTGTTTGTGAAGCTGGCTGAGGGAAGGAATATTCAGGGAAGAGGGCTAAGGGACATGCCATCCATCTACCATGCTGGGTATTCTCAGTTTTACCCTTGGCCTTGGGTCAAGCGACAGCTCCACAAAGTTATAAACCTGGGCAATTCTTAAGTTCAAGTCAAGTTTCAATATTCTGCTCTGGACTCTTAACAACTTAATATAGGATGAATTCTTCTGCTGCTTCTGTAAAGTTTCATAGAAGGAATTCTCAGTTTGTTTTTAAAGAAATGGCAACTTTAGAATTTGATAGCAGGGAAGACACAGTCTCTTTTGGAGAATGGGTGTATACTTCCTTGACTCAGTGGACACTATCTGACTTGACCTATTTCCCAGTTCTATGCTGGCTGCTGGGAAGCTCCAAGTAATCCCCTTATCTCAGGGTCAGAGACCCACAGGCCAAATCTGCCCCATAAATCTGCTTGGTCTGGCACTCACCAAAGCAGGGTTGAAACAACCTGAATGTCAATGTCCTTAGGCAAGAGTATACATTCTCCAACCTGCATAAGAAATCATCCTGGCCTTTGCTGGTATTGTCCCAAGCTTATACAGACTAGTTGGCACCTGAAGGTATATATATTTGAGGATCCCCTAGTCTAAGTAGTTGGGGTATTCTCTTTCTACATAGCTTCTAACTTGTGTTTTATTTTGCTTAGTTTTATTCTGCTTAGCCCTTTATTATAAGCTTGCTCAAATCCTTTTTGGAAGAGGAGTATGAATGATAAATAAACTGTTTTCTTCCCAAAGCAGAACTGCCAAGATGAGTGTAAGTAGCTGCATCCATTGCATCCAAGGGATGATCATTTCGGGTGAGTCTCTTTGGCCTGCCCCATCTGTTAAAGGGAATCCTGTTGTTTCTTCAAGCAGGAGAAAAGATTTCTTCCTCATTAGCAAGTGAGGGGCCTGGACATAATCAAGTGACATCTTCCCTACTTCTAGCATATACTATGTAAATTGAGCTCTAGGTGCTCTCTGAAGCACTGGGCAGCAAGGGAGATGCAGGGGGTAAGCCTAGAGTTAGACAGCTAAACAGGAAGCCTCCTCCCTGTACCAGCCATCCATGTGACCTTAGGAGCTCATCAGCATCTTGATGCCTCCATTTCCTGCTTTATAAAGTGGGATGATGTTACTACCTACTTTACTGGGTTTTAGGTAAAGATTAAATCAATACAGGAAATAACAGTACTTTTGTGTATGCTGAGTATTGTGCTAAATGTGCTTTCATTCACAGAATATTTGCAGTTATTCTGTGGGGTCAGTTAATATGGCACAGAGGCTGAGAGAAACTTGCCCGTCAGGATGGTTCACCCAGCTAGCAAGTCAAGGGAGATGCCATCACCTTGAGTGGAATAAGGTGACTTAGACTTTTTACTGCCCCATTTGATTTCCCCTTAGCTTGCCCACAACAGGTGTAGCTCATTTGCCCTCTTCCACTTCCCAGACTTGGCAGGCAGTTGCCATAACACAACTGAACTCTGTCAGTTATTACTATTTATTGTGTGGAATTGAAGTGGAGAAAGATTTGTGCAGGTCTGAAGCATATGCTCCTTCCTCTGCTTCCAGAGAAGGGACTCCAACGCAAAGATTAAAAGCCAGCCTGTGTCACACGCCCCCTCCAGAGTTCCAGTTCTGGAGTAACTAATGCTCTATGGCCAGGTCCAAATGTCCCCTTCTCAGAAGGACACTCATAGCCCTAAGGCAATGGGAGACACTCCTTCCGTGGTGCTCCATTAGCCATTGTAGAGCAAGTGTAGTTAAGCAATAGCCAACATTAAATAGACAGGATTCTACTTTGTTGTTTGCTGTTTAGTTTTAAAGTAGTGACTGACTCTTCTGTGACTCCATGGACGGTAGCACACCAGGCTCCTCTGACCATAGGATTTCCCAGGCAAGCATACTGGAGTGGGTTGCCATTTCCTTCTCCAGGGGATCTTCCCAACCCAGGGACCAAACCCATATCTCCTGCCTTGGCAGATGGATTCCTTACTGCTGAGCCACCTGGAAGGCCCGTTCTACCCTACAGGTACTCATGCGTTTGCCTCTTACAACACAAGCTGTGAGATAGCATATCCTGATGCAGATATTATGGTTAGGCTTACAGATGAGGGCTCTGAGGCACAGAGAAATTAAGGAAGTCACCCAAGGTAAGTGGCAGAGTTATGATTGGAGCCCAAGCCAAGGCCCACTGATCCTTGCTGTTACACTTTGTGCTGACTTTTTCATAACTGTATCTATCTGCCTGTGTCCATCTTCTCCCTCCGAGGTTGGAACCCCATGGGTCCTGAGATGTGTTTAACTCTTCCTTGTCCTGCGACCATCTAGGACTGTCCCTGACACCTGGCAGCCTTTCTCTGATGAGCTCTGGGTCAAACAACAAAGCAGGGAGCCTCAGTACCTAGTTGAATCAGACCCAGACACAGGCCTTTTCCAGATCCAGCCCACTGTTATCTGTCAGCCCAGCTATCCGCAGCCCACCCTATCTCCAGCAGCGGAGGGAGAGCAGAAAATGCATCCTGACATCACAGGAAGGACCCAAGTAAAAGGTGCATTAATGGGGGCAAAAACAAGCCAGCAGAGTGATTAATTTGGCCTCCCCTTCAATATTATGTTTACACAAGTTGATTATATAGCACTTAATTACTAATTTGCCCTACTTAAACCTAGAGTGCTTTTAATTTTTAATGAGATAAGGGAATGAGATGCCTTTACTTAGTAAGGAGCAGCTATTTTATTTCTTTCTCTTGTTTTGCCCAGCCAATTAATAACATTTCTAAGGAAATGTATCCCTCTCACGAATTCTTTCTCCTCATCTTCTTTCCAACCTCCCAGATTGAAAAAGAGATAGAAACAGACAAGAGGTCCTTAGAAACAAACTGACTTCACCTTCTGATCTGGCTGGCTGGGCTGGGAAAGGCCTTATAAAGCTGAGTGACATGGGATCCATAAATGGTTCTATTTTTTGGGAGTTGGGGTGTGTCTATTCCCAGAAACCATGACTTGGTTGTTACTGACACCAGAACACGGCTCTGGGCCTCCAAACAAGGCAGTCCCACCAGAATTCTGCATTGTTTCCTAAGTATTAATGTCAGATAATTTAAAGCATGGCCCTAGGGCAGCCCATAGGAAGAGCATAGGTTCTGGAGTCAGCTCTGGATTTGATCACCACCTCTGCTTACTTGTTGGATGATGTATTTAAACTTTCTGAGCCTCAGTTTCCTATCTGTAACGGTGAGGTGAATCACCTACTTTCAAGAAATAAATGTCATCCCCAGTACCTTAGCACACTGCCCATCTCAGAAGAAGCACAGACAGTTTTCCGATCTTTAGTGGAAGGTAAGGGAGGAAAGGGAGAAGGCAATAGCACCCCACTCCAGTACTCCTGCCTGGAAAATCCCATGGATGGAGGAGCCTGGTAGGCTGCAGTCCATGGGGTCGCTGAGGGTCGGACATGACTGAGTGACTTCACTTTCACTTTTCACTTTCATGCATTGGAGAAGGAAATGGCAACCCACTCCAGTGTTCTTGCCTGGAGAATCCCAGGGACGGGGGAGCCTGGTGGGCTGCCATCTATGGGGTCGCACAGAGTCGGACACACCTGAAGTGACTTAGCAACAGCAAGGGAGGAAAATAAAGGCAGATATAAGGGGGTTCTCTCTGTCATCTGCAGAGCTGGCAGATTTGATCAGTGCTACTTAAAGGGGCTGTCCATGACATAATGACAAAAAGAGTTGCAGCAGAAAGTAAACAAACACACTGATTCTTTCATTGAGAACACTGTGCTATGAACAAAATGTCATAATTGAGTTACATTCTGATGTAAGTGCTTTATCTCATTGCAAATCTGTAACAAACCATTCACAGATTGGCCTCTGGTCTGCAGACAGACCTGCCCAGCCCAGTCTGGATGGCGGTACATGCTCCTGAACACTCTCTCCCACCCTCCTCTGGGCTGAGCCAGGCTCATGTGTATGGACCATATCAATGAGCTTCCTTGACCTCTGACTTTGACTCCACCCAGTGGAAGCCTGACAGTCAATCAGTGAGAGGGAAGAGAAAGGGGTCAATAATCCAGCTCTTCACTTCCAAGGTCACTGGCAAGACATCTGACTTGGTAGCCTCCATATAGTCCTCTCTTCTGGGATTCAGATGTTCTAGGAACTGTGTTTCCCCTTCAGCTCTTAAGGTCCAGCTCCTATAGATTCTAGTGTACTACATCGTCCCTTGTGATTTCTCCAGAGCCAGTCTACAGTCTGTAAACAGTCCCTTTACTAAACTCCCTACAACTATCCATTGGAGGGTATCTTCTGTGAAGACCTTGACTAACACAGTGACGTTTTAATGTATATTCAAATTCTAGTTGTCTAGAGAAGCAGACTCACAGATACAGAG
Source organism: Ovis aries (assembly GCF_016772045.2). Classification (NCBI taxonomy): domain Eukaryota; kingdom Metazoa; phylum Chordata; class Mammalia; order Artiodactyla; family Bovidae; genus Ovis; species Ovis aries. Next base: position 34,590,817 of record NC_056054.1, on the reverse strand, counting down.
AACATATTTGTGGTTGCCAAGGGGGAGGGGGAGTGAGGCAGGGATGGATTGAGAGTTTGGGATTAGCAGATGCAGACTATACAGGATGCAAAATAAACAAGATGGATAAACAACAAGGTCCTGGATAGCCGAGGAAATGATATTCAATATCCTTTGATAAACCATAATGGAAAAGAATATGAAAAAGAGGGTATAAGTATAGCTGAATCATTTTGCTGCACAGCAGAAAATAACACAATACTGTAAATCCGCTATACTTCAATAAAATAAATTTTAAAAAATTAAAAAAAAAAAAACAATGGTAATCACACTCAGCCCCACAGGAGTCTACTTCCAAGTATGACTAAGTTGAACAATCTTGAGCTTTGGAATTCTAGCCTAGGCCTTGGATTCTGGCTCCCACCATTTCTAGCCTTTGACTTTCGTAAGTCACTTAAACCTTCTACCCTGTTTCTTCATTTGTAAAATTTATGATGATAATAGTATAGGAAATTTCCTTATGAATAACTTTTAACATGATATTAAATTGTTAGGTGTTCAACTTTCTTTGATATGTATATGATTAGAGAGATGACATCCAAGTTTCTGTACCCATAGTACTTTATGGCTCACTGCAAAGTATCAAACATTTCCAATAAGTAACTGTAATAATAATATTTTTCTTTTACATACATCTTGATCATTTGCCTCAATGATGAAATCAGAAGTCTTTCATAGATTTCAGAAAGACCTCTAAATATTCCATGGCTCTGAATCAATCTTTGTCCAGTGGTATCTATGTGTGCATTTATGTGTGTGCACGAATAGGCATATTTAAGAAATTTCCCCAACTACAGACAATTCCTGATTTAACTAAAGGTCTTACCTTCCCTAATGTCTTATTTGCTTGCTTCTATAGCTTAATTTGGAGAAGGCAATGGCAACCCACTCCAGTACTCTTGCCTCGAAAATCCCATGGATGGAGAAGCCTGGTGGGCTGCAGTCCATGGGGTTGCTGAGGGTTGGACATGACTGAGCGACTTCACTTTCACTTTTCACTTTCATGCATTGGAGAAGGAAATGGCAACCCACTCCAGTGTTCTTACCTGGAGAATCCCAGGGATGGGGGAGCCTGATGGGCTGCCATCTCTGGGGTTGCACAGAGTCAGACACGACTGAAGCGACTTAGCAGCAGCATAGCTTAATTTACTGTGTTGAATATTAAGTTTATATTGCACAGATCTTCTATTCCTAACATCCTAAAGAGAAAAAAGCCCAACTTATTCATTTCTAATTTATCCCAACAAGGAAATTCACCATAAAAAGCAAAAGCATAAATGATAATTAGAATGAGGAATTAAGTATGTATAGATATTCATTTCTACAAAATAATCTAACATATTTTTTCAGATTTGTACCAGTATAAAATGTTGTCTTGAACAAAATTAAGTCAAAGAGAAGTAGGTAAACTTTATTTTAGAATTACAGTCCTGAAATCCTCCTTAGAAACTAAAGGACTCAGTAGATATTTGGCTATTGTTTGCTTTTATAAAGGCCCAATTCTTAAGTTCCTGAGTAAAAACTGCAGGAGGAAGGAGATATTTGAAAAAAATGTTTGTTAGCCTAAACCTCTGTGTTAATAACAATACTATAAAAACTGTCTTTTAACTAAAGTTCTTAATTAGTTAAGTGCTTTTTTATATCTAACTCTATAAAAAGTAAATGGACAGGTTATGATTAAATACAAAAAGATAAAACACTACTGGGAACATGGTATGAAGCCTTCTCCAAACAAAAGAAGTAGAAAACTTCCAAACCAAAGAGGGTATGTTTCTTCTTTTTATTTCTACAAGTCATAATCAACAAAGTAGCAATGATAAACATGGGTGCTGATATATTCTATTATCCCTTCCACCCTAGAAGGGCGGCTCAGCTGCCACATTGTGATCTCTGCTTTTTCCAGGCAACAGATATGAAAAGCATGGTTTGATGGAACGAAAAGAACAAGGTTATATGACCTCTCCATGCCTCACTGAAACTCCAGTACTTTGGCCACCTCATGTGAAGAGTTGACTCATTGGAAAAGACCCTGATGCTGAAAGGGATTGGGGGCAGGAGGAGAAGGGGACGACAGAGGATGAGATGGCTGGATGGCATCACTGACTCGATGGACGTGAATTTGAATGAACTCCGGGAGTTGGGGATGGACAGGGAGGCCTGGTGTGCTGCGATTCATGGGGTCGCAAAGAGTCGGACACGACTGAGCGACTGAACTGAACTGAACTGCTAGTTACTTTGCAATGCTGTGTTAAAGTTTCTGCTGTACAGCAAAGTGAATCAGTTATATGTATACATATATGCTATTTTAGATTTCCTTCCCATTTAGGTCACCACAGAGCATTGAGTAGAGGTCCTTGTGCTATACAGTAAGTCTTCATTAGTTATCTATTTTTTTACTTAGTAGGGGATCTTAGTTTCCCAACCAGGGATTGAACCCATGTCCCCGTGAATTGGAAGCACAGAATCTTAACCACTGGGGAAGTCCCTAATTTTTGACTTTTATACCCATGATGTCATTTTCCAAACTGGATTAGAGTAAGAGATATGTAATTAATCAGGACCTGAATTTGTTGTTGGTTGTTTTTTGTTTTTTGTTTTTTTGAGTAGGAGCAATTTTCAAAACATATAAGAACGTACTGTTAACCAGGTATGGTAATAAGTATAGAGAATGTTAAGGGTAATGTCACATTCTTAATTTAATCCTTCTTTAAATTAATTACCATTCCAGGATTTTCTGTTGATTTTCTGAGGCACTCCCATATGGGATAGGACATCGAAAATCCAATCAGAAACCTGCATCTACTTAATAAGAAACCAGAATCTCATAGCTCTTGAAGCATATGCTTATACAGCAAAGGGCAAAAGGCTACTAAAGAAAGCTGACAGTATCAGGACCATATGTGAAATGAACAGGATTTTAAGAGGCCTGGGAATGAAAACCAAATGAAACTAAAATTCACAGCAAAAGACTCCTTACACACAAGAAATGTGAGCCCTGAAATTTCACCCACTATTGGTGGGAGTATAAAGTGCTAATATGTATCAAAATCCTAAAGCTTGGGCAAACTCTTTGACCAAACAACTATACTTCCATAATTTAGTTTCTGGAAATAATTTAGGGTGTGGGCAAATTTTAGCTACAGAGATGTTATTAGTTGCAACGTTCCTTAAAACAACAGTTCAGTTCAGTTCAGTTCAGTTGCTCAGTCGTGTCCAACTCTGCGACCCCATGAATCGCAGCAGAGACAACCTAAATATTCAAAACTAGAGGACTGTAAAAAAAACGTCATGGCATTTTCTATGGGGCAGAAAATTATACAGCCTACAAAAATGATAAATAAAGATGTTTATTGTGTATTTTGGGGTGGGGGAAAGGTTATAAAACAATATGCATTGTATGAATACATTTCTGCAATCAAGAAAAGTATAAAGTAATTTAAAAATATGGACCAAAGGATTAAAAGGATAGAAACCAGAATATAATATAGTGATAGTTTTAGGACGGCAATATCAGTGTTTTCATACTTTTCTTTCAGCTTCACTGAATTTTCTTATTTTTCCCAATGAACACGAATTATTACTTGTATTCCAGAAAAAGGAAAAAACTCAGCAAATTAAGATTGAATGTACCAAGAAATGGGATGGTTTCATATTTCTGAACATCCATTATATCAATATATCAGTTCTTCCAAACCTCCAGAAAGCAAGATCATGATAATCAACTTTACTTTGCAAAATGTAAAACTGGTATTTATGGTGACAGAAAGCCAAACAGAACTAAAAAGCACAGAAAGTTGACTCTCACAAAATAAAACAGACTGGAGACGTATTGTGTCACATACAAAACCACAGGCTTTGAAGCACATAATAGGTGATGAATATAAACTGGCTCCAAATGAAGTAAAACCTCACAAAAAAGAACAGAAAGAAGGAGAGGCCTTGGCTAAGAAGTGAGGGTGTTTGCAAGGACTGACCTTGAGGGTAGACCACTGCGGTCAGTGTGGATAGTTTATCCTGTGGGCACACATTACAGAAAGGGTGAGTAATCACTGCTCTCCACTGGCCGCTTACACGTCTTGGTCTGCGAGACACAGGAGTCTGTCTGGAACGTGACAGGGAAAGCTGATGGTGGGAACGCATGGAGTCAATGGTTTACAGAGGCAGCAGCCCTCACACCATGGGAGGAAAAGAGGTTTTGATTAATTGGTTGATTCCAAGGGCTTGTTTTCCTTACCCTGAAAGACGGCTGAATTCATTCTGATCTCCTGTCACTGCCTCATTTTGCTGATTTTTGCTTTAGAGGCTTCTCTCTACTGCTTCCCCCTTCCCCCGAGGTGGGGAGGGCAGGTGTCAAGATAAATAGCACTGTTAGAATTAGAGCTTATTTTATATAAATAGTCTTGGGGGGGGGGGGGAAGCTGCCTTATAAGATAAGAAATTACAGGAAGCTAATGACTTCTGCAGAAGGCCTGAAGGAAACAGAAAGTGGAAAGCCATTTTGTATTTCTGCCTCTCTGCCACTGGACTGAGTTTTTCTCTCATGGCATTGTGAACCCGGTTTCTTGTTTTATGTGTCCTTTGCGTTTCTCAGAGCTTCTTTCTTGTCTGTGCTTGGAAAATGGAAGCATGCTGATAGCTTATAAAGTTATTTTTTCCAGTTTGTTAATTTTTCAGGACCTAGGAGCCTACAGAATTGTTATGGGATGCTCCCAACTTCTAATTATGATTATTTGCATTCCAGGACGTTCAGAATTAGAGAGGATCACTTTGAAGTGCACTGATGGACAGAGGAGCAGTGGGTGACCTTCTAGGGATGGGGGAGAGGTCAGACAGAAAGATCATAGATGCCAAGACTGCCTGGATTCCATGTTTTTATGACTATAAGGAGGGAGGAAGGCTGGGGGTTTGTAGGCTGGGGGTTGGGGACCCCTGCTTTAAGATATTATTCTATTGTTTAATGTGGCTGGATGACTGTATCAATACCCTTTGTGAGACCCTAATTTGAAAAGGGAAGAGTAGGAAGACTGCTGAAGAGTTGATGCTTCCAAACTGTGGCGCTGGAGAAGACTCTTGAGAGTCCCTTGGACTATAAGGAAATCAAACCAGTCAACCTTAAAGGAAATCAACCCTGAATGTTCATTGGTTGGACTGATGCTGAAGCTGAAGCTCTAATACTTTGGCCACCTGATGTGAAGAACTGACTCATTGGAAAAGACCCTGATGCTGGCAAAGATTGAAGCCAGGAGGAGAAGGGGACCACAGAGGATGAGATGGTTGGATGGCATCATTGACTCAATGGACATGAGTTTGAACAAGCGCCAGGAGTTGGTGATGGACAGGGAGGCCTGGCATGCTGCAGTCCATAGTGTTGTAAAGAGTTGGACACAACTGAGTGACTGAACTGAACTGAGGAAGACTTTAGCTGTCTAAAGGGAGGACAGAAAAGGGCAGGGGAAGAAAGGGAGACTCTGAGGATGAGAATATGAATGGATAAATAAACAAAGGGTGGAAGCAGGAACTGTCAGTGGGCTGCAAAATTTATATAGCAATGGACCTTGTAACTTGAGTAATCTCTCTCATTAATAACCCATCAGAAAATTCCACCCACTATCCCTTTCCCTCCAGCTGATACACTTTCCCCAGAATTGAAATATATAGAAGTGTGCAACAGCTATAAGTAAAATTCACAACTCTAAGTTCTTCTGATCTGTTTGTACTGGCAAAGGAAGGCATAGCACTCTGTTCCTGGCTGATGTCATCCATTCATGGGCCTAAGAATTTGGGAAATCCTGTCTCCCCAGGCACATAGCCTAGGTCTTTTGGAGTCTTCTTATCCTTTCCTTCATCTGAAGGAGATGCCACTGGCAGAGTATACCAAAGTCAGCCCATCTAGATAAGAAGTGAAATTCTTTATCCAACTACCGTATGTGTAGCCTATGAGAAGACAAAACACATGGCCCACGGGAATCACTGAGTTGCTGGCAAGCTTTGCCCAGCCTTCTTAAATGAAGGGGTAGCAGGCATCCTGAAGATCAAGTTAGGATCTATGAAGTTCAGGTTTGAAGTCTGAAGTTCAGGTTGAAGAATATGAACCACAGGGAGGAAGTTATTCTGTTTTACCTCAACCTGCCAGAGTCCTGATCTAGTCCCAAGACCTGGGGCACAGAGGTTTGCATCTCTTCTTTAGAGAGAGATGAATGAATCCAGGTGTACATGCATTTACATTTCCAAACATAATCGTTATAACAATGTTGACAATTATACCTGGGCTTCATGGAGGTTCATGGAATCAAGATTGCTGGGAGAAATATCAATAACCAGATATGCAGATGACACCATGCTTATGGCAGAAAGCAAAGAACAAAAGAGCCTCTTAATGAAAGTGAAAGAGGAGAGTGAAAAAGTTGGCTTAAAACTCAACATTCAGAAAACCAAGATCATGGCATCTGGTCCCATCACTTCATGGCAAATAGATAGCAAAACAATGGAAACCGTGACAGACTTTATTTTGGGGGCTTCCCAAATCACTGCAGATGGTAACTGAAGCCATGAAATGAAAAGATGCTTGGAAGAAAAGTTATGAACAACCTAGATAGCATACTAAAAAGCAGAGACATTACCTTGTCAACAAAGGTCTGTCTAGTAAAAGCTATGGTTTTTCCAGTAGTCATGTATGGTAGTGAGAGTTGGACTATAAAGAAAGTTGACCATCGAAGAAGTGATGCTTTTGAACTGTGGTGTTGGAGAAGGCTCTTGAGAGTCCCTTGGACTGCAAGGAGAACCAACCAGTCAATCCTAAAGGAAATCAGTCCTAAAGATTCATTGGAACGACTGATGCTGAAGCTGAAACTCCAATACTTTGGTCACCGGATGTGAAGAACTGACTCATTTGAAAAGACCTTGATGCTAGGAAAGATTGAAGGCAAGAGAAAACGGGGATGACAGACGATGAGTTGGTTGGATGGCATCACTGACTCAATGGACATGAGTTTGTGTAAACTCTGGGAGTTGGTAATGGATGGGGAGGCCTGGCGTGCAGCAGGCCATGGGGTTGCAAAAGACCTGGACGTGACTGAACTGAACTTCATGGAGGTCACTGAAGCTTTCAAAGGCGCTATCTCAGCAGTTCCACAGGTGTGGCAATTCTTAAACATTTTATTTAAAGGAAATAAACAAATGAAACAAGCACCTGGAGAGGTCAAGTGACACTGTTTGAGGATGTACAACAACCACACACAGAAGTCAAGACCACATGGGCTCTCTCTGGCATGTGATGACAGGCAAGGTTCAGGTCTCTTGTACCCACGGGCTTTCTTTACTAGATTATAGTTCCTCTTAAAAATGATCAGGAGAGGCACTCAATTCTGTGGGTGGAACAGGGGATGGGAGCTTGTCTTTAAAATGTGGTAAGCCTTGCAGTTGCTACTCAAGTCACTGATTCCAACATTCAATCTACCTTATCTTAGATACTGTTCCAGAAGACTAAGGGAGAATATTGTGTAGTGAAGAAGACGTCAGTGTGGGATGAGGCTCAGTTTTCACCTAGGAGAAGATGTGAGTGGAATCTTCTCAGAGTTAGAAACTCCAAATATGACTAAAATATCAATGAGGAGCTATAAGTCATGGTATGAAGAATTGCATGGAACAGTCAGATCATGTCATACTACTCTGTTTCAACTGCAGACAATCTCCTTGTGACCAATGACATTCCTTTTCAGAAAATTCACCCTTGAACATTAAAGAAGCCAAAAAACATTTTTCAAGAAAAAAGAAAAATATAAATAAAAACAGAATGAAAATCGGCAGAGGATATATATTGAAATCAAGAGACCTTGATTTCAATTTTGCTTCTGTCCCTTATTAACTGTAGCCTTAGGCAAATTTCTTAAAACATCTCTGAGCCTGGTTTTCTTCATATATAACACAGGAATAAAAAGCCCTACCTAGAGACTGTCAAGATTAAATGAGGTATCTTCATTTGCTCAGGCTGACATCACAAAATACCAGATTGAGTGTTTAAACAACATAAATCTATTTTCTCAAGGCACCAATATCAAGGTGCCAGCAGGGTTGGTTCTGGTTTGCAGATGGCTACCTTTCGGCTGTGTCCTCACATAGCAGAGAGAAAGCAAGGTCTGGTATCTCTTCTCAGAAGGGCACTAATCTCACCATAGAGGTCCCACCCTCATGACCTCACCTAATCCAAATTACCTCCTAGAGGCCACATCTCTAAATATCATCATGCTGCAGGATTAGGGAGTCAATATTTGAATTTTAAGGGAAAAGAAACTTCCAGTTCATAATACGAATTAACCTATGCAGGACCTTAGTAAGCATCTCTACTGCTTTGTTTTAGCAATTATGCTTCATCCCAGGGAGGGCAAGGCAGCTAGTTATGAGAACATCTTCATCAATCAACACATTAAAATAAGTCACTGACATTTCAACAATAAATACCTCCATGTGACGTTTCTGACACTTACCAGGAAATCGAGAAAAATGTTGAAAATTCAACTCTCCCATCTTTGTTTAAAAACTCTAGTTAAAATCCACAAGCATTCATGAATGAGTTTAATTCTTTGGAAGAGATATTTCATAAGCATCAGCTTGAGAGGCTTGGACAGGGTGCAGGGCATTACACTTTCGAAAATGTGGGAATGAGACTCTTGCATGTGACCATTTCCAATATGTACCCTTAAATTCTGTAATCTTTCTGGATCTCTGTTGCCTATGAGGGTTGTCAGAGGTACCAGGAAGATTATATGAAAAGCACCTAGCATAGTTCTTGGTACGAAAGAAGGTTACAATAAATAAAGGTTTCATTACTGAGCTACTAATGGAAAACCTGGCTTCTAGTCCCAACCTTGAGACCGTGGGCAAGTCACTTAATCTCTCTCACGCTCAGCTGAACAAATACTTCTTCAACTTTCAGTTACAACTTTGGAGCCAGACTTCTTGGTTTTGGCATTTACTAGCTGTTTCAACATAAGCCAAGTTATTTAACTTCTTTTGCCTCAGACTCATCAACTATAAAAGGGGGATAATAGAGCTGTTGTGGGACTGAATGTACATTCCTGATTCAGAGAAAGAACTCATGTGCTCCTGATTATTATTATAGATAAACAGAGTAGAGAGCAGATCACAGAATTTGTAGGAAGTCAAGTGAGGGCTGACTCCAGAGCTTGTGCTCTGAGCCCTAATCCATACTGTTTCTCTGCTGCTGCCGCTGCTGCTGCTGCTAAGTCGCTTCAGTCGTGTCCGACTCCGTGCGACCCCATAGATGGCAGCCCACCAGGCTCCCCCATCCCTGGGATTCTCCAGGTAAGAACACTGGAGTGGGTTGCCATTTCCTTCTCCAGTGCATGAAAGTAAAAAGTGAAAGTGAAGTCACTCAGTCGTGTCTGACTCTTAGTGACCCCATGGACTACAGCCTACCAGGCTCCTCCGTCCATGGGATTTTCCAGGCAAGAGTACTGGAGTGGGGTGCCATTGCCTTCTCTATACTGTTTCTCTACCTTTTTGTAAACCTATTGTTAACCTTATTATTTTACAACTCAAAATCTCTCCATAAAACCCACATGTGAAATGTCTTTTGCAATTTGGTGGGAGGAAAAGCTTTGTCTCCTACAGAGACTAATATGCTTCCTCTTTTTGAAAAGAAGAATTATGCAACTTATCATGTGCTCTTTTTTGTCTTGGCTGCCAGGAAGCTCCGAGTCAAATCGTGTGCTCCATCATCACCAGCAAGTTGTTTCCTTCTTCCTGTATCTCTGTTCCTTATTTTTTCTTTTAATTCCCTTTTACTAACGTTTTCATTTGTGTCTCTTGTTGAAAGAGGCCTTGGAGGTATTTAAAAAGTGGTAGGTGGATGGAGATGAAGGAAGCCAATAAAAATCAGAAATTCACATGAAAAATTTAAGTTTTCTACCTTACCTGTTTCACTTGCTAAAAGAAAAAAAATGGGAAAATTTAGATGAAATCATGTAAGAGCTATTTTAAAGGAGGGGAAAGAAAAAAGAAAACCAACAGAAGAACAGAACGACGGACAGTAACGAAGGCCAACTCAAATGAAAACTGCAATAAATACGTCTGAGGCTAGAAGTGTTTGTGCTTTCCCTGGCTGGAACCTATCATTTCTTAATTATATCCTGTGTGTGTTTTGCAAGACATGAGCTGCTGTCAAGAGGAAGGACAGCCCCAGACAGGGGCGGGGCCACGGCCCACCCCTTGGTCCTCACATACCTGTACAGAAGCGAAATCCCCCGAGGCACAGGCCCCCAGAACAGCAGCGCCCACAAGAACAGACTCCACCTCTTGCGACAGGACCACAGGCATGCCTGCGCAGAACAAGGCCACACCTTGGTTAGGGAGCAGGGCCAGGGGAGCCAGTCAGCAGCCCCGGCAGCACAAACACCTGATGTAAAGGCAGCGGCAGGGCTCCCTCCCTGCCCCCTGCAGTTTCTAGTTCTTTAGGATTACTTGGTTCTAAAGGATTTCCCTGTTTCTGCCTGCCAGTACAGTAGACAAGGGTCCTTTGGGAACCAATACACACACCACCACCACCCCCACCCACCCCCACCCCCTACTCAACTCAGGAGACTTTTCTGCCTAGGGTTTCTAGGCTTCTGCTAGCTGCTACCTGCCATTTCGAGTAGTTTTCTACAAACTTTTCTGAAGTGCTCTACTGAGCCTATGGTAGACAGAGATGAATCCGACTTCTCTGCTACTCAGGTTTCAAAGGGGAGATGGATGAGACAGAGATATAGGCCTCGTATGGGGCTGGGTCTGTAACTGAGATGCACTAAGGAGAGGGAAGTGTGACGGAGGGTGTGATGAACCTTCGGGGGGGCCTCCTGCATCTCTCAGAGAGCAAGCCAAAGCCCTTACGAAGGCTGACAAGGCACTCCAGGACAGGGCCACTTCTCCCACCCTGCCTGGCTCCTCCTCTCCTCCAGGCCACAGGATCCGGTCACCTTGCTCTTCCCTGAATCAGCTTCAGGCCTTGCCTGTGCTGTTCCTCCTGTCTGGGTCACTTCCTTCAGGATGTCCCTGGGGCAACTCCTTCCTGCAAGTCTGTGCAAACATGTCTTCCCATTGTGGCTTTCCTGGCCATCCGAACTAAAATGACAACTCACCCACAACATCCCTTATCCCCCTTGACTTCCTCAATGCCCTCCAACACTATTATTACTTCTCTGGGTTACTGTCTTGTCTGCTAGAACACAAGCTCCATGAGGGCAGAGGCTTTATTTTGTCCACTGCTGAATCCCTAGAATTGAGACTGGTATTAAGCATATGTAAGTGCTTATATGATGAACGAAAAAATTTTGGAGATGGGGAAGGGGGTCAGAGCAGTGGAGCTCAGGATTCAATAAGAATATGAAGGATGAGCAAGGGTCCACCAGGTAGGGAGGAACACTCCTAGCTCAAAGCGGACTTAAGATGAATAGGAATAATTTAGAATTCTCAGTATTTTTTATGTGTGCATATGAAAAAAACATATATAAAATATAAATATTTTTGATAATCAGGAGATGGCAGCAAACTCCACAGAGGTAAGCTCTGTGGCCAGACCTGTAAGATCTTCCTTTACTCAAGACATTGTTTATCCAAAGACTGTTTTTCTTCCTGTCTTTTCTGGGGAAGACTTCCTGGACATAGCCTCCTCTGCCCTCCCACCATCTCCTAACTCATCATCTCACTCCAAGGTTGGGGCCCCTTCCCCAGCTACCCTTGATGAAGAGAGCAGGGGACAGAATTCTCACACATATCCCAGGGTACTTAGGAATACCAGCCCCATCCACAGGGGCAGTGCTGGAGACTTTGCTGATAAGGTGGGGTGGAGTCTCTGGGAAAAGCTCAACCTGGTTCCACTAGCCCTGTGTTCTTTAGCAAGTCATTCATATACTTTTAGCCTCAGTTTCCCCCTGTGTAAAATGGGGATAATAACGGGTTTGCTGGAATTTTAATGGGAAAGGGTACGTGCAGGGCTCAACACAACCCCTTTCAGAATGGTGGTGTTAGGATGAATCTCAATGAGGGGTGAAGGCCTTCTAGATGCACTTCATCTGGGCTGGAAAGTGGACCAGTGGGGAAAGAATGGGGAAGATGCCCATCAGTCGTCCAGAAGACAGGAGAGATGCCAGGCCACATGGGAGGGCTGTGTGGGCCACATCTGGAGAGAGCAGGACAAGCCTTTGCAGAGTCTGGGGATCGTGGGGATGGGAATGTGATCTTGATCATCCCACCGGCTTTGGACTTACCACATGACATCACCCCACATGCTGCTTGCCTCCCAGCCTTGCTTTCCCTGTTAAAGCCTCACTGGTCTGAACAAAGAACTGCTCATGGCCCCTGTCCTCGGGAATGGGACTCCAGAGGGAGCTGGGTGGATCCCCTGTCAGCTCTCCAGTTGCAGCCCAAAGTACTCTGGAATCAGGCTGCCAGGGTTTGAATTTTGGCTTCCTCCCTGTCTTAGCTGTGTGTCTTAGCTTAGGTGAGTTATTTAACCTCTCTGTGCCTGTTTTCCCAGCTGCAAAATGAGGTTGAAATTCCACTGATCTCACAGAGTTGTTGTGAGAATTTACAGGCTTATTTGAGCATTTTTAATACTGTTTCGGAACATTCTCATAGAGAATTGACCCAACTTCTATACTTAAAAAAAAAAAAAAAAAAAGTGATATTGTAAGTAAGGCACTTAAAAGAGTTTGTGGCTTAGAGAAAGCACTAAACTGGGCTTCCCAGGTGGCGCTAGTGGCAAAGAACCCGCCTGCCAATGCAGGAGACATAAGAGACGAGGGTTTGATCCTGGGTTTGGAAGATCCCCTGGAGAAGGGCATGGCCACCCATTCCAGTATTCTTGCCTGGAAAATCCCAAATTCTTCATGTTTATCTGATCTGGGTCCTGGGACACTGACCTGTATGGACCATGTCTGTAAGCCCCCTGCCCTCTGATCACATCCTTGACTGAGCTCATCTGCAGTCAGGCAGCCCCTCTTCACGCAGCCCCTCAGCCTTAAGTCGGTTACCTCCCGCCCCGGCCCCTGGAAGCCTCGGGGCAGTTAGACTGTGAGTAGACTCATGGTACTGCCTGGTGGCTGGGGTTTCCCTCAACCCTGCCCTCGTCTCTGTAAACAGACCCTTTATTGGACTCTTCTCCAGTTAATCCAGTGTGAGTGTGTCATCTGGTCTCTGCTTGGATCTGACTCATACTGACACCAACGTCCTCTGGGTCTCCCTATCCTCTCTGGAGAGTAGTCAAAGCGCAAGAACACTTTTTCTGTTTGAAATGACCCTCCTGGCGGGACAGGATTGTTCTTTACATGCCTGTGCCAAACTCAGACAATGAATACATGAAAGAGTAAATGACTGAATAATGAATAAGACAGGCAGAGGGAAACCCCTACTGAAATGGCCAGAATTTTTCAAAACAAAATTTAGGAGGAACATTTAGTCCCGAGTCAGTGAGAGAAACCTATAATTACTCAGTACACACCAAGTATTTCTTGAAACCACAGTTAACTATATGCCCAGGGTACAACAAGATTCTTCTTCCTCACGTAGAGGACATTTCTCAAGTTGGCAAAATCCTGCTCTCCCTGCTTGCATGGAACAGGCAGGAGCAGACTGTTCCCCAAATGGCAAAGACTTGCTTACAAAATATTTAACTTCTTTTTTTTCTAAAATGCACCTCCTTCTTTTCGGCATGGGGCTGCCTGAAGGGAAGAAGTGAACTAACATTCATTGAACACTTATGTTAAGCTAAGCACAGAGACTGGTGCACACAAACTCATGAGTATTTATTCCTCGGCATGCTCTCTATGAGGGAAATAATATTATTTCTACCTTTCAGAAAGGGGAAATGAGGCTGAGTGGCAAAGCAATTTGCCTAAAGTCACCGAGCTAGTGCTCGCCTCCATTATTCCATACTATCTCCAATGAATCTGCCAAATTCTATTGTTTTCACGTGTATTCCTGAGACTCATGTATCAGGTCTACGGTTCTTTCTATAGCTTTGTTTGCAGGAAAACTAGAGCAATTACAATTTTAAAGGCATCAAACACTCTACCTATACACCCACAGCTTGTGTACGCGTCTTTTACAGAAACACATGCAAATGTGTTCTTTTTACAGAGTGCTGGGTGAAGGAGAGGAAGAAGGCAGCTTTGCCTGGAATGTGAACTATTTTATCTGATGCATTAATGAGCCTAGCAGAACCCAAAGCATTTCAAGGCAGATGCACTTTGCCATCACTTGTCAATCACAGGCTTCCCCAGGCAGAGGCATTTCAGGCCAAAGAAAAGATCCCTTTGTTCAAAACTGTAACTGGTCCACAGTCAGAGACAAAGGGTCCAGTTTCAATCGGAATCCAAATAACAATTAACAGCCTTTTCATTTGACAGCCTAAAGCAGAACAGTTTCCAAAGTAGAACTTTCTATGAAGCCACTGCACCCCTTTCTTCTGAGTCAGCTCAGTGGTGTGAGGCCTGGAAGAGAACTCACTTTCCCAAAGGCTGGAGCCACAGTGTAGAGTCAGGGCCTGCTGCCCCGCCCTCGGGCCGTTGTTTCCTATTCCTTCGGGTGATGTGTCAGCCAGGGTTGATTCTATCTCTCTTCCTAGATCCAGGTAGGAAGTCTCGGTGGCTCTTTGGAGGCTGGATGTTGGAAAGTCACTCACAGATCAGATCTGAAGTATGAATTGTATTTCAACAAGCTAGTTATGGCTTTTCTCTTAGGGAAAATTATAAGGTAATCTGGGCTCCTTTTTTACGTCTTCTTCTCTGTCTCCAAATGGGCCATTTCCATAGGTTTTGGACACTTTAGGAAAGGGGGATTCATCATTAAATGGTTCTAAACTGGGCAAAAAAGTTAAGAAACCTGGGTCAGCAGCATAGTGTAGAGGACATCAGGTCTGGACACACCCGGTACCATCCTAGTCCGGCACCTACCAGGTGTCTGACCTTGGACAGTCAATATAAGTCACCTCCTTGACCCTCAGTTTCCCTGCCTGTAAGACAGGGGCACTGATTCCTACCTTTTGGTGGTGTGTGCAGATTAAATGTAAATAAAGTGATTTACATTGACAAAAAGTAGGAGTGCAATTGAGTGTAGTCAATTCTACACCTATTTTTACATACTTACCCTTAGACCGGATGCTTTTGATACTGTTCACTGGCCTATGCTTCCGTTTCCCTACCTCTAAGAAGGGATTCAGAGTTTGATCTCATAATGTGAAGGGGGTGACGTTGCCCATCATGTGTGGGAAAGCTTTCACCTATGGGTATCTGCATGGCCTGGAAGGGGGAAGGGAGAGTCTGGCAGAAAACTGGACCCCCCATTCATCAGAGGTATGGCATGCAGGGGACAGGGTGGGAAGCAAGAGATCATGATGAATGGAGGCCAGTGGACGAGAATGAGATGAGACTGGAGTTGGGGCTGTGAGCAGGGTCCAATTCTTTCCCACTTCCCTCTGCTTGCTCTGCCCTGGTGCCTGGCCTCCATGTCATGGTGGGGAGTGGGAACATCAGATTCTAGGAGACAGTGGGAGAGAAGGGAGCAAAGGGCACGAGGGCAGCAGGTCCAGGGGGATAGGAGCCCAGGTCAGCCACTGGGACTCAAGCAGGCCTCCTATTCATGGGGTCCCTTCCATGGGGCTCAGGAGTCTGCACTATGAAGCCTGCTTGCCTTTGTCTGCTCAGATCACAGGGGGATCAGCCCATGACCCAGGATTCTCTTCATCTGTGTCATGATCTCTGGTTCTGATGAGGTGAGAAGGAATCACAGGATCTTGAAATTTGAATCAGGGCTCAAATTCCGACCAGCAGCCAGACACCCGCAGCTCCCACCATAGCCAGGCTCCACAATCTTTCTTCAAGACAGTTTGCTTATCACTTCCTTCAGTCTCTTGCCCTGCACTGTTACACACCCAAACCAGGGCAAGGTCATGGTATTTCCATAACACCCTGTGCTTTTCTCACTCAAAGCTCTTGCTACACTAGATTTGATGTGTCTGCTTGCTGTCTGCCTTCTTCCATAGACCCTGAGCTTTCTGGGGGCAAGAATCAAGTTTTCATCTCTGTATCTTCAATACTACCCAAAGTAGGGTGTCAGAAGAGGTACTCAAGACTGTTAAGTAAATATTTGAAAATTAAGATCTGGCCCTTGCCAACTTCTCTTATTTCTTACCATCATCCAGTAGTTGGATACACATAGAAGTCACTTTCCCTGGTATGACAACAGCAGTTAACTTAAAAAAAAAAAATCATTTTAACATAAATGCTCCAAATAATATGGCAGCCCACCTATACCCTCCTTTTTTCTACCCTGTCTAGATCTTGGCCACAGTCACGTGCCGTCAAGTCTAGGATGACCTCTTCTCCTCTTCCTCAGACTCACCAGTGATGTCCGCGTGCATTTGCACAAAAAGGGGATTCTTGCTGAGGCCACCGCACAGGAAAAGGGTGCTGATCGAGTGCCCTGCTGACTCCATGGCCTCTATAATGAGGCGTGTTCCGAACTTAAAAGGAAAAACAGAAGAAAGCATCAGCATGGTAGCAAAGGGAAATGATATAGAACATTTACTGAGTGTTTACCGAGCAGCAGACCCTGCACTTGGAGCCTGACATATATATACTCTCTTAGAAAGTCAGGACTCAAGGAGATTACATTGCTCACGATAATGCCATTATGTGAAGCTGCAGAGTGGGAATTCCAACCTGGGTCTGCCTGACTCCAAAACCTTCTGAATTATTATACCATTTGCTTCTATCAGTAGTCATACAACATTGAGAAAACAAGTTGACAGCATTAACACAGTTCATTCAAATACACATATTTGATGAGTATCCACTATGGCCCAGATCCTCTACGATAAACTTTTTGGCACCAGGGGCTAGTTTTGTGAAAGACAATTCTTCCACGGACTGGTGTGGGGTTGGTGGTTTCTGGATGATTCTCAGAAGGAGCGCATAACCTAGATCCCTCACATGTGCACTTCACAGCAAGATTCGTGATCCTATAAAGAATCTAATGCTGTGGCTGATCTGACAGGAAGGAGAGCTCAGTTGGTAACATGAGCCATGGGGAGCAACTGTAAATACAGGTGAAGCTTCGCTGGCTCACCTGCCACTCACCTCCTGCTGTGCAACCTGGCAGGCTGGGGACCTCTGCTCTGTGAGTTATGGGGAATGGAGTGACTGGCAGCTCTGCTCCGAAAAACTGTGCTTCAAAAGATCTCTGCTGGAGATCTCTAAGTCAGTTTTCCTTCCCTAAAGAGGAACTAAAGAAGTTAGTTCCTTGGAAATGGCGCCAACAAACTCAGCAGCAGAAACATGGAAAGAGGGCTCTCATTGCACAAAGAAGGTGAGCCACAAGACTTTAGGCTGGCAAAGGGCTAAAAGGACCTTTGTTATCACCTGAAGCCAGGTAGTGGTTCTAATGAGACGGTTTCCAGTGCCAGAACCCATTCCTCGTCAGTCCTTGGTGATCTGAGATGATGCAGAAACCACATGCCCTGTTTGGCTCAAGCTTCAGCGTATTTTTATTTCAGTCCTTGTGTCTTTCTATCTTTTGAAAATGTGTTATTTTCATCCTTGCCTTGTTCAGTTCATGAAACTCAGTAAAAACTGATGCTTGACAAGAAGATACTACCACAGGGTCATCAAGGTGAATCTTCATACATAAGTCATTAGTTTTAGCTAGGGTATTAGAGTAGCTAAAAACCATAATTTCCTAGAAAGTTAAAAAACTGGAAGTCTCCAAATCATCATTTATTTGAGAGAGGATTAATAACAAAAAGATGAACTGTGATATGATGTTAGGAGGCAGCTGCATGGTGGTGTTAGAGAAAGTGGCTCTGGGAAGAAATGAGGGAGAAGGTATTTTGGTGTCACGATAGCCCTTGAGATGTTCAGAGAGAGCAACTTTGGGGATTGACCAAGTCCCAGGTGTGCACACAGGAAATAGCTGAAGCAGATGGAAGAAAAGGTCAAGGGGAAGGAGAAGGTCAAGGGAGAAAGGGAGGTTAAGGATCTGGGAGGTAAGAGATGGTGCAAACACCAAGAAGTTGGGGTGTGGGCTTCACAGGTTCAGTGAAGGCAGACAGTGGTTCTGGTCAGATGGCATTTCAGTGCACAGGAAAGGAGACAACAGCTCAGCTTGAGGGCATGCAGTATCTGAGCTTCACCTAAGGAAGGGAAGAGGGTTTAGGAAATCATCAGGATGCAGAAAATCCTGATTACGGTGGAGTAAATGATGAGGGATGGTCTTAGGGGAAACACACTGACTGATACCACCCACCTTGGCCAGGCACCACAGTAACTGTGTGAATTATTTTATGACAGGAGGTCCTAGCAAGGAACCTGGAACTAACAAGCCATCACCAACTGGAAGAGTTCAGGAAAGGTCAAAAGGAGACACTACATGTCCTACTACTTCCCAGAATCCTTCTTGCTGACATTCATCTTGATTGAGCAGTGCTTGTATCACCAGGAAGGACCTTGGCCAGAATAACTGGCCGGAGACAACCTGGAAACTAATCCCATCACCATAAAACCTGAAACTGTGAGCCACATGGCAGAGCAGTTCTCCTGGGTTCCCTACCCTGCTGCTCTCCGGCCGGGTGCCCCTTCCCAATAAAGTCTCTTGCTTTGACAGCATGTGTGTCTCCTTGGACAATTCATTTCTGAGTATTAGACCTCTTTTTGAGTCCTGGAAGAGGTCGCCCTTCCTGCAATAGCAGGGGCAGTTCAGGAGCAGAACCAAGCATTTCCAGCCCACAGGTCTTCAGGTTTGTTGGAGCTATTAGCGAGTCTAGTAAGAATATGGATTAGGTAAAACTTGGGCCTCCAAAGATCATCTACAGATGTAGTGTGTTAAAGAGAAGATTAAAACATGTTGTACCCTATAATACCAGATCCTGCTTATTGAAAATGCCTGATTACCCCCAGGTGTTCTTTCTTACGCTTTTGGGGGTGGTCACGACCCCTCTTGAGAATATGATAAAGCCTACTGACCTCCCCAGAAAAAAGTCATACATAAAAATATTATAATTAATTTTAGGAGCCCTACCAATGCCCTTACATCTGGCATGGATCATTTGGTGTCTGTGGATTCCAGGTAACCCTAGTCTACCTAGGGTTGAATATGCACCTAGGAAATAAGATTGTGGCTTTTGAATTAAAAAAAAAAAAAAACAACCTGGGAAGGCATTCAGGCATTTTACCTACTCTTAGAATCAAATTCACACCTAACTTTTCCATGACTCAATTCTCATTTTAAAAATGGGAATAAAACATCATATTTTTCATTTGATAACTCCATGGACTGTCTAAAATGTTAACATGCCACGAAAATTTAAAATGTGGTCTTAGACTTGATGAAATACAGAAATATCTACCTTGCAAAGCTGCTGCTGTAGACAGCATATGTAAAGCTCACAGAAGACTGTCTAATACACGGAAGGTATTTAGAAATGAGAGCTATTCTGGTTATTAGCTATAGGCTAAGCACTCTGCTATGCTCTTTAACATCATTTCTAATTTTACGAAAAAAAATCAAAAGCTGCATATTATTATCCCCATTTAGGATTTCCATAATTTGCTTAAAGCCATGCAGTCTGCTTCAGGGAAGGGGAAGCTGCCTCCTAACATGCATGGAGATGCCGTGCAAAATGGATATTTCTGATATTTCTAAAACCAGAAACCTGGGAGCTCATGTGATTAGCAGGCCTGAGAGGAGAGTAACACAAAGCACATTCTCTGGGAAAAGGCAAGAAGCGATCAGAACAAGAGGCGCTCCCTTCAGAGGGGCTGGGATGGCCGTCTATCCTCCGTGTGGCATTGTCAGCAGGAAATTCCCACTCAGGCTGCTGGTTAGTAACAGGGCCTTCCCTTTTGACGACTTAACGCCACTCTTTGTGAAACACTCCACCCTCCTTAAATGTCCCACCAAAGAGCTTTGTGCTAAAATGATTTTGTGCTCACCTTTCTGGAAAAAATGTTTTCACAGAGAAATTTAAATTAAAATTAGGCTTTTCCACTGGGAATGTACAGAACCAAATGCAAATAGAGAGACTTCAAATGCAAATAGTACTTTTAAAGGGTCTATTCTGCAAAGAAAACTATAGATGAACAGGCTATGGGTAAACTGGGTGTTTGACAGGTCTTTCAATTAAGCTTGGTCAAGAGGAGAATTTCACTTCATGAAGGGTTTTGCACAGTCTCAAATTAACTTCACTACAATATCTCTTTAATTTCATTCTGTTCTTAGAAAATGTCAACCATAGATATTGCTATGGAGAGGAATGTGCTTAACTAACTTTATAATCAATAGGCTTAAGGGCAATATTCATAGTCAGTGAACACATTTTTTTGAACATCATGGGAAAATCTCTGGTATTAGAATGCTCATTAAAATACACATTAAAATGCACAAATGAACTAAAAGATCAGAACACCCAGATACTTTTGCAAAACAGACTGAACTCCTCACAGTTCAATGGACTGCACAACATAGCCTTATTGAAAAATCTGTCTTCAATTGCCTTTCCTTCGTGGTGCTATAAAGGTTATTAAAACAATGGAGAGAATAAATATGATAACTTTTAATACATGTATGACCTATTACATACAAGAGTGATTTGCCAAGTGTGTGGTGTTCGGGAAAATGTAGTTGGCTTCCCTTGCCCCAGCCTACCCCCGCCCCTGGCCTGCATTATAGATTCTTGGATTTCTGCTACACTGTTCTTACCAGGACGGGGACTCCGTGAGACAATCCTGGCCAGATTAATGATGTTTTCTAAGATGTGTCAAATCAAAACTGTTCTTGGGAATGCCTGAAGGCTTATTTCAATCACGTAGCTTTTACAAACTGATCCAAGAGCAATGGTAGCATGGTAACATGAAAGAGCAAAAGCCAGGGAGCAGAGGACAGAGGTTCAGATTCTGACTCTGCCATGCACTGGCTGTCTGACCTTGGCAAGCAGTGTTCCCTGTCTGTAAAATGAGACAAGCCCACCTACTTACAGGGTTACTCACAGTGGATAAGGTACCCTGTTTGGTGCCCGGCACAGGCAGTGGGCATCAGTGAGAATAAACAGTGATGGTCATCAGATGATGGTGACCCTTGGCTCATCCTGGGTAGCCTCCTTCTTCATGTCTCCCTTTTAGCAGGGACTCAGAAGGATGAGCCTTATGCAGCTCTGATATTTTCCAGGATTATTCATTTTAATGCCTGTGATTCATTCCACTATAAGACTTTCCACACATTAAGATCAGAAAATAAAAGCTCCTCAATACACGGTGTATCCAGTTTTATTTTACAAAACTGTGGGTTCAAATCCCAGTTCTGCCACTTACTAGCTGTATGAAACTGAGCAAGTTAATTAACCTCACTTAGGCTTAGATTCTAATCTTTGGAATGGGGATTATAATTCCTCCCTCATAAGGTAAAGTCATATAATGTATGTAAAATATTTAGCCTACTACCTGGTACATAATATCTTAAAACTATATCATTTATTATTATCTTTAATATAAAGCAAGATCACTAAATAACTACCTTTACTACTGATGCATATTTCTGTTCTCCATTTTTTCATCATTTCATACTAGTCACTCTTGCCATTTTGAGAGATGTCAGAACTATCCTTTTTTTTTTTTTTTTTTTAATACCAAGTTCCCATAAATAAAGCAGGCTGACTGGTATTACTGGACTGGACAAGCTCTTAAATCAATAAGACAGTTGCTTCAATACGTTGTTTCTAGATAAAGTTGTTTATAAACTAAAAAGGATTATTTAATTGTGTTGGCCAACTTGGCTCTTTTATTATATGTATGTGGTACCTGGGTAAACCCAAACATAAGGAAAGTACTTTAGTTGATGATACGGATATATAGAAAATATGCATGTAATCCTATTCTTTAAACCAATGAGGATATGAAAGTGGTATGTGGAGAACAGAGTAATTGAACAGCATATAGCTATATCTATATAGCATAAATAAATAAAAGTATTTTGCTTAAGTAGGTATATTTCTGAAAAATAAATTATGACTCAGAATTCAGTGAACTGATTCTCCTTTCCTTTAGTCCCCAACTCCCTTTCTGGAGCAGAGCAACTAAGCCTCACTGGATTATTGTTATTTTGGAGTTCCTACCAGCTCTGAGATCCTGAAGGCCATGACTCACTCCCTTCAAATGCACTTTCTAACATGCACATACATGCAATCTTTCATATGTTATTTCAGGGTTTAGAGCCCTCCTGTAGCTCACTCACAGATCACCTCTAGAGAATGAGTCCTTAGACAGTGATGCTTGAGCTTCTAAAGACTTGTTTTCATTTCTGATTGATCTTCAGTTTAGGAGTTCCTAACACTGAATTCTCCCCTTTCTCCTTCCCTAACCATCCAATGCTTTCATTTAAGCAACTAATTATAAAAACAAACATTTTCATGTTCCAAGAAAGCTTACTATTTAAAGGAACCCCGGACTGGATGCTTTTGCAAACTGAACAATATCACGTATTTTATAAATCTGGACATTCTTAATGCCAGCTCTTCTTAATGCACAAGAGCATGCTTGCTTGCTTCTATCTAATTGAACTTAGAAGACAAATTAGATAAATAGTAGGTAAGATGTTCTAAGATTTTAACTCCTTTTAGTTCTCAGCTATGTGAAGCTATTAGTAAAGCAGGTAAAGGTCTTCAGAATTTCCTTCTGGACAAGCATCTCTTTTTGGCAAGCTCCCTAGAATCTCTGTCACAACAGCATATGATGTGTCCTGGGGGATACGCGGTCTCAACTTTATCAATAGCCCTAAATCTCTTTAAAAGTGGCATTCAAGTGTCTTACAGCAATGGCTTGAACTGTGGCCAGGTAGAGAATGGCAAGATCATCGAGGTCCTGAGATAGTTTCAATCCAGTGACCTACAGGGATGCAGAAAAGAAAAGATGGAGCCATGGTTAGAGACAGTTCCCATGAAACATGCTCAGATGTGTTTTCTTGCCGAAGCAAGTTCATATGCAAATCCTCTTTTTGTAAGCTAAACGTGAAGCGACTACTAAATTATTTAATCTCCAGACCTGGAAAAAGTATTCTTTCTTCCCTCAAAGAAAATGCCTTGCCTTGGATTAGAGAAAAACAAACCAAATAGTATAATGAGATTGTGTGTGGTTTTTCTTAGGAGATTGTGTTTGGTATTTATTAGCATGGAATGAATTAAATATTTTTCTTCTTATCTGAAAACATTATTCTTTTATTACCAACACCTATTTTCTTTGGCTTACAGAAATCAACATGTAGCACTGGCATTCTAGTAAAAGATGATCTTATTCTGAGTTCTGCTACTGTCAGAAATCAGTGGGGTATTCAGAGTAAACTAACATGTCTCCTATAAATGTTTTACCTGCTGCTGCTGCTAAGTTGCTTCAGTCGTGTCCGACTCTGTGCGACCCCATAGACGGCAGCCCACCAGGCTCGCCCATCCCTGGGATTCTCCAGGCAAAAACACTGGAGTGGGTTGCCATTTCCTTCTCCAATGCATGAAAGTGAAAAGTGAAAGTGAAGTCGCTCAGTCGTGTCTGACTCTTTGCGACCCCATGGACCAGGCTCCTCTGTCCACGGGATTTTCCAGGCAAGAGTACTGGAGTGGAGTGCCATTGCCTTCTCCGAATGTTATACCTACTAGGGGATAATTCAGAATCTGTGGTTTGCAAGGGAATTCCATTAAAGTCAATCCAAACCACATGCTTTTGTATGGAGCATGTCAATCTCTGAGAGGTTCCAGGACAACATGTTCCTGGATTTGGGTAGTTTCAAGACTTGCTCATGGTCTCACTTTCATGCCTCCCATCTGTGAAGGTGTTCTCTTGGGACACTTCCAGAGGGTGAAGACTGCCAGCTTCTTTAAGTCTAGTCTGAAGCTGGTGGGCATCAGCGCCACAGTTCACTTTAGATTTTCATGACAAATTAATTTATGTCCAGTACTCTCGCCTGGAAAATCCCATGGACGGAGGAGCCTGGTAGGCTGCAGCCCATGGGGTCGCTAAGAGTCGGACACGACTGAGCAACTTTACTTTCACGTTTCACTTTCATGCATTGGAGAGGGAAATGGCAACCCACTCCAGTGTTCTTGCCTGGAGAATCCCAGGGACGGAGGTGGTGGGCTGCCATCTGTGGGGTCGCACAGAGTCAGACATGACTGAAGTGACTTAGCAGCAGCAGCAGCAATGGTATTTACATTCCTGAGTTCAATGAAGTGGTGACATGCAGCCTGTACTAAAACGGGGGAGCCTAGTGATCTACCCAGGTCTCTGTCCTTCAGTCGCTCCAGCCCTTTCTCCAGATTCTACCCTGGGCCAGGATTAAGGCGACAGCCTTGGCTTGTTACAGGGCACAGATATCTCTCCACTATCCAAACCAGAAACCTGGGAGCACTTTCCCCTGACTTTTCTCTCTCTTCTTGTGTTTAATCACTCTCCAAGTCTTGTATATTTGAGCCCCCAAATTTATTTTGAATCTATCCCCTCTCTTTATCCTGTCAGTCACCTCCTTAATCCAGGTCCTTCAGCACATTCTTCCTGATTGCTGAAATAGCTCCTGATCAAATCTTCCTGTTTCAAATGGGGCTTGCTCCTCTCTACAAGGGAGCTAGTGCTTATTCTCAAAAGTAAACTGATCATGTGAAAAATTCTCCCCTCACTGCCTTCATTCTGAAGCAGAAACACCTTCTGTCTTCTATGAGTGATTCTGCCCATGGTCAGTCCCCCTCTCTTCACCAGTGTCTCATCTTTTCTGTTCTCACTTAACATCCTGTGTTCTGGCTGTTTGTTTTTTATGTGGGGGGAGCTGATAGCTCAGTGGGTAAAGAATTTGCCTGCAATGCAGGAGATATAGGAGGTGTGGGTTCGATCTCTGGATAAGGAACATTTCCTGGAGTAGGAAATGGCAACTCACTACAGTATTTTGCCTGGAGAATCCCATGGACACAGGAGCCTGGCAGGCTGCACTTGGTGGGATTGCAAAAAGTGAGACACGGCTCATGCACATTTATTTATTTATATTTTAACTTTTTGGCTGCATAGCCTGTGGGATCTAGTTCCTTGACCAGGGACTGAACTCACATCCCCTGCAGTGGAAGCACAGAGTCTTAACCACTGGACCACCAGGGAAGTCACCCAGCTATTCTGATTACTCATCTAAGTCTGCTAAAGTGGGTATTTCTGAATTCAGCAGAGCTACCTGCTGATGGATATTTGGGGGCATATTATGAAGCCACTCAATGATAGTAGTGGTGTTGATATGAACACAAAGGAGCATGGGAAGTCTGAAGGAGAAGTCTGAAGGAACATCTCTCGGAAAGTTCTCCAGAGGCCTAAATATGCAGTAAGAATGTTGGAACTAGGAGAACATGAACCGCACTGATACCGTAGAGGTTTACGACACAGAGGAGAAAACAGTTTGCTTAAGAGATAATCCAGAGGTTCATGGAAGCCAGAACCTAGGTGCTCTGACAGACTCTGTGTTCCTCACCATAGTATCTCCCACGCCTGCCACTGAGCCTGGTACACAGCAGCACTAAGTTAACACGTGCTGAATGTGTGGTACTTCAATGCTCCTTTTTCTTTATGAATGCCATTCTCTCTTCTAACATACTATTCCTCTCTGTCATATGCAATTATAAAAGTGAAAAAACAAGTGAAAGTGTTAGTTGCTCTGTCGTGTCTGACTCTTTAGGACACCATGGACTATAGCCCACCAGTCTCCTCTGACCGTGGAATTCTCCAGGCGAGAATACTGGAGTGGGTAGCCATTTCCTTCTCTCGGAGGTCTTCCCAATCCAGGTATCAAACCTGGTCTCTTGCACTGCAGGAAGATTCTTTCCTGTCTGAACCAACAGGAAAGACAGTATCTATTACCTCAGCCTCTCATAAATTCACAGAGGTGGAGTGGGTATATTTTCTCCACACCCCAAGAAAGAAAAACACTGGACCATCATTTAATAGTTGCTTACTCCATGCTCTTCCCCCTCCTTCAACCTCCATACTTTCTCTTCCTCATCAGAGAAGTGATTTCTATGAGACTGCAGTAAAAGAAAGTCAGTTAAAGTGTTAAGTTGCTCAGTCATGTCTGACTCTTTGAAACCCCATGAACTGCAGCTTGCCAGTCTCCTTTGGAACTCTCCAGGCAAGAATACTTGAGTGGGTAACCATTCCCTCCTCCAGGGGATCTTCCTGACTCAGGAATCAAACCCAGTCTGCAGGAAGATTCTGCAGGCAGAACCCTCATTGCAGGCAGATTCCTTACTGTCTGAGACACCTGGGAAGCCCCAAGAATACTATGTGGATAGCCATTTCCTCCTCCAGGGGATCTTTCCAATCTGAGGATCACACACTTTCTAAGGTGTGTCTGTCATGTGGACCACTCAGGAGGCTACAGAGGACCCTCATGGAGCTATCATGGCAAGAGGTGGCAGAGCCCTGGAGATGCCAGGATGTCCTGGGGGAGGTATAGCTTTGCAACCAGCCAGAAAGCTGGAACAGGCCAGAGAAGCCGATACTCTTGGCTGAAGGCTGAATGGCTCCATCAATAAGAAGATATGAAAAGGAGGCGTAAGTGGAAGGAATCTGTTTATAGATGTACATGTACCTGTTTCAAATGCTTGGGAGAGAGTGAACTGAGTGGGGAAGCCCCCATGGAGAGTTCCAATGGTGAGTATATTTTATTTATTTTGACTATTGTGAAATGAAGACTATAACAGAAAACATTCATAATTAATATTTAGAGGCATATGGTGGCTGAAGAGACGTGAACTGCAATGGATAATTTCAACCTCCTAGGTACGATTATAAAACATTTATGTAAGCACTATTGGGATTTATAAAGGTGAAAGAAAGATGATACACTTTGGAGTAAGATGTTCTCTCTAATTGACTGCAGGGCAATTGTGAGTTTTACCTGTCTGAGCCTCAGTTTTTAAAAAATCTGTAAAATAAGAATAATAATACCTCAAGGTATTTAATAATTAAATGAGTTATCATTTGCAAAGCATCTAACTTTTTATGCAAGCTGTACCAAATAGACAAGAGCTAGACACTTATAACGCTTAATAAATGTTCATACTCTTCCCTTTTCTCTTAATAAATGTTCACTTCTGTTCTTCTGAATTACATGAGGGGCTCAATCTCATTCACTAATTGGGATATAGAAATAAAAGATCTCCTGCAACATGCTGTGGGTACTCCCAGGGTATCAGCGATGGGAACTGAAGACCAGTAGTGGTATAGGGTGGGGAAGGCAGAGCAGAAAGTGCTGGGTGTCAGCATCAGGATCATATGAGACATCTAGGAGTGTGGAGAAGCAGTGTGCCCCTGATGAGCGTCCAGCAATAGGACAGTGGAAGAATCACTTTCAAGGACTTCTTGGAGAAGCCTTAGTCCTTATCAACCTACACACTTCCATTCATTCTGTGAAAGGAAAGACACATGATTTTCACCCTGGACTTCAACTGGAATCCTGTATCCCCAGGCAGCTGTGTGAACTTGGGCTTATCTCTTAACTCTTTTCCGAGATCTGAGTTAAACGCAGATTTCCTGTGATCCAACTTCTAGGTGGTGGGGGCGCAGCAATCTGTATTTTTAGCAAGGCCTGAATGCATGATAAATTGTAGGAACAATTGCCCTAAACCTTAGTTATGTCAATTATAAGTCCATAGGCCATGGAGTAGTTGAGATTATAAACAAAGGTCTATTAGTAATTTAGTTAGCTAAGTTTTTCCCTTCTTAGTCATTCAAAAAATTAAGTGATTATGCATATTGGTAAGAAAAATGCTTAGAAATAGAGCTCGAAGGGTTTCTAAAGATTATGAAAGACAAGAAAACGGGATTCTCTGTCATAAGATTTTCTAGGGTCATCAGAGCTTGATGGAGTATCCAAGGCTCAAGGGGATTGACTGAAAGCTTTTCAGAACACAAAGGAACAAGAAACGCTCTGCTGTTCAGTCAATAATGAAGGAGGAGATGATGGGCATATAGCAAGGAAATAAGGAGGATCAGAGAAAGATTTCTGGTAAACCTCTGGAGAGAGGCCAGAGATTGGAGAATAGGTCTCAGATAGTCAGCAGCCTGGAATAGAAAGGGAGATAAAATTTCCCCCAAATATTTATAGGTTATCAGTATCGAGGATAGAGACTAACACTTGGCATTGTCAAAAACTCACCCAGAAATGGGAAATACATATAAATGTATTAACACAATGTGATAGGCCAAATTTAGGTTAACATCCTGACTATCCTGCTGCTGCTGCTAAGTCACTTCAGTTGGGTCTGACCCTGTGAGACCCCATAGATGGCAGCCCACCAGGCTCCCCCATCCCTGGGATTCTCCAGGCAAGAACACTGGAGTGGGTTGCCATTTTCTTCAATGCATGAAAGTGAAAAGTGAAAGTGAAGTCGCTCAGTTGTGTCCGACTCTTTGTGACCCCATGGACTGCAGCCCACCAGGCTCCTCCATCCATGGGACTTTTCCAGGCAAGAGTACTGGAGTGGGGTGCCATTGCCTTCTCCCCTGACTACCCTACCAAACACTAATTTGGGCACTGCTATAAAGGGCCTTTGCAGATGGAACTGGTTACTAGCCAGTTGATCTTAAAATAGGGAGATTACCCTGGATTATCCATTTGGGCCCAATGTAATCCTGTGAGCTATTAAAAGCAGAAGAGGAAGACAGAAGAGTCAGTCAAGAGATATAGTAGAACAATGTAGGAGAGATGAGGTAGAAGTGGAAATTAGAGATTCAAAGCATGGGAAGGACTTCATCTGCCATTGCTGGCTCTGAAGATGGAGAAAGAGGACGATGAGCCAAGGCATTCATGTGGCCTCTCGAACCTGAGGATCCCTAGCTAACAGCTAGTTGGAAACAGGCACCTCTGTCTTACAGCTGCACAGAGCTGAGTTTGGCCAATACCTTGAAGGATTTGATAGCAGATTATTCCCAGAACCTCCCTTCATTCTGGTCTTGTGAAAACAGGAGCAGAGAAACCAGTTGGGCCAGCCTGGGCTTCTGACCTACATAACTGTGAGATAATAAATTTAAGCCTTGAACTTCCCTTGTGGACCAGTGGTTAAAAATCTGCCTGCCAACGTAGGAGACAAGAGTTCTATATGTTGTCTGGAAAGGTTCCACATACCATGGAGCAACTAAGCCTGTGCACCTCAACCACTGAGGCCTGTGCACCCTCAACAAGAGAAGCTACCACCATGAGAAGCCTGAACACCACAACAAAGAGGAGCCCCCACTCGCCACAACTCGAGAAAGTGTGTGCATAGCAACGAAGACCCAGCAGAGCTAAGATTAAATAAATCATTTAAAGATAAATATAAAAAAATACATTTAAGCCACTAAGCTTGTGGTAATGTACTACAGAAGCAATGGACAACTAACACACATATGACAACTGCAGAGCAGACTGACATTCTCCTTCACTGTCTATTCTGTCGGTGAACTCTATACCAGGAACACTAGTCCATTTGCTGCTCCCCAGAGGTACCAGGTGGAGTAGGAAATGGCAACTCACTCCTGCATTCTGGCGTGGAGAATTCCATGGACAGAGGAGCTTGGCACGCTACGGTTCATAGGACCGCAAAGAGTCAGACATGACTGAAGTGACTTAGCACAGCACAGCACAGCACAGATGTACCAGGTACTTCACACCTTCATCTGCCTTGCTTCTGATGTGCTAAACCTAAGTCTATAAAATCTAAATCTAAAATAATCATGTATTTTAATATGCACTTGTACCAGTATAAACAAGGCTGTTTTGGTCAACAGTCCTGGTTCACATTTGCTGTCATATAACCCTGTCTTGGATTTACACACAACTTGGATCCCATCCTGGGTCCTCTGGCCTTAATTATTTCCCATTATTCATCTCTTAGGTCTTCCTGGCAGATTTCCACCTGATTTACTCCTCAATCTTTTATCATTATACACTATCTTGAGAAAGGATCCTGTTCACAATCCACACTGCCCCCTAACCCCAGTTTTATTTGTCATTTGGTGTATACAGGGAAGATAAAAAGCACTAAGAGAAGACTGATTCTATACTGCAATTTAAAAAAAAAAATCACTAAACGGAGGGAGAAATATTTCAGACATATTGAAAACAGAGCAAAAGGAATGCCAAAAATACAAAGATTTAATTTTTCATTTGAGAATGTCAGTGACCTCAGTTTGAACTGACTGGGTTCTACTACTACTTCTGGTCTTTTCTTCCCTGAGTGAATTACTTAGACTCTCTGACCCTCAATTTCTCCACTGTTTTCAATGCAGTAATAATACTGTCTTGCAGGGTCATAAAGAAAGCTGGTGATGATGCTTGGAAGGCATCTATCATGGTGCTTGGTAGGTCATGATTCCTGAAAAAAAACAGCACCTATTACAAATCATCATACTAGCTGGTAAATTGGTTGCTTTAATAAAAAAAAAATACATGATCTGAAAACCAGTTAAATGATACTGAGGATATTAAACTTCATTATAGGAGTCAATTTTTCATAGGCAAAAACAATATGTGAAAGAATGGTACATAAAACAATATTAAATCAGAGCAAAAAAAATCAATAAACTGATGTCAAAGAGTCCACATGTTTCCAAGGCTTACAAATAAATTACTCAAACGCTGCTTAGTTGGTCCATGAGCTTCCAACTCGATCATCTATCTCCCAATCAGGCGAAGCCACAGGGTTACAGCCTCTGGCTTCTCTGCACACACTCACCAGAATTGCTTACACCCCCACATCTGACTCTGTTTAGCAATGTCTGTCTCTAGCTGGGAGTCAGTCCTCTGGGAAGTGGCTAAGATCTCATAGCGCTTCTTTCCTGACTCCCTCCTAGTTTTCCACACGCACGTTACACTGTGCTTGCTTTGAAGAGCCCTTGGAACAGCACTCAACTTCTCCAGCAGTTTGAGCAGCATATGGCCTTATGTTAGAAATCACAGCTCTTCAAAGAACCAGAAAATAACTTTCCGTTCTGGGTAGCGTTGTACTTGCAAAATGAAGCAGGGAAAACACGTTTCAGCCAATTGGTGAATATGGTGTGTTCTCACCTCCTGGTATGTCTCTGAGGTAATTTACTTCTCTGAGTGGGCGTTTCAGGAAAAGAATTTTTAAAAACCCATCATAACAAAGAGGTCATGTTGATTTGAGAATTAACACTGGTTGTGTACACAAGGAGGCAAGGACTCTTTTACAACTCCTACAGCCCAGCGATTTTGTAAGGCACACCAAAGCAGAGTTTCCTATCATACTGATGAAGAAACTGAGGGCTGATAATTTAAATACTCAAGTATGAAGCGTGCTCAGCCACTCAGTTGTGTCCGAATCTTTGTGACCCCATGGACTGTGGCCCACCAGGCTCCTCAGCCCGTGGGATTTTCAGGCAAGAATACTGGAGTGGGTAGCCATTCCAGGATCCCCTGGGAAGACCTCAGGGATGGAACCCACGTCTCTTCTGTCTCTGGCATTGGCAAGTGGATTCTTTACCACTAGTGCAACCTGGGAAAGAGAAGGCGAATCTCTAAACTTGTATGAAACGTGGTTCCTATGATGGACCAAGTGATTGTTTAGTTTTTCTAGCTGATTGTTTGTGGCTGGAGGCCTTGGTGGCTGGTAGGTACCATTGGTTCTGAGCCTAAGGTGGATGGCTTGTGACCAGCTGCCTGGGATTCAAAGGCCATCTTGTAAATATGCAAGTAAGGGCCACTAAGCAGGACCTACAATTCAAAAGTAGCTGTCATTGCTGTCTGTCTGCTATGTGGCAGTCTCTCCATTTGATTCTGACAATGACCTTGCAAGGAAGCCTCTGCTGCCCCTGCTTACTGACAAGCAGACGGACCTCACAGAGCTAACCTCAGAGGTCACACACAGCTGACACATTTTCAAGCTACATCTGACTTCAAATCCTGTGCTCACTTTATTGTTTCACTTGAGTAAAAGCTATCCAATCAATCATTCAAAATAAAAATTGTACATACATCCACTATCTAAGACACCCAACCATTATTGGTGGTATTTAGTTTCACCTCTCTCTATGACCACATCATACTTCTTTAAAAAGTATTGTTGTTTTTAAAGAACATAGAATCATTGGTGTTAAACGTTTTGATGTTGATTGCTGTTACCCAGCCTCCTTTCAGACATCAGATGCATGCCCCTTACCTCTCCATGCCTCATTTATCAAGTGGCAAGGAGAAATATTTACATAGGTGGCTACTTGGTTCAAGCATACTATCAAGTTGCCCACCCTCTAACCATCACTCTTTTGAGTCCAGTGCCACAGGTCAATCCTGCATCACCGAAGGAGAAATGAAACAGCTAGTAACATGGCAGGAAGCCAACTCTTACCAGAATAAAAGAAAGTGATTCTATCAAGCCTCATGGAAGGATTCCCGAGTTTTGCCCTGTTCTATTTAAGAGGGTAGGCACCTAAAGTGGAAGGGTTTAACTGGCCAACCACTTGTAAAAGAATGAAACTA
This sequence comes from Ovis aries, assembly GCF_016772045.2. Taxonomy (NCBI): domain Eukaryota; kingdom Metazoa; phylum Chordata; class Mammalia; order Artiodactyla; family Bovidae; genus Ovis; species Ovis aries. The sequence continues at coordinate 34,558,246 of NC_056054.1, read as the reverse complement.
GATCACTTTCTAACACCGCACACGAAAATAAACTCAAAATGGATTAAAGATCTAAATGTAAGATCAGAAACTATAAAACTCCTAGAGGAGAACATAGGCAAAACACTCTCCGACATAAATCACAGCAGGATCCTCTATGATCCACATCCCAGAATTCTGGAAATAAAAGAAAAAATAAACAAATGGGATCTAATTAAAATTATTTTTTTTCTAATTAAAATTAAAAGCTTCTGCACAACAAAGGAAAATATAAGCAAGGTGAAAATACAGCCTTCTGAATGGGAGAAAATAATAGCAAATGAAACAACTGACAAACAACTAATCTCAAAAATATACAAGCAACTTATGCAGCTCAATTCCAGAAAAATAAACGACCCAATCAAAAAAATGGGCCAAAGAACTAAATAGACATTTCTCCAAAGAAGACATACGGATGGCTAACAAACACATGAAAAGATGCTCAACATCACTCATTATTAGAGAAATGCAAATCAAAACCACAATGAGGTACCACTTCACACCAGTCAGAATGGCTACGATCCAAAAATCTGCAAGCAATAAATGCTGGAGAGGGTGTGGAGAAAAGGGAACCCTCCTACACTGTTGGTGGGAATGCAAACTAGTACAGCCACTATGGAAAACAGTGTGGAGATTCCTTAAAAATTGCAAATAGAACTGCCATATGACCCAGCAATCCCACTGCTGGGCATACACACTGAGGAAACCAGAATTGAAAGAGACACATGTACCCCAATGTTCATCGCAGGACTGTTTATAATAGCCAGGACATGGAAACAACCTAGATGTCCATCAGCAGATGAATGGATAAGAAAGCTGTGGTACATATACACAAGGGAGTATTACTCAGCCATTAAAAAGAATACATTTGAATCAGTTCTGATGAGATGGATGAAACTGGAGCTGATTATACAGAGTGAAGTAAGCCAGAAAGAAAAACACCAATACAGTATACTAACACATATATATGGAATTTAGAAAGATGGCATTGATGACCCTGTATGCAAGACAGCAAAAAAGACACAGATGTGTATAGCGGACTTTTGGACTCAGAGGGAGAGGGAGAGGGTGGGATGATTTGGGAGAATGGCATTGAAACATGTATACTATCATGTAAGAATCGAATCACCAGTCTATGTCCGATGCAGGATACAGCATGCTTGGGGCTGGTGCACGGGGATGACCCAGAGGGATGTTGTGGGGAGGGAGGTGGGAGGGGGGTTCATGTTTGGGATCGCATGTACACCCATGGTGGATTCATGTCAATGTATGGCAAAACCAATACAGTACTGTAAAGTAAAATAAAGTAAAAATAAAAAAAATTTTTTTTTGAAAAAAGCCAGGTCAAACCAAGAGTGGTGATTACTTCTGAAATCTGAGTCAGTGAGGGTGGAAAGAAAAATAGAACCATTATTGAGAAAAGATAGGGTTAGAGCTTAAATCCAAGAATCAGGGTAAGGGGAAAAATGGGAGAACAAGCAAGAAGGCTAGTGGTCAGACAAGGGGAACAGGGACTGGGCTGCAGAGTATGGTTCAGTGTGAAATCATGCATGATAGAGCTATGGGGACTCCTTTTTACAGTCAGTGCATCCCATGAAGTCCAGAGGTATGAGTTAAGGAAGCCTCGGGATAGGTTACCCACTCCAGCATTCTCAGGCTTCCCTGATAGGCTTCCCTTAGGCTCAGACAATAAAGAATCCTCCTGCAATGCGGGAGACCTGGGTTTGATCCCTGGGTTGGGAAGATCCCCTGGAGGAGGGCATGGCAATCGACTCCAGTATTCTTGCCTAGAGAATCCCCATGGACAGAGGAGCCTGGTGGGCCAGTGTCCATGGGGTTGCAGAGCTGGACATGACTGAGCAATTAAGCATAGCACACAGCACATGGGTGTGCATCCTAAAAGCTGGGATTCCTGTTTTCATCTAAGCTCTGCTGCTTCTTGGTATTGTGACCTTGGCAGGTCACTGTTCCTTCCTCCCTTGGCAAGTGAAGGCTGAAATAATTGCTTAACCAGAAGGCAATTATTCAGTGCCCATCTTTGATCTAAGCACTGTTGAAATTAGAAATGAAATAAGCCATAGCCCTTACGATGAAAACTTTTTTCTAATACATTTAAAGCACATGTTGCTTTGTGACAGCTCTGATCTTATTTTTTTAGTACAAATTATGAATTTTGCATTCAAATCTTCAATGTAGGCTTTAATCTTGCTACTATATTTCAGTTGTCTTTATTATTTCCTTTGTTTTCTCATTCCATTGCCTCTCTATCTGAACTTACTTTTTTCTAATAAGTTTCTGCCCTCTTTCACAGCGATGTGCTTTGAAAAAAAATCCTATTGAATATGCCAAGAAGTTTTAAAATAGTCTCTTTGGTATCAGTAGTAAGTAATTTTTAAAAGGCCTTTCCCTTAAGCATTCAAAATGGTATTTCTTTTACTTTATATGCAACATGTTTTTCCTAAGGGACTCACTTTATTATTATTTTTTTAATTCACTTTTACCAGGGCACTATACATATTCAGTATTTCCCAGCACACTGTACACATGATTTACTCTCAGCTCCACTCACTGTAACTTGGGTTTGCCTCTTCAGATCTTTAGCTAGTTGCCAATTCCCAGAGTCTAGCAGTTTTTATTTTGTGTAGCTTTGTTGGCCTGAGGGGGATGACCACTGCCTGGCTTTCTAACCCTAGAGCAGATGACAGACATGTAAAGCTACCCCCCTCTGTCAAACTCACAGAGTTTCCCTATCTCTGCCCCACTAAGAGAGTTTGATTCAGGGTCCTCAGACTGCAGCCCATCAGCATACATCCTAAATCAGCCTTCCAGCCCAGCTGGCTACTTGGGTTGGCAGTTTTTAATGGACTGAACTGAAAGGGAAGATAAGGTCCGGGTTGTGGAAGAGTTCTGGGAAACCAAGCGCACTGGCTGCTTCCAAAAAGCAAAGCAAAACAAAACAAAAAAACCTTAACCATCAGCATTAGAGTAGAGGGATGACTGCTCTGTTTTTAGGCTTAAAGGGACCTTGCATTTGAAGTGGAGAGGTCCCAACTTTTGCAAGTCTGATGGTTTATTTTGTTCATATGTCAGACATTATATTTCTCAAACAAGTTATTAAATACATTTAATCTTTTTGATTCTGTAAAACCTTCCCAGATTCTTCCTGAGAGTGTCAATTCTAGTTTTTCTAGTTGAATGTCATCTCAATTGTTTAAGTCAGCACAAGTTTATGCTTTTTTCTTGCATCTTCACAGATACTTTGAAATGAAGCAGAGAAAGGCTGTATCAGGGTTTGTTGCCCAAATGCCACCTATAAGATTCAAACTCAGGCATTTACTGAGTACCTCCTTTGGCTTGTGGGACTCCCCTGGTAGCGCAAACGGTAAAGCGTGTCTGCCTACAATGTGGGAGACCTGAGTTCAATCCCTGGGTTGAGATGATCTCCTGGAGAAGGAAATGGCAACCCACTCCAGTATTCTTGCCTGGAAAATCCCATGGATGGAGGAACCTGGTAGGCTACAGTACATGGGGTTGCAAAGAGTCGGACACATCTGAGTGACTTCACTTTCACTTTTCCTTTGGCTTGTACAGATGTCTGTATTACAGTATGTACATACACACATATACACACACTCACACACATACACACACACTCACACATGTACAATACTATTCCCCCAATTATCATGTGAACTTGGAACAGGTACAGTTTCTAAGTCTGTTTTCCCTCAGTTTAGCCTAGGCCTGCACATAGTAGGTGATCAATAAAGGGTAAGAGAAAAGAGCCAACCATGGAGAGAAAAAGGAATTGGGAGAGTGTGCTGTTGGTGAAGCAGAAGAACAGGGAGTGGCCACTAGTTCTCTGAGAGATTTTTTATTACCTAGATAAAATGCTAAGTGCAATCTATCACTGGTTAGACAGTGACATATGGACCCCAGAATTGTAAACATTCACCCACCATGCTCTCTTCCCCTCTAGAGCACGGCACATACTATGATTCCCTTGTTCATAAACCCTCTTTTCTATTTCACTCAGTGTCAATGTCACCTCCTATCTGAAGCTTTTCGTCAATGTCACCTCCTATCTGAAGCTTTTCTTGACTGCTGAGACCACGGTGGGCCCTCATTTTCTATATGTCTATAGAGCCTTGGACAGTGAGTGGCATCTGGAGCTTGAACTTGCATCCCCATTGCCTGTTTATATAAATCATATATTGTTCATCCCCTACTGGGATTTTCTTAGTAGGACTTGGCACAAAGTACCCACTCCAGTGTTCTTGCCTGGAGAATCCCAGGGACGGGGGAGCCTGGTGGGCTGCCGTCTATGGGGTCTCACAGAGTCGGGCATGACTGAAGCAACTCAGCAGCAGCAGCAGGCATCAAATAAATTTTTCCTGAATGAGTGTTGCAGAAAGTAGTCACTGTAGTTTCTGGCAAAAGGATAAAATGACAAATAGATTCTGGGTGATTACTTGGATGTTATCCAAAACTGGGTTGAGGGAAAGAGATTTGAACATAGATACAAAAATCCTCAAGAAAATACTAGCAAACTGGATCCAACAACACATCAAAAGGACCACACACCATGATCAAGTAAGGGTTATCCCCAGGATGCAAGGGTTTTTCAATATACACAAATTAATCTAGTTCTTTGAAAACTGATACAAATGTGATACAAACTGAAGAATAAAAACCATATGATCATCTCAATAGCTGCATAAAAAGCTTTCAACAAAATTCAACACCTATTTATGATTAAAAACTCTCCAGAAACTGGGCATTAAAGAAAACTATCTCAATGTAATAAAGGCCATATATGACAAACCCACAGCTAACATCATACTCAATGGTGAAAAACTAAAAGGATTTCCTCTAAGATTAGGAACAAGACAAGGATGTCTACTCTCGCCTCTTTTACTCAACATAATTTTAGACGTCCTAGCCATGGCAATCAGAGAAGAAAAAAGAAATAAAAGGAATCCAAACTGGAAAAGAAGAAGTAAAACTGGTACTGTTTGCAGATTACATGATCCTGTACATAGAAAATCCTAAAGATGCTATCAGAAAACTACTAGAGCTCATCAGTGAATTCTATAGAGTTGAAAGAAACAAAAGAAAATGCAAAAATCTGTGGCATTTCTATGCACTAACAATGAAAGATCAGAAAGAAAAATTAAGGAAACAATCCCATTTACCATCACATCAAAAAGAATAAAATAACTAGGAATAAATCTACCTAAGGAGGCAAAAGACCTGTACTCTGAAGGCTATTAGACACTGATGAAAAAAACTGAAGATGACACAAACAGATGAAAAGATATACTATGTTCTTGGATTGGAAGAATTAATATTGTCAAAATAACTATATTACCCAAAGCAATCTACAGAATCAACGCAATCCCTATCAAACTGGCAATTTTCAAAGAACTAGATAAACAAAATTTTAAAATGTGTATGGAAACACAGAACACTCTGAATAGCCAAAAGAATCTTGAAGTAGAATAGAGCTGGAAGAATGATGCATTCTGACCTCAAACTATATTACAAAGTTACAGTAATCAAAGCAGTATAGTACTGGCCCCAAAGAAATATAGGTCAATGGAACAGGATGGAAAGCTCAGAAATAAACCCACACATCTATGTTCAATTATTCTATGACAAAAGAGGAAAGAATATACAATGGAGAGAAGATAGTCTCTTTAATAAGTGGTGCTGGGGAAACTGGATAGCTATATGTAAAAGAATAAGTTAGAACATTCTCCAATACCATACAAAAAATAAGCTTGAAATGGATTAAAGACTTAAATATAAGACCAGATACTATAAAATGCTTAGAAGAAAACAGACAGAGCACTCTTTGACATAAATAACAGCAGTATCATTCTGGATCCATCTCTTAGGATTAATGAAAATTAAAACAAAAATAAACAAATGGGACCTAATTAAACTTAGAAGCTTTTTCACAGAAAAGGAAACCACAAATAAAACAAAAAGACAGCCCAAAGAATTGGAGAAAATATTTGCAAATGAGGTAACTGACAAGGGATTAACCTCTAAAATACACAAGCAGTCCATGCATCTCAATCTAAAAAAACAGACAACCTAATCAAAAATGGGCAAAACATCTAAATAGATATTTCCCTAAAAAGACATACAGATGACCAAAAAGCACATGAAAAGATGCTCAACACTACTAATTATTTGTTGTTGTTGTTCAGTTGCCAAGTCATGTCTGATTCTTCGTGATTATTAGAGAAATGCAAATCAAAATGCAATGGGTCATCACCTCATCAGTCAGAATGGCCATAATCAAAAACTCTACAAACAAAAATGCTAGAGAGGGTGTGGAGAAAATGGAACCCTACTACATTGCTGGTGGAAATGTAAGTTGGTACAGCCACTATGGAGAATAGTATGGAGGTTTCTTAAGAAAACTAAAAACAGAACTACCATATGATACGTCAATCTCACCCCTGGGGAAATATTTGGAGAAAACCATCATTTTAAAAGATACAGGCACCCCAACATTCATTGCAGCACTATTTACAATAGCCAAGACATGGAACCTAAATGTTCACTGACAGATGCTGAATGGACAAAGAAGACGTGGTACATATATAAAACGGAATATTACTCAGTCATCCAAAAGAATGAAATAATGCCATCTGCACAACATGGATGGGCCTAGAGGTTATCATGCTAAAAAAAGTGACATAAGTTGGACAGAGAAAGACAAATATCAACGACATTACTTATATGTGGAATCTAAAAAATAATACAAATGAATTTATTTGTAAAACAGAAACAGACTCACAGGCTTCACAAACAAACTAATGGTTATCAAAGGGGAAAGGTGTTGGGGAGGGATGAATTATACACACTACTATATATGAAATAATCAACAAAGACCTACTGTATAGCACAGAGAACTCTACTTAACGTTCTGTAGTAACCTATATGGAAAAAGAATCTGAAAAAGAATAGATATATGTATATGTATAACTGAATCACTTTGTTGTACACCTGAAACCAACACAGCATTTTAAATCAGCTATACTCCAATATTAAATAAAAATTTTTTAATGAGATTTGGGGAGAAATTTCTAGCCTAGAATTTCCTTTCTTGTATCTTATCTAGGTCATCTTTTCCTTCCAGTTTGTGAGATAAATTCATAGCATGATATCTATTCAAAGGTAAGGCCAACCCAAGGGCAATTGTGAAGGGAAATCCCTGCTAAGAAACATCAGGTGATGTATGAAGTATGTTTATAAAACAGTAAAATTTCTAAAGAAGTAAATACAGGGACTTCCCTCACGGTCCAGTGGTTGAGATGTGCTTCCACTATAGGGGGTGCAGGTTCAATCTCAGGTCAGGAACTAATACCCCACATGCTGCACTGCATGGCCAAGACATTAAATACATCAAGAAACAAACCTGTATTCATATACTGCTTCAATAGAAAGAAAGATTATATTTTTAAAAATATAGCAGGATTTTTTAATACAGTTGGGCATATGTGCCCATGCAAGACATCTCCTTTGGTGAGTACATACCTATTTTGTACTTAATCTAATAAGACAGATGCTCTTCAAAGCACTCATTGGCTTGTTTGGAATCCCACTTTGTGTTTGAGCTAACTTTATTGGAATCCTGATGATGGCAATTCTTAAGTCTCTGGATGTCAGGGTTGGTTTTAAGAAACAGACAAAGCCCTCGGGAAGCCATGGCACTTGTCATGCTGGGTGGTGAAGCTGGGACAGCAGGTGTCTCAAGGTAAGGACCCCAAGGGAAGGACTCTGAATCCAAGTCCTGGACTTCAGAGCCACGATCATTTTATGATACAACCCTGCTTTTCTGGGGGGATCATTTTATGAACCAGTCATCCTTCTTAACTTCTTTAACATTTTTTAAAAGTTTTAATTTTTATTTGTTTGTTTCCAGCTTTTCATTCATTCTATTTCTTTTTTCTTTTTCTTTTTGGTTGTGTCATGTGACATGTGGCATTTTAGTTCCCCAACCAGGGATTGAACCTGGGTCCCTTGCAGTGGAAGCATGGAATCTTAACCACTGAACTGCTAGGGAAGACCCTTCTTTAACATTTTAAGTGTCTCCTATATTTTTCTTTAGATATTTGTGTCTAAGACATGGATTTTTGTACTTATACAGAATGTGTCCTTCCCTTAAGTTCTGTTTGTATCCAGAAAGTCAGTCATTTGAAAGTATGACTTTCCTAGGGCACATGGACCTCTCTGGACATTCCTCTTCTGTTTCCATGGGCCAAATAGGAGGCCAAGTTCATTATTTTTTTGCACGGGCATGCTTCACGGACTCCAGACAGACATTGCTTTTGCTATGTCCAATTTTCTTTTCTATCATGACTCTCTTTTATACACAGAAGTTGATTGTGTCAAATAGGTAATGAAAGTAAAGACCGGGTCTTTCTGTTGGCTACACAAAAATATTTATAATAATCCTAATAGAATTAACCACAAAACCAAAGCTTGCTAAGTCTTGAAGTTCCTCAAGCCAGCAGGCCTGCTCCGCTGTCACATGGTGCATGAAGCTTGGACTGCTTAGGGCTTCCATTCTAAAGCCCTGCCTTAATGCACCTCACATTTTGCGTCTCAGTGGGACATCTGGATTCTGAATTCATCTTTTCCTGTTTGTGGTCTCTACTGGCCTCTTGGACCTGAAGTTTATCTCTTTCTCCCTAGTTTTCACATGCTTCATCCATCCTCAAACACGATTCTTAGTGCTAAGCTACTCTTAGCCACCCAATCTTGCTTGGCCATCGAGATATTATCCCTTAGCTTAGGTAGTTATGAGTACTTCCACCAAGGTCATGCTGGCACCTCCAGCTCCAAATCTCTGAACCTAAAGTGAGTCTAAAGGTCACTACAGCTGAATTTACCCACTAACATAAGTCATTAATTTTATTTTACTTTTACCAATGTTTATCTGAAATTCTAATAATGTTAGCCTACACTCTAAACATCCCTGACTCAGAGCCTATGCAGATGTGTGGCTGTGGCAAGCTAGACCATGGGTGATAATATTTACCACTTATTTACCCAGCAGCCTGGAGATAGAGATGGAAAACATGACTCCACAAACTCATGTAAATAGAAAAATTGTATAGGCAGGGGCTCACGACTTCTATTCGCTCCATGGGACAAAGAGGCAGCAGTAGCTATAAGCAAGAAATCCTGCTTTTAACACTCTCAAAGTTGGCTCAGAAACAATGAGAACTTTCAGCAGATCATCCTGTGTAGTTGCAAGAACCTTCTCAACAGCAGTACATCTGCAAGAAGCCAGTGGGCTGTTGGCCGGCTTTGTTTATATTTCCTCTTTTTCCTTTCTCCTCAACTTTGCTTCTTCCAACTCTGGAGCCCTTTGGCCCACCTTCACCTTCGTGCAAGAACTGACTGTTACTTACCATGCCCTTTAGTGTCAGATCTGCTAAGGGAGACCGGTTGCCATGGAAATCTGGCCAAACATGTAAATCAACAGTGAGGAAACCCACGGGCTGAGCCTTCTTAATCAGATCCAGGTGACTGTTCAAATATGCATATACACTCTGGCGTCTGGAAGAGAAGAGGATGTTGTTTTTAAAAGGGGGGTTAGGGTCAGGGAGCAAACTGCTCTGTAGAAAGAAACTGTTTGTACTCTCACATCAGATCCAGAAAGTAAGTGGGGTCCCAAAAGCTTCAGCAAAGAAACCACCCCCAACTTACAGAAATCAGCAAACCTCACTCTCGGATCACATTGTGCTCTCACCAAGGACAAGAACCCCTTCCTTGTGGAAGGTGGAAAGGTCTGGACTTGGAAGACCAGATCCAAGAATGGCTTTTTTCCATAGTAGGTATGTAACCATGAAAAAGTTATTCAAACTTTCTGAACCACTCTTTTTGCATCTGTAAAAAAAAGCCTTTATAATTCCTGCCCAACTGACCTCATAGGATTATTGTGAAGATCAAAGGAGACTATGTAGGTGAAGATACACGATTTTGCAAACTGTATAGTGCTATGCATATGTAAAGGATTTTTAAAAATCAGTATTACTAATTGTAATAATAATTTGACATATGGAGACAAATGTAAGTTCCCAGACTCAAGATGTGAGTTTGCTGAAAGCAGTGATAGGATGGGCTGGATGCAGTTGGGATCAACAGCTGGGAGACTTGATTTCCAACCCAAACCTACCTAATGACAATGCATTAGTTCTTGTTCTTTTTAAGCCTTAGTTTCTTCATATGTAGAATGAAAGAGATGACCTTCTTCATTGTCTCAGTCTATTTACTTGAGAGAGAGACAGAGAGGTTGGGCTTGGGAGAATGGGCTTAGGGCAGGCAGAACCAAGATCTATATCCAAGACCATGCTGGATAGAGATCCTGGTTCTACCTGTTCTCACTGGGTGACATAAGCCAGTGACTTAACCTCTCTGAACCTCAGTTTCCCATACATAAAATGAGTAGGAAATTTCACCTTACTGGGTGAAATCTCATTGCATGACACAAAGATTAAAGTTGGTTAGCCTTCCTCTCTTTAAAGGTGCTTGCTTCTCTTGAAATGACAATTCTAGAAAAAACTGGACTAGTATCCCATGCCACCACCCACTGTTGCCCTTGGAACCATAGCTTTAAAGTATAAAAACACAACTTGAATAATGGCAAGTAAAAAAAGTGTAAGAGATCAATGACCAAGGGATGCTGATACATAAGATACCTAACATATTTATTATTTACATTTAAAATGCTTTAGGAGTACAGCTCAGTGATTCCTAGTTCTAGTTTTGTGAAACTGAACGCCTTTCTGGATCCTATGAAATTCCTGAAAATTTTTTACACTAGGTATAAAGAAACAAACAAGTAGTGTTTTTCAAACTCTTACAATATATAAATTTTATGTAGAACTCCAAGATACAAAATATAGAAAAACAAAACTAATCTATGTAAGTACTTGCATGTGTCTGTGAGAATGTATGTGTGCGTGCGTGTGTTTGTGAGATGTGTGCTGGGTGGAGGTGCAGGCAGTCCTCCTTAGGTACTCTCTTTGGTCCTTGACCTGACATCTCATTCCCGTTTGGAAAAATCTTTCAACCTGTATCAGAAAACGAAGATCTTGTTGGAAAAAGGCTTACTAACCACAACAACATTAACTGCTGCTCCTTCTTCCTCTGGCCTTCAACCACAACCCAGGGAGCCAGGTACTGGTAACACCGCTTATAGAGGGAATGTGTAAGGAGTGAAGACATGTGATGACCAAGTTCAAACTTAAACCCTTTCTGTGATTCTGAAGCCAGATGCTTTCTGTATCTCTGGCCAGGAATGATTTGTCAAAGCCCCAAGTTTAAGCTCTGTTTTAGAATGATTCTATGATACTGTTGGGCTTCCCTGGTGGCTCAGGGGTAAAGAACCTTCCTGCAATGTAGGAGTTGCAGCAGACTCGGTCTTGACCCCTGGGTTGGGAAGATCCCCTGGAAAAGGGCATGGCAATCCACTCCATTATTCTTGTTTGGAGAATCCCATGGACAGAGGAGCCTGGCGGGCTACAATCTACAGGTTTGCAACAGTCTGTACAGTCAGACATGACTAAAGTGACTGAGCATAGTGCACGCATGATAGTGTCAGGCAAGTCCTCTGAGGTCTTCATAGATGACCAGGCCAGAACCACACATCTGGGGAGAATCCGACTGTACCCTGCTTTTACATTTCCCAGCTTCTTTGCTCCTGGCCCAACAGAATCACCCGGTCAACAATGGCCATAAGAATATCCTTTCCACCTAGAAGTCCAGAGTCTGCATTAATTCTAGCTTCAGAAAAACATCACTGCCCTTAGAGTAAAGGGATTTAAAAAAAAAAAAAAAAGCACATGTCTATAAATCTTTTGTCTCTCAAGGAATCTCAGAGTAGGGAATTTGGTTTCAGACATCTGGGTCAATAAGAATCTACTGGCCTAATTACTATTGATTCGTCATTGTCTCATTTACTGTGGGTCTTTGCAAACAGTGAGATTCATTTAGCTTCTACATATATGGTCACTCATGCACTAATGAGATCCCTGGGGGATGGGGCCTACGCTTACCCCTTTGACTCCTAACCTCCCTGCAGCTGTATGTTTATTCTTTGAATGCAGCCATTCTCCTGCACATTTTTTCAATTATCCCTTACCATGTGTGCTATCTGAGTATATCATTCAAAATGAAATGCACTTGGAAAACATTAAAATAACAAATGCACATCATTATTCACATAATTTTAACCTTGCCTGGTGCCTTTTTTGGTTCTGACTTTGTTTCAGTTTGTATGTTTTATCAATTCTTTCCCAAATGCCGGTCTGCCCTCTTTCAGCTTGGGAATCATATATTAACTGTTCTTACTGGATCTGTCTCCCTCTTTCTCATGAATATTCCAGGCTCATATATCCTCTCTTACAGAGAGAAATCCTTGCTCTGCTACTCTTGGTGCGTATGAAGAAAATACAGTTTCAACAATCACAAAGCAACTTCACTGTGTGCCAGGCGGCTGACCAGACACACTAAACCTCTCCAAGCCCGGTTTACTTTTTTGCAATCAGGGCCAATACTTTTACCTTATAGGCTGCTCTGAAGAACAGATACGGAGTCCTGAGTACTACAAAATGATAGATGATCGATACATAGTTCCCTCTTGCTTCTATCACAGGACATTCATTTCTAGTTTTTTTTTTAAAATATAAAAGTCAGGGAAGATTTTTTTTTTCAGACTTTATGGTTCACAATCTTCAATGCAGACAGGACCCCTGGAATCTCTCCTTTCCTTCTCCATAAATCATTTAATTCTTTGGATTCACAGGCTACCCTAAAGTATGGTTACCACCCTTTCATATCGCAAATCAGAACACATGGTGTAACTGAAGAATTTGTGCCCTTTCTAGGAGAAAGAGAAAGTCTTGGAAAAGAAGCTTCCACACTCTTTCTAGTTCCTACTTCTTGACCCACTGCAAAAGGTATTCTGCTTGCACTTCCCCTTTGCCTTACCCCACCCCGTTCTACTGAGACCGGTCCCACAATAAAGATCAGTCCCCTCTTTGCCGCTATCTCCAATGGACCATGATTTACCTTTATTTCACTTGAACTGTCTTGTGCATTTTGTCCTGCATGACCATTCCTTACTCATTTGTTTTTATCCCCTTGTTTCCAGGCCATAGTTCTCTTTTGGTTTCCTATCTCCTCTCCAGCTGGTTCTCTTCCTCTGTCCCTAAGTATATGAAGACTCTCAGAGTCCAGTCCACAGTCCTCTTCTCATTTTTTCTCTACCCTTGGATGATTCCATCTTCCTTTCACGGCTCCAGTTAACTATCTAGTGCTGAAGACTTCCAAATATATGCCCTTATCTTCAGCTTCTTTCTCTGTGATGAGTTCCATGTCAAATATTCAAGCACCCATCAAATGCTTTCCCCTGGAAGCCCAAAGGGACCTCAACTAAAGATACCTATTAGGACACACATGGTCTTTTCTGACATACTCAATCTTCCTTCTATGCTCCTTGGTTTGACCAAAGCCAAGCTCACTTAACTTCCCTGGTCGCTCAGTGGTAAAGAATCTGCCCACAATATAGCAGACATGAGTTCGATCCCTAGGCAAGGAAGATCCCCTGGAGAAGGAAATGGCAACCAACTCCAGTATTCTTGCCTGGGAAATCCCATGGACAGAGGAGCCTGGTGGCTACAGTCCATGGGGTCACGAAAGAGCTGGACAAGACTTAGCAACTAAACAACAACAAGCTCACTTCAGTGGTTGCCCAATCATTTTAGGGACAGAATCAGAGGGGGTATCATATTTGACTTCTCTTTCTCCCTCAGTTCCCAAATTTAAGTTTTCACCAGAATCTGTCAATTTATTATTTTAAATATTCCTCTAACCAGCATACTTTTTTCTTGTGCAACTGCCACTCTTTATGCATGCCTCCTTAAATGCCCAGATTAGAGCTTTGGCCTCAACTTATCTCCCCTGTTGAAATTTTGCCCTCTCCAAACTGGGTTTTCTGCACTCCTTCCTGGGTGGTTCATTGAAAATGCAACTCTGATTATGACTCCATACCTACCTAAAACTTTTAGTGGCTCCTTCCCATTGCCCTCAAGATAAAGCATAAGCTTCCTTGTTTGACATAGATGTTCTTCCTTATTGAGTCCTTGTCACACTGTTCTGTACTACAGACATGTTTTCCATTCCTCTTCCCTCCTCACTCCTGCACACATCATGTTCCAGTGACACGACACTACTTCGGATTTTTCAAAGTATGCAGGTCTTGACCTCTGAATGTTTGCCTGTTCTCCTTCTCTCCTAGAATTCTCTTCCTTGCCTCCTTTACCTGCCTATGGTAATCATTGCTCAAGACTCTTTTTATTTTTAATTGAAGTATTGCTGGTTTACAGTGCTGTGTTAGTTCTTGGTATACAGCAAAGTGATTCAGTTTATTTATAAATAACTTGGGTTTCCCCGGTGGCTCAGCAGGTAAAGAATTCACCTGCAATGCAGGAGATGCAGCTTTGATTCTAGGGTTGGGAAGATCCCTTGAAGGTGGGCATGGCAACCCACTCCAGTATTCTTGCCTAGGAAATCCCACGGACAGAGGAGCCTGGCAGGCTACGGTCCATAGGGTCACACAGAGACAGACACGACTGAAGTGACTGAGCACACATATACACATACACACACACAGACATATACACATACACACACACAGACAAACATACATACATACACATATATGCATACACACACACATATATGGGTATTATATATATATTCTTTTTCAGATCATTTTTCTCTATAGTTTATTATAAGGTATAGAATATAGTTTCCTCTGCTATACAGTAGAACCTTATTGTTTATCTATTTTATATATAGTAGTTTGTATCTGGTATCCCAAACTCCTTATATATCCCTCCTTACCCCCTTTCCCATTTGGTAACCTTTGGTGTTTTTCCCTTCTGTTCTTCGCATGGTTATCTCGTTTTTATCCTTCTTGTCTTAACTGGGTTCCCATCAGCTAGGGCTTCCCTGACCACCTCATCTAAATGGGGTTCCCCTGATGTTCTATGACTGTACTCTGTCAGTTTTTTTCATATCAGCCTTGGTCACCATATATTTATTCATGGGTTTGTTTACTTATTAACTGCCTGTGGCCTCCTGTGGACTTTAAGCTTCATCAAGGCAGACCATCACCCGTATACATTCAGAATTTAGCAGAGAACTCGGCACACAGTACCACTCCAGAGTATATATCAAATGAATGGTCCTTCTGCCACTATAGGATAACTGCCTCAATGTTATCTGTATCCATCTCTGGAATCTGAACTCCTGGGAAACAGTCACATCTTACTCATCACATCAGGTGTTCAACACGGTTACTGAAGTGTAGAGTGAATAAATATTGATCCCACATGGAACATTAGAGGTTATTTTTTAAGCTCTCCATCTCATTGTAGCACAAGGGCTGCCAAAGAGTAGATTTCTGCAGTCACATGGATACAGCCTTCCAGGAGTATGGATGTATCCCACAAAAGAGGGCAGAGAAAAGGAATAATCATCTTGTGACATCCACCCCCCTTCTTCCACTCATGTGCCAGGCGCTATGTTGGGCTGCAGTGAATCTGCTGAGAGGCAGAAAATAAAGAATTGTTTCCTAAGTCAGCATAGCCCTCAGTCTTCTTAGCATCCTAAAGAGCAGTTTCTTATACTTGCCTGAAGAACAGAAGCCAAAGAAAGGCATTGTAATATCCAGCTTATGTCTATTTAAAAAAACATTTCTCATCCAAGAGACATCAAGAATTTACTGATTATCCTGGCACATCCTAGGGGATAAAAGGTGTTAATATCATCACCCTGGCTCTATGATTGCCAGAGCTCAGGGGAGCCTAAGTAAATACTTGTTGATAGACTGATGGTCCCAGTTGTTGGAATGAGGGACCAAGGTTGAAGAATCCATACAGGCCAAGGAAACAAGAATGGACAGTGAGGATAATGTTTACAAGTGGACTCCCTGTAGTACTCATTTCCTCCTCTAGAATTAGATGAGATTTCATATATATATAATCTATATATATATTATACATATATAATTATCACTAAGCACAGTGTTAGGCACATTGCAAATTCTTAAAAAATGTTCTTGGCCTTTCTTTCTCCAGGGGGAATTCATACATATTTTCATGGAAAGATTTAGATACACCCTGAGATTTGGCATATGGGGGACCAGTACATTTTAAAAGTGATCCTCAGTGGGATTATGGAAATCACAGAAACAAAAGCAGTTTGAAGAAGAAATCAGATTTAAAAAAATTGATTGTCCTCAAAGGAATAACAAAAAACTCCAGGGGAGGTGGGATAAAAGAAACACAGATTGAGCAAGAGGATGAGAATTAGCAGGAACCTTGCACCTCTGAAAGACTGGAAGTGAACAAAATCACACCACTGCCTGCAGTGAGAGCTGCAAAAGCAGCTCAGAATGGGGCTGGGCTTCTCTGTCTCCAGTCCTCCTCCTCCAGGAGATTATCAGCCTGCTGAGGTCAGGATCCCTGATTCCACTGACCCCTCTTCCCACCAATGGTTTATTCTCTATAGAGCACCCAAAGTCATCTTTTTAAACAAAAGTCTTTAATAAAGGCCAGTGGTCTCATAGCTTTCTACAATGACCCACATGGTTTGGCCCTTGGCTAAATTTCAGCTCTCATCTGTCCCCCATTCTCTTCCACTTTGGTCCAGCCATAGTGACCTTTACAATGTCTACCGAGTTTGCCAAGCTGGCTTCTGCCTCCAGGCCATGGGACTTGTTGTTCCTTTCATCCAAAGGGATCTTCTTTGCATAATCATGGTTTGTTCCCTCTCTTTATTCAGAGTCCTCTTTGAGTACAACCTAATGAAGGATGGCTCCCCCACCTGAAATAGCTCCCATCCATCACCTCAACACCTCTCACTCTATGTCTCCTTACTCATCTCTAGTTTTCTTTAGAATGCTGATCAATTCCTGGAGTCTGTGTTCTCTTTCTCTCTCTGCAGATATGCATATACATATGTGTATATGTATATGCATGCCCATAATTTCCATGAAAACAGGGACTTATTTATTTCTTTGTTCACTGTTATAAGTGTTCATAAGACACTTAGCAGACAGTCAGAGGACCCAAATTTTAACCTTGGCTCTGCTGCCAACCTTGAATCCAGTCCTTGTGGATTATTATCTTCCCACCAAATCCTGCCATCACCATAACCTCATTCTGAAACACTGGTAAAGAATCTTTAAGAGAAGTAAGAAAATAATAGGCAGTCTAGAGGAAAAGAGCTGAAGTTATAATCAATGGAACGTGATCTCTGGCAAAGCAGTAAAATATCTGGATATTTGACCCCATGTAGAAAGAGACTCTGGTTGTCATTTACATGCATCGGTACATCCAGTTACTGTTCACTCACTTCATAAGCTCATAAAACAGTCCTCTTCAGGATGAACTCTAGGGGTACAGTACGTGGAGAGCATAAAATACTAACTCTGTTTATCAACATTTGTCTCTATGGTTTCAAATAGGATTTGCTGATGCTAAGCTCTGAGATAGGGGTGACCTGCATTGCTGTTTTCAGAGAGCCCCAAGTCGCACCAAAAGAGGCATACAGCCTTTCATTCCAAGGGATTTGTTGTCCCTTCCAAATAACCAACTTCACATAATGACAACTATTCTTATTTGGTTCTAAGATCTGAAGTACAGTGAGTGCTATAGTCCTGATACAGTCTATTTATACATCTGATAAATAGAGACACATTTTCTTTTGCAAGATAACATAAGGAAACTAGAAGGCAAGAAAACCAACACTGAATGCCTACTAAATATATGAGCTGCAGATAAAATACAGAATTAAAAGACGCCAAGGATGTAGATGGGGTTATGGAAAAAGACCACAAAGACAGAATAGCTCCAAGAATGTAGCAGTGATGAACTCTGATGTCAGTAATCAAGAAGCGGACCATGAACTTGAAAAGGAGATTAAGAAAAAGTCAGACATACAGAAACAAAACTGGGTAAAGATGATGTTCTAGACAAACAAGGGAAGAGAGTATTGGAAAGAGAGGAGTGATCACTGGTGCCGCATGCAGCTGGGAGCTCAAGGAAAGGGACTGGAAGGCATCCTGTGTTTGCTGAAAACTGGAATATTAAATGTTTCAGGGGCTGATAATGACAGAATTCAAACTCGAGTGGGCAAGGGAGGAGTGAGGAAACTGACCAGGAGTACAAGCAATGCTTTGGGGCAACTTAGCT
This sequence comes from Ovis aries, assembly GCF_016772045.2. Lineage (NCBI taxonomy): Eukaryota > Metazoa > Chordata > Mammalia > Artiodactyla > Bovidae > Ovis > Ovis aries. The sequence goes on along the minus strand of NC_056054.1, from coordinate 34,539,935 downwards.
CTAAAGAGAAGGAAAAATACAGAGAGGCAGTTGGAAAGGGGGTTGAAGTCAGCTGGCACGTGAAGAGATGTGGGCTTTAAACCTAGCCTGACTTTACCAGTGAATTCCATAAATTAATGCTTTTGGACCACCCTATGCTGTGGTTTCTCTGAGTTTGCATGCTAAGCCATAAATTCTTTCTATTTTCAGTCAAAACTACTTACATGAGGTTCAGCTATAGAAAAAGTTCTGGAAATTTTGAGTATTTCATGGCAAAGTCTAAACTATCCCTTAGGTTTGTGTTGAGCTTTAAGGTCTTCAGAGACTGGCGTTTCCATGGTCTACTTTCATCCTCATAATACTTGGAAAACTAGTTAAGCAGGGTGATATTATTGTAATTTTATGGGTGAGGAAACTGAGTCATCAAGAGATTTATGGCAGAATCGGTACAAGAAGCCAAGACCTCTGATTCCCAGTCCAGTGGTCTTACTACTCCCTGAGAAGGCAGGCAGGTGATGGATGACAGACATCTGCTGCTTAACCCTAGAACAATCCCCTCCAAAAAAATCCTCCTCTTTTATGATCATTTGTAATAGCAGTAGAAGTTATGGTAGTGGTGGTTGCCATCGTCATTGTGTAGTTTATGAAGGCTTTCCAAATACTCAAATTCTTAGAGCTGGCTCTCTCCTGTCTACTATCCCATGTCAGTCAAGGAAACTAAGGTTCACACAACAATGCATGTGAGAGCTCAGATTTGAATCCAGATCTTCGAACTCTGTATCTGCGCTCTTTTTTGTGGGTTAAATGTTTATAAATGCTGGATCTCCTCGAGAATCTGATAAAAGCTATGGCCTCTCTTTCCATAAATATACACATAAATATGTAATCAACAAAACTCTGCACACAATTAGCGGTTCACTGATGATCTGAGGTTAGGCATCCCTCCTCTAGGTTATGTGGTCTCGATTATACAGTGGAAGTGAGAAATAGATTTAAGGGACTAGATCTGACAGGTAGAGTGCCTGATTAACTATGGAATGAGGTTCGTGACATTGTACAGGAGACAGGGATCAAGACCATCCCCATGGAAAAGAAATGCAAAAAAGCAAAATGGCTGTCTGGGGAGGCCTTACAAATAGCTGTGGAAAGAAGAGAAGTGAAAAGCAAAGGAGAAAAGGAAAGATACAAGCATCTGAATGCAGAGTTCCAGAGAATAACAAGAAGAGATAAGAAAGCCTTCTTCAGCTATCAATGCAAAGAAATAGAGGAAAACAACAGAATGGGAAAGACTAGAGATCTCTTCAAGAAAATTAGAGATATCAAGGGAACATTTCATGCAAAGATGGGCTCAATAAAGGACAGAAATGGTATGGACCTAACAGAAGCAGAAGATATTAAGAAGAGATGGCAAGAATACACAGAAGAACTGTACAAAAAGGATCATCATGACCTGGATAATCACGATGGTGTGATCACTCATTTAGAGCCAGACATCTTGGAATGTGAAGTCAAGTGGGCCTTAGAAAGCATCACTATGAACAAAGCTAGTGGAGGTGATGGAATTCCAGTAGAGCTCTTTCAAATCCTGAAAGATGATGCTGTGAAAGTGCTGCACTCAATATGCCAGCAAATTTGGAAAACTCAGCAGTGGCCACAGGACTGGAAAAGGTCAGTTTTCATTCCAATCCCAAAGAAAGGCAATGCCAAAGAATGCTCAAACTACCGCACAATTGCACTCATCTCACATGCTAGTAAAGTAATGCTCAAAATTCTCCAAGCTAGGCTTCAGTAATACGTGAACTGTGAACTTCCTGATGTTCAAGCTGGTTTTAGAAAAGGCGGAGGAACCAGAGGTCAAATTGCCAACATCCACTGGATCATGGAAAAAGCAACAGAGTTCCAGAAAAACATCTGTTTCTGCTTTATTGACTATGCCAAAGCCTTTGACTGTGTGGATCACAATCAACTGTGGAAAATTCTGAAAGAGATGGGAATACCAGACCACCTGACCTACTTCTTGAGAAATCTGTATGCAGGTCAGGAAGCAACAGTTAGAACTGGACATGGAACAACAGACTGGTTCCAATTAGGAAAAGGAGTATGTCAAGGCTGTACATTGTCACCCTGCTTATTTGACTTATATGCAGAGTACATCATGAGAAACGCTGGGCTGGAGGAAGCACAAGCTGGAATCAAGATTGCCGGGAGAAACATCAATAACTTCAGATATGCAGATGACACCACCCTTATGACAGAAAGTGAAGAGGAACTAAAAGCCTCTTGATGAAAGTAAAAGAGGAGAGTGAAAAAGTTGGCTTAAAGTGCAACATTCAGAAAAGGAAGTTCATGGCATCCGGTCCCATCACTTCATGGGAAATAGATGGAGAAACAGTGGAAACAGTGTCAGACTTTATTTTTGGGGGCTCCAAAATCACTGCAGATGGTGACTGCAGCCATGAAATTAAAAGACGCTTACTCCTTGGAAGAAAAGTTATGACCAACCTAGATAGTATATTCAAAAGCAGAGACATTACTTTGCCGACTAAGGTCCGTTTAGTCAAGGCTATGATTTTTCCAGTGGTCATGTATGGATGTGAGAGTTGGACTGTGAAGAAGGCAGAGCACCGAAGAATTGATGCTTTTAAACCGTGGTGTTGGAGAAGACTCTTGAGAGTCCCTTGGACTGCAAGGAGATCCAACCAGTCCATTCTGAAGATCAGCCCTGGGATTTCTTTGGAAGGAATGATGCTAAAGCTGAAACTCCAATACTTTGGCCACCTCATGCGAAGAGTTGACTCATTGGAAAAGACTCTGATGCTGGGAGGGATTGGGGGCAGGAGAAGAAGGGGACGACCAAGGATGAGATGGCTGGATGGCATCACGGACTCGATGGACGCGAGTCTGAGTGAACTCTGGGAGTTGGTGTTGGACAGGGAAGCCTGGTCTGCTGCGATTCATGGGGTCGCAAAGAGTCGGACATGAGAGCGACTGAACTGAACTGAAGCCAACTAAAATGCTACGTATTGGTTAAGTGGTGTGATCCCTGTAGTACAATGGTAATGACCTTGTACTAGAGACTCCTAGAAGGGAAAAACACACGAAGCCTTTCTGAGACTCTTGGTCGGGGTCAAACCCCCTCTATATCCTGATAACACAGTGTTTATATTCTAGTCAGTATGCACTTCCTTCTGCTCTGTGCACGTGTGCCTTGCCATGACTGCATGTCCCTTGGTGGAAAGGAAATGTCTAACACAAGTGACTGCAACACCTTTTATCACTATCTCTGTCATTTACTGTATACCTATTACAGCTCAGCAGTGCCATTGTATCCCAGACACTATTCAAATTCATTTAATTTTCTCAACATCCTAATGAGGTGCTTACTATCATTTTCCTGTAGAGTGAAGCATGAAGGCACAATGAGGTTAAATAAGTAGTGAAGGTAACAAGCTTCTAAGGGCTGAAGCTGAGACAGGCAATTTGGCTCCAGAATCTATGATAATAACCTTCACCTTAGACTTTCTCCCTTTAGCCAGATACTAGCTACACTGATGGAACTTCTCTGATAATATTATAAAATACCTTACTTTTGTTAAAAAGCCCAACAACTAGCATTAATATTGTGAAATTAATTTGATAATTATTCTTCAAGCTTTTTTTCAAAATAATTTTAGATTTACAGAAAAATTGCAAAAACAGTATGCAGACTTCCCTTATACTCATCATCTAAGAAATTAACACAAATACTATAGTATTACTAATCTCTATACTTATTTGAATGTTGACAGTTTCCCCCCACTAATGGCCTTTTTCTGGCTAAGATCAAAACCAACCCATGATCTTATATTGTTTCCAGATGCGGTAGCATCTCAGTCTCTTCGGATCTGGGACAGTTCTCTAGTAATTCCTTAAATTTCATAATCTTTGAGGCATGTTTGCTAATAATTTTGTAGAATGTCCTTCAATTTGGGTTTGCATACTGTTTCCTCATGTTTACACTGAAGTGATGCATTTTCAGTTAAACATTACAAAAATGATGTTGTATTCTTCTCAGTGCATCATAAAATGAGGTCCATGATGCTGATGTCTTATTGCCAGTACTGTTAGTCTTGATCACTTGGATAAGGTATTGCCTGCCAAATTTCTCCACTGTGAAGTTAAGATTTCTTCACTATTTTTCTTTTATTTTAATAAGTATCTTACAGTGAAATACTATGGGACTATGTAAATACCCTGTTTTTAAAATTTTTTTTATTTATTTTTTTATTGAAGGCTTTACAGACTTTTGTTGTTTTCTGTCAAACCTCAACGTGAATCAGCCATAGGTATACATATATCTCCTTCCTTCTGAACCTCCCTCCCATCTCTTTCCCCATTCCACCCCTCTAGGCTGTTACAGAGCCCCTGTTTGAATACCCTGCTTTGTATCAGACTCTCACTCACTAATTTTATTTATTTACTTGAAATACAGTTGATTTACAATGTTGTGTTAGTTTCAGGCATACAGCACAGTGATTCAGTTACACATATACACATATTCCTTTCCACTATGGCTTATTACAGGATATTGAATGCAGTTCCTCGTGCTATGAGTAGGACCTTGTTTATATATATATAGTAGTTTGTATCTATTAACCAAACTCCTAATTGAATCCTTCCCCAACTTTCCTTTTTGGCAACCATGGGTGCTAGGTGTACACATTGCTATGAAGGTGTCATTACTTCTAAGCCATCTCAGCAGAGATCGCTAGAGAACAAATAAATATGTCACACCCACTCACACATGAATATATGTATCTATATTTATTTCTACTGAGATCCAGCAATATATACACTAAAAAGCCACAAGTTGATACTGATACTTCTGATTTCCATCCATTACTATACTGTTCATTCTAACCTTCTTTTCTTGTCTATGGGAAATCTGGCTCTCATCATCTGCAAAAAAAAAAAATCTATTTTTTCTGCTCAACTATAGTATATACATAAAGGATTTTCAGAATAGCTGACTGATACTATAAAAAAACCAAACTCATTAATAACAGTATATTATTTATGTAGTTATTTCTATATTTAGCCATAAAGCATACTCTCAAAATATTCTTTCTCGGAGTTACTTAGGTTAGTTTTTTTCCTTCTCAAATCTCTATTAGTATGATCATGTTATTATTAATACAATAGGTTTCTTTTTTTTTTTTTTTACTATTTGCATTTCACCCCCATCACACACATCTCTCCAAGTATCCATCCATCCATCCCCCTATTATTTATTTTCAGAGGGGCATGAAGTGTCATCATGATTCTAAGAGTCAGAGTCGTATCAGAAGGCACACCAGAGGTGTTCTCTTCCCTCCTACCACCCTGTTTCCATTCCCCCACTACTTCCATCGCATTCCTACCCACACGCCCCTATAGTTACTAACTTCATTCATTTCTGATTTAACTTTCGTATACTTCTTTTGCATAAATGACTAGATACACATATATTTTCTTTTATCACCTTGTTTCTACATAAAAAAGAGTATACTGCAAAACTCCTTTATACTCTGCTTTCTCCCCTTAACAATATATTCTAGAAACCACTCCTATCGGTTACTATCCTATTTCATAGATGAAGAGACAGGCTTAGAGAAATCGAATAACTTACCCAAGGTCACACAGTTAATAAGCAGAAAAACTGTATTTGAATCCAAGAAGTTCTGACTCCAAAATCCGTGCACCCTCTTCTACATCAGAGCATCTCAACCATGGTCACTAGAATATTCTATGGGGATCCCTAGATTCTTTGTGAGTTTTTGTAGGCTGTTTTGAAAATGAATACATGTATGTTCTGAATCATCCAGATGACTGTCTTATAACCAAGAACTGCCAGGCATTTTCATTGCTCACAGAATCTGAAAATCGTGCAGCCGTCTAAAATCAGTGCCATCAGTGCAGATGGGCGTGGAAAGTTGTAGGGAAGAGAGACCCGTTACCTGGCTTTGGCCTTGGCTTGTAGTTCAGGGAAGGCAGCATGGCCCTGCACCATGTGGTCTATCTGAAAAACAAGAGAGAGGGGTCAGTTTTAAAGCTTCTCTAGCTTATGTTTAAGCCAGAAGAAGATATATTAAAATGTCTGTTTCTTTCAATTCCTTGTCTACAGAGGAGCCAAGAATGCTAAAAAGCTAACTCAGCAAGAGTCTCTCAGCTCTTTCAGAAATCTAGCTTTGTTCAACTAACTGCTGGCTTCTTGGATTTATAAAACAAAGAAGTTTAAAGAGAAGAACAGTAGGAAATGAAACTCCCATGGCTGAACTGGTGGCAGCAGGTAGTGTCAGATCTAGGAGTGAGGTTTGACAGAGGTGTGAGAAGGAGGTATAACTCAAGTAACTCAGGGTAAGTGTTTGGGATTGGGGAGGGGCACCTGGGTATTAAAAACACTGACTTCTGGGTTACATTATCCCCCCCTCCTCCTGTTACCCCATGCTATCACCCCAGGGCAATGACAGACCTTGAATTATTCTCTGCATCTTACTAATGGAAAAGCTGAGTGAAAGAGACTGTGAGGAGGGAGTCCGAATTTTAAAAAGCACCAAAGAGTTGCCCCAGAGCTGTCAGGAGAACCTCTCCTGACTGAGAAGTTATCCTGTGGGAAAGTGAGGCAGAGCTTTCCAAGGACAGAAATGTCTGAGCTCTGCGGACAATGGTCTTCTCATTTGAAATTCCATGCCTAGGATTTATTCCTTAATCCACTTGGTCACTCTAAACAAAATAATATGTGCTAAGTATCAGGAAGGGATGTGTTTCCCCATGCTGTGACTTTGCTTGCTAAAACACACCCAACACCCGGCTTGAGTTCCTGAACCTAATCTGTGTATTTTCTCAGTGTTTACATGAGTCTCCAAAACAACCATTCTGACCTATTTATTTTCATTCAAACTATGAACAGACCAGTTACTGTGGCCTCATGGAGATAGCCTCTGTGAGCATGCCTCCGGAGAGTCAGGACTGTGTAAAGAGAAAGCAGCTTTATTCTGGAGTTGCCTAGGCTGGGTCTGGGGTTCTGGCTCTGATAGGAACTAGCTGTGTGACTTTGTGCAAGTTATTTTACTGCTCTGAGCCTCAGTAAGCTCCTCTCCCCCTTTCCCCATCCTAGGATCCTTTTAAAACAGGGTTTCTAGGACACAGAGTGTGCTTACCATAGTGCCAACAACAGTATAAATGATATCACCTAAAATTTATTGACTCATTTACTATGTACCAATTCTAAGCTAAGCATTTTACATACATTATCTCATTTATCCTTACAACACTTCTGTGAAGAAGATACTGTTATTCACCATGGAGGTGAAAAAACTAGAAGAGATTAAGTAACTTGCCTAGGGTCATAGAGAATAAGTGGCAGATTTAGGTTTCAAACCTGCTGCTGCTGCTGCTAAGTTGCTTCAGTCGTGTCCGACTCTGTGCGACCTCATAGATGACAGCCCACCAGGCTCCCCCGTCCCTGGGATTCTCCAGGCAAGAACACTGGAGTGGGTTGCCATTTCCTTCTCCAATGCATGAAAGTGAAAAGTGAAAGTTGCTCAGTTGTGTCCAACTCTTCGAGACCCCATGGACTGCAGCCCACCAGGTTCCTCTGCCCGTGGGACTCTCCAGGCAAGAGTACTGGAGTGGGGTGCCATCGCCTTCTCCGAGGTTTCAAACCTAGGTCTCTATTCAAAGTCTCCGGTCTTCAGCACTATGTCACATTGTCTCCTGAACTTCTAGGTATAAGGTGTTAAATTTCATTTGTGTAGAGCTGCAAAAATGTTTTAAAATAACACCAAAGCAATTGGTCATTTCAATGGAAAGAAAGTCATTCAGGTTTTGAATGTTTACTTCCTGAAGGTTCAATTTTCAGTTACTGTAATGAGGCATAATCTGAGTCTTAAAGAGTTTGCATCTAGTAGGAACATTCAATGGCACCCCCACTCCAGTACTCTTGCCTGGAAAATTCCGAGGATGGAGGAGCCTGGTAGGCTGTAGTCCATGGGGTCTCGAAGAGTCAGACAGGACTGAGCGACTTCACTTTCACTTTTCACTTTCATGCATTGGAGAAGGAGATGGCGGCCCACTCCAGTGTTCTTGCCTGGAGAATCCCCGGGACAGGAGAGCCTGGTGGGCTGCCGTCTACACAGTTACACAGAGTCGGACACGAGTGAAGCGACTTAGCAGCAGCAGCAGGAACATCACAATGAATCCACTGGCATCAATAATGGATAATTAAAGCCATTACTTGATTTGATGCTAATTTCTATGGGAAGTGCTTTAGGAGGTCAGAGAAAGGGGATTTAGATGAGCTTCTCAGAGGAAGCACAGAACCTAGCATGTGAAACACGTGCATGAATGCAGTTATTTGGTATTTGCCAAGTGCCTACCTCAGCAGGTACTATGACTAGGTTCTGGGATAGAGTAGAAAAAAGAAACACGTATAATGCATAGTAGCAAAAGGCAAGAAGTAAAGAACAAGCAGTTTGGAGGAATAAAGGGTTGCAGGCAAGGGATGCCAGAAAGTAGGCTGTAATGAGCAGAGACATGAAGATGGAAAGAAAATCTGGTACAGACAGCAGGAGACTGGCCTAGCCTGGAGACTGGCAATTGTAGATGCTCAGTAAGTATCCAGTGAATAAACGTGGGGCGTGCGAACCATAATGGACCACATGCTCACAGAATACCATGTGCTTCTTGAGAACACTTACCACCCTTCATATTTGTATCTGTTTGTGTGGGGCACACATGGTCAGAGAGTAACTGTATACTAAATTAGAGAATAAATGAAGTGGTAAAAATACGGGGACATGAGGAGGGTGTGGACTGCCAGTGGTTCTTAAAAGTCAGATAAGTGACTTTAGTTTTACTGAATTATAGGCTGTTGGAAATCATTTTGATTTGTGAAGCAAAATAATGACAAGTTAAGGACAATTAACCTAGCAGGGTAGGCACAACAGGGTAGGAAACACAGACAGGATTCAGAGGCCGACGTTGGGAATACAAGGCATGAATATCCCCTGCCTTTGCCCTATTGTAGCATTTATCAAGTTAATCAAGTTCTTCTCAATTATTAGTTTATATGTCTATCTCTTACCTTACCCTCTGAGCGCTTTTAAATCAAAAGCCTTGTAATTTCCCATTCTTCAGTGCCTACAATAATGCCTGGCATCTCGAATGGATGAATGAGATACATTTTGAAGGAAATAAAACAAACTCGAAAGAAAGTGAAGTTGCTTAGTCATGTTGCTTTGCAACCCCATGGACTGTAGCCTATCAGGCTCCTCTGTCCATGGGATTTTCTAGGCAAGAGTATTAGAGTGGGTTGTCATTTCCTTCTTCAGGTGATCTTCCCAACCCAGGGATCGAACTCAGGTCTCCCACATTGCAGGCAGACACTTTGCTGTCTGAGCCACCAAACTTAGTGACTGAATCGTTACAGAATATAAGAAAATCAGAGTGAAAAGATGCTTTGGACTTTTGGGTCTAAGTAAAGGAAATGTGGTCATTGTAATCACGTCTTTTTATTTTCTATATTTATGATGCTTTGGGATCTGGGGCCCTGGTAACCCTGGAGAGACGTTCCTTCCACAGTTAGCCAATTCCCAGGGATAGTGAAGGACTCATTGGCCTGGGTGCATTGTCTTTCATATGCAAAGTAACTGATCCAGAGGCCACCTCCTCACCAGCCCCTCTACGGGCCACTGTGTTCCTGCTGTAATCACCCCAGAGTCAGGAACCAGACAACTCGGGACAACCCTAGCACTTCCTGTATGGCCCTGCATGGTGTGGGCAGCCCTGTCTTTCTGAGAACAGGGAATAACAAGTTCTCCTTTTAATGGTAATTGTCTCCTGATCTGTGGGCTTCCGGGGCTTTCCAGGTGGTACTAGTGGAAAAGAACCCACCTGCAGGAGACATAAGAGATTCAGGTTCGATCCCTGGGATGGGAAGATCTCCTGGAGGAGGGTATGGCAACCCACTCCAGGATTCTTGCATGGAGAATCCCATGAGCAGAGGAAACTGGCCAGCTACTACATAGTTGCAAAGACCAACTGAAGCGATTGAGCATGCGCACGCACGCAGTGCGGGCTTCATCATACCTAAATAATAATAAAATCTATATTTAAAAACAGCAGCTGAAACATGGGCCTTGGGAAAAGGCCCAACTCATGGTCTATACTTATATCCTCTGTTATCTAAGTTACTTGACCTCATAGAGCCTCTTCTCTTGGACCTCTAGAATGCGGATAGTAAAATTAGCTTTGTAGGGAAGGTTGTGGTGAGTGATATAGAGATGGTTTTCAGATCATAACACCTATTAGTAAAAAGAAGGAGGTACCACCCAAACCGTAAAAATGGCTGGAAGAACAGGATTTAAAAGGTCACCTGCGGTTCGTTTTTCCACAGCATCTGATGGTAAAGGTCCACCCTGATTAATAAACAAGGAGCCAGTTTGCCAGATAACTGAGCACTCATTTCAAAAGTCTGGAGTGCCTGTTCCAAGGGTTGATCTTTTGACATTATGTTCTATTCTCTAGCATTTAGCACAGTATAGAAGATCACAGAGCCCCATTAGTGGTTATTTGTTTCCCAATGAAATAACCAGTTTTACCACAATAACTATATTTGCCAAGTGGTTGCCATAGAGATATATAGACAGAACTACCCTAACTCTATGAGTCTTTTCTTGTTTCTTCCGTCTTCTCAGATTTCAGCTCTGAGAGCTGGCAGCTGTAGGAGTAGGCAGAAAAGACTACGAACTATTTGGAGAGGTAGGAAGCTTACACTGGCTGGGTCACTGGAGTCACATCTTCAGGATGGCTTTCAGGTCAGGATCAAGAGGAAAAAGGCCATCTTACAATACACAAGTAGAATATTTGTTTCTTTTTTGCATTTCCTTATAAAGGTGGAATATAGGAAAAATAGAAATGCAATACAATAGAAAACAGAGATCATACATGTGTAGTATGAGGTGGCATCAGGCCCACAGATGTACTTTATTTGGGATATATAATATTTTTAAAAATGAGCCAATGTTTTAAAATTGAGAGATGTCGCTTTCAGTCTAGATTTTGGTTTCTCTTGAAGAAGTGGTGAATATAAAACACTGGGTCACCCAGATTCCCCATGGTAAGAGTCAGCTGGAGCTGAGTGGGGACTGATCCCCTCAGCCAGGCCTGCACCCTCCACTTTGTGAGAGGCGCCACCACTCAATTTAACATCATGATGGCACTAATGCTTTACTCGGAATAGAGATTTATTTCTCCATGCCCATCTCTCAGTCAAAGGAGGGAAAATGGAATTCAGCCCAAGAGTACTGTAAGCTGAAAAGAGAAACTGCTCTGGAGAAGTAAAAAATATCTCTTTGCCTGGTCTGTTTGTTCATTTATGCTATCTGTCTGACTTTAAGCATTGGAGTTTTTGACGGCAGAGTGAGCACAGTCAAGGACTCTTGAGATCTGAGCTCTGCTCTGGCTCAGGGCATGACCTTGGACAAGACCATTTCTAATTTTCTCTCTAAAACATTTAATAAGTTAATATGACAAGTAGGCAAGAGCTTGTAAAATTACAGGGAACTGCACCATTTGAGATATCAAAACTGTTGGCAAAGAGTTTATAGGCAAGCAAAAGAAAAATTTTAAATGTTAAGAATTTTAGGTTCCGTAATTGTTTTTGCTAAGTCAAAGCTGTCTTATTGCATGATGGGCTTTTCTCTATTAAAAACAGCTTTATGTATTAACCTTGAGACTGTCTTTTTCCTTCTTTACAGATAGGAATCAATTAGGCTCAGGTTCATCACTTGGGACAACTGTCTTTTTTCCATTTGTATTTACCTGTAATGTCACTTTTTCATCTAAGCTATTTCAACCCTTTTGGAAAAAGGTTATTTATTTCTTTATTTACTTATTTAGTTTTGACTGTGCTAGGTCTTCATTGCTGTGTGGAACTTTGTCTATCTGTGGTGAGCAGAGGCTACTCATTAGTTGCAGTGGGAGGGCTTCTCACTGTGGAGCCTTTTCTTGTTGTGAAGAGTGGGCTTTAGGGCTTGTGGGCTTCAGTAGTTGGGGCTCCTGGGCTCTAGAGCCCAGGGTCAATCAATAGCTGTGGCACACAGGCTTAGTTGCTCTGTGGCCTGTGAGATCTTCCCAGATCAGGGATGTCTGATTTGGGACCCATGTTTTCTAAATTCACAAATGGACTCTTTACCACTGAGTCATCCAGAAAGTCCACTATTTCAACTCTTTATTTAACTAATATTAGCTCAAGGCAAAAATGTTTTGCCTGATTTTTCCCAGCTTTGAAATTCTCATGAAAATCTAATGAAAGAAGAAAGCCCACTTAAAAAAATTTTTTTTGATTGTGAGTTTCAACACTGAACAGTTCCTGGGAACAACAAACATTCCTGAAAGAAAATATAAATGGGCATCCCAATATCTGAATATAGTCTAGCCTGGACATGGAACAACAGACTGGTTCCAAATAGGAAAAGGAGTATGTCAAGGCTGTATATTGTCACCCTGCTTATTTAACTTATATGCAGAGTACATCATGAGAAACGCTGGGCTAGAGGAAGCACAAGCTGGAATCAAGATTGCTGGGAGAAACATCAATAACCTCAGATATGCAGATAACACCACCCTTATGGCAGAAAGTGAAGTAGAACTAAAGAGCCTCTTGATGAAAGTGCAAGAGGAGAGTGAAAAATGTTGAGCTTAAAGCTCAACATTCAGAAAAACTAAGATCATGGCATCAGGTCCCATCACTTCATGGCAAACAGATGGGGAAACAATTTTTCTGGGCTCCAAAATCACTGCAGATGGTGATTGCAGCCATGAAATTAAAAGACGCTTGCTCCTTGGAAGGAAAGTTATGACCAACCTAGATAGCATATTCAAAAGCAGAGACGTTACTTTGCCAACAAAGGTCTGTCTAGTCAAGGCTATGGTTTTGCCAGTGGTCATGTATGGATGTGAGAGTTGGACTGTGAAGAAGGCTAAGCACCGAAGAATTGATGCGTTTGAACTGTGGTGTTGGAGAAGACTCTTGAGAGTCCCTTGGACTGCAAGGAGATCCAACCAGTCCATCCTAAAGGAGATCAGTCCTGGGTGTTCATTGGAAGGACTGAGGTTGAAGCTAAAACTCCAATACTTTGGCCACCTCATGTGAAGAGCTAACTCGTTTGAAAAGACCCTGATGCTGGGAAAGATTGAAGGCAGGAGGAGAAGGGGATAACAGAGGATGAGATGGTTGGATGGCATCACTGACACAATGGACATGGGTTTGGGTGGACTCCGGGTGTTGGTGATGGACAGGGAGGTCTGGCGTGCTGCGGTTCATGGGGTTGCAAAGAGTCAAACACGACTGAGCGACTGAACTGAACTGAACTGATAAGAAGGTTTTTTATAGATGCAATGAATATTAGGGTTTCCCTTGTGACTCATATGGTAAAGAGTCTGCCTGCAATGCAAGAAACTCGAGTTTGATCCTGGGGTCAGGAAGATCTTCTGGAGAAGGAAATGGCAACCCACTCCAGGATTCTTGCCTGGAAAATCTCATGGACGGAGGACCCTGATGGGCTATACCCCATGGGGTCTCAAAGAGTTGGGCATGACTGAGTGACTAACACACACACCCACACACACCCAAACACACACACACCCACTCTGTTTTGGTCATAGTCAATAAGCACAGGGGATTCTTTCTGTTCACATGCAGATTTTCTTTTTCACATGGAGATTATATTCTATTGAGATATAGAGTCAACAAATATATATAATAATTAAAGATTGTGATTAGTTCTTTGAAGGAAATAGATAAACCACTGTAATAAAAACACTGGTTTGGGGAGTTCCCTGGTGGTTCAGGGTTAGGACTTGGCGCTTTCACTGCTGTGGCCCCAGGTTCAATTCCTGGTTGCGGAACTAAGATCCTGCAAGCTGTGCAGACAGGTCAAAAATTAAAGAGAGAGAGAAAAAAAAAGAGGAACACTGATTTCAGATAGAGGAGTCAGTAAAGATGGAGAGATCTAAAGGTGAAATTTTAGCAAAGAATGAACAAGAAATAAGAACCAATAATTTCCAGTAGAGAGAATGACAATAACAAAGATTCTATTGCAGGAAAGAGCTTCATGTGTCCTAGGAACTGATAGGCGTCCAAAAGAGCAAAGAAGCAGAAAAGCTGTATGAAATGAAGATAAAGAGGTAGGAAGTGGGGCGGATCAAGCAGGCCATCTCAAAGGCTTTAGATTTTACTCTAAGTACAATCAGAGGACATAGAAGGCTTTTTTTTAATTGAAGTATAACTGATTTACAGTATTGTGTTAGTGTCAGGTATATAGCAAAGTGATTGTTATTTTTTCTAATTACATCCCACCATAGGTTATTATATATACAGGACTTCCCTGTAGCTTAGATGGTAAAGAATCTGCCTGCAATGTAGGAGACCTGGGTTTGATTCCTGAGTTGGGAAGATCCTCTGGAGAAGGGAATGGCAACCCACTTCAGTATTGTTGTCTGGAGAATCCCATGGACAGAAGAGCCCGGCGGGCTATAGTCTGTGGTCTAAGAGTCAGACAGGACTGAGCAACTAACATTATTACTATCAATTTATTATATGACATTGGATATAGTATCCTGTACTGTATAGTGTATCTTTGCTGCTTATCTATTTTATATAGTAGTTTTTATCTGTTAATCCCATATTGCTAATTTATCCTCTCCCTACCTTGCTAGCAATAAATTTGTCTTCTATATCTATGAGTCTGTTTCTATTTTGTATATAGATTGATCTGTGTTATTTTTTTAGATTCTACATAGAAGTGACATGATATAGTATTTGTTTTTCTCTTCTGACTTACTTCACTTAGTATAATATTTTCTAGGTTCCTCCATATTGCTGCAAATGGTGGTATTTCATTATATTTATAGCTGAGTAATATTCCATTGTAAATACATACCACATCTTCTTAATCCAGTCATCTATTGATGGGCATTTGTGTGGTTCCCGACAGTAAAGTGTCTGCCTACAATGGGGGAGACCCAGTTTCAATCCCTGGCTTGGGAAGATTCCCTGGAGAAGGAAATGGCAACCCACTACAATATTCCTGCCTGGAAAATCCCATGGATGGAGGAGCCTGGTAAGCTACAGTCCATGGGGTCGCAAAGAGTTGGACACGACTGAGCGACTTCACTTTTGCTTTCACTTTCATGTCTTAGCTATTATAAGTAGTGGTGTTATGAGGACTGGGGTCCATGTATCTTTCCAAATTAGAATTTTATTTTTATTTTCACATGGTAGCTCTATCTTTAGCTTTTTAAGAAACTTCCATACTGTTTTCCATAGTGGCTGCACCAAGTTACACTCTCACCAACATTGTAGGAGACTTCCCTTTTCTCCATACCCCTTCTATCATTTATTACTTGTAGATTTTTTTATGATTGCCATTCTGACCACAATGAAATTAGACCACTCCCCCACACCATAAACAAAAATAAACTTGAAATAGTGAAAAAACCTAAATGTAAGACATGACACCATAGAAATTCTCGAAGAGAACATAGATATTCTTTGAAATAAATTGTAGCAATATATTTTCTTAGATCAGTCTCTCAAGGCACAATAAATTAAAGCAAAACTAAATAATAGGACCCAATCAAACTGAAAAGCTTCTGCACAGCAAAGGAAACCATCAACAAAATGAAGAGACAACTTATAGAATGGGAAAAAATATTTGCAAATGATGAGACCAACAAGGAAGTGTATCTAAATTATACAAACAGCCCATACAACCATAAATAAACAACTCAATCAAAAAAATGGGCAGAAGACCTAAATAGGCATTTTTCCAAAGAAGACCATACAGATGACATGCAGATGCCCACAGAAGGGTTTTAATCAGGAAAGAGATGTAATCTTGTTTGCTTTAAAAGAAATCATTTAGGAGTTCTACTTCTTAAGTTGACTAGATAGCTCATATTATGCAAACAATTATAAATAACAATATAACAATTATAAATGCTTATCAATTACATTAAATGATTCTCTGAAGATATTAGAAAGTTACCAAACCAGGTAGAAACTGAAGAGGAATAGACACATGGGAGGAAAAAACAGCATTATATGTGTTTCTTGATTTTATAGATTTTTGCCAGAGAGCAGACCTCAATCAGTGCCATTTAGGACAGCTAATAATCAGATAGAAATACACAGTCCTCCTAGCTAAGAAATGAGAGGTTAGAGCTCAAGGCAACCATAACAAATAGAAAGTAAGAGATAAGGGAGATATCAGAAAGGAGATAGACATTAAAAGGGAGTTCAACACTATGACTATAAATGTTACCTTAGTCTCTGGATGATCTATGAATTACATAATATGCAGCCTAACTAAGGCTTAAAGAACTCAACAAAGATTTCAGTAGGTGCCCATTATAGGAGAGAAAAAACTTGGAGTTTGCATTCAGCCATTAAAGTACTTGCTTAAAAAAAAAGTACTCTTCAGAGAAACAAGTATAAGCCAGTGTCACTATATTACATCAATTAAAAAATTCAAGATATGAGTCAAAATTACTAGACACATGAAGAAACAGGAAAATGTAATCCTTACTTAAGAGAAAGGCCATTTAATGGACAATAGCCTTGAGATAACATAGATGTTAAAATTAAAAGGCAAGAATTTTAAACCCAGGAGTTTAACAATACTCAAGGATATAAAAGGATAACATTCTCATAACTAATAAACAGATAAGAAATGGCAAAGAAATGGAAACAATTATAACAAAAAGTAGAAATTCTAATATTGATAAATATAATAGCTGAAATAAATATTTAGCGGATAGGCCTGATAGCTGATTGGAAATTGCAGACAGAAGAGACAATGAACTTGATAAAAGACCAATAGAGAGTGTCTAATTGAGAGAGAAGAAGAGAAAGACAGAGAGAAAAACTAGGGGGAGGGAAAAACCGCAGAATCCCTCAGGTGGGGCTATGAGACAATAGCCAAAGGTCTTCAATATGTATAATGGAGTCACAGTATGAGGAATACGAGCAGACAGGTAGAAAAGATATGTACATATGTAAATGCTAAAGATTTCTCAAACTTGGTTCAGTTCAGTCGCTCAGTCGTGTCCGACTCTTTGCGACCCCATGAATTGCAGCACGCCAGGCCTCCCTGTCCATCATCATCTCCCAGAGTTCACTCAGACTCGTGTCCATTGAGTTGGTGATGCCATCCAGCCATCTATTCCTTTGTCGTTCCCTTCTCCTCCTGCCCCCAATCCCTCCCAGCATCAGAGTCTTTTCCAATGAGTCAACTCTTCGCATGAGGTGGCCAAAGTACTGGAGTTTCAGCTTTAGCATCATTCCTTCCAAAGAAATCCCAGGACTGATCTCCTTTAGAATGGACTGGTTGGATCTCCTTGCAGTCCAAGGGACTCTCAAGAGTCTTCTCCAACACCACAGTTCAAAAGCATAAATTCTTCAGTGCTCATATTTCTTCACCGGAGAATGCAATGGCAACCCACTCCAGTGCTCTTGCCTGGCAAATCCCATGGACAGAGGGGCCTGGTCGGCTGCAGTCCATGGGGTCGCTAGGAGTAGGACACGACTGAGTGACTTCACTTTCACTTTTCACTTTCATGCATTGGAGAAGGAAATGGCAACCCACTCCAGTGTTCTTGCCTGGAGAATCCCAGGGATGGGGGAGCCTGGTGGGCTGCTGTCTATGGGGTCGCACAGAGTCGGATACGACTGAAGCAACTTAGCAGCAGGAGCAGCAGCATCTTTCTTCACAGTCCAACTCTCACATCCATACCTGACTACTGGGAAAACCATAGGCTTGACTAGACAGACCTTTGCTGGCAAAGTAATGTCTCTGCTTTTGAATATGTTGTCTACGTTGGTCATAACTTCTTCCAAGGAGTAAGCATCTTTTAATTTCATGGCTGCAGTCACCATTTGCAGTGATTTTGGAGCCCAAAAAATAAAGTCTGACACTGTTTCCACTGTTTCCCCATCTATTTCCCATGAAGTGATGGGACCAGATGCCATGATCTTCGTTTTCTGAATGTTGAGATTTAGGCCAACTTTTTCGCTCTCCTCTTTCACTTTCATCAAGAGGCTTTTTATTTCCTCTTCACTTTCTGCCATAAGGGTGGTGTCATCTGCATATCTGAGGTTATTGATATTTCTCTCCGCAATCTTGATTCCAGCTTGTGCTTCTTCCAGCCCATGGTAAAAGACAGCAATTTACACATTCAAGTATAGCAAATCTTGGAGAAGGATAAATTCCTCAAACCCCACGTATGTGCACACCATCATAAAAACTAAGATCAGGAGGGAAATCTTAAAAGTAGCTAGAGAAAAAGGATATAATGTATGAAGGGGAAGAACAAAATACATGATGGTTGACTTCTCGTAAGAAACAATGGTGCCAGAATGCAATATATTGACATATTTAACTGGTGAAAGGAAGAAACAAGAAGAAAACTACGAAGGTATTTTTGTTGTTGTTTCAGCAATAGACCTGTAAGAACCAAAGGAATGCTAAAGAGAGTTCCTCAGAGTGAAGGGAAATACTGATGGAAGCTAAATTTTTTCATAAAGAAATTAAAAATAAATGATGGAAATTATAACTATGTAGGTAAACACAAAAGATTATGCTTTGTTTCTCAGAAATTCTTTGAAATACATCTGACTGTTATGGACTAAATGGTATCCTTTAAAAATTCAGATGTTGAAGTCCAACCCCCAGTAAGACTGTGTTTAGAGATGGAGACATTATGGAGGTAATTAAAGTTAAATGAGGTCATAAGGGTGGGGCTCTAATCTAATAGTATTGTTGTCCTTATAAGAAGAGGGAGGGACACCAGAGCTTGCTCTCTAAGTCATACACCTAGCAAAGGCCATGTGAGGGATACAGTGAAAATACAGCCGTTGTGCAGGCCAGTAAGAGAGTTCTCACCAGAAACCAAACTTGCCAGCATAAAGAGCACCTTGATACAAAAGTGTAAGAAAGTAAATGTCTACTGTTTAATCCACCACGTCTGTGCATTTTGTTATGGCATTCCAAGCAGACTGGGTTAACGTGAACAGTACAACAACTACAGTTCTGTTGAGTATACAGCTTTGTAGATACCACACAACTACAACATAAAGAGCTGGGGCAACTAGTAAATGGAACTATAGAGCTGAATGCTTTTTGAATTTTACACGAAGTTACACAGTATGCAATCTAAGTAGACTGAAAAGTTTAGAATGTTTACTATAATTCCTAAAAAAGGCATTTAAAAAGAATGGAAAAATGCCTACAAACCAGTAGAAAAATGAAACCTTCAAAACTGGAAAATATTCAGTC
The DNA here is from genome assembly GCF_016772045.2 of Ovis aries. Taxonomy (NCBI): domain Eukaryota; kingdom Metazoa; phylum Chordata; class Mammalia; order Artiodactyla; family Bovidae; genus Ovis; species Ovis aries. The sequence goes on along the minus strand of NC_056054.1, from coordinate 34,520,598 downwards.
TAATAAAGGACAAAAATGAGCGATGGAGAGAGCAAAAAACAAAAGTGACCACAGAAAGCAGAGTAAAATAGAAGGCTAAATCTGAGTATATCCATCTTTACATTAAATGCTGATAGCTTAAACACGCCAAGAAAAACCAGAGGTTATAAAACAAGACAGGAAAGCAAGACCTAATTACATGCTGTGTACAAACGATGTGCCTTACATGGTCCAGAACTCAGACAATGGTGGTTTGGCCGGTGGTGCTGGGAGTGAAGGTAAAGAAAAACAGCCAGATTGGTGATATACATTTTGGAGGTAGAAACAAGAAGGTTTTCTGATGAATTGGCCGTGGGCAGAGAGGGAAAAAAGAGAGGTAAGTACAAATCCTAATTTTCTGGCTTTAATAAGGATATAAACAATGGTGTACTTTACCAAGATGAAGACAAACAATGGAGGATCATAGTGAGTTTATCAGTTACTATAGTCAGAAAACGGACTAATCCCTGACTCCTTCTGCCCTCTACCTCCTTGATACTTAATCCACTGTCTCCATTATTAGAAAAATTATCCTTCAAAACCCCTCTCCTTTCTCTTTCTTCACACTTCACTTTCAATCCAGCAGGAAATACTTTTGCTTCTACCTTCAAAACATATCCCAAATCTGGGCGCTTTTCACTAAGCCCACGGCCATCATTCTCACCTCTCATTTGGCCTACTCCAAGAGCTTCTTTCTGGTCTTCCTGCTTCTACTTCCCCTACTCCCATCCACAGTTTATTCCCAACATAGCAGGCGGCAGCCAGAAGATACTTTAAAGACCTAAGTCATAGCATATCTCTCTTGTGTTCATCATTCTTCAATGACATCCCATTTTACAAGGTAAAAGCCAAAATCCTTACAGTGGCCAAAATACAGCCTCCATTACATCTCTGACTGTATTCTCTATAGTTCTCATCTGGTTCACTCTGCCCCATTCCTGTGGGCTTCTTGCTATTCCTGTATTATGCCAGGTAACCAACCCCCTCAGGATCTTTGCACTGGTTTTCCCTTGGCCTGATATGTTCTTCTCCCAGGTTTCCAAATGGCTAAGTGAAAGTGAAAGTTGCTCAGTCGTGTCCGACTCTTTGTGACCCCATGGACTACACAGTCCATGGAATTCTCTAGGCCAGAATACTGGAGTGAGTAGCCTTTCCCTTCTCCAGGATATCTTCCCAACCCAGGGACTGAACACACCAAATAGCTAACTCCCTTCCAAACCATATTTGTTAGATGTCACTTCAATGAGGCTTATTCTGACCATCTATTTAAAACTGCAAAGTCAACTCCCAAGTTGACTTCCTCTATGTTTTACAACTTATATCATAAAATAAAACTTACTTATCATTTTATTGTATATTATCTGTCTCCTGTTGTTAGAATGTAAGCTTGACAAGGGGACAGATTTTCAGAGGAGGGGCAGAAGGGGTTGTTTTACTTATTGCCTTTTTCTTACTTATAACAGTGCCTTGAAAACAGTAGGCACTCAATAAATACTGACTGTATAAATAAACATCACTCAAGTTTAGACTTTACAGATAACAAGAGAGACAGAGTCATCTCTATGCTTTAGAAAGATTGTTTTAGCTGCAATCTTTAGAGAGGGTAATGTGATTAAATGCGTCCCCCTACCCCCGCCCCCCAATTCATACTTGCAATCTTAACCACAATGTCATGGTATTGGGAGGTGAGACCTCTGGGAGGTGGTTAGGTCATGAGGGTAGAGGCCTAATGAATGGGATTAGTGCCCTTATAAAGATCTGAAGAAACCAGAGTTCTCCTTTTCTACCAGGTAAAGATGCAAGGAAAAGACAGCCTTCTGCAACCCAGAAGAGGGCCCTCACCAGACCCCAACCATGCTGCTACCTTGATCTTGGGCTTCCAGTGTCCAGAACTATGAGAAATAAATTTCTGTTGTTTATAAGCCACTTGGTCCATGGAACTTTTTTTTTAATAGCAGCCCAAACTAATACACAAGGGCTAAAGGGGGAAAGATTAGAACTGAGAAGGTAATTAGGAAGCTGAGCAGGATCCAGAGGGATGTAAAAAAAAAAAAAAAAAGTGAAGGCCTGGGCAGGAGGAGGGAACAGAGAAGCATCTGTTTATGCAGAGCTGGTCTTTGTATCCATGAAGTCGTTCTAATTAGCTAATGTGAGATGCTTGGCATGAAACACACCTACCTCTATATACCTAGATCCTGCCAACACTGATTCATACACGTTTCTCTTTCATGACCTCACGAAGTCTACTAACTGTATGTGTTTTAATACACTTGAAAAGAAAAGTCACACTAGCCGATAAAATAATTGCTTCTCAAGGAAGTACACAAGAGAACTGTAAGAAAAATTCAGAAAGGCAGCTCTGCAAAAGCCAAGTCCACTTCTGGAAAAATCTGGGGCTTCCAGTAGATGACTTAGGTTTGAATCAAGGCTGTCCCCACCTACAGCTGTTAGACCTTGTTCAAGTTACCTCACTGTTCTGAGCCTATTTTGTCACTAGTAAAAATTATAAAACTGATCACACAGACATGCTGTGAAGATCAGATAAAATCCTGAATCTTCACGAGGGCCTGAATGTGCTTAGCATAGAACAGATTCTTCCAGTCGGCTGTAGGGGTAGTGCAATTTACTTTTATGGGCTACAATAAATTATAATTACCAGTTCTGTATCCAACTTTCCCATTAGATGATAAGCTACTAGAGGACAGGAATCATGTGACCATGTCCTTGCCTGGGCCAGAGTAATCTCTCAGGAAATCTCTGTAACAAGAAGGAAAGAGTGACTAAATGAAGTCACAGGTAGTGACATCACTATCTCTGTAAGCTTATCTCTGTAAGCTGTGTACACTCTAAGCTCTTCATGTTGCTGTTGTTCAGTGGCTAAGTCCTGTCTGACTCTTTGTGACCCCATGGACTGCAGTGTACCAGGCTCCTCTGTCCTCCACTATCTCTTGCAGTTTATTCAAATTCATGTCCATTGAGTCAATGATGCTACTTAACCACCTCATCCTCCGCTGCTCCTCCTTTTGCCTTCACTATTTCCCAGCATCAGGGTCTTTTCCCATTGTGTCAGCTCTTCACATCAGGTAGCCAAAGTAGTGGAGCTTCAGCTTCAGTATAAATCCTTCTGTTAGGTAGTTAGAATAGGAAAAGGGAGTCCAGAAGGGCAGTGGCTAAAAGACAAGGAAGGGAGAAGCCCGTGAAAATAGAACAAAGGAAGGTCTGAGGACGGGAGTGAGGACCTCAGGCAGAACAGACAGCACTCCTGGCTGGCCGAGTTTACAAAGGGCAGGCCCAGGCGGAGGAGAAAAAAACAGATAAAAGAGGAGCCAAAGGGCCGGAGGTCTTTCTCTTCTCTTCACGTCTTTTGGGTCGGCATGCCCTCACGCCTCGAGGATGTATTCTCCTTTATTTTCTAAATAAAGCTGAGTTGTAATACAGAGCTGGTCCATCTGACAGCTGTAACACTGGTCTATCCAAGGGCTGTAATGCTGGTCTGCTGCTTCAAATTTTTGTTGGGACGAGACAGAACTGAGGAAATTACACACTCCCCTAAAACTTCCAGTGAATATTCATGGTTCATTTCCTTTAGGATTGACTGATTTGATCTCCATGCTGTCCAAGGGACTCTCAAGAATCTTCTCCAGCACCACCATTTAAAGCATCAGTTCTTTGGCACTGAGCCTTCTTTATGGCTCAGCTCTCACTTCTGTGCATGACGACCGGAAAACCATCAGTTCAGTTCAGTCCAGTTCAGCCGCTCAGTCATGTCCGACTCTGCAACCCCATGAATTACAGCACGCCAGGCCTCCCTGTCCATCACCAACTCCTGGAGTTCACTCAGACTCACATCCATCGAGTCAGTGATGCCATCCAGCCATCTCATTCTCGGTTGTCCCCTTCTCCTCCTGCCCCCTATCTCTTCCAGCATTAGAGTCTTTTCCAATGAGTCAACTCTTCTCATGAGGTGTCCAAAGTACTGGAGCTTCAGCTTTAGCATCATTCCTTCCAGAGAAATCCCAGGGTTGATTCCTTCAGAATGGACTGGTTGGATCTCCTTGCAGTCCAAGGGACTCTCAAGAGTCTTCTCCAACACCACAGTTCAAAAGCATCAATTCTTCGGCGCTCTACCTTCTTCACAGTCCAACTCTCACATCCATACGTGACCACTGGAAAAACCATAGCCTTGACTAGCTGGACCTTAGTCGGCAAAGTAATGTCTCTACTTTGGAATATACTATCTAGGTTGGTCATCACTTTTCTTCCAAGGAGTAAGCGTCTTTTAATTTCATGGCTGCAATCACCATCTGCAGTGATTTTGGAGCCCAAAAAGATAAAGTCTGACACTGATACTGTTTCCACTGTTTCCCATCTATTTCCCATGAAGTGATGGGACCAGATGCCATGATCTTCGTTTTCTGAATGTTGAGCTTCAAGCCAACTTTTTCACTCTCCTCTCTCACTTTAATAAAGAGGCTTTTTAGTTCCTTTTCACTTTCTGCCATAAGGGTGGTGTCATCTGCACATCTGAGGTTATTGATATTTCTCCTGGCAATCTTGATCCCAGCTTGTGCTTCCTCCAGCCCAGCATTTCTCATGATGTACTCTGCCTATAAGGTAAATAAGCAGGGTGACAATATACAGCCTTGACGTACTCCTTTTCCTATTTGGAACCAGTCTGTTGTTCCATGTCCAGTTCTAACTGTTGCTTCCTGACCTGCATACAGATTTCTCAGGAGGCAGGTTAGATGGTCTGGTATTCCCATCTCTTTCAGAATTTTCCACAGTTTATTGTTATCCACACAGTCAAAGGCTTTGGCATAGTCAATAAAGCAGAGATGTTTTTCTGGAACTCTCTTCCATGATCCAGCGGATGTTGGCAATTTGATCTCTGGTTCCTCTGCCTTTTCTAAAACCACCTTGAACATCAGGGAGTTCACGGTTCAGGTATTCTGAAGCCTGGCTTGGAGAATTTTGATTATTACTTTACTAGCATGTGAGATGAGTGCAATTGTGCGGTAGTTTGAGCATTCTTTTGTATTGCCTTTCTTTGGAATTGGAATGAAAACTGACCTTTTCCAGACCTGTGGCCACTGCTGAGTTTTCCAAATTTGCTGGCATATTGAGTGCAGCACTTTCACAGCATCATCTTTCAGGATTTGAAACAGTTCAACTGGAATTCTATCACCTTCACTAGCTTTGTTTGTAGTGATGCTTAACCGTAGCTTTGACCATATGAATCTTTGTTGGCAAAGTGATATCTCTGCTTTTTAATACGCTATCTAGGTTTGCTCTAGCTTTCCTTCCAAGGGGCAAGGTTTTTTTAATCTTATGGTTTCAGTCACCATCCACGGTGATTTCAGAACCCAGGAAAACCAAATCTGTCACTGCTTCCACTTTTTCCCCTTCTATTTGCCATGAAGTGATGGGACCGGATGCCAAGATCTTAGCTTTTTTAATGCTGAATTACAAGTCAGCCTTTTCACTCTCCTCTTTCACCCTCACCAAAAAGCTCTTGATGATGTTCCTCTTCACTTTCTGCCACTAGAGTGGTATCATCTGCATATCTGAGGTTGTTGATATTTCTCTGGGCAATCTTGATTCCAGCTTGTGATTCCCCCAGCCCAACATTTTGCATGATGTACTCTGAATACACCCAGTTATGGAGGACTGACTGAGCCCCTGAGGCAAGCCCCAGGCTGAAGGGCATTGGTGATAAAGGAGGAAGCAGATAAGCACTCACAATGCACAAATCCTAAACTCCAAGCAAGCAGCAGCTCACATAACCCTGTGGCTCAAGTTTATAAAGTTAAATTCTGACTTCAATCAATTGAATGTTAACTCCCATCAAGCCCTAGTGTCCCAGAAAGCCAGTGCACCACAGGGGCAGCTTAGGAATCTGTCCTAGTCTCTTTTACCCAGTACCTGCCCCAATAAAAATGACTTCAAGTAAGACAGAGAAGACAGCTTGGAGAGAAGGATGGCTGAGGTCCAGTTGGAAATAAGCTTCAGCATCTGGACGCAGTGACTGCATGGGCTGGTATTCTGTGGAAAAAATCTGGGCAAAAAACGATGGTTTTGCACAGCTATTCTGGAAAGAGTATCGACAAGCACGAGACAGTCTTTGATGGGTGTTTGGTGAGCTGAAATAAATCATCCATGGGAACGGGGTATGTGCCCTTCTAAGAGGAAATAAATATCGGCTGCACAAGTTTGAAATGAGTGGAAAACAAGCCCAAATCTCAGGCAGATGAAACTGCAAGGACTTCAGAGCCAGAAAAGATCCTATCCTATTTTTTTTTTCTTCATCCTGAAGTTAACCAGATGGAGACTTTTTTTTTAAGTACCAATCTATTCATATACTTGGAATGAAAGATTTTGCTTTGTGATGGAAGATCTGTATTTAATTGCAAAAATAAGACAAAATATCTTTTTTTTTCCCAAATCTAGAGTTCAGATAAATTTTATTTCTTTTTCCCCCTCTCTCCTTTACTTCCCTTTTCTTCTTCTGTCTCTTCTCTTCCACTTTAGATGATAAATTTATGACTGCATGTTTGTAATGCATTCTGGACAGTGTAATAATAGAGCAGACTCTTATAGACAAAGTATATGAGAGGAGGTGTACCTATGAAACACAGAAAAAAAGAGATGTAACTTCCTCTTATCGTGTTCTGTACAATGACAATATGCTGAAAAACCAGTGATAAGAATTCACAAAACATGAACCAGAATAAGTACACAGATAGGAAAGATAAGCGGCAAAGGAATCAGTAAAAAGGCCATTGACAGGGCATCAGGAAACTCTCCAGGCTGTGCTTGAGACCCTGAGCTTCAGTTCCGCATCTGTAAAATATGGATAACTGTACCTAACCTGTAGGGGTTCCGAGAGGATTAAATAAAATAGTACATGAAAGGCTCTTGGAATAGAGACTAAATAAGTCTTCAAAATAAATATTAGGCATTGTGATTATTATGACTATCACTCAAGGATTAACAAGATTATTTATATATAAATCTTTCCATGGGAAAATACACTCAATAAGGTACAATTATTGTTGCTATTATTATTATCATCATCATTGCTATTCTTTTTATATCTCTATTTTCTAGTTTGCTTTGGCCTCTTTGAACTGATGCTTTATTGGATAGTCTGTTTCTTTCTTGATTCAGATTTTGCTCCATTTTGCTAGCTTCTGGACTTCCTTAGATTTTGCTTTCTGTAACACATGGGTCAATCATGCTCCATCCTGAGGTCCAATGAAACTATATACACAGAATTATCCAAAGAAGAACTCTACATGCAGCTTTATTGATGGTGCAAAATCAACTAACTAGATAAAGGCCAACAGTTCCCATGATTCTTTTCAGAAACCATAGTGGACTCTTATGAAGATTTTGTTAATGGTCAGAAAAGAGTCACTCTTTAATATTTAATTTCAGGCTCAGGAAGTAGGCATAACCAATTCTTGTCCACCAAAAGATGTCATAATGTTTGGGCAAAGATGGCTTATATCCATAGCAACGGAACAAACTCTAAGCCAAATACTAGGAAAAGCATTTCTTAACTGACACAGATGTTCAACTGTTATACTAAATCTCTGAAAACCTGTTGATGGACAGCTTCATGGACAATGCATCCTGCAAAAAGAGTTAGTTGAATGAATCACTATTTTTGTTATAAAAGTCTCTAGGTTGTGTCTGCTATGAATTCTGAGTCTTCCAAGGTAATTATACCATAATATGGGCTTGTAAAGGTGTTTGTTTCAGTAATGGGTTTTCTTTGTGTCTCAGAAAGGAAGTGGATATTTAAGTTGAAAAGTTGTGTAAATACACGACACTACGTTTAAATAGGAGATCATCAAGTTCCAACCCCACTGCACCTTTGGCACAGAGTGATGTCTTCTTCTCAACTTTTCTATTGAGAACAATCAAATGTTATTTAATTAATACTTCCCTACCAGACAATGAGCTCCTTAAACCTGGGACTGTTAGGGGACTAATTCATATATCTTTAGAGCCCGGCACAAGAGTGGAGGCACACAACTGGCTCTTTGAATCTAGGCATTCACCTATGCCTCCATCAGCTTTGAGAGAGAACGCAAGGCATCTAAGAATAAAATACAAACACATCGAGAAATGGAAATTAATGGTCCTTTGTACCCACATTCAGCTTAGGAGCAGACCGCTTCTGATTTGGCTGAACATTCAGAAGAGCTGGAGAGGAGCAGACCATAAACAGACGATTTCAATACAACATAGTAAATGTGAGGTTGGGTAGCTGAGGCTGGGTCTCATTTTCTCTTGCTTTTCCACAGTTAATCCCTCAAAGGTCTGCTGACCTCTCGACCTCAATTCTCAGTCATTATTGCCACTGTCCCCATTCAAGCTCTCATGGCTTTTTGTCAGTGGGTCAATCTATTGAAGCTAGTCTCTTTTCATTGGGCTATGTACGCCTAGGCCTTCTTCCTGATGGCTACTAGCCAGTTTTATAACAGAGATCTGACAACATCCATCCCTCTTCCAATCTTTTACCTGCTCCTCTTGGTCTACTACCTAAAGTCCAACTCCTTAGAATGTTTTGCAGGGACTTCTTCTGTGGGGTCCCTGACCAGCTCTTCCAATTTTACTGCAAGCCATTTTTCTAAGAACAGTTTATGCCACAACTGAAAGTTTGCAATTATCCTCAAATATGCCTCGTTATTTTTTCACTCAGATAACTGCGTCTATGCCAGTTCTACTACCTAGAAAATATCCCTGCCTTTCTTTGTCTGGTTGGTCCCTATTTATTATCAAAGCTCAGCACAAATACTGTCTCCACTGCTAAGAATTTCTTAATCTAGCTTTGTTCCAGCTCTGTGTCTTATACTTCAGGTATAGTATACATCTCATTTTTATTGATCTTCTGTCTTCCCTATGAGATGACCCCATGAATTCAACACATTTTCTCTAAGCAGCTTTTATGAACCAGGCACTGGGCTGGATACAAAAAGTACAATATGGCCCATACTTTTAAAGAGCTCCTGCATGTAAGTCACTTTAGTCATATCTGACTCTTTGCAACTCTATGGACTGTAGCCCACTAGGCTCCTCTGTCCATGGGATTTTCCAGGCAATGATACTGGAGTGGGTTGCCATGCCCCTTCTCCAGGGGATCTTCCTGACCCAAGGATTGCACGGGGCCGGAAACAAAGAGATGTATGATATGGTCCATGCCTTTAAAGAGCTCCTAGATTTCTGGAAAAGACAGATTATCTCAGAATTTGCTAAGAACTGAAGTTATATCTTAAAGATCAAGTAAAACTAGCAAGTGACAAAGAACTTTCCAAGCAGAGCTTATACCAAGACACAGAGGAGTCGAATAACATCAGCCATGGGGAAGCTGTGAGTAGGGCAATCCAGCCGTAGTGACAAGTACACATGCCAGACTGGAAGGGATAGACCACAAGGGGAATGATGTGCCCAGAAAACTATCTGAACTATGCCCCCAGGGCTATGAGGAACCAGTGAAGGATGCTGGCTAGAGATGAACACAGTCCTTTTCACACAGTAGAATATCACTCTTGTTGCCATGAGAAAAATGGGTTGTTATGTGAAAAGAAAGCTAGGTGAGAAGATCGGTTAGTCATCAATGCCTGGACCAACATTTATTTCTTTGGCAAACACAGGCTGCATATGCTCCATATGTGAGGTTGTATGCTAAGGAAAAGTTAATTCTGATTTAAGAGTCTGCAAATCTTTCAGATACTGGGTATAAAGAATATGACAAAATGGACTAGTCAAGGGTGGAAAAACATTAAAGACCATAGGAAGAAAGTGTCAACTTACCAGTTTTCCAGTAACGCTCTGACCACCTTCATTCAGCCAGAACCCAGGGACCATGGCTGAGAAATAAGGGCCCCAGACACCTGGTACAAAGATTGGGTTTTTGCTGATCTGGAAAGAAAGGGGCAAAGTATGTGAAAATATTGACCCTCAAGGCTAGAAGCAGTCTTATCTTCCTCCCATGTGAGGTCCCTCTGACCATGGAATTCAGCTTCTTGCTAAATACCTTTGATGGTGGGGAAGTCACTCCTGCCAAAGGATGGGCCTGGCTTCTTCTTTAAGAACCTTTCTGATAAACTCATCCAGGTGTCAAGGTAGCCAAAGAGATCATTTTGGAAAGAAACTGATGTGACAGTCTTTGGCTGGCTCCCTCTCTGTAGTGAACTGACTGCAGTCGTGGTCCCCATTTTCTAGCCCTCTCTGCATCCACCTGCTCTGTGATGTGACTTCGTAGCCCCTGTCATTGAGAGGTGGGATCCCCATCCTTTGAGTCTGGATCAACTTTGTCACTTGATCTGGCCAACAGAATGGAGCAGAAGTGACACTGTGCACCAGCTTTCAGGCCAAAACCTTAAGAACTGTGTGCCCCTGTTCTTCCTCCTCTCCCTCTGCCAGAGTACATGCCCCAGTGAGCCTTCTGGACAGATATGCAGAAAGCTGAGTCAGTCCAGTTGTCACACGTGATGATTCAGATACATGAGACAGCCAAAATCGGATCAGCAAATCCTTTTAGTCAACCAGCAGCTGGCAAGCCTGGATCACCAGAATCACTCAGCCAACTGATAAGACTTGTGAACAAAAATACACGTCCTGTTGTGTGTCATGAGGATCTTATGTTTGTTTCCCACCTAACATATTTAAGGCAAGAGATACATCCCCTTACTTCTACAAACATTTATTAGACACCCAATAGCATACTTGGAGAAGGCAATGGCACCCCACTCCAGTACTCTTGCCTGGAAAATCCCATGGACGGAGGAGCCTGGTGGGCTATAGCCCAAGGGGTCGCGAAGAGTCAGACACAACTGAGCGACTTCACTTTCACTTTTCACTTTCATGCACTGGAGAAGGAAATGGCAACCCACTCCACTGCTCTTGCCTGGAGAATCCTAGGGACGGGGGACCCTGGTGGGCTGCCGTCTATGGGGTTGCACAGAGTCGGACACGACTGAAGCGACTTAGCAGCAGCAGCAGATAAGTAAACAGTCAAATAGAAAAGTGTGATCCATGGGATGGTAAAGACCAAGCACGGAATGCTGTGGAGGGGCACATCAGGTAAGGAATGAAGTGGTCCAGACTGTGGCTTCTTAGAGAATGAGACATACACTTAGACTAGTAAGATTAAGCAAGATGAAAGGAGAACAGGCATTCCAGGTCAAGGGGATAGCTTGAACAAAGCCATGTAGGTGAGACAGATGCTCTTGGTTTTCAAGATACGACAATGTCCTTTTGTAGCAGAACATGGAAGTCCATTAGGTGTTAGGAAAGTACATCAAGGGATGAGACAGGATAGGCAGGGATGGACCACATGTTTACTGATCTGGAAAGGCATTAGCTTCTCATCCACCCAGTGGGGATGAATGCTGAAGTGATATTGTGGTTGCGGGAGGGTGTATGAGAAGGTAAGGATGAAAAGGGAGTTAGGTACATTGGGTCTACTCCTGAGTGTCCTGAAGCTGGGCAGAGAATGTATGCATTCATTTACTCTACAAATATTTATTCAGCTCTTACTGTGCCAGGCCCTAGGGATACAGAAGTGAACTGAATATATCTATAATTTCTGCCCTCATGGAGTTTATAGTACAGAACTTCAGCATATGGATAAACCTTCTAACTATTCTGGTTCTCTTTTCATTAAATGAGTGAAATCAGTCAAATCAGTAGGAGTTCCAATCCCCAAAAAGGAAGGGGGTGAGGGAAGGCAGGAGACTATACAATGTCATAAACTTTAAATTTTGTCAAATAAAAATAGTTTATAAAAAGGGTAAATTTAACACCTAATCTCAGGGGTAAAGAGCTTTTTCGGTTTTTCTTCCCTGCAAGGAAAGACCATTTAACTTTGATACATTCACTCATTTCTTGACGGGTTCAGCAGATGTTTCCTGAGTTCCTGTTGTGATCCAGGCACTGAAAGTAAACGTACAGAAAAGAGCATAGTCTCCACCTTCATGGAACTGCTCTCTTAAGAGGAAAGTAGACAAGGGGGGCTGAGATTCAGGTTTGGCCAGGATTCTCTCAGTTTTAGCATTAAAATTCCTATGTCCTAGAAAACTCTGAGTACTAGGCAAAAGGGACAGCTGGTCACCCTAAGATGAGTATCACACAAATGTATAAATACAAACTGTGATAAGTGAATGAAAGAATATCAAAAGGTATTATAAGGGCTCATAAGTAAGGTACTTAATGTAACCTAGGGGTCAGATTTTTCTGAAAAAGTGATATTTGAATTAAGGTGAAAACATACACAGAAATTATTTAGATGTGAGCATATATACATCTGTATTTTGCACATATATATGTGTGTTTGTATATGTACATGATAGAGAGAGTGTTCCAGACAGAAGCAGCACACACTAAAAAGTATTCATTTTTATCACTTTGTCTTTGTCAGTGAAAATTTTATCACATGCCAGCTCTAGAAAGTACTGCCCTACTCTGCAATGCCTGAGCCACATTGGGGTGAATAAGACAGCCCATGCCCATAAGAACGTAAGCCCCGGGGTTTAGATGGGTGGATGGACACCCACCAAAGTCAAGCCATCTGTTTTCATGCCCTGCACCCCTTCCCATCCAGAATTCTTCCAGCACCATTCGACAGATGAGTTTCAGAGAGGCGGCATGTTGTCCACAGTCACAAAGGTTGTAAGTGGCTGAGGTGGGAGTCGAACCGAGGTACATACTGGCCTCAAACTCTAGGATATGCTTTTTAAAAACAAACAAAATTTGTATAAATTGCTTAGGAGGGTTTTGCATCAGTCCCGCCACCCCGGCCCCCAACTGTCCCTGCACCTCAAACCCCATGATTTAAAGATGTTTCTGTATCAGTTTTTGCCGAACTCCACTGGCAGACTAGACTCTGCTGCTCAGAAATGGCAGGTAAAGGCTCTGTCTGACTGTCTAGAATACTCTGAGTTGATTCCTGCTTGTGCTCACTCATGTGGAACGGCACACACTTCTCATTGAACATCCTGACTATGGCAAGGAAACAGATACATGTTCCCCAGAGCACCTCCAATTACTCCCAAGCTCTGGGAGAAAACAAGTAAGAGTTTGTTTAGACCGAGTGTACATTCGTGTATTTATGTATACTTTAATCCTCTGCAGTAAACCTAAATACTTCAGAAAAATTTTGTGAAAGCCCTTTCCATGCTGATGGCTATCTTGGCCTGAAGGCTGCTCTGGGACTCAAAGGGAAGGAGCACATTTTACTCCACTAATAACGGGTATCCATATAGGACACTGACTTTCCAGCAATAATGTGCTATTGGCAACAGCAACCACTACAACTGATTGGGTACTTGTTAAAGACCATATTCTAAGCACACTGCAGGAATTAAATCACTTGATCCCCACTATAACCCTAAGGGGACGATTCTATCATTACTCCTATTGTTCAGATATGTAAACTGAGGCAGAGACTGTTAAACAGCATACATGCTTATGCTCAGTTGCTCAGTCATGTCCAACTCTTTGCAATCCTGTGGACTGTGGCCCACCAGACTCCTCTGTCCATGGGATTTTTCTAGACAAGAACACTGGAGAGGGTTGCCATTTTCTCCTTCAGAGGATCTTCCTGACCCAGAGATTGAACCCACATCTCCGGTGTCTCCCACACTGGCAGGTGGATTACCACTGAGCCACCTGGGAAACCCATTAAATGGCATACACAAGGTACCCAAGGTTATAAAAACACAAAGCAGTCAGGCCCTACAGGTTCTGTATTTCTTCCTGATTTTAGGCTACCATTGCTTCTTTGAGTCCTTCATTTACCTCTAAAGGGCAGAAAGCAAGGGTCATTAGAGCCAGAAGAACCAACCTCCTGGCCTTGATGACACGTAGGATAGGGAATCTTCATGTGCAAAAGGCTTTTGATAAGTTTCCCCCTATAGACTTGTGAAGAGCAGAGGAGAAAGAAAGGATTGAGTCAAAGGCCTGTCTTCACTCTATCATGACTACCATGTTCTTAGCCAGGTGATCTTGTGAAAGGGAATCTGATTTCTGAGCCTCAGTTTCCTCAGTTCCAAAATGGGAAGAATGATATAAATGTGGTAGGACTTTCATGAAAATAAAATAAGCTGTCGCCTATAAACAGCTTATTATATGTTAAATATCATGTAAAAGTTAGTTCTTGAAGTGAGGAAGGTATGACGGGATAGTCAGGTGACTGGGACGAATGGCCATAGCTGAAAGTAACTGCTACCGTTAAGCACACATCCTGGTAACTCAGTTGGTAAAGAATCTGCCTGCAGTGCAGGAGACCTGGGTTCGATCCGTGGGTCAGGAAATCCCCTGGAAAAGGAAATGGCAACCCACTCCAGTATTCTTGCCTGGAAAATTCTACAGACAGAGGAGCTTGACAGGCTATAGTCGATGGGGTCCCAAGAGTAGGACATGACTTATCAACTAAACCACCACCACCACCATCAAGGAAGTCTCTAGATGCATTCTTGGTTTCATTCAGTCAACATTTTTAATAATGAAGTAGAAGATGAGATGGGCTTCCCAGGTGGCTCAGTGGTAAAGAATTTGCCTACCAACGCAGGAGACACAGGGGAGGCTGGTTCAATCCCTGGGTCAGGAAGATCCCCTGGAGAAGGAAATGGCAACCTGCTGTGGTATTCTTGCCTGGAGAATCCCATGGACAGAGGAGCCCGGCAGACTACAGTCCATGGAGTCACAAACAGCTGGACACGAGTTTGAGTGACTCAGCAGAGCACACAGAAGCTGATATAGAAGCAAAGGTTATCATATTTTCAGGTGGTTTAAACTTGGGAGGATTACTTATCATGAGCCATGTCCAAATTATGAGTCAAACTTACTTTAAGCAAACATTAAGCAAAATACAACTAGAAAATAGTTAACATTTATTAAATTGTAAAGTCAAAATTTTACACTTAAAAGGTACTGGTAATATTCCCTTCTGGAATATTCCTTTTAATGGGTGATGTTACATGAGCATTCAATTTAGTATGAATTGTATGGAAACCTTTGATGTATTATTTAATTATGTGTGATAGAAATAAAGTTATAAAAACCTACAATAAAACAAAATATTTGGTTGCACACTCTATGCCAGGCACTAAGATCAGCAACAAGGTTAATAAAATAATAAGGCAGAATAATAATAACAATAGAAGAAGAACAGTGAGGAAAGAGAAGGGAGGAGAGAGGAGAAGAAGGAGAATTAACAATAAGGCACAGCCCTTTTCCACAAGGTGCTCCTGGTCAGACTGGGTAGACAGAGGTGGAAATTAACAAATTACAACAAAACATGCCAAGTGCTACAGTGAGTTGGGTGAGGAGTGTGGTAGGGGCCCAAACTGCCTGGGAGAAGAGCGAGGACTTCACAGAGGTGGCCACATGGGAGCCGGGCCTTAAGGGATGGATGAATAAGTGCTTCCTTAGGTGGATAGGGAGGGTATCCCAGGTAACAAGCCTCAGAGGCATGAAGCTGTGCAAGCATCTCAATTTTTACGAGGGCTTAAAGTTCTCCACTTTACATAAAAGTTCACAAGGTCTGAAGGATGGGTATATTTTTGCAACAACATATCCTATTGCTTGTTAAAGATTCCATTTTAAAAATCCGGTGATGGGAAAAAAAGCCTCAGTGAAACCACCCTCAAAGTCAGAAAGAAGAAATAATATTATAGAAATAATAATAGTAAGTAATAAAATAGCAATTGCTAACAGTTATTGTGGGTTTATTATATGCCAGACTCTTCGAGGCACTTTACAGGCATTATCACATTTAATACTCATGACAACCCAATGAGAGAGATACTATTATTATACTTACTCCACAAATGAGGAAATCTAAGCTGAAGGAGATCAAATAACTCGTAAATAGAAAAGGAGTAACTGCAAGGTCCAGGCAGGATCTAAGCTATGATCTACCAACTTATTTTTCTCTCCAGATTATATTTTCCTTACCCATAAAATAGCCTGGACTAGAGATGTTTAATATCTCTTTTGCCTTTGAGATTCTCTGATTCCTGAAAGTTGAGTCATTCTCCCTTAGCTGGCCAATCGGAACTCTCCAGAACACTATTAATATTTCAACACAGACTCTGCCCTCACATGGCCTGGGACTCATGGGGTTGTCTGGGGTTGCTTCTTGGGGTATCTCTAAGTACCCAACTTTGCTCTACCAACTCTCTGACCTATGGCCAACATTACTGGGGGCTTCTCCAGACTGCCAACTTCATGGATTATATTCAATGGCTATTATCTAGAATAACTTACATTAGCTGGGTAAATATTCAGCACCTACTTACTGGATACACACTGACTTCAAACTACTGTTTTAAATATAAAAAGAAAGATGGGTGTTGAGAGCCATGTAAATTACATAATCCCTGTTTACAATCTAGTAGGCACTGGAGAGCAGGATGAGCTGCGTACTCAGGCATCAAGTGACTTCTGAATGCACATTTGCATTCAGACTTAAAATAATCCTATTAATACATGGAGTCAAACACACACAGTCCGTTTTATAGGTGAAGACACAAGAATGGGGACAGTAATCCCCAGAACTACGCAGGATCACAAGGCTCAGAAATGGTGGAGTTGGGATTAGAAGCCTCTCTCCATGTGCTCCTGCCTCTTTTCATGTCTGTATCCGAGCTGGCTCCAGGAGTGGATGCCACTGGCTGACTTTTCATCTATGGCTATGCTACAGTCAGCCGAGTTTCCCTGTGGTGATAAAACCCAGGCGCCTGCTCATACCTTTCTGGGGGCAGTGACTGAGTTCAGGGCAGGGAGCTGCCCCAGCAATGTCCGCTCTGCCTTCCCATCATCCCAAGCTTGGCCTAAGCCTCTGGCAGGGGCAGGGGGCAGGCTGCAGGCGCCAGTGGTCCTGGGAGGGAACAGGAGGTTTTGTTTTGAGTGCCTCCAGCCAGGTTGGGAATGTAAGAGGGTAGCCGCAGGCATGTGTGGGACTGGGTATTTCCGTGGTGGCTCATCTCTCCCTCCAAATGGACTGTGCTATCGTCTTACTAGAAAAAAACCATTTATACACATTCCAGCCAGCTCCCAGCTCACTACACAGTACAAAAAAAGAGCACAGAGAATTCTGTTTATGAATGGGGGCTCTTAGCATTCACCTCTATTTTTGCACTTCTCAGGCTGAATTGCAATGAGCCTCTCCTACAAAATGGTGAGGAACCATGTGTTATCTTGAAGGTAGTAAATAAACATGGTTTGGTAATATGAGCATAGACCTTGGAGTCAGGAAAAGAGTTGTTAGATGCTCAGTTGTGTCTGACTCTTTGTGACCCCAGGGACTGCAGCCTGCCAGGCTCCTCTGTCCACCAAATTCTTCAGGCAAGCATAGTGGAATTCTGACCCAGGGATCGAACCCAGGTCTCCTGCCTTGCTGGTAGATTCTTTACCAAAAGCTGGCTGTCAGTTATGGTTGGGTTGCTTCCTAGCCATGAACCTCTGAATCCCTTTGAGTCCCTTTCCTCAATTATCAATTCAGCACAGTTTAGTTCAGTTCAGTCGCTCAGTCGTGTCTGATGGGGATAATTCCAGATCCTATCCCTCATCAGCTCCATCTCTCTGGTGGGCTCTTCTTCCTCCTTCCTCCTGGATTTGTCTCACTCACCACATCTCTCAGGGTCAGCTCACTCTCATGTAGTTATGACAATTTTTACGCTGCTGAGTTTCAAATTTTTATTCCAAATGTAGACCTCTCTCCTGAGTTCCATATAGGACATTTGACCCAAATGTCTAATCAAATGTCCAATATAGATAGACTTTGTCATTCTTCCTCCTAGGGCTCCTCCTGTTCTGGGGTCTCTGTCTTACAACATGGTACCCTATTTACTCAACCAGCAGAATATCATTCTTGACTTCTTCATCTCACTCATTGCTCCACGTTAGGTCGCATGTACGGTCAACTCTATTTTCAAATGGAAACCTTTATGTTTCTCCCCACTGCCATCACATTAGTCAGTCCTTTACCTTTTCTTGCTTGGGTTCTTGAAACAGCAACTAAACTGGTTTATTTGCCTCAAATATTGTCCTCCTCCCTGCAATCTGCAAGCCCCATCAGAGACTAACTTCCATACCTGCAGCCCAGTGGTCTTTCCAATAGACAAACATAATTCTATCACTTCCTTTATTTACATCCTTTAGACATTGATCAGACATTCCCACCTCTCTGACCTGATCTATGTATGATTTGGCCAAATAGACCTTTGGTACATGTGGTCATTTCTCCCACTCTTTGCCCTATCATTTTTATTTTTTACTGCAGTAAGCTCATCACAGCATAGAAATTCCACAAGTGAGCCATTTTCTTTCTCATCTCTGAATCTTCATCAATTCTCCTCTCTCTTTCTAAAAGGCAGCCCTAGGACTTCCCAGGAGTCCAGTGTTTGAGACTGTGCTTCCAATGCACAAGGTGCTGATTCAATCCCTGGTTGGGGAACTAAGATCCCACAGGCTGTGGGGCACGGCCAAAAAAAGAAAAGAAAAGAAAAGAAAACCTCACTGCTTATTTGAAATACACATTAAAAAAGAAAAAAAAAGAAAAGAAAAAAGGGCAGCCCCTCTCACCTTCCTGACTAACTCTAAAATGTCCTTTTGTAAGACTGTTCCATATTACCTTTACCTGCTCCGGGAAACCTTCTCTGAACTCCGACTTTTCTCCTAGTTCCCAGGTGGGTGTGCCTCCTTGTATCTTCCCTTAGCCCTCAGTACTTCCATGATGTAGGCAATTCTAACATTACATGTGTAAATGTGTATACTGAGGTCTATAAATACACACATAATATGTACTTATATCTACAGAGTATGCTTTGTAAATGAAATCATCACACATATGCAAGAAATGGCTAAAATTACTATTAATTTATTCATAGTTTTAATAAATTTACTAATAATTAATTATTATTAATTATCCCACCTGCATTACAAACAACCATAGAATAAAAAACATATCCAATCACTGTAAGTGACCTGTGGCTAATAAACCTCAGGCCTGCCAAGTTTTCCTCTCCTCTATTTGGAGGTTTTGGAAAGGTTCAGAGTCCTCCAATAAAGTCTGCCTTTCCTAGAAACTCAATCCCTTTATTTCAATTGGAGCAAAACAAGAACACACAAAATCCATTCATAGATGTCTTCTGGGGCTTAGTAGTCTGAGTGGGCAGGTGGGGAGGGCACTGGGCCGGTGTGTTCCCCAACCAAATGGTCCCCAATTTGGGGATGGAGGGAGGCTGCCAGATATTGCCTGGAATGTCCTGAATTATTTGCAAAGGATTCTGGACCCTTTAAACCTCCTTCTTCATCATCTGGAAACCGGTATGTGATCACAACAGCAATGTCATTCATCTGCTTCTTATCCACTCACATTGAACACACCCAAAGTTGACTGCAAGAGAGACTGAATAGCTAAGAAGACTTTGGGATCCTCCTGAAGTTCCAAAGTTGACTGCAAGAGAGACTGAGTAGCCAAGAAGACTTTGGGATCCTCCTGAAGTTCCAAAGTTGACTGCAAGAGACTGAATAGCCAAGAAGACTTTGGGGGTCCTCCTGAAGTTGCCCCAGCTTCCTTTCCCCTGCAGACCAGAAGCCACACTCAACCTTCTCTGTAAAAATGCCTGATGTGCTCCAGGGAGCTCAGAAGGGCTTCAACTTCGGAAGCTTTGAGAGCTGTGTGACCCCAAAGATGTAAAATCATATCTGGCCTCTTTTTCACAGCCCATACAGTCTGTGGTGGGTAAACCACAGTTTCTTCTGTAATGGGGGAGGGGCCACCGGGGAGTGGGGGAGGGAGCTAAAGAGGAGGAGGGGTGCTCCGTGTGCACAGTATTTATCCATCAGACAGATTCTTAGCTCTGTTGCTCTGATGTTACATAGTGAACTGGACCCTCAGAATCAGAACTGTATTTTCTATTTTTGTCACACCCCCCATGAATGAGCACAGCGCTATTAAGCGGTTCTCAAATACGGTTCAACCAATGCTCTTTTGATTCCAAATTAGCTGCTACATAAAGCAGCTCCCCCTTACAGAATTTCAGTTCAGTTCAGTTCAGTCGCTCAGTCGTGTCCAACTATTTGTGACCCCATGAACTGCAGCACACCAGGCCTCCCTGTCCATCACCAACTCCCGGAGTTTACTCAGACTCATGTCCATTGAGTCGGTGATGCCATCCAGCCATCTCATCCTCTGTTGTCCCCTTCTCCTCCTGCCCCCAATCCCTCCCAGCATCAGAGTCTTTTCAAATGAGTCAACTCTTCGCATGAGGTGGCCAAAGTATAGAATTTAGAAAGAGACACATGTACCCCAATGTTCATCGCAGCACAGTTTATAATAGCCAGGACATGGAAACAACCTAGATGTCCATCAGCAGATGAATGGATAAGAAAGCTGCGGTACATATACACAATGGAGTATTACTCAGCCGTTAAAAAGAATTCATTTGAATCAGTTCTGATGAGATGGATGAAACTGGAGCCAATTATACAGAGTGAAGTAAGCCAGAAAGAAAAACACCAATACAGTATACTAACACATATATATGGAATTTAGGAAGATGGCAATGACGACCCTGTATGCAAGACAGGAAAAAAGACACAGATGTGTATAACGGACTTTTGGACTCAGAGGGAGAGGGAGAGGGTGGGATGATTTGGGAGAATGGGAATTCTAACATGTAGACTATCATGTAAGAATTGAATCGCCAGTCTATGTCTGACGTAGGGGGCAGCATGCTTGGGGCTGGTGCATGGGGATGACCCAGAGAGATGTTGTGGGGAGGGAGGTGGGAGGGGGGGTCATGTTTGGGAACGCATGTAAGAATTAAAGATTTTAGAATTTAAAAAATAAAAAAAAAATAAAAAAAATAAATAAAAAAAATTAAAAAAAAAATAAAAAGGTGCCCATAACAGAGAAGCAGAAATATATGATATCTCTTCTATGCAGAATCTAAAAAGAAATTATATAAATGAACCTACTTATAAAACAGACAGACTCACAGACTTAGAGAATGAACTTATGGTTGCGGGAGTAAGGATGGGGGAAGGGATAATTAGGGAGTTTGGGACGGACATGTACGCACTGCTATATTTAAAATGGATAACCAGTTAGGTCCTCCTGTATAGCACAAGGAATTCTGCCCAATCTTATGTGGCAGTCTGGATGGGAGGGGAGTTTGGGGGAGAATGGATACATGTATATGTATGGCTGAGTCCCTTGGCTACCCACCTGAAGCTATCACAACATTGTTAATTGGCTATACGCCAGTATAAAATAAAAAGCTTAAAGGAAAAAAAAAGTTATAGCAAGGGGTCTAAAATGATGCGAGTAGTTTCATAGCTGAGGCTGAGCAAATCAGCAGGTCCAGAGGGGGATGACACAGCCTTTTCCCTTGTGACAGACCCTTGGCACCTGTGACACAGCGCCTCCATCAGACGTGCTCTGACTCTGCCTGCTAAGTTGTGGACATTTCTCTCCCAACCCTGCTCCTGATCTCTTTCTGCATGTCCCTTATTAAGACTGTGGTCTAGCCTCAGCTATCTCATAAATCTGACCATGGACTCTGCTTTTCTGGTTTAATAGTCAATGTTCTGTCTTAACTTGCTGTGTGACCTAGCCCCTTGGGGGTGGTCATCTGAAAAATGGGGTGCAGAGGACTGCTTTTTACAGATTTGTAAAGATTAAATGTGCCACAGTCTATTATAGGCATTGGTGCCGTGCCTGGTACATTCAGTGACCCAGGGAAATGAAGCCTGTATTAATATCATCACCTCCATACCAGCCAAAGTGTACTTCTTATTTATGGATTGGCATACACATGGGCGTTTAATTTTAAAATGTATGATCTGACATGCTCTTGAATAGAATGCTAAAGTAGGGTACAGAAGTTGCCCTGGCTCTAGAGAAGGGAACGTAAGATAAGAAGCAAACTCTCACTCGGATGAGTTGTTCTATTGGCAAGATCTGTCACTCGGATTAAACACAATTGAGGCTTTACCCTGGTAAAAGCATATAATATAGAGGCAAAGAGAGCCTTGGCTGATTTATATTGGAGCTTCTATTGATAAAAGAATTTCTGTGCATATGCATCAGTTATTGCCTTTTGGAAGTGCTCCCCAGACACCCCACTCCTGCTAATCAGGGGATACTCAGGAACTTGAGCCATGTCCATGCAAGTCTAGACCTGAAGAATCCTCCTCTGCAGAATTTTCTCTCCATTTATGGCCTCACAGAAGATAAAGCCAGAAGAGAAACTAAAAACTATCCATATTTATATGACACTTCCCTCAATGAGTAACTACAAAAGTATTATAAACAGAGTTTATTCAAAACTCAGGGTGAAGGGGTTTATCCCTTACATTTTCTCTGTAACAAGAGACTGGGAACATGAAAACATAGTGACGGCTGGATGGAGGTGAGGAGAAAGAAGATGGGGAGAAATGGCGTGAAACCCAGCCTTCTCTGGCTACCAGCATGTCTGGAGCAGACAAGTGATCATGGCCCTCTGTCCTGCCATTTCTGGAGCAGGCATCCAGCGTGCTGAAGAGTCACTGTCTTCAAATGCAGTGACATGCCCTGAGAGGTCTCTGTCATCTGATGGGGGTGGGGGCACTTTCGCCTATATCCCAAGACGCTGGGATGGCCTGTGCTGTATGTGATTCTAATGGGAAAGGGAGCTGTGCTTTACAGATGCTAACTTAAGTTCCCAGCTTCCAAAAGGCAGAATCAGGATTTAGACTCAGATGGGATGTAAGAGTCCCTAACTTTTCTGAGACATTGTTTTAGAGGAAAAAGGTTGTAAGAACACAGTAGACAGAGAGCCCTCTCTTCCGTATTTGGTCTGGAGCAAGCCCGGTGCCTTCTGGACCTTGAATGGAATATGTACCTTGCAAATTCAACAGGCATGATGAGATTTTCCTATATTGGGGAGAGAAAGAGAAAAAAAAGAGAGAGAGAGAACCCACACATTCCAGAGTATTTTTTTCCTCCTCTCTATGTTCTCAGTTGTGTTTGACTCTTTGCGACCCCAAGGACTGTAGCCGCCAGGCTCCTCTGTCCATGGGATTCTCAAGGCAAGAATGCTAGAGTGGGTTGCCATTTCCTCCTCCAGGGGAACTTCCCCACCCAGGGATCGAACCTGCATGTCCATCGTCTCCTGCATTGCAGGCGGACTCTTTACTACTGAGCCACCAGGGAAGCCTTCGATCTATTCTCAATAGCAATTCTTTAAGAATATTAAGGGAGTCTCATGTTTAGATAAAAAGAAATTACTTAATAAAATGCTTTCCTATTTAAATGAGATCTTATAAAAGAGAAATGGCTTGTACCACAGAGGCAAGGGAACTAAAGAAGAAAAGATGCTGGATGCTCAGAGGGGAAGTTGATTGAAGGGGTGTGCCCTCTGCCTGTACTCTTATAAAAGACCACACTAATATAGGCGATATGTAAACACTGCAGAACAATCAGAAACAAATGAAAGGAGGGCTGCAGAGTAACAAAGTTCAGCTGTGGGCAATGGCCAGGAGGCAGCTTTTGTTATGCACAGATCTTCTGCATGTGAGGCATGCCAGATTTCAACTAGGCTGTAGGCTAGTTAGCGTATGAGAATGGATCAGGGCCCATCTGGATTTCCTTAGGAAAAAAGCATGGGGGAGTGGGTAGAAAAAGAGAAAAAAGGCAGGTATCTGCAAAATATAAAATAAATGACCTGATGTAGGTCAGGGTTACAGTTCTGGAAGAGTGGTTTAAATAAAGTTTCTGTGTTATAGATCAGTCATGTATTTAGCCTGTGATAAGTCGGGTCTGACTCTTTGTGACCCCATGGACTGTAGTCTGCCAGGCTCCTCTGTTCATGGGATTTTCCAAGCAAAGAATCCTGGAGTGGGTTGCTATTTCCTTCTTCAGGGATCTTCCTTACTTAGGGATAGAACCTGTGTCTCTTGGATTGGCGGGTGGAATCTTTACCACTGAGCTACCTGGAAAGCATATTTAGCTCACAATGTAACAAAGACAATTACTGGGTTGGCCAAGAAGTTTGTTCTGGTTTTTCCATTACATTTTATGGAAAAATGAAATTATTGGCCAACTCAATACAATGGTGTATATATATTATATATATATATGTATATTGTGTGTGTGTTTAAAGGCACTGCAAATAAACACAGGGGAAAAGGGAAGGGAAGACGGCTAACATTTGCCAAACAGTTACTATGTCTGATGGTTTTTACATGTTTATAGATTTTCTTTGATTTACAGAGGGCCTCCCTGGTGTCTCAGACAGTAAAAGCATCCGCCTACAACGCGGGAGACCAGGGTTTGATCCCTGCGTAGGTAAGGTCCCCTGGAGAAGGAAATGGCAACCCCCTCCAGTACTCTTGCCTGGAAAAGCCCATGGATGGAGGAACCTGGTAGGTTACAGTCCATGGGGTTGCAAAGAGTACGACATGACTGAGTGACTTCACTTTGATTTACAGATGAAGAAACCATAGCTCACAAAATTCAAAGCCCTGTTCACGGCCACACAGGTACCAAGGGGCAGAAAGGGGATTGGTCTGGGTCTGTCTAACTCCAAAAGCCATGCTCTTCCTACTATAGCTGGCTTCTTCTTGGCTGTCTGGGAACCAGAAGAGTCAAATGGATATAAGAGGGTCAGTGGAAGCAGCCCTTCCCATTCTGGGTATGAGCCGGGGCTGTGGGTTTACAGAGAGGGGCCCTTGGTGCTTGCAAGGATAAGGGCACTGCCTAAGGGTTCCCTTAATGAGCAAACCTAAGCCTGGGTTCTGGAGCTCAGTGTGCTTCCCGAGGGTCCTGCTTCTCTCTCTCCACTCATCATGCAGCAATCAGAGATAAGATTAAATGAAACTGGCCACCAGGGCCAGCCTGGCTTCCAGGATGTGTGAATTCCGGCAGAACGCTCTGTGTGTTGATACCCTGTGTGTGTGGTGTGGGCTTATTCGCCATTGCCCTAGCAATCTGAGAATCTGGCTCTCACCTGAGGGACAGATGTCAGGGTAAGGAGTCAGAGCTATTTTTCCACTTCACTGGCAGGCTGTTGGAGGGTGGTGACTGAGCACACAGCCATGGTGGGAGGAGACACTCCTTGACCCTCCACACTGGCCTCTGGGGGATACAGAGAGGGGAGCGCTGGTCAATGGGGTCTGAGGCTGGTGAGACTCCTTCCTCAGGGCCAAATAGTGCCATAAAGAAGAGGATTTCGGTTGAGCCAGGTAGGGAGTTAAAACTTGTACAATGAGTTATTAAAGTGAAAAGTGTTAGTAGCTCAGTTGTGTCTGACTCTGTGACCCCCTGGCTCTATGATGACCAGGCTCTTCTGTCCATGGAATTTTTTAGACAAGAATACTGGAATAGGTAGCCATTCCCCTAGGGGATCTTCCTGACCCAGGAATCAAACCCAGGTCTCCCTCATTGCACGCAGGTTCTTTACCAAGTTATGAGACTCTGGTGAATCCTGGTTTCTCCCATGTCGGTGACAGACAAGAGTATTTACCTTCCAGAAGGTTCAGGAATATTAGAGGCAACAGAGAGAAAACCCTGAGATAGTGCCTGCACACAGTAAATAATCAACAAGTGATAGCTGATTATTTAACTTCCTGATCCAGGAAATGTTAAGCCAGGCAATGTTTAATCTACATTTTTCTGAGTGAAGAGAGCAGACTAGCCTGGTTAATCCCGCTTAGGTGCAAATAACTGAGATGCTGGCAGAGGGTGTGAATGGCTGGAGATACAGTAGGGTTTGGGTGGAAGGAATGTGGGTCTCATTTGTTTTTAGCCAGACCTTGAGGATGGCTTGGATCTCAAGTTGTGTCCCTAATGGGTTGATGGTAAAAAAAAAAAAACAACAAAAAACAAAAAACAAAAAAACCCAACTAATGTTCACACTTGAGGCATTTCTGTTAATCGAGGCTCTGCACTCATCTGTGAAGAGCTTCCGCAGCTGCCTTCTAGAGCTGGGGCTATGAGCTGTGACTGTGCATGCAAAGCGCCTCATGTGGTTTCTGACCCCCAGCAGGTCCCTAAGACAGGGGAATAGAGGAGGGCTCAGGCAACATCTCGGGCCTCTGTGGAATCAAGATTCTCTGAAACAGAGACACTTCACACACTGCTTCAGCAAACATTTAATTGAGCACCTACTATGTGTCAGGCCCTGGAGAAATAAAGATGAAAAAAATTCTGTCCTTGTCCTAGTTCTCAGTGTCGTCATGGTGTCCAACAGCTAATCCCCCAATGGCAAGAGACTCTGATAAACTTTTCAATAAAGGCGTAAGTTCTTAGCATAATAATGGCTTGAAGAAGCTGTTATGGTTTGGCTAGAGTGTGGACTATATAGTAATAATAACAAAAATCATACAAATGTTGAATTGGCACAAGGTGTGAGCAAAAGACTGTGTTAGTGGCTTTATCTGCACTATCTCACATAGTAATTATTACAGGCCTGTAAGATATCTATCTGTATTCCCATTTTACAGATGAAGGAACTGAGGCTCAGCAGGGTTAAATATCTTGCCCAACATCAGGCCGCCATGGAGGAGGACAAGAAAATATTAAATGTCAGACCTATGAGTAGACAGCAGGCAGAGGTCGGATGATGAGAGCCTTTTCACGACATGCTGAAGAGCAGAGACTTTTTTTCTTGCAGACAATAGGGGAAATATGTTCCCAGTTTCTGTGTTGGTTACTTTGCAGCTGGAAGTCCACAAGCCCACTGCTTCCCCATCTCAAGTACATATTCGGGATTAACAGAGGCCAAACTTGCACAGTGGTTCCGTTTGGTTTGTTTTGGTTCACAACTGAATGCATAAGAATGATAATTGTCTGTTATGTGGTCCGAAAGTTCCTGCGGTCACAGTCTACGTAAGTGTCCACACAGAGCCCGGCCTTCCCTGGTCTCAGGAGTCTCCAAGCTCTGGATCGGCCTCCTGGTGCGTAAAGATATGTGGTTTCTTCTACTTTGCTGAGTCAACAGCTCTAGGCAGGGGAACAGAGGCGTTGCCTCAAATACATTTCCCCAGAAAGTCCTTCACCTCATTTAATCCATCTACTCTTCCCAAACTGTGCTCTTTACCACCTTCTGCCACTCCATTCTTCAAATGTTTCAGACCTGCTACTTTGACCATGGACCTTTAAACCACCTGACCAGCCCAAGCTAGAAAACCCAAAACATAAATGTGAGCCTTGGACCGCTCAAAACGGATGGGGGCTGTCAGCCCTTCAGACCTACTTCTGTCCTGATTTAGGGAACATTTTGCCCAAGACCTTCATCTCCATCTCTCACTCATGACACACCCGATCTCCAGGTTCTGGCCTTTGAATTTAGTCTAAATCCTGACTGCTCTTGGCGATGTTGGCTGAGAAGGCCTCCCCAGCTCTCCCTGCTCTGAAAGCAGTTTTTCCCTTAGTGGCAGTAAAGAGCAGATACTATGAGACCATCAGATCTGGGTGAGGAAGGGGCACTTCCCATGCCAGAAGTTCTTAGTGCAGCACCCAGGCACAGGGGACACTAGGAAATCATTGTAGCATTATGGAATGGTGGGTTTCTTTGGATCCTCAAGACTAGGAGAGCCCTCAGGAATACCTTCAAGATACCAAGATGAGCATTCAACACCACCATATCTCCAAGGCTAGTCCCATTTCCAACCTAAGTGAATAATTGTTTAATTAAAAATTCATCAAAAGCCAGCTGGGTCAGGGTTGTAGCAGGCACTCATGATACAGAAATGAACAGGCTGCAATACTGGCCCTTGAGTAATTTACACCACTGAGCAAAGCTGAGGTATACCCAGCTAACAACAAACAAACAACACAACAAGCACTCTGATGAAGGTACGTACTATCGGGGCATGCAGATATCCCACCTAGTGGAGTCTGAAAGCTTCCAGAAAGAGATGATGTCTGAACTAAGATATGACAGCGAAGTGGCAATTAACCAGGAGGAGTGGGAAAGGGCTGCTGAAAGGGGGAAGGAGGGGAAACAGGGAGTACAGCACCGCAGGGTTGTAGGAGTAGAAGGGAAAGGAGAAGCTGTGTAATGTGGGGTCAGAAAGGTCAACATGGGCCGCTCCGTGCACAGGGTCACAGAACTTGCCAAGAACTTCGGGTGCTGACTGTTGGCGGGTCAGAAGGGGAAGGATCATACGATTCCAGCTGGTAAAGGAGATGGTGGCCAAGACCTCTGTCCTCTCTGGGACTCCACTTTGCCATCTGTAAATGAGAGAACCCAACTGGATGATCTTTAAAGTTCCTTCTGGGTCCCTTATTCTGATTCTTCTCTGAATGGATGATCACAGTTCTAGAAATATTTTTCACGCTGTTATAGAGATGGTAGCTAAATCTTACTAATGGGCACCTGAAAGATCTTTTAAGCTCCAAAGGAAGGGAGAAAGAACATAGTATTTGGCTCTCGATGACCTGAGCTCAGACACCTGCGCTACCGACTGACTGCATGACTGGGTAAATCACTCACATTGATGTTCACTTTCATCTGTAAGAGGGACAGCAATGCTTTAGAGGGTTACTACAAGGAATAAAGAACACCAAATACTTCAAAATACCTGGCACATAGCAGTTACTCAAGAAATGTCCACTATTAATGGGACACGGCAGACTGGAGCTCAGTATATGCTAGACCTTGAGCATCAGAGATGAATGAGCCACCATCATGTTCCTTGGGAGCTCAAGGACTAAGTTTGGGAGCTCAAGGGCTAGTGGCAGAGACACCCATTTGCTGTATTTTTTTTTTAACTTTTTATTTTGTATTGGAATATAGCTGATCAACAATGTGAGTTTCAAGTGAACAACAAAGGGACTCAGCCATATATACGTGTATCCATTCTCCCCCAAACTCCTCTCTCATTTAGGCTGCCACATAACACTGAGCAGAATTCCCTGTGTTATACAGTAGGTCCTTGTTGGTCTTCCATTTTGAATAAAGCAGTGTGTACATGTCCATCCCCAACTCCCTAACTCTCTCGCTCTACCTCCCCTGGCGACCACAAGTTCATTTTCTAAGTCTGTGAATTTGTTTCTGTTTTGTAAGTAAGTTCATTTGTATCATTTCTTTTTAGATTCCACTTATAAGGGATGTTATGCAATACTTCTTCTCTGTCTGACTGACTTCACTCAGTATGACAGTCTCTAGCTCCATCCCTGTTGCTGCAGATGGCAACATCTCACGCTTTTTAATGGCTAATATTCCACTGTATATATGCACCACATCTTCTTTATCCATGCCTCTGTTGCCATGTGCTACTTCATACAATAAAATGAATGCAATGACAGTCATAAGAATAAAGTGCTATGGCAACACAAACAAACTTGAGACGACTTTTGCCTGGGATCATGGGAGGAGGCCCAGGTATTAGAGATGAGGCACTAGTTGAGCTGGTGACCAATAGTAGATAAACAAGCTGTTTAATCTACTATTTAACATATCTCATTCCATAGAGGTTGTGAGAGAATTTATCTCCAAGTCTAATGTTGTCTATTCTAGAGGTTCTCAACAAGGGATTCTAATGAAATTCCTTCTCATGCAAATGACCTCAGGGAATAAAAACAGGGAGGAAGTTAAAAAAAAACAAAACCCTGAGAAAAAGCATAAGTCATCTGTAAATTTTTAACTTCCAGTTTCATCATGAAATATCACCATCTTCTTGGCCAAAAACTTAATGGGATCTTACTAGGGAGGCACTGAGCTAAAGTGATTGACCAGCCTCATCTCCCAAACCATTTCAGGGAAGACAGAAAATGATTTCATGTGCTCAATGACCCAATGTCATTTCCCCCATGCACAAATTAATACGTCTTAAAATTACTCAGTGAATTAAAATTATTAAAATAGTTAACAAAAACTAAAGTTTCTAAACTTTCATTTTTATAGGGTTTCTAAATAAAAGCAAATTGTCTACTTGAAAAAAAAAATAGATGACACGCTTACCAAAGTCATTACTGACAGACACCATTTTGCTTTATAATATGAATGGTTGGAGGCTCACAGTTGGGGGCATTTCAGCTGTTCCATAGGCCAAGTGAGAGAAAAATTCCTTACTTAGCATGGTCACAGGGCAGGCCAGTCAGTGGAAGAGATGGGCTTTCTCCTTGACTAGTAAATGAAAGAAGCTTGAAAAAAATGACGGACATAAAACGTGTGCTTGGGACTTTCTTATGATGAAGAAGTGAAGAGAACAAATAAGGAGGAAGAGGGGGAAGAGGAAAAAGAGAAAGAGAACGCAGAAAGCTGAGGGATTAGAAAGTCTATATTTAGGATTTATCCTGCTGTATGGAATTCAAAGACAGCTATCTATAATTCTACAACATGAGAAGGACCTGTGGTTGTTGAATGAGTCATCTCTAAAATCTAAACACTGAGAAAGAACACAAGCTCTTTTAGTGGTAAACAGCCTGAACTTGATTAAAGTGAAATATAACCGAGAGCTTAGAGTTCGGCAGGGTGTGATGACATCTGACTAGGGCACCAGCACAGAGAGGGTGGTATGGGAATAGGGTCTCAAAGGATGCACGAGATTTTAGCAGGTTCATTGGGGTGGGAGAAAGGAAGAAAGAAAGGAAGGGAAAGAGAAATTTTTTTGCCTGAAGAAACAGAATATGGAAAGGCCAGAGAAAGTCAGGAAACATTCCTTAAAAAAAAAAAAAACGAAACAGACAAACAAAAAAAAATTGTTTCTGAGACTGGACTCTAGAAAAAATAATAAGATGATTTATTGCAAAGCAGAAATAGACACACAAAAATAGAGAACAAACTTGTGGACAAGATGGGAAAGGAGAGGTGGGATGAATTGAGAGATTGGGACTGACATATACACACTATTGATACTTTATATAAAACAGATAAATAATGAGAACCTACTATATCACTCTCGGGTTTCCTGGTGGCTCAGAGGTTAAAGAGTCTGCCTGCAATGCAGGAGACCTGGGTTCAATCCCTGGGTCGGGAAGATCCCCCTGGAGAAGGAAATGGCAACCCATTCCAGTATTCTTGCCTGGAGAATCCCATGGACAGAGGAGCCTGCTGGGCTACAGTCCCTGGGGTTGCAAAGAGTCGGACACGACTGAGTGACTTCACTTTCACTATATCACTCTCGGGTTCCCAGGTGGCTCAGACAATAAAGTGTCCGCCTGCAATGCAAGAGACCTGGGTTTGATTCCTGGGTCCAGAAGATACCCTGGAGAAAGAAATGGCAACCCACTCCAGTACTCTTGCCTAGAAAATCCCATGGATGGAGGAGCCTGGTAGTCTACAGTCCATGGGGTCACAAAGAGTCAGACATGACTCAGCGACTTCTCTTGATCTTGACTATATAGCTCAGTGAACTTTACTCAGTGCTCTGTGGTGAACTAAATGGGAAGGAAATCCAAAAAAAAGAGGAGATATATGCACAGCAGATTCACTTTGCTATAAAGTAAAAACTTATGAGATCTTCCCTGGTGGTAAAGCAACTGTCAGTTCATTTCAGTCATTTAGCTGTGTCTGACTCTTTGCGATCCCATGGACTGCAGCACACCAGGCTTCCGTGTCCATCACCAACTCCCAGAACTTACTCAAACTCATGTTTATCAAGGCAGTGATGCCATCCAACCATCTCATCCTCTGTTGGCCCCTTCTCCTCCCACCTTCAATCCTTCCCAGCATCAGGGTCTTTTCTATGAGTCAGTTATTTGCATAAGGTGGCCAAAGTATTGGAGTTTCAGCTTTAGCATCAGTCCTCCCAATGAATATTCAGGACTGATTTCCTTTAGGATGGACTGGTTGTATCTCTTTGCAGTCCAAGGGACTCTCAAAAGTCTTCTCCAACACCACAGTACCAAAGCATCAATTCTTCGATGCTCAACTTTCTTTATAATCCAAGTCTCACATCCATAGATGACTACTGGAAAAACCATAGTTTTGGCTAGATGGGCCTTTGTTCACAAAGCAATATCTCAGCTTTTTAATATGCTGTCTAGATTGGTCATTGCTTTTCTTCCAAGGAGCGAGCATCTTTTAATTTCAGGTTGCAGTCACTATCTGCAGTGACTCTGCAGAATAAAGTATATCACTGTTTCCATTGTTTCCCCACCTATTTGCCATAAAGTGACTGGACCAGATGCCATGTTCTTAGTTTTCTGAATGTTGAGTTTTAAGCCAACTTTTTCACTCTCCTCTTTTACTTTCATCAAGAGACTCTTCAGTTCTTCATCTTTTTTGCCATGAGGGTGGTTGCCGGGGTCCAGCCCCAGTGGATCCAGGGAATTCGAAGCGGGGACAGCGTTGGCGAGGAAAGACTTATTTACTTATTAATATAAGATTAGATTAGGAAGAAACAGTGTAGTAGGAAAATTAAGTGGAGAAAAGAGGCTGATTAACTTGGTTCACATGGAAAACCAATAAAGCTCCAGACAAGGAGCTTGCATCCTCTACATTAGGCCGCTGGCGCCCATTTGAATATCGCAGAGTGCCCCGCCTTGGGCTCTCTCTCTTACGGATCTTAGAACCTGGGACAAGTAAGTATACATGGTGAGCCTCCACGCCCCAGATGGGAATTCAGCCTGAAATTAGAGTAAAGAGGAGACACGGGGGAAACTAGTCCTCCCAATGACTTGCCCGGCCTCTATTGTCTAGAAATGCCTTTTATACCTTTTTGATTGTACATAGAGATCAATGGGTAATACAAAATTATGCAGCGTTAGCAGCCCAGACTCTTTCTGTATATCTTGTTGTATACAAAAGGTCTCAGGTGATTTACATTATCTTCTGGTCAAGAGGCTTGTTAACACTTTTTGGCTCTCTTCTTTAATGAATGTTAATCTCATTTCCCCTGAAGTGTTTTTCTTTAATCTGCATCTCCTTAAAGCACTAAAGTTACATCTCTATAGAACAGAGGCACAGTGGGTTATAACAAAGAAGGTACTTAACTCAAAGATCTAATGTTGCTACTTGTTTTTTCTATATACCAACTATATCAACAAGTAAAAGATATGAAAATTTGGCAGCAAGTATTGGCTCAACAAATGAAACCTTTAATCAGTCCTATTCTAATGATTTTGACTCCTTGGAAGCCCCTACATTCGTAGGATGTTTTAAGCTTCCTGTGCCTCCCGTGGTCAGGAGGCCTCAAATAATCACATGCACAGCTGTACGAGTCCTGCAGGCAGGCTAGAAAGCCATCAGAGGGGTTTTGGATTGAAACACTCATATTATGCCCAGGAAATTATCTAAAAGCTCTAATTTTTTCCAGAAAAAGGTGGTGGGGGGACAGCCCCCTGTTAATGACAGAAGAGTAGGTAGAAAGCATAACACAGTCAAGCAGGCAGACTCTGGTCTTGGGGGGTGGATGCTCAGGAAATTCCAGGGGGAACCCCTGAAGCCTGATCACGTCCTTGTGTTTTGTCAGGCTTCCTTCCACATGACCTTGTCATGGGTGGGATTCCTCACACTGGCCCCCGGCAGGTGGTGTCATCTGCATATCTGAGGTTATTGATATTTCTCCCGGCAATCTTGATTCCAGCTTGTGCATCATCCAGCCCAGCATTTCACATGATGTGCTCTGCATATAAGTTAAATAAGCCAAGTGACAACATGCAGCCTTGACGTACTCCTTTTCCGATTTGGAACCAGTCTGTTGTTCCTTGTCCAGTTCTAATTGCTTTTTCATTACCTGCAAACAGATTTCTCAGGAGGCAGGTCAGGTGGTCTGGTATTCCCATCTTTTCAGAATTTTCCACAGTTTATGTGATCCATACAGTTAAAGGCTTTGGCATAGTCAATAAAGCAGAAGTAGATGTTTTTCTGGAACTCTCCTGCTTTTTTGATGATCCAAGGGATGTTGGCAATTTGATCTCTGGTTCCTCTGCCTGTTCTAAATCCAGATTGAACATCTGAAAGTTCATGGTTCACATACTGTTGAAGCCTGGCTTGGAGAATTTTGAGCATTATTTTGCTGGCATGTGAGGTAAGTGCAATTGTGTGGTAGTTGGACCATTCTTTGGCATTGCCTTTCTTTGGGATTTGAATGAAAACTGACCTTTTCTAGTCCTGTGGCCACTGCTGAATTTTCCAAATTTGCTGTCACATTGAGTACAGCACTTTCACAGCATCATGTTTTAGGATTTGCAATAGCTCAACTGGAATTCTATCACCTCCACTAGCTTTCAAGGCACTGTTCAACGGGCTATGGATACAGCTGGGAAAAAACAAAGTCCTGCCTTCATGGAACTTATGGTCTGATGGGATGTGGGATAACAAAATAAAGGAATATATAATTTATATAATCTATACATATAATATAGATTTTATATAATATATGTATTCAAATATATAATAAGTCAGCAGTGATAAGGCTTTTTAGAAAAATAAAGCAGAAAGGAGAAAGTAAGTAGTGTGGTGAGGGCAAATGCTGTTATTTTAATACAGGGTGATCTGGTTGGACCTTTGTGATGAGGTTACTTTAAGCTGAGACTGTAAGGGAATGAGGGAGGGAAGCATGGAGTCAGGAATGATACAGGCTGAGAGGTAAGAGCAAGTGCAAAGGCCCTCTGGCAGGGGTGTGCTTGCTATCTGACATGAGTAGCTATCTTACATCAGTGCAGCTGGAGTGATGTGAACAAAGAGGAAAGTCATAAATGAGGGCAGAAAAGCAAAGACAGGAGATACATGGAGGTATGGGAGTTCCATACGTGGTTACAAGAAGTTTTTCCCCTTCTCTTTAGCTCTTCTTGCTGAGTTGCTAAGTTGTCTGACTCTTTGCAACCCCATAAACTGTAGGCCTTACAGCCTACAGACTGTTCTCATCCTTACAGCCAGACTACAGTCTGTTGTCATCTTATATGGTTAAAGAGAACAAGATTTGTCAGTGCAAGAGAGGGAGGGGAGAACTGCTCGAGCCTAGAGTACATTCTGATTTACTGAAGGACCTGCACAGTTACAGCAGTGTACAGGAGGGAAGCAGCCTTATTTGCTTCTCTACACCTTACAAAATTTGTTCTGTGAACTCTTCTTCCTCATCCTGGAATGAGATTTCAGGGTGGGCCACAGTATTCATACACCCTGAAATAATAAAAAGCGTTTGATCGACCTTCAACATTTAATGTGAACACTTCATTGTAATGTTTAAAACTCCCATCGTGACTCACTTGGCAATACAGCAGAAACTGATACAGCAGTGTAAAGCAGCTATACGCCAACAACAACAACAACAATCACTGAACACTAGACAATAGCCAAGATATAGAAGCAAGCTAAATGTCCATCAGCAGAATAGATAAAGAAAGCACAGTGTGTGTCTGTATAGTCACATACTATATACATCAATAAACACACACACGCGCTAGAATATTACTCAGCCATAAAAAAGAATGAAATACTGACGTGTGCAGCAACATACTAAGTGAAGTAAGTTAGAGAAAGATAAACATCATACTATAACACTTGTATGTGAAATCTTCAAAAGTGATACAAATGAACTGACATGCAAAATCGAAACAGACTCACACACTTCGAAAACAATTTTATGGTTATCAAAGGGGAAACATGGTGGGGGGGATAAATTAGGAGTTTTGGATTAACATACACACACTAGTATATATAAAATAGAAAATCAATAAGGACTTACTGTATAGCACAGGGAACTGTACTCAATACTCTGTAATTACCTATATAGGAAAAGAGTCAGAAAAAGAATGTGTGTGTGTGTGTGTGTGTGTGTGTGTGTGTGTGTGTGTGTGTAACTGGAACAATTTGCTGTACACCTGAAACCAACACAATACTGCAAATCAACTATATTCCAAGACAAAATTAAAATTAAGGAAAAAAAAAAAAGCTCCCATCTCATCTAATTGAAAACATCTGTCTCCCACGGCTACAACTGACTTAGAAGCATACATGGGGGCAGGGGGTAGGGGTTCAGGCTGTTTCTGTCTTTTTTTCTTCCACCCTTTCCTCTGCTGGCTAGCCACCTGCTGCTCAGGCTACTCCACAGCCTAGGCAGGCACCTCGGGGAGGTCTTACTGGACTGAAAGGATCATGATCTGGCTCCAATATGTCCTCAGGGTAGGATGCATGTCCCAAACAGACTCTCTCACAATGTGGTTCTGTTGATTCACAACAAGCCCACTGGGGACTCCCCATGGCCCCAGTGTAGTATGCCTGGAGCATGCTTTCTCGCTCTCCCTCCCTCCCTCTCCACTGCTCTGCTCAGGAGTCCCTTTCATTCTTGGCCCTGAGTGGTAAACCCTACTACTCCTCACTCATTCCTTTTGCACAAGGTACCTTGTAAGATATACCTTGCTGGGTTGCTTGTGCCAGATCCATGCACACAGCTCTGCCTTGTCTTCAGCAGACTGCCCATACCCAGAGCAGCCCTCACTTTTGGCCTTTGTATCTCATACACAACAGTCAACCCTGGCCTCTTTCCTCAGACTTCTACTTCTGTTTTATATCCTCAGGGTGGTTTTTAACACTAGTTTAACAAACTTTTAGGAAGCCCTATGTAGGCAGTCTGCTCCCTGGGGCCTCTTCTAAAAGCCTGAGGAGAGGAAGACCCCCTACTGTAAGATCTCCTTAGAGGTACTGGAGCAGAGCGCACATGGCGGGAAAGGAGGTGCACAGAGCTGGCCAGGGCTCAGTAAGTCGACTTACTTTCTGGGGACAGGAGTCATCAAAGACTTCGAGTAGAGACCCAAATCAGGAAAATGTCATCAATTTCTGAACACCAGACATTCTAATACTGGGTGTTACTTTAACTAACTTATTAAATGAAATCCCCCTTGAAATGAGAAGTACGTATTGGATTATAAAGAACTGTAAAGAATTCAAAACTACTAAGATATTCTTACCTAATTTCCTATTTTATGATAACCAACCTCCCTCAGTTATTCACCAATAAATCTGTATATAATCTTACCAGGGTATTCAAATTTATCTTTTTGGATGTAAGCCTGCGACTCTACCAACTCCTTTCCAATTTCATACTGAAATTCTGAACCCTCTACTAACATACTAAGATAATCCTTTGTGAGTCCTTTTGTCTTAATTCAGAATAATCGCTTTCAATACTCCTGGCGACATATACAGATTGAAAGACACAGGCATGAGATGAATGACCAACTTTAAGGAGAAAATGAAATTAGCAATTATTCCATTAAAGAAAGTATTTCATGTTTGTCCTGATTAAATCATCTTAACCACCTGGCTCCAGTTCCAATAAAAGTGAATCATTAGGGACAAAATCTAATAGCTAGCAACAGAATACTCTGACTGATTCATTCATTTCTGCCTTTCTGTGTCCAGTGCTCATCTGACTGAGCCACATGCTGAGAGGACAGAAGAACGGCAACACCACACACTCAGCTCCTGGTGTAGGGGTGTGGAATGTAGCATGGTGTCTGGTTCCCCTTAAGAAAACAATTGGCTAACTTTAAATCATTCATTCAAAACATACTTATTAAATATCTTCCACTCTTCATTCAATAAATATTGAATGTCTAGCTGAGTCCCCCATACTAGAACAGATACAGCGGATACAATGAAGAGCTGATGGTGCCTACCTTTGTGCAATTCAGAGTGATGGAGTTGCCTGGCCCTGGAATGGAACTGTCAAATAAAATCACGTTTAGTGGTTATTCAAGTACAGGCTACTGATCAACTGTCCTGAATGCTATGGGACATCATTTTCTCAATTTCACAAAAAGAATATCTATATTTATATATCTATACATCTCAAAAATCTCCAGTAAATACCACATTCACTAGAGAAATTTCAGACACAGCCCCTCTAATGTCAGGAACAAGATGAGATTGCTTTTTAATCGTAACTGTTTAACAGAATACTGGAGGTCCTGATAAACACAATTATACAAAAATTGACAACAAGAACAAAAGGTATAAAGAAGGGAAGAGAGAGAGGAAATTTTGTAGGTGATAATGATCTTCCAGATAAAGTTCATACTTATCCTGCTAAGACCTCTTCCAACATCACGGCCTTACAGAAGCCTTCCATGACCATCCAAACCACATAAGATCACCTGGTTCTGTGGTTTAAAACTTACTGTGAAAGCTATCAGGAATGTAGAGATTGTTTAACACATGTACATTTTAAAATTTCAGTTCAGTTCAGTTCAGTCGCTCACTTGTGTCCGACTCTTTGTGACCCCATGAACCGCAGCACGCCAGGCCTCCCTGTCCATCACCAACTCCTGGAGGTTACCCAAATTCATGTCCACTGAGTCAGTGATACCATCTAACCATCTCATCCTCTGTTATCCCCTCCTCCTCCTGCCTTCAATCTTTCCCAACGTCAGGGTCTTTTCAAATGAGTCAGCTCTTCGCATCAGGTGGCCAAAATATTGGAGTTTCAGCTTCAACATCAGTCCTTCCAAAGAACACCCAGGACTGATCTCCTTTAGGATGGACTGGTTGGATCTCCTTGCAGTCCAAGGCACTCTCAAGAGTCTTCTCCAACACCACAGTTCAAAAGCATCAATTCTTCTGCACTCAGCTTTCTTTATAGTCCAATTCTCATGTCCATACATGACTACTGGAAAAACCATAGCCTTGACTAGATGGATCTTTCTTGACAAAGTAATAGCTCTGCTTTTGAATATGTATCTAGGTTGGTCATAACTTTCCTTCCAAGGAGTAAGCATCTTTTAATTTCATGGTTGCAATCGCCATCTGCAGTGATTTTGGAGCCCAGAGAAATAAAGTCTGACACTGTTTCCACTGTTTTCCCATCTATTTCCCATGAAGTGATGATGGGACCGTATGCCATGATCTTCGTTTTCTGAATGTTGAGCTTTAGGCCAACTTTTTCACTCTCCTCTTTCACTTTCATCAAGAGGCTCTTTAGTTCTTCTTCACTTTCTGCCATTAGGGTGGTGTCATCTGCATATCTGAGGTTATTGATATTTCTCCTGGCAATCTTGATTCCAGCTTGTGCTTCCTCTAGCCCAGCATTTTAAAATTTAGTAAAATGCATATTTACAATAGCTAACACATGGAAGCAACCTAAATGTTCATTGACAGATGAATGGATAATGAAGATGTTGTGTGTGTGTGTGTGTGTGTGTGTGTAATGGAATACTACTCAGCTATAAAAAGAATGAAATAATGCCATTTGCAGCAATATGGATGGACCTAGAGATGATCATACTAAGTGAAATAAGTCAGACATAGAAATCCAAATAGCAAATGCTATTACTTACATGTGGAATCTAAAATATGATACAAATGAACTTACTTATAAAATAGAAGCAAACTCACAGACATAGAAAACAAATTTATGGTTACCAAAGGAGCAGGCAGAAATAAATTAGAGTTTGGGATTAGCAGATACAAACTAATACATATAAATTAAACAACAAGGTCCTACTATATGGCACAGGGGACTATATTAGATATCATGTAATAACCTATAATGGGAAGTGAAAGTGAAGTCGCTCAGTCGTGTCAGACTCTTTGCGACCCAGTGGACTGTAGCCTACCAGGCTCCTCTGTCCATGGGATTCTCCAGGCAAGAGTACTGGAGTGGGTTGACACTTCCTTCTCCAGGGAATCTTCCCGACCCAGGGATTGAACCTAGGTTTTCCGCATTGGAGGCAGACGCTTTAACCTCTGAGCCACCAGGGAAGTGCACATAATGGGAAAGAATATGAAAAAAATCTGTCTAGCTACTTACCTACCTATCTATATATGTATTGTTTTTCTATACACCAGAAACACAACACTGTAAATCAACCATACTTCCATTACAAAATTAATAAAGAGAATTCAGCAAGGTTAGTGGATCTAAGACCAATTTTTAAAAATCAAATATATTTCAGCAGTAACTAAATAGGAAATATAAGACAGAACTAGATGAAATTCATTAAAGTAATTAAAAGTCACTGTACAGAAATGTGACTCTTTGCTTTATCTGTGCTCTTTTGCTACACACAAATGTAAAAGTACTTAACACTTCCTGAAGAAACGATTATATTTTAACTTTATTTACTTTAAAAAAATGTAATTTTGATGTTACTTCTTTTCACAAAGGGTGTGGTACACTGAATAATGATCCTCTCAAAGACAGCCATGTCCAAATCCCTGCAACTTGTGAATGCTACTGTATATGGCAAAAAAAAAAAAAAAAAAAAAAAAAAAGTGGGGGGTGATGGGGATATAATCCTGGATTACCTAGGTGGGCTCTAAATGCAGTCGTAAGTGTCCTTCTGAGAGAGAAGAGGGAGATTTGACCACAGATGAGAGCCCTGAAGTGACTGCAGAGCACTGAAGTCGTGTATCCTCAAGCCAAGCTATGCGCGCAGCCACCGGAAGTTGCAAGAAGCAAGGAACAGCTTCTCCCTGGTGCCTCCAGAGAGAGGAAGACCCCGTTCACACTGATCTCAGTGTCCTGAACCTGATTTTGGACGTCTGGTCTCCAGAACTTTAAGAATATGAATGTGTATTGTTTTAAGCCAAGTGTGTAATAGTTTGTTACAGCATCCATTGAAAACTAATTCAAAAGGTTTTAGATATAGACCTCTTCAACACACACACACACACACACACACACATACACAGATGTTATAATAACTCATAAACAAAAGCTATAAATATAAAACTAATGAAAAGAAGAATGGAAATATGATAAACCAAATATGATAAACCATTTTAGCTTGAGTGTTAGATTTCAACTCTAAGCTTCCTGGTTTACAGGGATAGAAGAAAAATGGGATTGGTTGTATAGACTGCATACTGGAAAGAAGGATATGTAAGTTCAGATTAAATAACATTTTTAACCAGTAAATTCTAAAACAAATTCTCCAGCGGAACTTTATATAGGGTACAGTGAGTAACATATTAACTTATCAGCATAGTTAAAGTAACAAAGTTATAACTTTCATATGGCTACTACTCATTAATTTTTGCATTTAGCATTTTTTATTAAAAATAATTTCAGACTTAGAGAAAAGTTACAAAAATAGTACAAAGAATTCTATATACCCTTCATTAGATTCAGAGTCTCTTAATATATTGTATAGACATTCTTTCTTTCTATCCACTTATCCATCCACTCCCCTCACGAGACACATCGTGTGTATGTGAAAAAAGTTTTTCTGAACCAGTGTGAGTAAGTTGCAGATATAATACCCATTTACCCCTAAAAACATAAGCACGTTTTATTTTTAAAAGGCTATTCTTTTATATGGCCCTAATACAATTATAGTATCACAAAATACAAATGGACAAAATTCTATTATTTTATCTATAAGTTGTTTGTCACTCAGTCGTGTCTGACTCTTTGCGACCCCATGGACTGTAGCCCACCAGGCTCCTCCCTCCATGGGATTCTCCAGGCAAGAGTACTGGAGTGGGTTGCCATTTCCTTCTCCAGGGGATCTTCCCGACCCAGGGATCGAACCCGGGTCTCCCACATTGCAGGCAGACGCTTTAACCTCTGCGCCACCAGGGAAGCCCATTTTATCTATAGGCCTTATTCAAATTTCACCAATTGGTACAAAACATCTTTTACAGTAAAAGTAAAAAAGAATTCTCTAGTTTAGGACTCAATTTAGGATCACACACTGCCTTTAGATGTTAGTCTCCTTAACATCTGTGTTACTCGGAAAGGTTTCTCCTCTCCTGGGAAGCCTTGATTGCATCCACCCTGCAACCTTGGCATTTCCATGGCCAAAGTGAAGTGAAATTGCTCAGTCATGTCCGACTCTTTGCGACCCCCTGGACTGTAACCTATCAGGCTCCTCTGTCCACGGGATTTCCCAGGCAATAGTACTGGAGTGGATTGCCATTTCTCCACTGCCAAAAGTACCATCAATTTCATCTTCTAACTGTCTTTCAAATATATCCACTCCTCTCCATCTCCCCTGCCATACTCTGAGACAAGCTATTGCAATACCATCTCACCTGATTTCTAAGGTCCTTCGATCTAGTCTTCTCACATCTGCTGTGGTCTCTCTCCAATCTGTCCTTCAAATTGCAATTATTTAGATCCTTTGTAAATCTACTTATGTTACCACTGTGCTTAAAACCTTTGTTTCTCTTAAAAGACAAACATCTTTC
This sequence comes from Ovis aries, assembly GCF_016772045.2. Lineage (NCBI taxonomy): Eukaryota > Metazoa > Chordata > Mammalia > Artiodactyla > Bovidae > Ovis > Ovis aries. The sequence continues at coordinate 34,478,491 of NC_056054.1, read as the reverse complement.
ACAAGGATTAGAAACCTAGCATGTCCTGCCCCTTTTTGCTTCTCCATGCTTAACTTGTGTCATGCCCGTAACAAACCCAATCTGCTAGTTTCCCTCCTATCATCCTGCTGTTCTCTTCCTGGATCACTTACCACTCATCCACTCATCCACTGCCATGCTCAACCCTCCCTGCTTCCTACTAGACTCTGCTTAGTTACCTAATCAAAGTATTTCATCTCAAACATCCCTGCCTCATAAAAGCCAATCACCCAAACGTCATCAGTCACTTGGCTTTACACTCTCATGGTTTTTCCTCCACTTCACAGCACTTTGTTATTGTTGTTCAGTTACTAAATTGTGCCAGACTCTTTGCGACCCCATGGACTGCAGTACGCCAGACTTCGCTATCTTGCACTATCTCCCAGAGTTTGTTCAAACTCATGTCCATTGAATTGGTGATGCCATCCAACCATCCTATCCTCTGTCACTCCTCCTCCTCATAGCATTTACACACCAGACACATATATGTATAATTCAAAGACTGATAATATAAAGACTCATCCAATCTTTACCCAGAATGCTACTTGTCACAAGCCCCTCCTGGAAGGCATCTTTAATTAATTTATTTTTTTAACCTCAATAATCGGCAGCCGCAGCCATGTAATTAACCAAGTGTTCTGTACTTACAGCCCCAAAATTTTTTGCTTATCTTTCAAGGTTCATCACTTATACATACATTCCTAAAACGTGTTGTCTCTCTTGTCTCTTTGAATTTTATCTGAATAAAATAATTCTGTATTTTCTTTCATGCTTTGTTTCTTTCACTTAAAATTGTTTGACATGTATAGGTAGCTGTAATTCCTTCAATCGAAGTATGTATGCCACTGTAAGATTACAATACAATTTAGCATATTCATTCTATTATTAGGAGAAACGGGTTGATTCAAATTTGGAGTTATTATGAAAATAATGCTATGAACACTCTTTGCACTAATCTCTGGGTCCATATTGGTACAAGGGTATGATAGTTTCTCCAGGTTTTTACCTAGGAATGAAACTGGTAGAGTGCAAGATATGTGCATACTCATATAATGCTTCACTGTTTTCCCAACTGATTACACTCATTTGTACTCTCATCAGCTGGGTATCAAACCAGTCAGTCCTAAAGGCAGTCAACCCTGAATATCATTGGAAGGACTGATGCTGAAGCTGAAGCTCTAGTATTTTGGCCATCTGATGTGAAGAGCTGACTCACTGGAAAAGACCCTGATGCTAGAGAAGATTAAGGGCAGGAGGAGAAGGGGACAACAGAGGACGAGATGGTTGGATGGCGTCACCGACTCAATCAACATGATTTTGATCAAACTCAGGGAGATAGTGAAGGACAAGGAAGCCTGGCATGCTATGGGGTCGCAAAGAGTTGGACATGACTGAGCAGCTGAATAACAGCAGCAGGGTATGAATGTAAAGCACCTATCAAGATCTGTAACTACATATTTTTGTGATTGTTTGCTTAGTATCCGTCTTCCCCATTAGACTGTAAGGTCTGTGTCTACTCGTGCTTACCATTTCCCTCCAGTGCCTGGCACAGACCAGGAACTCAAGAACAACTGGCTGAGTAAAAGAAGGCACTCTGGCTAAGAAAGTTTAAGTATTTTGGATGTGAACATAAATCTATCTAACTTCACAACCCATGTCTTTTCTATCATTTACATTTTCCTTCTCTGAAAATGGTGATGATCATTTGTATCCTACTTACTAGTATCCAATGCAACGCAAGTGAAAGTCGCCCAGTCGTGTCTGACTCTTTGCGACCCCATGGACTATAGGCCATGGAATTCTCCAGCCCAGAATAATGGAGTGGGCAGCCTTTCCCTTCTCCAAGGGATCTTCCCAACCCAGGGATCGAACCCAGGTCTCCCACATTGCAGGTGGAGTCTTTACCAGCTGAGCCACAAGGGAAGCCCAAGAATACTGGAGTAGGCAGCCATCCCCTCTCCAGAGGATCTTTCTGATCCAGGAATCGAACTGGGGTCTCCTACATTGCAGGTGGATTCTTTGTCGAGTTATCAGGGAAGCCCTGAAAGTGAAAGTTGCTCAGTCGTGTCCGACTCTTTGCTACCCCATGGACTCTCCAGTCCATGGAGTTCTCCAGGCCAGAATAATGGAGTGGGTAGCCTTTCCCTTCTCCAGGGGATCTTCCCACCCAGGGATTGAACCCAGGTCTCCCTCATTGCAGGCGGATTCTTTACCAGTTGAGCCACAAGGGAAGTCCAATGCAATGGTAGCAATCAAATGTGATTACAGATGTCACTCCAATAAGCATGGAGTACCCATTAAGTGTCCACCAATGTTCCACTACTATGCACCTGGACTCAAAGGTCTGCAGATGGGGTATATGAAAGGTGACTGTCAATAGCAAATGGTTGATGAATGTATGTGGATTAAGATTACTTTGTATACAAATACAGGGGTTTCAGATATCACTACAGGGAAAACCAGGGAGCGCAATTAATGCTTTCAAGTCCAAACTGCACCTGTGTCCCAAATTATTCACCAGCACAAACAAAAGAAGCTTGCTCCAAGCCCCTATCAGAACAAACACTTGAAAATGCTTTTACCCAGATGGCATCACTTTTCATCTGTGCCTGGGCTCACGGAAAGGCTGGGCAGAGAGCTGTATTACACACTGCACTTCAGCTTGGCACTGTGGGTTCAAAAAGTAAACTCTGACTTCCTATTTACACTGAACGATCTTAGGCCCCTGCGGTTTCCTGTTGCATCCTGATGTGTCTGTGCTTTGGTTTCTGAGTTGTCTGCACAGAGCAGCAAATGGGATCCTTCACGGTTTCACTTCATCTTGCTTTTCATAAGAAAATAAGAATTCTACAGTCTCTAATTGTTAGCAGATTCTACGAGGTACTCTCTCCAAGTCCTGACTTCTCAATCTGTCTGGACCTAAGCCTACCAAGAGACATTTTCCTTTGAAAGGATGGAGACTCATGGAACCTCCAAGTGTGACCCAAGCCAGCAGGGACACACTGACCATTCAAGTTAATTTACTACCTTTTACACTACTTTTACATTTATTTACTTCACTCTTAGCATTTATCAAGTATAGAGTCCCTTCTATGTACAAAGTGCTCTGCTGTGCACTGAGGAAACCATGATGAGAAGGTATAATTGCTACTCTGAAGGAGCTTAACATTTTTCTGAAAGACCCTGATTAGAATCACTGGGCCACCTGTTAAAATGACAGTATACTCCTTCCCAGCAAGACTCACTGACTCATTCCCTGTGGGAGTGGCACCTGAAGAACTGCATTTGCCAGGAGTCTTCAGGGACATTTTATGCACAGTAATTGAGAACCACTGGTTGGCAGCTCAGCGGAGAATTTACAGTCTTGGCAGTGGGCGGGCAGTGACAGAATCAGGGGCCTTTCCTATGATACATCAGACTTCCCCCAACTGCAGGACCCTTCAATTTGAGTAAATTAAGGTGAACCAACTAAGCATGCAGCAGAAATGGCTTTCGGTTTGCTCACATATGTATCTGACTCTCGGACCTAACCCTTACTATTAATAGCCAGGGGACTTTGGACAGATCACTCAGTTTCTTTGAACCTCATTTAAAAAAAGAAAACAACACCTGCTCTGTCTACCTCACTTAGTTATTCTGAGTATCACATTCCACAAGGCATTTTACAAACTCTAAAGCACCAAGAACGAGTTAGTCATTTTATGATCACAAAAACTTTAATAACCAAGAAAATTAAGCCAACCCATAAGGTTTCTCTTAAGCAGAAAGAACTAGCCCATCTCTGAACCATCCTGAACTTTGCTCCCACTTACTCCTAAATATTGTAGGAATGTGCTTCCTTCCAAGTTCCAGCAGCTTTTTCCGGAAGCAGAACTCGAAAGTGGACCCAGTTCTGGGTAGGACAGTGGGATATACTCTTGGTGCCATGTTAACAGGGACTTTTCAAGGAATGAATATAAATGACAGGAGACCAGTCAGACCTGGTTTCCTCTGCTTCATCTCAGCTCTGTAATCTCTCTGACCTCAATTTTATCATCTCTTAGAAAGAGAAATATGCTCTATTGGGTCATTTTAGGTTGCTACCCTTTAAGGACAGTTTGCTTTTGTTTAATGTGAATGTACTAGTACTACCCTTTATTCTGACTTAAAACATGCCTACTACACCTTTCTCTTTTATAAGTTAATCATCCATATTTGTTATGAGGATTAGATATTCTATATACAGGCTGCCAGACAGAGGAACTAGCACAAAGTAATTATGTAATAAATCCCAGCTATTGTTATTCCTAAATATAAACACGTTGCTTGTTCATCCCTAAACTGTTGTCCCCAGAAAATTCCTCTTCTTTACATACGACACATAAATTTGAATAGTCTTTTGTTTGGTAAATATTTCCTTCTCTTTTTAAAATTCGAATTTTTATCCCCCAAATTGTGGTGGTGGTTACTAACTTCACCAGGATTACAGATCATTTACTGTCTGTTAGCAAACCTCTTTGGGTGGAGTTGATAACATGTGGTATGCTGAATTCCTCCTGTGTGCCCTAGGGATAGAGCATGAAGGAGGCTTCTCCTTGACTGCTCAAAGAGCTCAGGCATGTAGGGAAGACAAGGAGTGCAAAGTGCTGCTCTGGAGCTGGGCTTAGGGAGCTATGAGGGCCCAGAGGAAGCACAACTCACCAAGCATGCTGGAGGAGGGGACAAGAGCTACATGGAACCTTTGGGGAACTTTATGTAAGACATGCACTAAGGATACTGTGAAGAGAGCTGAACGCAGAAGAACTGATGCTTTTGAACTGTGGAGTTGGAGAAGACTCTTTGAGAGTCCCTTGGACTGCAAGGAGATCCAACCAGTCCAGGAGATCAGCCCTGGGATTTCTTTGGAAGAAATGATGCTAAAGCTGAAACTCCAGTACTTTGGCCACCTCATAGAAAGAGTTGACTCATTGGAAAGGACTCTGATGCTGGGAGGGATTGGGGGCATGAGGAGAAGGGGACAACAGAGGATGAGATGGATGGATGGTATCACTGACTCGATGGACGTGAGTTTGAGTGAACTCCAGGAGTTGGTGATGGACAGGCAGGCCTGGCGTGCTGCGATTCATGGGGTCGCAAAGAGTCGGACACGAATGAGCGACTGAACTGAACTGAAGGATACTGTAGTGATTGAGAACACAGGTTCTGGGGTCCCTGGGCTTTGGTTCAACCTTTGTTCTGCTTCCTCCTCCCATTGTGAGCTCCCCAAGCCTCAGTTTCCTCATCTGAACACTTGGGACCATAATACAACGAGAGTCATCCTAGAGTTTACTGGAAGTATCAAATAACATAGCAAACGTTCAATAAATGTGAACTGTAAGAATGATTATGATTCTAGTGGTGATGAGGCTCACCAGGTAGAAGAGAGCTGTGGCCATTCCAGCCAGAGTTAAAAAAAAAATATGCCTAAAGGGCAAATGAGAAAGTATAGGCTCAATCTAGGCTTCTTCAATCTAAAGCATTCCAAATACCAAATGCTTTTTTCATGTTTCATGGGATGGCAAAATGAATAAATAGCTTACTATTTAGAAACTATTTAACATCCCTGGTGTGAATATTCATAAGCTTTACTGTAGAAATACAAATGTGATTGATTATGGGTACTATCCTAGATCTCCCTAACATTGGTATGTAATACACTGTATACTTACAGTATAAATTTTTAAAAATCTGGATATTCTCTATTCTATAAATCTTTGGCCCATGGAATTCACAAAAGGATATGGGATGTACCTGTTATTAGAATATAGGATGAAAAGTCAGGAATAGCAGGGAATGAGGCTAGGGGTAGGCAGGGCTCAGGTCACACATGATCCTCTATGACCTGCTAGGATTCAGGAGACTCACTGAGAGATTTTAACTGGGAGAGTGAAGCCATCAGACTTGATATTCAGGACCATCTCCACTGCGAGTCTGTCAAAGTCGGTCCATGGAAATTAGGGCCCTGCGTAACCCAGAAGAATGAGTACATGTGTTAATATAACTGGCCATTCTCTCCATGGGCTCCCTCTTTTTCATGGATCATTTCCCTAATTCCAGAGAACACCCGTCCTGACTTTCAAGATCATAGCTAGTCTTTCAATGAAGAGTTACACGGAAACCTGAGGAACCTTCAGTAGATTTTAACAGGTAGACAGATGGCAGATAGGTAAGCCAGGTTGGCCTCATCTACCTCAAGCAGCTCCTGGATCGCTGACCAACTACTCACAAACACCATCCACCTAAACAGCCCCTCAATCAACAGAATCAAGGCTGTCTCTGCCTGGCTCGACATAAGGCTGAAATCAACGACACAAGGCCCAAACACAAATCTGGCAATTGGATGATATGGACACTTTTCAATCAGTTTTATGCTTTTGCTTAAGGCCTGCTTCAAAGTATAATTCAGTGAAATAAATCAGTTCTCACACAGATGGAATTTTGTGACTGAATGTAGCAATGCTGCTGTAATAAGTGAGAAGGATCAGGTCATCAAGGAAAGAACCTGCTGTCTTCTTGAAGACCAGAGAGCTGACATGCTGGATCTTCCTTCTTTCACCATGTAGCCTGTCAACCCATCAAAGAAAAGGATGCCAAACTGGTATGGCCTGATTTGTTCTTCAGAAAACGTGGATGGTTGCTACCCAGCATATTTCTGTTTGTCTTTCTATCTATCAATCCAATATTTACTAGACCCACTTCATATGTCAGGTGCTATCCTAAGTGCAAGCAGAAATGGAAATTTACTGTTCTGTGTTATCTTTCTGTTACCTCTGTAAGTAATAAAGACCACGTGCTGGTATCGTTCCATAGTATAACCTGAAATATGGGCACTAAATCTTTCTCTTTCTCAAACATCACTAAACTCAGTTCTCTAGAGTTCTGAAAAATACATGACAGGGGTGAGTTTTATGTATGTGAATTATCTTTCAGCAAAATGTTAAAAAATAATACATCATAGCACTGCAGTAACTTTCACCTCCTTGAGATTTAAGACTTTCATTCTTTTTAAAGTGAATATATCCCAAATCTATAACAACATGGCCAAATTCTCCGCTGGGTTTTCACACTGAACCTCTTTTTTTTTTTTTCCTATTGGCAGTAGGGAGCCACTGATGTTCATTAGGGAGGGACTTTCAACCTCAACCCTACAGCACTGATTGCTCAAAAAATTTCTCATGACTTTTTCTGGGACTTTGTTCTCTTACATGTCATTTCTCCTGGTGTTCTCACAATGGTAAAATGGAAAAACAGAAACTACACCAAACTTCTGATGGCTCTGAAGTTAAAAAAAATAGGAAAATTTAATTAAGGTGTAAAATGAGGTCCTTGGAGCACACACACAAGGAAAGTGGGAGATGAGGATGAAAAATAAGGGGGAAGTGGGACTTCCCTGGTGGTCCAGTGGCTAAGACTTCATGCTCCCAATGCAGGGGCCTGGGTTCAATCCCTGGTCAGGGAACTACAGCCCACAAGCTGTAGCTAAGAAATGGCACAGCCAAATAAATAAATAAAGATGAAAAAAAAATATTCAAAAAACCCCAGAAAACAATAAGGCAGAAGCAACAAGGCAGAAGTTCTGAAACCCCAGAATGTATGTAGAAGTGGAGGAGTCGATGTGTATTGAGAACCGCAGTACAAAAGCTGACGCTTAGTGAGGGCTCTGCCCTGCCTGTCTCAGACTCCTTTACATCCTCACTCATTCGCTGGAAAGCACTAACACTGCCATCACTGCTAGGTCACCCTCAGCAACCACAGGATCAGAGTCACACTTACAGCAGATGAGTGGGAAATAGAAAAAGGGGGAATAAAAATCAATGTGGTTTTCATTTCATGCTCTTCCAAATGAATACAAAAACATCTCCGTGATTTGAGAAGTTAGTCACATGTCTTCAAATTGCCTAATTCAGTACTTGACCACAGAGCAGTGGGGAAACAGGCAAGATGATAAATAAGAAGTCTCATAAATGCCCAGGGGACAATGGTTGACAAGTGATGCTGTTTATTTTTATTGTTATCATTAGTCTGGGGGCCCTGGCAGGGCAGTGATTTGAGAGACTGGGAAGGAGGGAAAATGAGAACATTGTGGTTGAACTGCACCCAGGCCTCACGGTGCAGTTATCACCGGACTTTGAAAAAGATCTGCCTTGTAGTCACTTCACCCCATTCCCACAAAACACCCATGTGCACAACCAACCATCCCAAGGCCCCTGTCTCATTGTTCTGCAAAGAGCTGACAATGTGAGCTCTGGAATCAAACAGCCTGGGTTAGAAACTTCTCCAGGACTTACTAGCTATGGACGCGGATAAGCACTTTGCCTCTCTGAGACCCAGCTTCAGTCCCTATAAAACAGGAGGATAACGTTGGTAACTGCATAAGGTTATTATGAGATTTAGATACAACGATAGATGCACATTTCTTACCCCATGATAAGCATGCAGTAAATATTAGCTGCTGTTGTTACTGCTGCTTCAGATTCTTCCCTCTGCTTCAACCATTCTTCCAGGCGAGCTGCCGTCTTTTGTGGAAAACTGGGCTCACGCCAGCTGACACACTCTTATTTGTTCTGACCTCATGAAAGGTCTTGTGTTACCTGGCTTTGCTGTGTTCCTGGTGGGCTTCCAGAAACACGGGACCAGACGGCCCTGCCCAGCTTTTATGGGAGTGGAATGGCTGGATCACACAGTGGATGTGAGAGTCTCTTATAAGAAACTGCTCAACTATTTTCCGAAGTGGTTGTGCCATTTCACGTACCTGGCAGGAGCCTGTGAGGGTTCCAGTTCCACATGCTCATCAAACTTCAGTCCTTCTAACAAGCATGTCATGGGTCTCATTGTGGTTTGAATTTGCATTTCCCTTGTAAGGAACCATGGCACCCTCTGTCCCTCAGTTTGGACCTGGGTAGAGCACTCCACTGCTATAATCATTACCCAAAAAGCACAGTTCCAATGACGTGCCTGGTCTGAGGGGGGTTTTCTCCGGTTAGAGCTCAGGACTCTAGGACTCCTGAGCCCTTGTTTCCCAACAGAACAGAGATCAGGCTGCAGATCCACTCTGGGCCAAAATGCATCCTGAAGAGCTGCTGGGAAGAGACCCTGTTCTCTTCCAGGGACCCATGACGGATGGGAATCGAGAGCTCTGGAGGACTGTGAGGTGGAGGAAAGGAAGAGAGAGCAGGTCCTGCTGAAGTAAAGCTCTCTAGTGAGGCTCTCACTTCCTAGAGAGGCCAAGTGAGCTCCCAGGCATCACTGGCATGGTGGGGTGGGAGACAGACTGACAGCACCCTGGACGGGGGAGCTTCTACCAGCTGGTCAGCTCCCCACTCAGCAGAAACAGATGATGAAAGACGGCCCTACTGCAGTGGGAAGGTATGAAAGGAGACAGGAAGATTCAAGCACTTGCATGCTCGTCAGCCCAGGAAGTGGTGGTGGTGGCGGCGGGTGGGGGGGCGGGGTTTGCAATCCAGCCATGTAGTCACTAGGCATCTATGAATATTATACACCAGCTCTAAACTGGACAGGATGGGATGAGAGGGGAAACAGAGACATGGACCCACCAGTGTGGACCTGATAAGCAACTCAGCTTCCTCTGAGACATGAGCTGGTACCATTAAAGAGAGTCTTGTCCAACTCTTTGTGACCCACGGACTGTAGCCCACCAGGCTCCTCGGTCCATGGAATTCTCCAGGCAAAAATACTGGAGTGGGTTGCCATTCCCTTCCCCAGGGGATCTTCCTGACCCAGGGATTGAACTCATGTCTTCTGCATTGTAGGCAGATTCTTTATGGGCTGAGCCACCAGGGAAGCCCCACCATTAAAACACAAATAAGGTAATCATGAGTGGGGAGGCAGAATGGGAGGAGGATACAAGGAGTTTGGGATCGACATGTCACATTTAAAATGGATAACCAACAAGGACCTACTGTGTAGCACATGAAACTCTGCTCAATGTTATGTGACAGCCTGGATGGGAGGGGTGTTTGGGGAGAATGGATACACGTATATGTATGGCTGAATTACTCTGCTGTATACCTGAAATTATCAAAATGTTGTTAATCAACCATATTCTAATATAAGATAAAACATTAAAAAAATACAAATAACCATATCTATCAGTCTAGGGACCAAAAGAACAAAATAGTAAAATACGTCAGACTACCTAGAGAATTTACTTGGGTTAGAAGGAAAGAAGTGACAACTAGTATGCATTGAGCATCTACTGTGTACTATTTTTTAAACTAAGACTAAACCATTTTTAGAGATACTGTGTGTGGAATATAGTAAGCACTATATAAGTTACTGTAGGCAGTATTATTATTGTTCTTATTTTCTGGTATTTTTTTAAAGCTTTACTGAACTATAATTGGTATTCATTAAGTTGCACATATTTAAAATATCTGGTTTGATAAGTTTTGACATAGCAGACAACCACCAATGAAGATAATGTTATAATCAAGGTAAGTATATCCATCACCCCCAGAAGCTTCCTTGTGCCCATCCATCTATAATCCTTTCCTCCTGGTCCTCATTCTGCCCACTGCCCCACTGTAGGCAATCACTGATATGCTTCCTGTCATTATATATTAGACATAAATATATATATAATGCATTTTCCTAATAATTTTTAATAAATGGAATTATATATAGTCTATACTCTTTCTGTTTGGCTTCTCTCACTTAGCATAATTAATACTTTGAGATGAATCCATGTTGTATCTTATATTAACAGCTCATTCCCTTTTATTGCTTAGTAGTACTCCATTCTAACAATGGACCAATAGTTTGTCTAATCACTGTTGACAGGCATGTAGGTTGTTTCCAGTTTGGGGCTATTACAAGTGAAACTGCTATGAACTTGAACCACTATGAACTCCTACTACTCTTCCTGCATGAGTTTCTGTACAGACATAATGCTTTTATGAGTGGAACAGTGGGGTCACACAGTAGGTGTACGCTGACTTTGTAAGAAAGTGCTAAACTGTTTTCCAAAGTGGTTGTACCATTTCACATTCCCCTCAGCAGCGTGCTAGGTTCTGGTTTCCCACATCTTCATCACAACGTTAGCCATTCTCACAAGCATGTAGTGGATCTTACGGTGGTTTGAGTTGGCATTTCCCTAGTGACTAAGGACATGAGCATCTTCCCAGGTATTTGTCATTCAAATCTTTTCTTTGATGAGATGTCTGCAACAACACTGGCCCTTATTTCAATCGGGTCTGCTCTCCCTCTCCCCTGGGGAACTGAGAGAAGCTATGATAAACCTAGAGAGCATATTCAAAAGCAGAGACATTACTTTGCCGACTAAGGTCCATCTAGTCAAGGCTATGGTTTTTCCTGTGGTCATGTATGGATGTGAGAGTTGGACTGTGAAGAAGGCTGAGCGCCAAAGAACTGATGCTTTTGAACTGTGGTGTTGGAGAAGACTCTTGAGAGTCCCTTGGACTGCAAGGAGATCCAACCAGTCCATTCTGAAGGAGATCAGCCCTGGGATTTCTTTGGAAGGAATGATGCTAAAGCTGAAACTCCAGTACTTTGGTCACCTCATGCGAAGAGTTGACTCATTGGAAAAGACCCTGATGCTGGGAGGGATTGGTGGCAGGAGGAGAAGGGGATGACAGAGGATGAGATGGCTGGATGGCATCACTGACTCGATGGACATAAGTCTGAGTGAACTCTGGCAGTTGGTGATGGACAGGGAGGCCTGGCGTAATGTGATTCATGGGGTCGCAAAGAGTCGGACACGACTGAGCAACTGAACTGAACTGATGGACCTGAAAGGGAAGAGCAAGGAGACTGGGCACAGTCTCCTAGAGAGGGGTCAGTCACCACTTCCTGCACATGGTGTGACCCACTTAACTGCTCTTTACCTCCATATCCTCACTTTTGAAATGGGGAGAGTAATGGTGCCCAGGTCAGAGGACTGCTGAGCTGATGACAAGACATAAAGGATTTAGCACAGTGCCTGGTACACTGTAGGTGCTCAATAGATGGCAGCAGTTAATGCTATTGCCTGTCTTCTGATAATGACTGAGGCTGGACCAGGAATGCTGAACTATATCCATTCAGGGCAATGTAGAACTGTCCTGCCTCAAATGACAGGAGAAGCACTATGCTGAGTTTTCTGATTGCATGAGCTGCCTTATTGCTCACAGTACCATGCCAAAGCCCTCCTTGCCAATCAAGGCCTAGCATACAGTCTGTTTTCTGAACATGTTGTTGAGGGGCCCAGGGTGAGCCTCAGTACAGAGAGACCAACTCCCGAGAACACTGGTCCTCAAGGCTGACAACTGCAGGTCCTAGTGAATCACACCCAGGAACATGGCTCCTTCCCTGGGAGTTGTGACTGTGGACCTATCTGCGCCTATGGACTCCCTTCCCTCTCCACCTCTCTCGTGACCTCTGCAGATGCCACTTGCTAAAGAGACTAAGGCAGAGAAACCTGCCCACTGTCTCTTAGCTGTGACATTCTCCTTTCCTACAGTGCTATCCCAGGGGCTCTGTAATACCTATAGACCATCCAGGAGCAGAGGAACTCAGTGGTGGGTGCTGTAGACACAAAAGACAAAGAGTAGGAGGGTGAGACTACAGGGGGGATCTGGGGCCTGAAACTGAGTAGGAACAGCAGCCCCATGCAGCGGGGGAAAAACTGCAATCCTTTAAGTACCACATGCTACAGGAAAGCTTCCCTGTCTACTGAAGACTTGACTGGTCCCATTCTCCATGTGAAGGTGAAAGTGTTAGTGGCTCAGTTGTGTTCAACTCTTTGCAACCCCATGGACCATTGTCTGCCAGGCTCCTCTGTTCATGGGATTTCCCAGGCAAGAAGACTGGAGTGGGTAGCCATTCTCCTGGAGATCTTACCGACCCAGGGATTGAACCCCAGTCTCCTGCATTGCAGGCAGATTCTTTACTGTCTGAGCCATCAGGGAAGTCCCCGCTCCTCTACATTCCAGTCTTAAATTTACCATCAGAGTTACCACTCTGAGCTGTGGTCATCTCCTCCTTGTCTGTCTTTGTCTATGAAGACAGGCATGACACTTTATCTTATTTATCTTAATACCCTTAGTACTTAGCCAGGCAAATACAAAAAAACATTTTGGTAATGAGTTAATGATTTAATAAATATTTTTTAATGAACTTTTAATTTTAAAACAGCTCAGATTACAGAAGAGTTGGGAAGATAGTACAGAGTTTCATAGATTTGACACCTAGTTTTGTCTATCATTAAAATCTTACATTAAGCTAATATGTCACAATTAAAAAACGATGATATATTATCATTAACTAAAGACCTTACTTGATTCAGATTTCCTTAGTTTTTATCTAACATCTTTCTTCTGTTTTAGGATCCCATCCAGGATGCCACACAGTTGTTACATCTCTTTAGACTCCTCCTGACTGTGATAATTTCTCAGACTTTCCTTGTTTCTTGATGACCTGGATGGTGCTGGTCAGGTATTTTGTAGCATGTCTCTCAAATGGAATTTGTCTGATGTTTTTCTTATGATTAATTAGACTGTGGTTATAGGTTTGGGGGAGGAAGATAACAGAGATAAAGTGCCATTCTCATCACATCATGGCAATAGTACATACTATCAACATTACTTATCACTGTTGGTGCTGACCTTGGTCACCTGGCTAAAGTTAGTGGTCAGATTTCTCCATTGCAAAATTACTCTTTTCCCCCCTTTTTGTACTGTCCTTCCTCTTTGAAAGAAAGTTACCATGTGTAGCTCATGCTTTAAGAGTAGGAAGTTATGCTCCACCTCCTTGGGGGGGAGGCGATATATCTACATAAATTATTTGGAATTTTCCTGCCTGAGAGATTTGTCTCTTCTATTTATTTATTTATATCAGTATGGGCTCATATTCATAATATTTATGTGACACTTTGGGTTATAATCCAATACACTTTATTTATATCTCCAGGCAAGAATACTGGAGTGGGTTGCCATTCCCTTTTCCAGGGGATCTTCCTGACGCAAGGATCTAAACAATTGAACCATGGTTTCGTGGGTTGCAGGCAGATTCTTTACCATCTGAGCAACCAAGGAGGCCCCCTCAAATTGTTAGTGTTTGCTTTTTTTTTTAACACTTCTTTATTTGCTAGTGCTACTACAAGATACTCTAGGATCATCTTGTCTATTTCCTGCCTCAGTTCCCAGTTCAGTTCAATTCAGTTGCTCAGTAGTGTCCAACTCTTTGCAACCCCATGAACCACAGCACGCCAGGACTCCATGTCCATCACCAACTCCCAGAGTCCACCCAAACCCATGACCATTGAGTCGGTGATGCCATCCAACCGTCTCATCCTCTCTTGTCCCCTTCTCCTCCTGCCCTCAATCTTTCCCAGCATCAGGGTCTTTTCAAACAAGTCAGCTCTTCGCATCAGGTGGCCAAAGTATTGGAGTTTCAGCTTCAGTCCTTCCAATGAATATTCAGGACTGATTCCTTCAGGTTGGATCTTCTTGCAGTCCAAGGAACTCTTAAGAGGCTTCTCCAACACCACAGTTCAAAAACATCAATTCTTTGGTGCTCAGCTTTCTTTATAGCCCAACTCTCACATCCATACATGACTACTAGAAAAACCATAGCCTTGACTAGATGGACCTTTGCTGGAAAAGTAATGTCTCTGCTTTTTAATATGCTGTCTAGGTTGTTTGGGAGAAATATCGATAACCTCAGATATGCAGATGACACCACCCTTATGGCAGAAACTGAAGAGGAACTAAAAAAGCCTCTTGATGAAAGTGAAAGAGGAGAGTGAAAAAGTTGGCTTAAAGCTCAACATTCAGAAAACGAAGATCATGGCATCCGGTCCCATCACTTCATGGAAAATAGATGGAGAAACAGTGGCTGACTTTATTTTTCTGGGCTCCAAAATCACTGTAGATGGTGATTGCAGCCATGAAATTAAAAGACGCTTACTCCTTGGAAGGAAAGCTATGACCAAGCTAGACAGCATATTCAAAAGCAGAGACGTTACTTTGTCAACAAAGGTCAGTCTAGTCAAGGCTATGGTTTTTCCAGTGGTCATGTGTGGATTTGAGAGTTGAGTTGGGAAAGCTGAGCGCAGAAGAATTGATGCTTTTGAACTGTGGTGTTGGAGAAGCTTCTTGAGAGTCCCTTGAACTGCAAGGAGATCCAGCCAGTCCATCCTGAAGGAATCAGTCCTGAATATTCATTGGAAGGACTGATGCTGAAGCTGAAACTCCAATACTTTGGCCACCTGATGCGAAGAGCTGACTTGTTTGAAAAGACCCTGATGCTGGGAAAGATTAAGGGCAGGAGGAGAAGGGGACAAGAGAGGACGAGATGGTTGGATGGCATCACCAACTCAATGGTCATGGGTTTGGGTGGACTCTGGGAGTTGGTGATGGACATGGAGTCCTGGCGTGCTGTGGTTCATGGGGTTGCAAAGAGTCGGACATGACTGAGAAACTGAACTGAATTGAATTAAGTTGGTCATAACTTTCCTTTCAAGGAGCAAGCATCTTTTAATTTCATGGCTGCAGTCACCATTTGCAATGATTTTGGAGCCCCCTAAAATAAAGCTAGCCACTGTTTCCACTGTTTCCCCATCTATTTTCCATGACGTGATGGGACCGGATGCCACGATCTTAGTTTTCTGAATGTTGAGCTTTAAGCCAACTTTTTCACTCTCTTCTTTCACTTTCATCAAGAGGCTCTTTAGTTCTTCTTCACTTTCTGCCATAAGGGTGGTGTCATCTGCATATCTGAGGTCCTAGAATCAACCATTTCTCCAAGAAGCCCTGATACTTTTTATTGGAGATCAGTATTAGAAATGAAGATATAGGCACCAGGAGTGCTTGTAGCAACTAGCTGCTAGAGTGTCCTTGTTTCAAGGCCCGCTCCACTATCACAGCTAGGAAATACATGTAGGTTTACTAAACTGAATACCTACATACGGCTATAAATATTTCTATATATATATCCATATGAGATCTACAATAAACTCAACATGAGTTTATTTGACGTTTTAACTTGAATCCATTGTCACATGGATCATTCTAGCATTGTTGTTGTTGCTGCTGTTCAGTCACTAAGCTGTGTCTGACCCTGCGACCCCATGAACTGCAGCATGCCAGGCTTCCCTGTCCTTAACTAACTCCAGGAGTTTGTTCAAACTCATGTCCATTGTGTCAGTGATGCCAGCCAATCATCTCATCCTCTGTTACCCGCTTCTCCTCCTGCCTTCAATCTTTCCCCGAATCAAGGTATTTTCCAATGAGTCGGCTCTTGAATCACTTTTAACAATAATGCCATATTTGGTATATGGTGCTAGGAAGTGCCAAACTGCTTACAAACACTACCTCACTTAATCCTCAAAACAATGTTATGTAAATACTACTGCCCACCTAAAACAGACGAAGTCACAGAGGTACTAAAAGATGAAGTATCTCATCTAAGTGAGAGGTAAAGTCAGTGCAAGAGCCTGCTTTGCAATTACACCCACTGTGTGATAGCTAATCACCAGGTCTACATTCACCTAAAATGAAAAACTTCAGTTCTGAGTGATTTAAGATACAGATGTAATCCCTAGGTCTCACCAACTATTGTTCTGCTCAAACCTTACCTCTTCAATGCTTCCCCACCCCCTGCCCCAGGGTCCTTTCCCCATCTGTCATGCTGACTGAAGACAAGTTGCCAAGTTACGACCTGACCTGACAGCTCGAGAAAAGGGGTGCTGGGAGCGATGGCAGGGATCAGCTCCATCTGACCCCATGACTTTTCAACCTCTGGCTCACCCCTGCTGTGTATGATCTTGGGTTTTGGTGACTTGGTAGTAATTAACTCTGAACAAGCAGCTCTGCTTTCATGCAGTTAAAAAAAGAACAGTATTCTTTTTCCTTGTTAATTAAATCATCTACAAGGAAGATAAATGTGCAGCCCACACTTGTATCTTCTAAAATATCAAAGGCCTGATTAGTAAGGCTTATGTTCAACCTCAGGCTTTTTCTCTAGATTCCTGGAAGTAACAGGGACGTGAAGAAAGGCAACTCTAAAGGACTTGTTACTTGGACATTCCTTCATTCATTCACTCTGGGTGAGCTAGAAAGAGGCAACCTGGATCAAACACAAAATATTCCTCGGAGTTTTGCCCAAATCAAAATTAGAATTAGGAACATCAGCAGTGAGCAGACAGGAAGAAAGAGAATCCCACAGACCCCTCTAGTCCCTGCGTTCTGTTTGCAGAATTTTTCCTGACAGTTGGTGGTTTTATTTGCCAGAACCACAACAAAGAGGGTCCTTGAGCTTCCTGGAGAGTGTTTCCTCAGACCTGCACCTCTCCGAGACCTCACAAAGGTGTCATTGTTGCTGGCTCGCTGGGCGCCCAGCACCTGAGCCAGATCAAAGGCATTTTCCGATGCCAGCATGACCACAGTCTCGCCCTCACCACATAACATTAAAGCTGATGATTAATCCCCTTGGCCCAGGAGGTCCCTTCCCACTCCCAAGTACAAAGCGGGGTGGGGGTGGGGACTTTATTTCCAGCACAACACGACCATAATAAACCGGCATTTTATGGCCCTCATTCATTGTAACCAACTGCAGCTGCCCATCAAACTTGTTGAAGTCCCAACAGATGCTTCATGTGAGCCTTTTATATCACTAGGGAAGTGTAATAAGAATCCCCACCATTTCTGAGTGTCTATTATGCATGGGGGATGTATGTATATAACTCATGTTATCCAGCAACCCTTTAAGATGGGCATCCTCGCCCCCAGTGTGATGGATCAAGAATCTGTGGCTCACAGAATTTTAGTAGCTCACCTCAGGTCATGGGGTCAAAACGTGCATGAGCAGATGTCCAAACCTACACCTGTCTGACTCTGAAGCCCAAGCTCATTCCACTCCAGTACTGGCCCTTTAAAATTGTACACAGCACAGGAAGGCACCGAAGGGATGCACTTGGAAGGTTGGACCTGCGTTCTCAGCTCCAGCTTAATAGTTTTGTGACCTTGGGAAAATGTCTGGTCTTTCTTAGGCTTTAGTTGCTTAATTTGTAAAATAGATGGTATACAACTAGCCAGCACTGTTTTCATGAAGACACCAGGAAATTAAGACATGGGGATGTCACAGACTCATGTTCGAACAGATTTGCTGTTGCTCACAAATCCAAACTGAGTTGGGTAAAAGTATTCAATACTTAGACTTTATAGGAGAAACCAAGTTAGATGTGTCCCTGTGAAAATGGGAGATGATTTAAACAGGCTTAAAACAGTGTTCAGTGATGACAAGCTAGAGAGTGTAGACTCACAGAGCGGGAGATGAGGGCTGAGTGTCCTGGTGGGCACCTCCTGCCCTCCTGCTCACGGCAGCCTTAGGCCTCCACAGATTTCTCCCTTCAGCAACAGCCAAGCCTTACAATAGGGCTGCTGAGGGGAAGACAGAGGCCAGGACTTTTCAAGAAGTTCCATTCAAAAGTGTGTCCACAGAAACAAGCAGAAGGAAATTTTTTTTGAGGAGGTTTAAGAAGTCCAGTGTACTGTCCTCTTAGGAAGTTGTCGCTAAGCCTGGACCCTTCCTAGGCAGGCACTGTATCCTTTCTGCCCAATACACCAGTGCTAGCGATGGGGAACTAGCCCTGGCAAAGTGCTTACTCTCTGTGACGCACACCTCAATTCATCCTCACCGCACTATGAGACATGTACTATAACTCTCACATCTCACAGATGAGGAATTTGGGGTCCAGAGAGGTTAAATGCTGTCTAAGGGCCCATTGTTAGGAAGTGGAGGAACTGGGACTGCAAACCAGTCAGGTGGCTCCATCATCTCTATGAAATGTGTGAGAACCCCTGACACCATGTCTGGTGCATACTAGATGCTCAGCATCTCAAGTTCAATCAGAATCTACACTGAGGGGCCTTGTACCAGAGTACCTGTTATTATTCTATCTCACCAATGGGAAGACTCATATCATGCCTATGTCCCCAGGGTTTAGCACAAGCGCAAAGGATCAGTGGATAAGTAAATGTATCGATATTTACTCAACCAAAGTATTACATGGTGTAACAGGCTCATTGGTCCCAACAGTAACTAAACACAGTTTCTCAAGGCCCATGAGTCCCTCTACTGTGGTAGGGTGTCTGCTCTGGACTGTATCCCAGATACCCCTCTAACCCTTACTCCTGTCCCCAGGCCTTCCTCCTCCTCCCCCATGCTCCCCTCTATTTTACTCATCTGGGAAAAATCCAAGGATCGTCCATCTAACTTTAACAGAGTAATGACTTTTAAATAAAAATATGGTAGAAATGGGTACTTATCGAAATGGAATGCTTTCAGACTCAGGCATTTAAAGAAGATATAAATTTTAGGGCAGGCACTAAATTTTAACTGTAATCTTGGAGAAAGCCTTTCCACTAATTCATGGAGAAAAATTAACAGAGTGAAAATTGCTTATCAGTGTGCTTTTGAAGTCATGATATGCAGTCTAATTCTATACATCACCAGACCGCTCCCAGGGAGATGGATTTATATTGACTGATAGAAAGCCTGGCCGCCAAGGAAAACAGACACCTCTGTGCAGAGAAGACTTGGCTACCCATTAGGGACAGATTGTCTGGGAGTGAGGCATTGCCATCTCTGGATCTGATTTCACTCCCTGCTCCTTAGCTCTCTGGCCCGGGTGATGTCAAAGGTAGGTTCATGCCTTTTTACACTTTTTACAAATCTGATCCCTGTAAAAAGGTCTGGCAAATCAAAGCAAAGCTATTGGAAGGAGCGCTGTGCTTTCTGCTCGACATGGCACAGGGGACAGAAAGGGAAGTTGCTGAGGGGGCCCAGGGGCCAGCAGCTCAGATCTCCTCCCTGGCTGGGCTGTCCATCCCAGAGTGTGGTGGCCCCGCCCTCACCCACTCGGCAGACTCACACCCATGTGACAAGAAGATGTTCCACAGATGACAGCCAGCCGTGACGTCACTGGCTGTCCCTCACAGGCAAGGCCGTGCCCCTTCACATCTGCTCCAATCACTCCTGTGAGAAAACAAAACGGAATCCTCTTAAAAAAGAAAGCAAGCAAGCTAGAACACACCCAAGACACTCTTTTATTTATTTATTTTTTAACACCAAACAACGCTGAGAAGGCATTCCATGTGTAGGCCAGTCTCGACTAGAAACCAAAAGAGCAGATCAGCCTGCCAGGGGAACTAAGAGGCTGGTTCTATTTTTGCCTTTCTCTGGTCAGTGTATGGCTTCCAGGTGGCGCTAGTGGTTAAGAACCTGCCCGTCAAAGCAGGAGATGTAACAGATCTGGGTTGGGTTTGATCTCTGGGTGGGGAAGATCCCCTGGAGGAGGGCATGGCGAACCACTCCAGTATTCTTGTCTGAAGAATCACATGGACAGAGGAGCCTGGAGGGCTATGATCCACAGGGTTGCAAAGAGTCGGACATGAACTGAAGTGACTTAGCACACACCTAGCACACACAGTGTATGGTCTCAAACACTGGAATAATAGCAACTTCAACTAGAATAATAGAAGCACCGGTCACCCAGTGAGTTTTGGTCCCAAACTACCAGGCACTGTGCTGAGTAGCTACAAGTATAGTCTCATTTTACATGAAGCCTGTCAAGTTGATTCTATTAACACCACACATCAGTGAGAGAGGGAAGGCCTACATATGGGTGAAGTGACCTGTCCAAGATCACACTGCTAGTAAGAAACAGGGCTGAAGGGAACCTAGCTTAACCCATCACATTTCAATCTCAGAGAAGGCAATAGAGTCATTTGATGATGGGATCTTCTCAGCATCTCTGGGTCACCATTCTTAGTACTGCTCTTTCCAGAACTCTCAGTATAAAGGGTCAAGTGACTGACAGTAAGTTTCTGTTGAAAGAACGCCAGGTGGCATAGAGCTTCCCATAAATGGTGTAAGCTCAGGCTGCTCCTCCACATGGACTGTGCTCCTTGATACTGGGCAGGTGAAGCTACAAATGCAAGGGGGCAGTTAGACTGTTTAGAGCCTTGAGTCATCCATCATTCATTCAATGAGCACCTTCAACACATTATACAACATACTGGGTTTTATAGGTGGGAGATGCAAACACGGAAACATTCCCAGTGAGGAGCCAGGCAGGAGGTGGAGAGCGTCAGGACAGCACAGCGGCCGGGATACGGGAGAGGACAGCTCCTTCCTGCCTCGTGGACTCCAGGCCATGCTGCCCCACTCTCCATCTCTAATCCTCAGTGCTCTTTCTCACCTCTAGACCTCTGCATCCACTCCGCCCCCTGCCTGAAATGCCATTCCCCAACCTCTCTGCCAGGTGAACTCCAATTCCTTCCTAACTTAAATGTTATTTCCTCGGAAGGCTTCTCTGCTCCTCCAGGAAAGATGCGGCTCCCTGATCATGGTTCTCACACCTTCTTGGATGTCCCTAACACACAAGACACTGGTAATTTACAGAATTACTGTACCCTATCTGTCTCTCTTGCAATCATAAAAGCTGCTGGAAGCTAGCACTGCCTTGTACACATGCTTAGACCCCCAGCACCTACCACAGGGGCTAGTACACAGTAGGAAGTGAAAGTACCTATGCTGGGGGTGTGATGATAAGATGACAGCTCTTGTCCTAGGGCTGCTCACAGTCCTGTGGGAGGGAGGGAAGGAGAAGCCTAGATGGAGCATTTAAATGCAGGGATGAGACGGGACAAGAAGAACTGCAGGTGTCTTAAAAAACTAAAAACAGAACTATAATATGATCCAACAAATCCCACTCCAGGGCATATATCCATAGAGAAGTACAATCTGAATGGATACAAGGCCTCTGATGTTCACTGCAGCACTGTTTACAACAGCCAAGACATGGAAGTCACCTAAATGTCCATCAAGAATGAATGGATAAGGAAGATATGGTGTATTTGTGTATACAATGGAATACTCCTCAGTCACAAAAAGAAGGAAATAATGCCATTTGCAGCAACGTGGATGGACCTAGATATAAATCAGAGAAAGACAAATAACATATAATATCACTTATGTATGGAATCTAAAAAACACACATATTCAACTTATTTACAAAATAGAAGTAGAACCACGGATGTAATCACATGATTACCAGGGGAAAAGCAGGGATGGAGGAGGACAAACTGGGAGAATGGGATTGATATGTTATTCAGTCACTCAGTCATGTCAGACTCTTTGCGACGCCATGGACTACAGCACACCAGGCTTCCCAGTCCTTTACCATCTCCTGGAGCTCTCTCAAACTCACGTACATTGAGTCAGTGATGCCATCCAACCATGTCATCCTCTGCCGTCCCTTTCTTCTCCTACCTTCTATCTTTCCCAGCATCAGGGTCTTTTCCAGTGAGTCAGTTCCTTGTAACTGGTGATCAAACTATCAGAGCTTCAGTTTTAGTATCAGTCCTTCCAATAAATATTCAGGGTTGATTTCCTTTAGGATGGACTGGTTTAATCTCCTTGAGGTCCAAGGGACTCTCAAGAGTCTTCTCCAACACCATAGTTCAAAAGCATCAATTCTTCGGGGCTCAGCTTTCTTTATAGTCTAACTCTTATATCCCTACATGACTACTGGTCCCATCACTTCATGGAAAATAGATGGGGAAACAATGGAAACAGTGACAGACCTTATTTTCTTGGGCTCCAAAATCACTGCAGATGGTGACTACAGCCATGAAATTAAAAGACATTTACTTCTTGGAAGAAAAGCTATGACAAACCTAGACAGCCTATTAGAAAGCCGAGATATTACTTTGCTGGTAAAGGTCCAACTAGTCAAAGCTATGGTTTTTCCAGTAGTCATGTATGCATGTGAGAGTTGGATCATAAAGCAAGCTGAGCGCTGAAGAATTGATGCTTTTGAAATGTGGTGTTGGACAAGATACTTGAGAGTTCCTTGGATTGCGAGATCAAACCAGTCAATCCTAAAGGAAATCAGTCCTGAACATTCATTGGAAGGACTGATGCTAAAGTTGAAGCCCTAATACTTTGGCCACCTGATACAAAGAACTGACTCCTTAGAAAATATCTTGATGCTGGGAAAGATTAAAAGCAGCAGGAGAAGGGGACAACAGGGGATGAGATTATTTGAATGCATCACTGACTATGATGGACATGAGTTTAAGCAAACTCTGGGAGTTGGTAATGGACAGGGAAACCTGCTGTGCTGCAGTCCATGGGGTCGTAAACAGTCGGACACAACTGAGTGACTGAACTGAACTGAACTGACTACAGAGACCTACTCTATAGCACAGAGAACCCTAATTGATAATCTGTAATGACCCCTATGGAAAAGCATCTAAAAAGAGTGGCTATATGTGTAATTCATTCACTTCACTGCACAGTGGAAACTAACACAACAATGTAACTCAGCTATACTCTACAAAATTTTAAGAACATGATCAAAGAAGAAGAAAGAGGAGGAGAAAAAGGAGGAGAAATGGGAGAGAGAGAACTAGAAGAAAGGCAGATGAGAACTGCACAGCAGCTTAGCTCACCTTCAGGGATTCAGGGGATTTTCAAAGAGGGGGTCTATGCTGAGTTCTGCAGGAGTCAGGCCTGTGAAAGTGTGAAAGTGCATCCTCAAGCCACAGATCCTTAGCTACCGAAGGCTGTGGCTGCTCAACAGCAGGCTTTTCCAGAAAGCAGGATCTAGTGGGCCACGATGTGATCTCTTACATGCCAACAACTTCCTAGGTTTTTTTCTAAAGCTTTTTCCAAATTCTACTTTCTTGGGCACAGCAACTTGGGAACCTCAGTTATTGTGCAGAGGCCCAGTGGTGGAGGAAGTAAGCCTCTTTGTAACTCTCTGTGTTGGTTATCACAGCCTGTTTTGTGTTATCACAAGAATTAGATCCCAGCAACCAGGTGATTGAAGTCTGGGACTAAGGCTGGAAGAGTTCTGGGCCTAAGGGCTTTCACTAAGTCCTGAGCATCATGTGGCTGCCCCTGTGACCCGTGTTTCCCAGACACTAGGCCACCCAATCAGGGCCCTGCCAGGAGATCTGAAGGCTTGAGGCACTGGAGAACCAGAGTGCGTCTCCCCCATTCTCCCCGTGTCAAGGGGCTGCTATTTCATGAGTTCAGCTGTGCCAGCAGGGCCGAGACTCCCACTAGGCCCATGCTGACCACTCTATGCCTCTGGTTACACCACCTCCTCCTTGTCCCTCCAGCAAGGGGTGGCAACGGCTTCCATTTTGCTGTTTCCCTGACTTGCTTTGCAGGGAATATAACCCTTTACAGCTCCTTCATAATCTAAGTCACCATTTTTATGTATTAAATTTCCTGTTTTTTTGTGTATACTTAGAGTGCTTTCACTTTTCACTTTCATGCATTGGAGAAGGAAATGGTAACCCACTCCAGTGTTCTTGCCTGGAGAATCCCAGGGACCGGGGAGCCTGGTAGGCTGCCGTCTATGGGGTCGCACAGAGTCGGACATGACTGAAGCAACTTAGAAGAAGAGTGCTTTACATTTTTTCTGGGAAATCCTGGGTGATAAATTTCCCCAACCAGGGCACAAAGACTTTTGACAGAAAGAAACCCTAGATAGGAGAACATTTTATTTGAGTTATATACGTAGTCTCTCTGTCTGTGAAAGTGTTAGTCACTCAGTTGTGTCCAACTCTTTGTGACCCCATGGATCGTAGCCTGCCAGGCTCCTCTGTCCATGGAATTCTCCAGGCCAGAATACTGGAGTGGGTAGCTATTCCCTTCTCCAGGGGATCTTCCTGACCCAGGGATTGAACCTGGTCTCTTGCATTGGCAGGCAGATTCTTTACCATCTGAACCACCAGGGAAGTCCCCTCTCTCTGTACATGTCTCATTTTATTCTTACCGCCACTGAGTGTGACGGGTGTTATTAAAATCCTCATTTTTACAAAGGAAGAAACTGAAGCTTAGAAATGAGAACTGAACCAAGGTCACACAGCTCACCAGAAGCAGGGCAGGGAATCCCATCTAGGTAGCTTGATTTCGAACTGCTGGGTCTTAGGTTTTTCTCCGAAATAAAAATCAGATAACCAGGTAGTCAATGTTTACTCATCTGTATATCTCAAAATACTGGGGCCTTACAATATTGATCCTGAGATCCTTGCTGGAAAAGGGGTTGGCCATTGGTGGTCCATCGTGTTATAAGCACGTTCAAGGAATTCCTGCTGATGACTGCTTTTATTGGTCCCATACATATAAAGCTTGGGCAAAGTTTATCTTACAGGCTACCTCAATCCTGAAAGGGAGTTATGCAAGCAAGAAAAGAAATTTGTGGAAAATATGTCCTTGTTTCCTCCCTGATTAGCAGATTCACTGTTGATATTACTAGGCTTAGAATCTGAGAATGAGTGTATTACAATGAAAAAAAGAATGAATCTCCACAATGTTCTTCATAGCAGCCACACCGATTTGCAGGGTGGAGATAGAAACCTAGGCATAGAAAACAGATGTGTAGACTCTGGGGCGGGGTCAGGGTGGGAATGGGATGAATTAGGGGGCTGGGACTGACTTACATGCATTGCTGTATGGAATGGATGACTAATGAGGAACTGCTGTGTGGTGCAGGGAGCTCTGTTCAGTGCGCTGTGCTGACCCGGATGGGAGGGAAATCCAAAGGGGATGGGATATATGCATACATATGGCTGATTCACCTTGCTTGTGCAGCGGGAAGTTAGCACAACACTGTGGAGTAACTAAACTCCAATAAAAATTAAAAAATAGAAAATGATTTAAAAGCAGCTGTTACATATTAGAAAAAAAGAAAGAATGGGATTTGGAGACAGTAAGGTCTGCTATAACATGAAGAAAATGACAATATCACATGGTAGCTCTGATATAGAGGTAATGCTTAAAAATAAAACTTGGATTAATGGGCACTGTGTCACCACCATCTCTATCCAGCACCATCGTCAGTATCCTCTGAACTCTTCTCAAGAGACAGCTGTATTCTTCCTACGTTTTTAGAAAACTGATCAGATGGCTAGGATAGGCTGGATACTGCATTAAAATCTTTCAATATTGTCTCACAATCTTCACATTTGTGAAATATATTCTTTCTTCCCTTCAACACATACAGAAGCAGCAAAGTGATTTGCCCAAGGTCACAGAGGTATAAGACCAGTGCCAGGATGCGGCACCTTGAACTTATTTGGTCTGACCCTAAAACCCATGTCCTTTCTGGAATCCCTCACTTTGTAATGTGATAATCATCTTATACAAAGGAAACATATTTGTAAGTGTCAGTTCACCAGGGACCATTTACTCAGAGCCATGGGTTTCGAGTTTGAAAATCTGAGTTTGAGCCCCAGTTCTGCCATGAACCACCCGAAAGTCTAAACTATTCCCACACATCCACTAGGAGAGAAGTTGATCACAAATGGAGGTTCTTTTTCAGCCATTTTCAGGGCATAACATACATGATTCTTTGAAAACAGTGATTCTTTGAAAAAGTGTCACTGGCTGGAAACAGGAGGATTGAAAGAAATCCCTCCCAAGAAGGTATATTCTCAAGTCCCAAGGGAACTTAGAAAACCTCAGGCCAGGCTGGCACAGCACCAGAGAGGCAAGTATTGCCTGGTTTCCCCTCCAGAGAGGTTCTGAGCACTCTGCCTAACAGATCCAATCCAAGGGCTGATGCTGCTGAGACCACGTGAGTCTCAGCCCTGCCACCCCTCATTTTGTCTTTGGCCACATAGAGCTTGGAGGGGCCGACCAGAGAAAAGAGGTCCAAGGTCCAGGAAGCAACAGGGGGGAGGAGGAGCCTTCTCTTTTCTGCATAAACACATTTCACAACCCATAGAGGGATCATGAGCCTCATGTGTACATCAGGAAACAATTCCTAAGACGGGGTTTTGACAAGCACAGCCCTCTGCACTGCTGGGGCCCTTCACATGACTATGCAAGTGTCAGTGAATTCAGCATTCCTCAGAAAGTTTAAAGGGCAAAATTAGCAGCTGAAGAAATAGGCACCAAAACACTTGCGAGATTCAACTGGGTTTTCCTTGAACCTTGCACAATGTTCAGCTGATGGTAGTTGCTTAACAACATTTTTTTGTTGTTGAATGAAAAACAAATAGCTTACCGAGTCAATGAATCAATTCAGGGCCTTTTGTTTAATGACTCTTCCCCTTTAGTTCGTATCAAGAAATGTTTTAAAAACACAGAATTAAAAAGGGAAAATTAAAACTCCATGAACAACTCTTATTTTCCCTTATGTGCTCTTTCCCTCCCTCTGCCCCATCCACCAAACATCCATCCTTCCATCCAAACACTTATTGAATATCTACTCTATTTCTGTCAAAGAAAAAAGAGACTTTGCAAATGTTATGATTAACAGTGGGTTGGTTATCCTGTAATTTATCAAGCCACAACGGCTTTGAAAACTTTAAAGGGCTGTATAGAAGAAAAACATCCCAAGCTCTAGCATTTGTGCTATAATTATCTCATACTTTATAGCTATATAAAGTACTTTATAGTTTGCAAAGCATCCTTAAACACTGTACCCTTCATGAAGCTTTTTTAAAAAATCCTGTAATATGTTATTTTGAGATCACAGTTGAAGAAACAATTTAAGAGAGGTAAAGTAACTTACTCAAGTTTATTTAGCTACTTAGAGGCAGAAGCAGGACTCAATTAGGAGCTTTAACTCTCCTAGTCTGAAGATTTTTTTCCTATGTTTGAAAAATAAAAAGGTCTGTTTTAGATGGATTTACATCTTGAAAATGATGCTCTTAAAATAACAACCCAGATACCTTTCTGAAGGAAGAAAGGATGAGAAGGAATTTGAACATTACCAACGACTGCATGAACTTGAGACTCTTGAATTGGCCATGTGGAGGAATAAACTGACTGATAAATTTCATCAAATGAGCTGTTTGACTAAGCCAGCCAAGGGGTTTAGAGGTTCTTCAGGAAGAAGATCTTTGAAGACCATCAGCTTCGTGTAACCACAGATTTTTCAATAATTGTAAGCTTCCAGAATTTTTTCTGCAGAGGACCAGACACTAGTTTCCACACAAGAAGATACTGAATTCTGTTCTTTTTATGAATATTCATTCATTTTATATAGAAAATAATAGATGGGTTTGGCACTAGAGTGCTTAAAAACCTGGACTTGTTCATCAGGGGCCCTTGGTTAAGTGTCTCATCTCCTTTATGCATCAGTTTCTACATCTGTACAATTTGAATAATTGTATCCTCCTCATCAGATAGTTGTAAGGATTAGATGTGTTAATATGTGTAAAGTGCTTACACCAGTTCTGTCTGGAGATCATTCTAAGATGACAGAAATGTTCTGTATCTGCATTTTCTAATACAGCAGTTGCCAGACACAGATGGCAACTGAGCCCTCAGAATGTGGCTAGTGCAACTGAGGAACGGAATTTTCCATTTTGATTAATTTCAGTAGCACATGTGGCTAGTGGCTGCTGTATTAGTTAGAGTGTGCTGAGGACTACATGAATGCTTGCTGTTTTTATTATCGTTGCTATTATTGTTGTCTTCAGACTTAGCCTTGAATCCCATTGACATGTTCTTAGGCAAATGCCTTGATCTCTAGAACCTCAACTTCCAAATCTAAAGATTCTGGATAACAATGTTTACCTTCCAAAATTGCTGTGGGAGGGGATTAAGTGAGATGTAGGTGGACTCTACTAGTACTCAACAAATGGGACCGTCAGGTGTGCCTGGCACAAATGTAGAGATTTCCTACTTTTTCCTGAATGCTCCTTGCTCAGCCAAGCCACTGAACATTTCCTCATGCTCTTCCTTCTCCAAGGAATGTTCTTCCCCTAGTACACTCCATTCCCCAACAATCTACCAGAGGAACATGGGCTCCAGGGAGCAGACCCAGCTCTTTCATCAGCAGCTTTTCCAGACTGTGCCTTCCCCCATCCCCCTGAACACTGCAGTCAGGGAGAACTGGTCAAGCTTCTTGTATCTGTAATGTACCTGTTTGCACAGCTGCCTCCCTCTACCAGACTGTGAGCAGACTGAGGCCAGGGAAGGCTCACTAATTTTGGCTGTTGTTTGATAAATGAATGATGGCAAGTTGCACAAGATATATATAATACTAGTGAAACACATGATGTTTTTTACATAAAGGTAGCAGATTTAATCATGGGCAGATATGCTGTATCTTAAATATGACTGACAGTGAAAGATAAAGAGTTTTGAAGGACAATTTATAAGTGATGGTGAAAATCTTACTGGAGCTTCACAACTCACCTTGTTTTGAACTGTCAAAATCACTGGTAAAGATAAAGGTCCTAAGACCCTCTGATTATTGAAACATTGAAATGTGCCTCAGACCTCACAAGTATTATTGTACTAAATTCTTAAAATGATCTCGAGAGGTACCTGTTATCACACCGTTTTACTAATTCAGAAAATGAGACCAAAAGTTATTCAAGGAACTTTTCCAATGTCCTTCAGAGTCAGAGTGGGGAAAACAACACACAGATCCACCCAGTGCTAAATCTCATGGAGCTACAGAAACTAGTTCCTTTCTTTCCAACCACTTGTAAGAATTTCAAATATTCACAGACAGCAGAGCTGAACTCAGATCTCTTTCAGGATTTACTGTCATAATCCACCACAGCAAGCCCAAAGGGTTCATCTCAAGCCTAACAAAGGAAGGGGAGTGAAACAGCTGAGAAGATTTCTGTGATCCTGGTGTTTGATGAAGCATCACTTTGGCTTTGAAAGAAATGCCACTTTAAAGGCATCCAGTCTAAATCCTAAAGTAGGTGTTTCTTTTTAAAAAAAAAAAAATCCTAGGTGAAAATTCTACAAAGAAATTTTGCACACCTTGACACTGCCACCATCTCTGTTCCCCTCAGCCCACGCCCCCATCCACAGAACTGGAAAGATAACAGGAAAGGTATTTGGCTAAATGAGATGTGAACAAACTTTACAAGATATCTGCACTATTTCGGCCATAATGGTGAAGAACAAGTGCTCTAGAATCAGACTGCCTGACTTCAAGTCTACAGGTTGGTCAAGTCACGTAACCTTTTGGGCCTCGGTTCCCTCGCCTATGAAATTGGAATGACAACAGAATGTAGCTCCAAGCGCTACTGTGAAGATGAAGTGAGCAGACTGGTACCAGGATCACTGTTTGCTCCATATAGCTCTGCCACCGTTGTTACTATTGACCAATCTCAGTCTTCGGTGTTAAAGCAGGGCTTGGCACGGCGGTTCAGGCATTCCCTCTCAGCATGCTGCATGCTCTGCCAGAGGGATCTGGGCTTACATAGAATGACTAGCACATTTGTTTTCTGTCCTTGTGTGTCCATCTGGACAACTGATGACAGAATAATTGGGGGCTCAGGGGAATCACAAAAATGAGATACCAGGTAGTAGGAACAATCCAGGCTAACATTTTAAACACTGTTGATAATAAACCAAAAGCTATTTATATTCCTAAAATCCACAATAACATATAGGACCACTCATCCTACAGTACAGCTTGGTGATGGCGAACATCGATTCTAAATGTCACACTTGTCCAAGACTTGCACCCATCAGATGCCAATACAAGAGCTTTGGGAAGGTCAGAGAACAAAGAAGAGGTCCTCAGATAACTGTATCTGGGTCTCACTCCTCTATTCTCCCTTCTACCCAGAAAGATCAAATCTCAAAGGTAGGCTATAATATGTAATAGCTTGGAAATCTGAGACTCAGAGAACACTGGCAAAATCCACAGTAGAGACTAAGCAAAAGCTTGATTTCAGCAATTCCTTTCTTTGTAACTGCAACACAGCCTCTAGATTACTTGGACATTCTCAACTGTGACATCATAAAGAACAATTTTTCACTCACGGGCATTAGACATGGAAAAGGGTCAAGTTGAAATCCAATCCAAATAGCCAAGTTAAGTCACAAAAATCACTTACCATCTAAGTAAAAGAAATAAAATTACGAGAACTGGTCCAAGTATCACAAATGTGTCTTCTGGAATAAGGCCTTACATAGACCTAAAACTGTGACTCTAAATCACACAGTTGCCTTCTGATGTTTTATAAGTTAGTTAATTTGACAGCTATTTATTGATTCCCAGTTATATGCCAGGCACTATGAAGAGCAAGAATGCTAAAGATGAAAATTGTTTCCTTTTGTACTACTGGGTCCTGGTCTAGGAGGGAGGAAAGGAACACAGGCAGACACAAGAAAATAAGGAACAGCCAGTGACTCAGATCTGAACCTGTCTAATCAAAGTATGGAGCCAGGACCCCTGATCTAGTCTGAATGGTCAGGAAGGACCTCCTGAAGGAGGGGGAGCAGAAGTCTCCTCAGTCAGCAGGGGGAGAGAATAGGAAAGGAAAAGCATTTCCAGTAGCCTAGGGATAGACAGATAAGACAAAGGAGAGAGAAAGAGATGATGTGAACTACTGACCTACAGAACCTGAAGAAGATGCAACCCTGTATTCTGAAGAACATGGTTGGATCAGAAGACAATTTATACTGGGTTCCCAGGTCCACCACCTGTGTGCTATGCAGCATAAGCTAGTGCGTAAGCATAAGCATAAGCTAACGCCTCTCTGGGCCTCAGTTTTCTCTCAGGTGGGAGGTGGGAGTAACAGCATCTACTTGGCCACCTGATGCGGAGAGCTGACTCACTGGAGAAGACTCTGATGCTGGGAAAAAGTGAAGGCCGGAGGACAGGGCGACAGAGGATGAGGCATCCTGAACTCAGTGGACATGAGTTTGAACAAACTCCAGGAGACAGTGAAGGACAGGGCAGCCTAGTGTGCTGCAGTTCATGGGGTCACAACTGGACATGATTTAGTGACTGAACAACAACAGCAACAATACCACTGTACACCCAGTGTCCCAGGAAGCACACCCCCATCCCAAGTCCCGAGCAAGTTGTAATGTATGGTCACCCTACACGTAAGGCAAGCAGCCTGTGCCTCGGATATAAAAACTGCTAAATAAATATCAGTGTCCAACTTCTCCCAGGATAGTAATCTTTTCTTGGCCCTAGACAAATGGTCTCATTTATCAAATTCTCTGAAGGTGCTCTGCAGGTGAGAAAGGAAGCAGTCACCTGGACAGTCCCCTGAAAGACACAGAGCAGACTGGTGAGACGATTCAGGACAACACTAAGGGGAGATGGGACTTGCTCAGACAGATTCTTTTGGACACCTGAACCTGGGAAAGAGGCCTGAAATTTCAGAGGAAAATATCATAGTTGGCTCCCCAGTTCTCTCTCCCTAGCCTCTGAGGCCACACTTAGCGCCTCCTCCCTTGGTGTGAGTTTTGGTTCCGTCAAAAAACGTCCAGAGGTTTTGTGGGGTTAGTTGAACATTGACAGATTCTTCAAAGCCTGGAATTCCCTCCCAGTGCCAAACCCAGCCAAGTTTCTATGGGGCTAGGATCTCCCCCAGAGAGTGTTACAGGGCTTCACTACACCTAGACTGCTTGATCTAACCTTGCACCATGCTTCAGACAACAAGGAGACAAAAGAGAAAAATAGATTTTTGAAGCTGGATCCTCTGTTCCTGGTCCCTATTACTGGCTGAGTGGGGGTGGGAGTGTAAGGCGACCCATCACTGGATGAGAGTCAGGCCAGAGAATCTGAGAATTAAGTGCTATGCAGAGCAGCTGGAGAGAGGAAAAACAAAACAAAACCTGAGCGGGATAAAGGGTCCAGGGTTTTAACACAGCGAATGAATGACATGTGGCTCAAATAGTTTCAAAGAGAACAAAGGCTTAGGTAAATAAATAGTGTGGAAGACGAGAGCAAAAATGAATTCTAGAAAATCCCACAAGGAATACACTGGGATTTTTCAAAACCTGCAGATGAAACGACAAGAGATCAACATTTAGCCCTCCCTTTCCACCTACACACCTGCTCCCGACATCCACGTTCTTGGGATAGTTAGCCCTGGCCAGGCTCCCCTCTTCCTTCTCTGGGCCTGCCCTGGGCTCTGGGGGGAAGGAGGATGGTCTGCAAGAGCCCTGGACTTCAGGGAGAAAGAGACCTTTCCAGCTACATGACTTTGAGCAAATGAGCTGAGTTCCTTGAGCCTCTCATACCTCCTCTGTAAAAGTGAAGTGATGATTTCAAAGTAAAAGTGTAAAAGGCAATCTTGTTATGAAAGAAAAGTGCTGTGATCACATCTTAGGCCCTGAATAATATTCTCTCTCTCCTCCACTGGGTAGGATCCAATTTGATAAACGTTTACTGAGCGAGCACAGCTCTCCAAGAGGCAGCATGCTCAGCACTGCAGGGGTAACAGTACCTGAAAAAAACATAATCACTGTCCTCCTAGGGCTCACAATCTCCTGGGAGCCAAGGATGCGGGTACCCGGCAGCCTGATCCTGGGTGCCAAAGGAGCATAGCAAGCGACGAGCAGAAGGAAGGGTCTCACCATGTGTGGGTCCAGACAGGCTTCCCCACTGAGGGCCTGCTTCCTCTTCGACCTGGTGATCAGAGGCCTCCTCTACCTCGGCTGTGGCCACTCACTCCAGGTCTTGCTGCAGCCTACCTGAAAAGCTTTAGGTCTCCTCTACAACACCATCATCGTAAGAGCTAACACCTGTGTAGCATTTACCTGCTCCAGGAACTCTTCTAGGTGCTTTTTGTAAATTATCATAGAAGTGACTCCACACAATTACTCTTATGAGACCCATCTGGGAAACAACCTGTGAGCCAGCAGGGTGAGTAACTGACCAGTGATCACAGAGAGCAGGTGATGTGTGGAATAAGAATCAGGCTGTCTGGCTCTGGAAATCATGCTTTATTCCAACCCTGAGAGTGCAGGAATGGAGCTGTGGGTATTCTTGGACAGGGTTTTTTGGTGCACACAGGTACTTATTTCTGTTGGACATACGCTGTGTGTTCATATTATTTTTTTCATTCTGACTTTGCTCTCACTTCTTCTAAGTTCTTTATTACGAAGGGAAGAATTCTTGAGTGATTTAAAAAAAATAACACCCAGTCCATCACTTCAAAGCACCTCTGGGCAAACCTGGAGTGTGTCCCAGTCAGTGCATCTCTTTGGGCACTTTTTGGAGAGAGAACTCCCAAGGCCATCAGCAGTGTGGACCAGAGGCAGCAACTGAACAGACAGCGTGAAGCAGCTTCCACTTGCCAGGCCTTCCAACCTTGCACTGTCCAGGCACACCTGTTATGCTGTCACTGGACGCTGGCCAGTCCTCGTCATCATCCACAGCCTCCCCCTGTTCTGCCATCTGCCAATCTGCAGCCTAGATTCTGGCAGGTCCACAGGTGTTCTTTTCTTCTTTACTGCATTCTTTTTCTTTGGAGATGTGTGGCTGGAGTTCATTTGGGCTGTTATCATCAAGCGATGCAACCAAACTTTATTAAAAACAAAAATAATCTGACTAGCGACTTGGAATTTTTTAGGATAAAACTTAAACTAGAATAGTAAGAAAAGAAACTTCCATGGAAAAGAAAAAAAAACACCAAACCTGTAAACTAGTAAATTTTGCTTTTACTCTTACCCTGGCACAGGGAGGAACATGCAAAAAATACAAATGATGAAAGGGTTCAAAGTCATTTTCACAATTCACTGAAGTACTGAACCACCGTCAGCTATCAGAACTTAGCTGGGAAGGTTTGGTATCCATTCCTCATTTTTTTTTTCATTTTTAACTTTTGACCTCCTTCATCCATTTCTCCCACTTCTCACCCCCTGCCTCTAGCAACCAACAACCTGTTCTCTGTATTTATGAGCTTGGGATTTGTTTTTTAGACCACATATAAGAGAGATCATACAGTATTTGTCTTTTCCTGTGTTATCCATTTCACTTAACATAATGCCCTTGAGGTCTATCCATGTTGGCACAAATGGCAAGAAGCCATTCTTTTTAATTACTGAATAATAGTCCATTGTCCGGAGAAGGCAATGGCACCTCACTCCAGTACTCTTGCCTGGAAAATCCCATGGATGGAGGAGCTTGGCGGGCTGAAATCCATGGGGTCACTAAGAGTCAGACATGACTTCACTTTCACTTTTCACTTTCATGCATTGGAGAAGGAAATGGCAACCCACTCCAGTGTTCTTGCTTGGAGAATCCCAGGGATGGGGGAGCCTGGTGGGCTGCCGTCCATGGGGTCGCACAGAGTCGGACACGACTGAAGTGACTTAGCAGCAGCAGCAGCAGCAGCAGCAGCAGCAGCAGCAGCAGCAGCAGTCCACTGTCTATAAATTGTATATAAAATCCACCGAAATTTATTTTTAATGTATGGGGTTTCCCTAGTAGCTCAGCTGGTAAAGAATCCGTCTGCAGTGCAGGAGACCCAGGTTCGATTCCTGGGTTGGGAAGATCCCCTGGAGAAGGGATAGACTACCTACTCCAGTATTCTTGGGCTTCCCTGGTGGCTCAGCTGGTAAAGAATCTGCCTGCAATGCAGAAGACCTAGGTTCGATCCCTGGGTTGGGAAGATCCCCTGGACAAGAGAAAGGCTACCCACTCCAGTATTCTGGCCTGGAGAATTCCCTGGGTTGGGAAGATCCCCTGGACAAGGGAAAGGCTACCCACTCCAGTATTCTGGCCTGGAGAATTCCATGAACTATATAGTTCATGGGGTCGTAAAGGGTTGGACACACTTGCATAGTATAAGGCAATGGGCAACATCCAATTTTTCCCACACTGATATCCAATTAACACACCTCGCAGATCTGCAGTACTACCCCTGTAATAAATTAATTGTTTATATATGAGTAAGTCTGTTTCTAGACTCCTTAATCTGTTTTCCTCTGGTTTGTCTACCTGTGCCATAATACCAGCCTTTATTACCTTATAACAAGTTTATATATATATATATATATATATATATATATATATATACTTTATCTGTAAAGTATTAAAATTTCTATATGTGTGTTATTTATGTGCTATGTCATTTATGATGTCAATTGTACATCTTTCTCATAATCTTTATATTTTCCTTGACTTACTGCTCTGGCTAGGACATACACTAAAGTGTGGAATAAAAGTGGTGAGAATGGGGAAGTTCTATTTCACCATTAAGTCTGATGTTTGAATTAAGTGTTTTGTTCTGTGTGCATCCTTAATCAGAATAAAGAAAGTTCCTTTCTGTTCTACATTTGCCAAGATTTTTTTTTTAAGTCATGAATCTGTCTTACATTTTATTTATGAAAGGTCTTTCTTTAAACAGCTATTAAAATAATCCTATCATTTTCTTCCTTTTTCAATATGAAACTGCATGAATAGTTTTTTTTTAAATGTTAAAATGATTTGCCTGAATTCTTTTACCAGATTTGGAAAACTTTTAGAAATTATCTTTTTCAAATATAGCTTCTGTTTTATAATATATCTCCTCTCATTCTAGGCTTCTGATTATATCTCTGCTAGACCCCTTTACCATGCCCATATCTCATACTCTTGTGTATTTTCCAACCTTTTGTATACTATGTTGCAGTATGGATATTTTCCTGACCTACTGTCCAGTTCATTAATTCTTTCTTAGGCTATATTGAATCTGCTGTTAATTTCAGTTACTGCATTTTCAGCTCTAGAATTTCCATTTAGTTCTTTTTAAACTTCCCAGTCCTCTGAATTCTTCATCTTTTCCTATAATTTCTTGAATATAATACTTCCAACATCTCAACCATCTGTGGGTTTGGTTTTTCTCTTGCTTTACGAAAATTCTTATATTTTGCATACCTAAGACTGTTTTGGTGGAGAAACTGTAAATGAAAAATTTTATGTATAAGTTGAACCTCTTATGTTGTCTTCCTCTGGAAAAAATACAGTTTTGCTTCTTCCAGTTAGCTGAAGAGGGAGAGATTTAACTGCATTTAATTAGGTGCTGACTTGATTCAAAGCCGGGCTTCAGTAAAGTTTGTCTTTTCCAGCTTACTCTTATGGTCCCAACTAAAAGTCTAGAGTGTTTACCAGTATCCTTCATCCTTAATGATCCCTGAACTCAAGTTGTTGTCCTTCTGTCCTGGGGAGGTTACCAAATTGGTGCTTAGCTTGCTAGAATCTCAGCTGCAGATTTCAAATCAGCAAATATCTTGTGTAAAGGGTAGAAATATCAAGTCAAATTCTCTGGGCTTCTCATTTGATCATGGCCCCTCAAGTCAAGTGGATACCTCCATTAAATAAAATAAGTTTTAATGAAAGCCCAGCTTAAAATTGAATAAATTATTCTGACTACTTTAAAGTTAACAAGTTATTTATTATATTTTGCCAATTATGAGAGAAACTTCATTTGAAATTCAAAAAGATACTTTCATACAGTTAGTAATAGGAGAAACATAAAGAGCATCCAAAATTTTCAGTAACTTTTGCATAATCAATGAATTTAGGAAAGAAGGAGAAGGAGAAGAAGGAAAGTGGAAGAGGAGAAAGAAGCGGGAGGAGGTGTACAGAGAGGGGGAGGAGGGGGAAAAACTGTCAAATTCCCTGTATTTCTTTCAAGGTCCCCTGCTACAACGCTACTATAGGCTACTCCTTCTCCTTTGCACTTTCCTCTTTCCAAACTTTTGGGAAATATAGAAACGTCTGCTTGGAATAAGTATCTTGTTTAAAACCACCTTCAGTGGCTTAACGATGCCTGAGAAGAGGAGGGGTGCACAGATTTTCAACATGATGCTAAGTACTGCCATTTTCTCCCCACCTATTTGATCCTTATAATCCGTCTTCCAGGAATCTCTTACAGATATTACAGACTTTGGCCAAACCGAAACGCTTACCATTTCTCAGCCCCATTCTAGTGGCTTCATGAATGCTATTCTCTCCATCCAGACTACTTTATATTTCATTGCTTGCAACGGAGAGGATACTTATTACTCTGGGTTCAGTTCAAAGGCTACCCCTCACACTTTCCTAAAGGACTATGGCAGCTGACATTCTAGGCTTCTCTTACTAGTTGTGTGATCTTGTGTAAGCTGCTGGAGTTGATATGACGATCATACAAGTAGACTGCTGCTGCGGCTGCTAAGCTGCTTCAGTGTGTGCCTCAGTTGCACAGACTCTGTGCGACCCCATAGACGGCAGCCCACCAGGCTCCGCCGTCCCTGGGATTCTCCAGGCAAGAACACTGCCTAGCATATTTCTGCCATGTTGAAGTTATTCAAATAATTTTAGTATCTTGTCTTTCCATTGTCTTACTGTTTCTCCTGAAAGAGACTTCTCCCTTTTCCAAATTCCTATAAAACTTAGTCCTCAGGCTAAGAACTTCTTTACATCGCTGGTTTTGCCACACTAACTATTAATAGCATACTGCTTAGCATGTTTACAGGCAAAAACATTAACTGAAGTTTATACTTACTGGGTTAAGTGCTGGGCTCTGAAGTTATGGAGATGAATATGACCAGATTCATTGCCCATAAGCTCATAGTCTAAGTAGGGGAGACAGTAATATAATCATCTACTTAAATGTCTAGATGTTATTCTCTATGTGTTACATTTAGAGATATGCACAGGGAGAAAGAATTATTATCCCACATGCATTAGGCTAGGCAATAGGGTACACCACAGTAAACCAGACAATGTGTGAACAAGACACATATTATTCAAGAATATTTAATGTGTTTCACAGAATCGAATTGTGTGGGTTTTTCTTTACAAGTTTCAGTGGTGAGAGGCCTGAATATAAAAGGTGTGTGGAGTCTTCACCCATGTTACTGATACTGGCGGTACAGTCGCCCATCCTCCCCACCTCAGTTTCACAGTGGTGAGTCACAAGGCTGGTACACTTTTAACTCACTAGGCTAAATTCAGCCCAAGGACCTGTAATAACACAGCTCAATAGCCTAACGCAATCTCTTTAAACAGAATATAAGAACCTCAGCCTTCCCTAGACCTGAACATTTGATTCAAAGGTTCTCCACGTTTTTCCTTTTTTCAACATTAAAAAAAAATAAAAAATTGTCTAAGGCTACCTCAGTTAACACAGGCTTGGGTGAAGCTACCTGATGGTAAGTACAGGAGACCCAGAGTCAGATAGACCTTCAAGGCTCTCCTCTTGTCCCACCCACATGCCTGAACCGAAATAAGTCTCATTTTGACCTTTACATGGGCGTGGGAGGAACGTACATAGCCAGAGTTATAAGTGTTGTCAAGGTAAACACTTATGCAGTGCCCAACTTATGGTAAGTGTACCGGACTGGAAGAGCTCTTTATTGCTCTACTTTTCAAATAGAAAATTTTAAAAGCAGTCCTTCAATTAGCCTGGACTCAATTTTGTTCTTTCTGGATTATAAACAGATAACTTTGACTGGAACCAGCTTGAGTTCTGACCATCCCTCGCGCATCTTTTAAAGTGCTAGTGGTGAAGTCCATTAGTATCACGTGGAGACAGGATACAAGGCAGATGTTTAGGCCACAGTCAAACCTACTGTTCAGTATTTATGGTAGTGGTGGTTGTGGGAACCTAGTACTCTGCATTTTAATTAATTCCTTAATTGACTCTGCATATTCAAACCACTACAATAAGTAAATAACATCAGGAATCAGATGTACAAACAAATGAAAACTTAAGTCATTCTACGTTCAAATTAAAATATTTGTGTTTTTTTTGGATTATCTGGATTATGATTTCAATTTACTACAGAAAATTGGAAATAATGTAAATGACTTATTTTCTCATATTGCTCCTCTGTGTATTCCCCATTTTCAGTCTCTAGTAAATAATAATTTCTAAACAAAATGGGAATGGAGGGCAGCTATGTGGGAACATTTGTATTGCCACCAATAAAAATGAAGATGGAATATTGAGAAGTATGGGCATAGAAATCCTTAAGGATTCTGGAAGAACATTCAGCATCTCAGACTACAGTGAGCACGGGCAGACTTGGTACATTCTCTGTTTGGATTTGAAGAAAGAGATGACAGGACCAGAGATAAAACTTCTCGCATAAAGACAGTGGCCAAGATCAGGGTGGGTAAGAGAGAGTGAAAAGTATCACTGCCACCCTCAGACCTGATGGATAAGAAACAATGATGCTGAGATATGGAAGTCAGAGATGGGGAAATGCATTTCGCCTTCCAGCTACATTTCTGCAGGTTGGGAAGTGATGCTGCAAAGGAAGAGTGCAAAGCCCTGGCAGAAAAAAGCAGGTTATTTCTGAATTTCCAGGGCCTGGGAGAACAAATATCTGCTTCATTCCCTTGAAGTAAATTTTTGTTTTAAGCTTAAATTGAGATTTTTTTTTTTTTTTTTTTACTGCTCTATTTCGTTTGGACTATCATCCATTGGTATTATAAACCATAGATGTACTCTCAAGGCAAATGCTTCCTGTGGAATGCTTGACATAGTTGTCACATGACAATCAGTGCTGAGGAACCTACTTGAATAGATATAGTTGATCCAACTTAATTTTAGCATCCAGTCTCCTAGACTTGGAATTCAAGGCTTTTTACATTTGAGCTTCTGACCTGGAAGAGCTAACACTTAAGGGCTCACCATGTGTTAGAAGAAGGTGTCTACACAATTCCAGAGGATCATCTCCATTTATAGAAAAGAACTCTGAGGCGTAGAGCAGCTACGTAACTTGTTAAAAACC
Source organism: Ovis aries (assembly GCF_016772045.2). Taxonomy (NCBI): domain Eukaryota; kingdom Metazoa; phylum Chordata; class Mammalia; order Artiodactyla; family Bovidae; genus Ovis; species Ovis aries. The sequence goes on along the minus strand of NC_056054.1, from coordinate 34,437,976 downwards.
AATGGCAAAGCTGGGAGCTCAGAACCCATACTATGGAACATGGCTTCTGCTTTCTGGGCCGTCTCTCACTGTTCCCCCCACAGATGAACTGCAGGCTTGCCATAATGAAAGGATCCTTGATGGAGTCAGGCCTTATCACACTCAGAAATTTTTCACATTCTGTTCTGGCCTCTTGAAATGCTTATCCCATTTCCACCTCCTAAGTGATGCTTCTCTCACTTGTCCTGGCAGAGGTGGTTGACCTATTCCCTGCACTCTTGTGACACTTTCCTTTCATCTGGGAAAAGCAGGATGCAGCTTCCAGTGAGATTTTCCTGATGACAGGTCTGCCTTGTCTACTAGCTGCTAAGCTCCTCTAAAGAAAGGACTGGGTCATCTTCACCCTGGTAGCCCCAGTTTCCTGCATGGCATCTGAGGGCCAAGTGTGGGCCTAACACATATTTGCTGACTAAATTAATTGCTACTTGCTTCTTAAACCACAAAATGTTCCCTCACTCCACTAAGGTATGTTTCCTCAAATGTTACCACTCTGGATTAAACTTTCCAGAACTCTCTGTACTGGCAGCAACTGCTGGCACTCTGCATTGCTTTACAAAGACCTGATCTTCATAACACTTAGCAGTACCTGATAAAGACACATGAATGCATATACATATACACATAAACCCACACACACACTATACTCAAGTGTATGTGTGTGGGTATACTGGCACACACATAGGTACACACAAACATACATACAAACATTCTGCCAAACATACATATTTAAGAGCATGAAGATACAGGTACATTTGTACATGCATATGCATAATCACAACATGTATACATATATGCAGATGGAAGTGTGTAACAAATGAAAACACATGGACTCACTAAGCACATGCATAACATGTTCATCCATGCGCATGTGCATGCATGCATTCAGTGCATATAAAATATATACACATATGGAGGATATGAACACTTCCAGGCAATGCCAAAGAATGTTCCAGCTACTGCACAATTGCACTCATCTCACATGCTAGCAAAGTAATGCTCAAAATTCTCCAAGTCAGATAAAAAATTTAAAAAAATTCTCCACGTCAGGCTTCAACAGTATGTGAGCTGTGAACTTCAGATGTTCAAGCTGGATTTAGAAAAGGCAGAGGAACCAGAGATCAAATTGCCAACATCCACTGGATCATCAAAAACTAGAGAGTTCCAGAAAACATCTAGTTCTGATTTATTGATTATGCCAAAACCTTTGACTATCTGGATCACAACAAACTGTGAAAAATTCTTCAAGAGATGGGAATACCAAACCACCTGACCTGCCTCCTGAGAAACTGTATGCAAGCCAAGCAACAGTTATAACTGTACATGGCACAACATACTGGTTCCAAATTGAGACAGGAGTATGTCAAGGCTGTATATTGTCACCCTGCTTATTTATATGCAAAGTACATCATGTGAAATGGGCTAGATGAAGCTCAAGATGGAATCAAGATGGCAGGAGAAATATCAATAATCTTAGATATGCAGATGATAACCACCCTTATGGCAGAGAGCAAAGAACTAAAGAGCCTCTTGATGAGAGTGAAAGAGGAGAGTGAAAAGTTGGCTTAAAACTCAACATTCAAAAACTAACATCATGGCATCCAGTCCCATCACTTCATGACAAATAGATGGAAACAATGGAAACAGTGAGAGACTTTAATTTGGGGCTCCAAAATCACTGCAGATGGTGACTGCAGCCATGAAATTACAAGACACTTGTTCCTTGGAAGAAAAGCTATGACCAACCTAGACAGTATATTAAAACTAGAAACATCACTTTGCCAACAAAGGTCCGATTAGTCAAAGCTACGTTTTTCCAGTAGTCATGTATGGATGTGAGAGTTGAACCATAAAGAAAGCTGAGTGCCAAAGAATTGATGCTTTTGAACTGTGGTGCTGGAGAAGACTCTTGAGAGTCCCTTGGACTGCAAGGAGATCCAACCAGTTAATCCAAGGAAATTAGTCCAGAATATTCATTGGAAGTGGAGAAAGAAATGGCAACCTACTCCAGTACTCTTGTCTGGAAAATCCCATGGATGGAGGAGCCTGGTAGGCTGCAGTCCATGGAGTCACTAAGAGTCGGACACGACTGAGTGACTTCACTTTCACTTTTCACTTTCATGGATTGGAGAAGAAATGGCAACCCACTCCAGTGTTCTTGCCTGGAGAATCCCAGGGACGGGGAGCCTGGTGGGCTGCCATCTCTGGGGTCGCACAGAGTCAGACACAACTGAAGCGACTTAGCAGCAGCAGCAGCAGCATTCATTGGAAGGACTGATGCTGAAGCTGCAACTCCAATACTTTGGCCACCTGAGTTCTTTGGAACTGACTCATTGGAAAAGACCCTGATACTAGGAAAGATTGAAGGCAGGAGGAGAAGGGAACGACAGAGGATGAGATGGTTGGATGGCATCACCGACTCGATGGACATGAGTTTGAGCAAGCCCGGGAGTTAGTGATGGACAGGAAAGCCTGGCATGCTACAGTCCATGGGGTTGCAAAGAGTCAGACATGACTGAGTGACTGAACTGACTTACTGACAGGCCAGACCTACCTGCTGGTCTCAGAGACTCTCCTGGAGAGGTGTGTAGGCTGCAGCTCACCAGGGGGACATAGACACTGATGGTGGTCATATTCGGGAATATTCTACCACATGTACATTCCTGGTAGCTGACATGTTGGATCACTAGTGCCAAGACCTGACCCTACCCAACAGCCTGTAGGCACCAGTGCTGGGACACCTCAGGCCAAACAAGTAATTGGGCAGGGCTTCCTGGCGGCTCAGTGGTAAAGAATCTGCCTGTGATGCAGGAGACCCAGGTTCGATTCCTGTGTTGGGAAGATCTCCTGGAGAAGGGAATGGCTACCCACTCTAGTACTCTTGCCTATAGAATTCCGTGGACAGAGGAACCTGGAGAGCTATAGTCCATGAGGCCTCAAAGAGTTGGACATGACTGAAAGACTAACACTTCCACTTTCAGACAAGCTGCCTGAAGAAGTCGAAAGCCCACAGCCTCTAGACACGCCCAGACATGGCCCTGCCCATCCGAGGGCCAAGTCCCAGCTCCACCCACCAGTGGACAGGCCCTGGCCCACCAGGAAGCCTGAACAAGACTCTAGATCCCCTCATCCACCAGGGGGCAGACACTAGGAGCAAGAAAACTATATCCTGCAACAGAAACCAGTCCTGACCCTGGGATCACCTCAGCCCTGGCCCTGCCCACAGCAGGTCAATGAAACCTTTGGGACACCCCAGACCTCATACCCAACTGTATCAGGAACTAGCCCCCACTTACCAATGATCTGAAACATGCTCTGGGATCCCTGGGCCCAGCAGCCACACTACAGGAACTAGCTCTGCCTGCCAGTAATCCAGCACTAACCTCTGCCATTAGTTGGCACAGCCCCAGAGTCTTCAGGACCCTGACTCCAGCCACCAGTGGGCCAGCACTAGCCTTGGGCCCCCTTGATTCTGCAACCAGCCACCTCATGACCAGGCCCCACTAAACAGCTACCAGCAGAATGTGCACAAGGCAGGGCCTGGCAACCAACCAGACTTGATACCAGCTAAGCTAGTAGATGGCCCACAGAGTCAGCCCACCACAACAGAAAGAACCAAATGGCCCTCATAGGGGAACACCCAGAGCATGTAGCTTGGGTGACAAGAGAGGTGCACTTCTGGGACATACAGGATGCCTCCTTCAGAGGGCCAGTTCTCCAAAGTTGAGAAATGTAACTAACCTACCACAGACAAAAATACAAATAGCAACTTAGGCAAAATGAGGCAGCAGAGGAATATATTCCAGACACAGTAACAAGATAAAACTCCAGAATAATGAAGTAAAGAGGAGTTAGGCAATCTACTCAAGAATGAGTTCAGAGTAATGATTATAAAGATGATCAAAGAACTTGAGAAGAGAATGGATGCAAAGAGTGAGAAATTAGTATTTAACAAAGAGAACATATAAAGAACAACCAAACTGAGATGACAAATCCAAAAATGAAAAATATACTAGAAGATGTATACCTATGGCTTATTCATGTTGAGGTTTGACAGAAAACAACAAAATTCTGTAAAGCAATTATCTTTCAATAAAAATACATTAATTTTAAAAGAAGTGAAAAAAATATACTAGAAGAATGGACCAGTGTGCATGAAGACAGAGCAGGAAATCACTACAGCTGAACAGAAAAAAAAACAAAAACAGAAAAAGAATGAAAAGAAATGACAGTTTAAGAGCTCTGGGACAGCATTAAATGCACCAATATTTGCATTATAGGGGTCCCAGAAGAAGAGAGAGAAAGACCTGAGAAAATATTAGAATAGATAACAGCTAAAAATCTCCCTAACCTGGGAAAGGAAACAGGCATCCAACTCCAGGAAGTGCAGAGAGTCCCATACAAGATGAACACAAAGAGGAACACACCAAGACATGATGTAATGAAAATTATAAAAACTAAAGATAAAGAGAGAATACTAAAAGCAGCAAGAGAAAACAAATAACATACAAGGGAACTCCCATAAGGCTATTAGCTGATTTTCTGCAGAAATTCTGCAGGCCAGAGGAGTGACACAATATATTCAAAGTGATGAAAGGAAAACCTACAACCAAGAATACTCTACCCAGAAAGATTCTCATTCAGATTTGATAGAGAAATCAAAAGCTTTACAGACAAGGGAAAGCTAAAATAATTCAGCACCACCAAACCAGCTTTACAATAAATGTTAAAGGACTTCTCTGTGTGGAAAAAGATCACAAATAAGAACAAGAAATTTAGAAAATGAAAAGCTCACTGATAAAGGCAAACATACAGTAAAGGTAGAAAATCATTCAGACAAAACTAGTAAGGAGGTTAAAAGACAAAATTTGTAAAGTCACCTGTATCTACAATAAGCAGATAAAGGATTCAAAACAATTAGATGTAAAACATGATATCAAAAACAGTAATCATGAGGGGAGGAGAGTACAAATGCATGGTATTTAAGATGCATTTGAAATTAACAGATCAGCAACTTAAAACAGTCACATTTATATACAGACTTATACAAAAACCACAAAGCAAAAATCTATAATAGATATACACACAAAAGAAGGAATCCAAACATAACACTAAGGTAGTTATTAAATCACAAGAGAACAAAAGAAGAAAAAGGGGGAAAAGACCTACGAAAACAAATCCAAAACCATTAACAAAATTGCAATAAGAAGACACTTATCAATAATTACTTTAAATGCAAACAGACTAAATTTTTCCAACCAAAAGACACACACTGGCTGAATGCATTCAAAAACAAGACCTATATATATGCTGCCTACAACATATTCACTACAGATCTAGAGACGTATACAGACTGAAAGTAAAGGGATAGATAAAGGTATTCCACGCAAATGGAAATCAGAAGAAAGCAAGAATAGCAATACTCATATCAGACAAAATAAACTTTAAAATGAAGACTGTGACAAGAGACAAAGAAGGACACTACAAGGGGTGAATCAAGGGATTCAAGGGATGCATCCAAAAGAAAATATAAAAATTAAAAATATATGCACCTAACATAGGAGTACTTTATATATAAGGCAAATAATAACAGTTATAAAAGGAGAAATTGATAGTAACACAATAATAGTAGGGAACTTTAACACTCTAGTTACATCAATGGACAGATCATTGAGACAGAAAATCAATAAGGAAAGACAGTTATTAAAATAACACATGAGACCAAATGAACTTAATTGGTATTTATATAGCATTCCATCAAAAACAGCAGAACATTCTTTTCAAGTACACATGGGACATTCTCCCCACAAAATGAGCCTTGGTAAATCTAAGAAAACTAAAATCATATCCAGCATCTTTCCAACCAGAACTCTATGAGATTAGAAATCAAATACAAGAAAAACTGCAAAAATCCACAAACACATGGAGGTTAAACAATATGATACCAAACAACCAATGGGTCACTGAAGAAATCAAAGAGGAAATTTTAAAGTACCTAGGGACAAATGAAAATGAATAACGATGATCCAAAACTTATGGGTTATAGCAAACGCACTTCTAAGAGGGATGTTTATAGCAATATAAGTTTACCTCAGGAAATAAAAATCTCAAACAACCTAAACTGACACCTAAAACAACTAGAGAAAGAAGAACAAACAGTACCCAAAGTTATGGAAGGAAATAAATCATTAAGATCAGAGCAGAAATGAAATAGAGACTAAAAAAATGATCAATAAAACCAAAAGCTGGTTCTTTGAAAAGATTAAAAATTGATAAACCTTTATTTAGCCAGACTCATCAAGAAAAAAGGAGAGAACCCAAATCAATAAAATCAGAAGTGAAAAAGAAATATTACAACTGACTCCACTGAAATACAAAAGATCATAAGAGACTATTATGAGCAACTATACAGCAATAAAATAAACAGCCTAGAAGAAATGGACAAATTCTTAGAAAGGCAATCTCCCAAGACTGAACCAGGAAGAAACAGAAACTATGAATAAACCAATTACCAGTACAGAAATTGAATCAGAAATTTAAAAATTCCCAACAAACAAAAGTCTAAGACTGGATGGCATCACAGGTGAATTCTACTAAACATTTAAAGAAGAGTTAAGAGCTACCCTTCTCAAACTATTCTAAAAAATTGCAGAGGTAGAAACACTTCTGAACTCATTCTATAAGGCCACTAACAACCAGACACCAAACCAAACAAAGATATCACACACAAAAGAAAATTACAGGTCAGTATCACTGATGAACATAGATGCAAAAATCCTCAACACAATACTAGCCAGCTGACTCCAACAATACATTGAAAGGATCACACACCATGACCAAGTGGGATTTATCCCAGGGATCCAAGGATTTTTCAATACTTGGAAATCAATGTGATACACCACATGAACAAATTAAAGAATGAAAACCATATGATCATCTCAATAGATGCAGAAAAGCTTCTGATTAAATTCAATATCCATCTATTATAAAACTCAGAGAAAGTGGAAATAGAAGGAACATACCTCAACATAAGGCCATATATGACAAACACACAGCTAAACATCATAGTCAATGGCAAGAAGCTGAAAGCATTCCCTTTAAGATCAGGAACAAGATAAGGATGCCCACTCTTGCCACTTTTATTCAATATAGTTTTGGAAATCCAGGCCACAGCAATCAGAGAAGAAAAAGAATAGAAGTAATCCAAATTGGAAAGAAAGAAGCAAAACTGTCACTGTTTGCCGATGACATGATATTATACATAGAAAATCCTAAAGATGCCATCAGAAAACTACTAGAGCTCATCAACAAATTTGGTAAAGTTTCAGGGTACAAGATTAACATACAGAAATCTGTTGCATTTCTGTACACTAACAATGAACTATCAGAAAGAGAAATTAAGAAAATAATCCCACTTACTATCACATTAAAAGAGTAAAATACCTAGGAATAAATCTACATAAGGAGGCAAAACACCTGTACTCCCAAAAGTATAAGATGATGAAAGAAACTAAAGATGACACAAACAGATGAAAAGATATACCATGTTCTTGGATGGGAAGAATAATATTGTTAAAAACACCATACTACCCAACATAATCTACAGATTCAATGTAATCCCTAACAAGCTAGCAATGGCATTTTTCACAAAACTAGAACAAAAACTTTCCAATTTGTGTGAAAACAGAAAAGACCTCAAATAGACAAAACAATCTTGAGAAAGAAGAACAGAGCCGAAGGAATCATGCTCCTTGACTTCATACTATACTACAAAGCTACAGTCATCAAAACAGTATGGTACTGGCACAAAAACAGAAGCATAGATCAAAGGAACAGGACAGAAAGCCCAGAAATAAACCCATGTACTTATGGTTAATTAATCTACAACAAGTGAAAGTTGCTCAGTCAAGTCCGACTCTTTGCGATCCCATGGACTATACAGTCCATGGAATTCTCCAGGCCAGAATACTGGAGTGGGTAGCTGTTCCCTTCTCTAAGGGATCTTCACAACCCAGTGATCGAACCCAGGTCTTCTGCATTGCAGATAGATTCTTTACTATCTGAGCCACCAGGGAAACCTAAGAATACTGGAGTGGGTAGCCTATCCCTTTCCAGTGGCTCTTCCCCGCCCAGGAATCGAATCAGGGTCTCCTGCATTACAGGTGGATTCTTTACCAGCTGAGCTATCAGGAAGCCCAATCTACTACAATGGAGGCAAGAATATACCATGGAGGAAAGACAGTTCCCTCAATAAGTGGTTCTGGGAAAACTGGACAGTTACATGAAAAAGAATGAAATCAGAATATTCTCTAATACCATATACAAAAATAAACTCAAAATAAATGTAGGACTGGATACTATAAAACTCCTAGAGGAAGACATAGGCAGAATACTCTGACATAAATTTCAGCAATATTTCTTTTGATCTGTCTCCTAGAGTAATGGAAACAAAAGTAAAAGTAAACAAATGGGACCTAATTAAATGTAAAAACATTTGCATAGCAAAGAAAGAAACTGTAAACAAAATAAAAAGATTACCTATGGACTGGGAGAAAATATTTGCAAATGCTGTGACTGCAAGGATTAACTTTCAAATATATAAATAGCTCATATAGCTCAGTATCAAAAACAAACAGCCCAATCAAAAATAAGCAGAAGACTTAAATAGATATTTCTCCAAAGAAGCCATACAAATGGCCAACAGGCACATGAAAAGATGCTCAATATCACTAAGCATTAGAGAACTGCAAATTAAAACTACAATGAGGTATCACCTCACACTGCTCAGAATGGCCATCATCAAAAATCTACAAATAATAAATGCTGGAGAGGGTATGGAGAAAAGGATCCCTCTTATACTGTTGCTGGGAATGTAAATTGATGTGGCCACTATGGAGGACAGTGGAAGTTTCTTAAAAACTAAAATAGAGTTACCATATGACCCAGCAGTCACACTCCTGGGCATAGATCCAGAAAAGATGAAAAATCTAATTCAAAAAGATATATGCACCTCATTGGTCAGCAGCACTATTTACAATAGTGAAGACATGGAAGCAAACTAAGTGCCCATCTACAGGTAAATGGATAAATAAGATGTGGTGTATATATAATATATGTATATATACACATGCATGTATATATAATGGAATATTACTTAGCCATAAAGAAGAATGAAATAATGCCATTTGCAGAAACATGGATGGACCTAAAGATTATCATACTAAGTAAACTAAGAAAGAAAAGGTAAATACCACAGGATATCACTTACACGTGGAATCTAAAAAATGATACAAATGACCTTATTTATAAAACAGAAATAGACTCACAGACATAGAAAACAAATTTATGGTTACCAGAAGGAAAGGGGGCTATAAATTAGAACTTTGGGATTAACAGATATATACTACTATATATAAAATAAATAAATAAGAACCTACTATATAGCAAAAGGAACTATATTTAATATCTTATAATAACTAATAATAGAAAATAAACTGAAAAACTACATATATATATAGATTTATCACTTACTGTATACCTGAAATTGACACAACACTGTAAGTCAACTACATCAATTAAAAAGAAATGAACTAGACTTGTTACACAGTCCTGTTCACAGTGATTAAGATGAGGCTCTGCAAGATCTTTGAGGAACCTTTGAATTACCCATGTCTTCTGATTTGGTTTCTAAACCAAACCATGAAAAAAAGAAATTCTACTCATTTTGATTTTCCATGGAGCTTATTTTCTTTTACTATTATTCTTTGAAATTGCTAAGTATCAGTTCATCAGAAGAAATACCATTCTTTGATCAGTCCACCTGAGTAGAAATTTTCATTCCACAGAAAGCATGACCCACAATTGCTTCTGTCTCATAAAACAACTGCTATCCAAGGGTCTGCTGGCCAGAGAGCTTCTGAACAACAGCTTACCTGCCCCTGTGGTTGTTACTTCCGGCTTGGCTGGAGGAACAAAGGGAGGCCAATGTGATGGATGTTTCTGAACTAATTCAAACATCCTTAAATTTTCCTTTAGAATTTCCTGAGGAGACATAGAATCAGTTGTAAACACTGCAGAGTCACTACATTTCCGTCCAACTGGCAATATATGACTCCAAACCCCAAGAGAGTAATCTGGTTATTGAAAGGTGAAAGCACAGGCTCAACAAATATACCCTCCTGTACCAGACCCATCCCTCTTCAATTCTAGAAACTGTTGGCCAGGGAAGGAAGGATACTGGTGGAAGGATCTGATGGAAGGCTAGTACCCACTGCCCGTGCTCCATCATAAGGTTCAGGTCATTTGCCAGTTGCACGGGACCAACTCAATTTAGGGATAAGATGTTCCTGAAGTGTTGGCTCCAAAGAAATGTGGGTTAATTAAATTAAATCTGCCCCAAAAGAACATCAGTACACGTTGGCATGGTTTCAGTTTTAGTCCAAAACATATGGTATACGTCCTAATTTAAAGACCTTGGTCTTCTCAGAAATTTTCTTTCTAATGTTAAATGTGATATACAGTTTTGCTACATTCTGAACTAATTTTAGAAAATAATTCTCCATGATGTCTCAGTCAATTATTAACTGGGGTTTCAGATTCAGCTGGGGACTTTGGAATCAATTATTTGTTTACCCATGAAGAAAAATCTTCCATCCTTACACTTAGGAGAGGCTGTGGATCCCATCTCTCCAACCCCTCTGTTTTGCAACCTGACACCCCACCCAGGGCTCTTTAAACTACTCCCTATGATCTCCTTCATTCTTTCAATAACCATTGATCAATGTCTCCCACAAAATTGGCATGTGTTAGAAGTGAAGGATGAGGGGGCAGATACAAAGATTAGGAGCCAGCAAAACAATAAATATCTTTTGACATAAAGTGTCCAAGAAAAAGAATAGCTAGCTTTCATATTTACACAGATTTCTGCAAACTGTGTTTCCTTTAAGTGGCAGTGTGGCTATATTTTATCAGTATATAAATAAAACAGTTACTAGAAAGGTAAGCCCCTTAAACCATAATGGAATACACTAAACTGTAAATGGACCATGAAACAAATAGAAAAGTAGTTTGGTTTATTCAACCACCTCAACGTTATAATCAGAGTATAGAAGAATTTGGGCTGACCTATATGAAACTGACATTTTAGGTTAAAATGGTAATTAGTTGAAGATTTCATTGACTCATAACCTCCATGAGATGGAACATTCAGTAGCTAAAAATATCGTTCATTTGACAAAGTAAGCATATTTCAAACCAAAGTTTTCCTTTGGTTTCCCAAAGTTCTGTATAATTCCCCATATCTTAGTTTCTTTCTCTAGCAATAAAGTCATATCAGGGTGGATTTGTTACTATGAAAACCGTCTTGGAAAGGAATTATGTTGAAAATATTTGTTTTTATTAAGACTGAGAAAAACATAGATCTTTACCTTCTGAACAAGGCTACACCAGCTATCAAAGTCTTTCTCTTCTTTGCAGAAAAACCCTTGGGGGAAAGCAAAAGAAGACAACTTAGAACTGTTCATGACATATATACACTACCCATCTCATGTCTCCAGTTCCCTATTGGCCATTCATATACGAATGTCCCTTCTCTAATTTGTTATTTATCCAAAATTATCTTGCCCCCAAAAATGTCCTCCTATGTAGAGAATGGGCATGTGGCCACGGTGGGGAGAAGGTGAGGTGGGATGAATTTGGAGATCAGAATTGACATACATACACACACACACACACACACACACACACACACATGTACACCACCATGTGTAAACCGATAGCTAGTGGGAAGCAGCTGTCTATCACAAGGAGCTCAGTTCAGTGCTCTGTGATGTCCTAAAGGGATGGGATGTGGAGGGTGGGAGGGAGGTTCAAGAAGGAGGGGATATATGTATACATAGAGCTGCTTCACATCGTTGTACAGCAGAAACTAATACAACATTGTAAAGCAATTATATTCCAATTTACAAAAAGAAGAACTGGTCAGGGGTACCAAGGCAGGCCTTATGTATTGCAGGACAGAGCCGTTGGCCCAGAGTTGTGATACAACATGCGGGCCACTTCCTTTGGCTCTATCCTCCCAGCAATGAGGAGGAAGATTGAGTTTATCACTCTCCCAGATCAGTGCCTCACTAGGACACACACATGCTCATGCATAGTTTCTGTCTCTCTGCTTCTCACTCTTATTCTGTCCCTTTCCCTTTTACCCTATCCCTTTTCCCCTATCCCTTTTCCTCCCTGTCTCCCACTTCACACTGTGAGATATACTAACATAAAACCAATCTCCAAAGCACAGGGTTAATTCCATTACATTCAGTGCACAAATACACCTACCTAGAAAAAAACAATGCAATAAAACCAGCAGACAAAAGCCAAGTAGTACTTTTAACTAGAGGTATTAATTAGTTAGGTGGCTTTGACCTTAAGGAAATTATCTGTTAGAATAAAGAGAACCATGGGCCTCTTTATCCATACTCAGAACATCCTACAGTACTAAAAGAATGGCCCAAAACAAGAGGAGGACTCTGTCAGCTCTCTAGCACTGGCACTCTGACAATCAAGTTAAACTGGAAGAGAGGATTCAGGCAGGCCTCAAAACCACTGGCTAGTTCCCACATAGCTGCCCCTTCCATGTGTCAACAGCAGACATTTTTCCGGGGTGGGTGGGGGAACCCTGCAACTTCCTGGATTGTGTGCCCAGAGGAATGGACATTTTCCACCCAGGAGGTCTTGGCCTCTTATCCCTCCCTATGTTTCACCTTATTCCCTGTGCCTGGGTGGCAATATTTTGGGGCAAGAAAGAAAACAGAGAAAGATGGTAACAGTAACAATAACCAACATTTCTAGAATGCTTACAATATGCTGGGCACTGTGCTAAGTACCTTATACATAGCATACCTCACACAAGCCTACAAGGAAGGAGCAATTGTTTTGCCCATGGGAGGGATGAGAAGGCCAAAGCTCAGAAAAGTTAAGGAGGGACTCCCCTCAGTCCATGGCTGGTAAGTGGCTTGGATCCTAACTGGAGCAACTCAGCTTCAGGGCCCATTCCTTCCCCACTGCACTACATGACACTATATTCTCTTGCCATCCTATCTAACAACCTGGATAACTCCCAGGAACCCAACTGTGATAGGGCAGCGGTGTGTCTCTTGGCCCACCCAACCTTCAGATACCAACCAATGCTACGGAAGGATCCAAGTTCAGGATGTTCATCCGCTGTGGGGTTGCAGACAATGGAACGTCTGGTCGTCAACCGTTCCATTCTCTTCAGTGTCAACAAAGGTCTGGGTGGTGTGAGGGTCCAGGAAAATGAGCTCATCACCTGTTTTGAATGACACCTGATTAGCCTTTGAAGAATCACCGGCCCTGGCCCCACTGCTGTCCTTGGAAGGGTCACTCTGGTTGTCCTAACCCCTCCCTTGGTGACAATGGGAATGAGATAACAGAAAGCCGGAAGGAGAGTAAGCATGCTTGAAGGAAGCCACCCACCCTCAAAGCCAATCATTCCAAGTGAATATTTGCCCTAGCATTTACATCTCCTCAAAGTCCAAGTACAAAAATGGAAAGGGACAGGTTTGGGGACAAGGGAGGAATGAGCAACCACAGATGACATGGCGGGCTCGGTGAGCAGCAGTAGCCAAGAGGTGGTAGGTGGAATCACCAGGCCATGAGTCCAGGTGCCATTAGGGAAGCTTCCTGACTCTTTCAACACTGGAAAGCATCTTGCTCTAGACCATAGGTTCTTAGACCTATGGTCAAAGAGCACATTTGGACAAGAAAAGGCCTTGGCCTCCCAAAGAAACGGGAATGCTGACTGTGCCACAGACGAGATACCAGGGAGGTGACTTCTGGTCTTAATTTGCTAGCAAGTTAGTCAGTGTTAGAAAGTCAGTAATTCCTTGTCAGAAGGCACTGCTTGGTCACATGAGTATCAGCACAGATATATCTCACCGGGAAAACCAGTTTGAGATGATCAACCACTACAAATGGGAGAAAAACAATGCTTCATCAAAAGGAAAATGTCTATCCCAATAAGGACTTGGTGGGGGTGGGATTTGGGATAATAAAATCTCTACTTTTATTTGATATTCAAAGTGTTGAGAGTACCACTAAAGATCATGAGCTGATGTACCTAAGGGGGCACCCCAAACTCACCGTCCGGGCCTGAGAACCAACTGGGCCTCTGTGTTCTAGACTGGATTAGGGAAGCAAAGGCAGATCTGTCTGAGGCAGGGGATGGGGTAGGGAAGGACACCCCGAAGGTCTCTGGAATGGCATTCAGGATTGTGTTGGGAACATCTAAGTGCTTCTGTTGGCAAAGAGTGTTTCTGACGTCCGATGCCAAGTTTAATTTGTCTCTATCACAAACGTAAGACAAACCACTCCACTCTGTCTTAATTTTCTTGTTTTTAAACTGAGGTCACTTGGCCTGTTCGAGTTAGTTCACAGAGTATTATCAGAATGGGAAGATCTCACTTCTATGAACTGCTTGAAATACAATACAAACGCAGGATGTATCTTGCTCAGACTCTTTGCAACCCCATGGTATGTAGCCTTCCAGGCTTCTACATCCACAGGATTTTCCAGGAAAGAATACTGGAGTGGGTTGCCATTTCCTTCTCCAGGGGATCTTCCTGACCCAGGAATCAAACCTGGGTTTCCCACATTGCAGGCAGACTCTTTACTGTCTGAGCCAGCAGGGAATCCCTTAAATGATCTGAGTGAATTGACTCTTCTGTAAAACAGCCTTATTATGTGATCTTTTTGCATGGGTTCATGCTCCTTTGGGCTTCCCTGGTGGCTCAGACAGTAAGGAATCCGCCTGGGTTCATGCTCCTTTGGGCTTCCCTGGTGGCTCAGACAGTAAGGAATCCGCCTGGGTTCATGCTCCTTTGGGCTTCCCTGGTGGCTCAGACAGTAAGGAATCCGCCTGCTACGTGGGAGACCTGGGTTCAGTCCCTGAGTTAGGAAGATCCCCTAGAGGAGGGCATGGCAACCCACTCCAGTATTCTTGCCTGGAGAATCCCCATGGACAGAGGAGCCTGCTAGGCTACAGTCCATGGGGTCGAAAACATGGGGTCAGTCAGACCTGACTGAGTGACTAAGCACACCCACGTGCTCATTCAAAATTGCACAGCCATGTGTCTAACTTACTGACTAGCCAAGTTGTTAGTTCAAACCAGTGGTCAGTCTTTGACAGGAAAGGAAGCATTTCTTCCTCCAGAGGATCCTGCGCCTTCTGCGTTGGCAGGAAGATTCTTTTACTGCTGAGCTACCAGCAAAGCCTTTGGTTTAAGGTACTGGGAATAATAACAGTGTCCTCTCTGAGTCTGGCCCTTTTCCATGTGTGTGTGTGTATATCTGTATGCGTATGTATGTATGAGTGTGTAGTGGAGCTCTGTGGGTTGGCCCATTTCTGACATTGCTTAAAAGAGATAGAGTAGATTGAAAAAGCCCTAGAAATTACATGGGGACTGTATCAAGGTCTCCAATGAGGCCCAAGAAGAAGGAGCAGGCAGGTCCACCATCTGTAGACACCCAGTTCATGTGACAGAGCTCCAGGTGGCACCCTCTACCAAACCACAGGAGACAAACATCTCTTCTCTAAGCAGAAAACGTCACCCAGCCAGGCTGTCACCCTGGCCACAGTCTTGTACACCAGGAGCATCTCCCAGCCTCCTACTGGGCAAGAGACCACTAGAGAAGCAAGGGGTATGTTAGCACAGACAGCCAAACTGGGGTCAAACTCTGGCTTTGCTACTTTTGAGCTTAGTGACCTTGAGGAAACTACCCTCTAAGTTTTCCACTAGGCATAAATGGAAATAATGATCTCTACCCCTCAGGGTTAACCCTATCTATCTATTTATCTACAGCTAGATACATCTCTATATTTGTGTTGCTTAGTCGCTAAGCTGGGTCCAACTGTTTTGTGACCCCATGGACTGTAGCCCGCCAGGCTCCTCCGTCCATGGGACTTCCCAAGCAAGAATACTGGAGTGGGTTGCCATTTCATTCTCCAGGGATCTTCATGGATCAGGGATTGAACCTGTTATCTCCTGCATTGCTGGCAGATTCTTTACCACTGAGCCACCAGGGAAGCCCCATCTCTATATAACTATTGATACTAATCTGTATCTCTCTATAAATGTATTTATATTTCAATATAAATGAAAAGCGAAAGTATGAAAGTGAAGGTAAAGTCGCTCAGTCGTGTTCGACTCTTTGCGACCCCATGGACGGTAACCTACCAGGCTCCGTGGGATTTTCAAGGCAAGAATACTGGAATGGGCTGCCATTTCCTTCTCCAGGGATGTTCCCAACCCAGGGATCAAACCCGGGTCTCCTGCATTGCAGACAGTCGCTTTACCATCTAAGCCACTAGGGAAGCCCACATTATATAAATATATATATTATATATTATATAAATATATATTTATATATCATAAACAATATAATAATCCGTATATGTGCTCAGTTGTGTTCGACTCTTTGTGATCCCATGGACTAGCCCACCAGGCTCCTGTGTCCATGGAATTCTCCAGGCAAGAATACTGGAGTGGGTTGCCATTTCCTCCTCCAGGGATCTTCCTGACCCAGGGATCAAACCACATCTCCTGTATCTACTGCATTGCAGGCAGATTATTTACCTGCTGAGCCATTGGGAAGCCATTATCATGGCCACTATATATATATATAATTTAATATATATATATACACACACATACATGGAGAGAGAAAGGGGGATGGAGGAAGAGAGAGTACCCCTCTGTAGAGTTCCTGGTTCAGATAATGGAAGCTCTCATCTGTCCCCTCCTTCAGACGTTCTACCAATCTGGTCCCCCACCCCAAACCTAATACAGTAACTGGGTGAGCCAGAAGGGGGAGTTGAGGTGACTTTAGAGCCTCAAGTAAAGGTTAAACAGAAGATTTATGAAATTAATGGGCAAATGGACACTATGTAAACCTCTGTTTTGGGAACTGGGGATTGTCACACCTCTTTCATAAGCAGTCCAACTCCACCAAAGTCTCCCCAGCCCAGGGGCCCCCAAGAGAAGAAGGGCTATGGCAACTTGGCAAATTCTCTCTGGGTAACCTGGGATAAGGAGGCCAGGGTGCCCAGGAATTCATTGAGATCCCTCCACAATTATTTTCCAATCTGTTTTCAGTTTGTCTTTAAGCACAGACAATAGGAATTAGATTTCTGCAACAGTTTCTTTGACAGGAACCCAGAAGCTTAGAAACAGAGAACATCTAAATTTATAAAACTCCAAGTACTGGGTTTTGAACTTTAGAAAGTAAGTAAGTGAACTCACTCAGTCGTGTCCGACTCTGCGACCCCGTGGACTGTAGCCTACCAGGCTTCTCCGTCCACGGGATTCTCCAGGCAGGAATACTGGAGTGGGTTGCCATTTCCTTCTCCAGGGGATCTTCCTGAACCAGGGATCAAACCTGGGTCTCCCACATTGGGGGCAGATGGTTTAACCTCTAAGTCACCAGGGAAGATTTAGAAAGTAAAAGCCTCCACTTTTCAAATGTTCCACCAAGCTGTAGTTCTTAAACTCGACCAGGAGGTGGCAGCATTCAAGAGCGAGCCCAGCAACTGCAGAGAAACCCCACCTTAAGGAGAGAAGAGTAAGCAGCTGAAAGCAGCACTGGGCTCAGGCTGGCTCTTTACTGAGTGCTTTACTGTGAGGTGACAACATGGTGAGCTGGGGGTCAGCCCTATTTTCCATAAAGGGAACCTGAGACTGAAAGAGTTGACTCTCTTTCCTACTGTCACACACTGAGCCAGCAGGAGGCAGGCCACATACAGGGGCCAGGTCTGTCTGTTCCCACTCACCTCACCTCCCTGAATCTCTGAGGAAGAGACGGGTTGGGAGGGTGGCCAAGTTCATCTCACCGTGTCCTCTGCACATCCCTCACACCATTCCCCAGGCCTGCTCTGGCTGTCCTTTGTACCCTAAACTCGCAAGTTCCTCAGAGCCCACTCCGGCCAGAGGTGGCGCTATTCCGCTTCCCTGGCCACATCGCTCCCTTACTCTGCGGCACTAACCAGGTATCTAGGCCCCTGGTACTCAAAGTGTGGCACCAGCGGTATCTGCCCTACCTAGAGAGAAATGCAGGCTCTCAGGCTCCACCCCAGACCTGCTGAACCTGCGTGTTAATCTCAAGGTGATGCGTGTGCACATGAGAGTTTGGGAAGAGCCGGGCTGCTCCTTTTGTGTGCCAAGGGCCTTCAATGCCTCTGGTCACAGCTAGTGAGGAAGATGGCGGGGTTTCCAGAGGTGTCCACTGAGGCAGGAATGTCGGGCTGCTCATCAGGATCCACAGTTGCTTAGTTGTTTTAAGGCTGAGCCTCCATTATCATAAAAGGGATACCTCTGTTTTCACCTCCTCTAATTTCCACCCAGTTAAGCCTCTGAACAATAAGCTAGCGGGCCCAGCTGTGTGGTCTTGGGAAGTCAGAGGATGGCTCCTGGCCCAACTGCCCAAGCTCCAGTAAGGAGGGGATCGGCAAGCCCAGGGAAGTGAAGCCCTGCCGCCCTGGGTGCCAGAGGGAAAAAGAGGTGCTGAAGCAATGCTGTGACCTTGGGGTCGTCCAGTGTGAACACAGCCATGGAACCATCATATTGAGAGGCAAAGAGATGGAGACACTGGTCTCTGTGAGGCACAGGTAGGTGTTACTCTCCAGGCTAGAGGCAGGATGAGCTGCCTACAGGCCACAGCATCTCCAGGCTAGGCCAGGGCCTCCTAATTGGAATTGCCTGGTCTTCCACGCAGACCTTGTTGGGCCCGCCCTCCCTAGCCCACGGTGACTTACTTGTGATTACTCTTTTCTTACCTAAGAATCCTATGAAATAATAGGCGTTATTTGGTTTTCCTCCTAATGCCCCTAAAGACTGTGGCATCTTAAAACACTCCTGGAGGGAAAGAGAACGCAAGATTCTCAGCTCACATGTGGACTGCTGCTCACGGATCTCCGGGCTCACGATGGTGGTGGGATGGGCAGGCCACAGGCGGCTTGGGGAAAGGTGTGACTTACTTTGAAGGCGTCGACATAGACGGGGTTTATTTGGTTTATGCCTAGGCGGAGGGCACAATAAGCAGCAAGGGTTTCCAGGCCGTGCAGCAGGCCGAGGGGCCCTTACTTTGGGTGGAAGCAGTCAGAGACTCCAGGGGCCTCTCAGCAGGTGTGTCGGCACTCAAAGACAGGGTGCGGCACATTTTTCTAGAAACAGAAGACAGGGCTAGGTAAAAAGGGGTACCCAGCCCTAAGAGATGCACCATGGGCAAGACTAAGGGAGACCTGACGTGACAGTCCTCACCTGGAAGGCCCTTCCCGCTGCCACCGGGCCCTGCTGCCCTACTTGCTACAGGAAGCCCAGGGTACTCGTCCAGCCCTTACTTCTCTTCCTTCTGGCAACTGAACACTCCTTGTGTCTCCTCAGATATGATGGGCTCATTGGGAGAATCTCATTTGTCAACTAGGCTACAAAGGCCTTGGAAACAGGGACTGGATCTGTTGGTCTCTTGAGCCCCATGTTGGAGAGTACAGCGGAGGCGGGGAGGCCAGAGAAGACCCACGGCTGGTTTAACTGATTATCTGCACCTGGGGTGTCCTGCAGGGAAAGAATCTGGTACTTCACTGAGGCACACCAAAGATCCTCTCATTTCTTCCCTTTCAGAAAGCTGAAAGGGAAGAGAAAAAAGGGCACAGGCAATGATTAACCAGAGCCCTGTGCTCCCTGTCTTGCTAGAGGGGCAGGCCAGAAAGAGCAGGTGTATTTACTCTTTCTCTTTCTCTCTCTCTCGCTTTGTCTTTCTTTCTCCCTCTCTTCCCCCACATGTTCTGAATGGTAAAGAAGAACCTCCATACCCAACCACCCGAGAAGGTAAACCAGCCAAGGACTCACTGATATCTTCGATGACCACGGTGTTATCCATTGAAACATAAACAGCCAAGGAATTCCATTCATCAAATAAAGCAAGTTTTCTGCAAAGCAACATACAATGAAGTCACAATTGGGGAAGATGGACATCTCGGCAGAAAATAGTACCACCTACATAAGTCCAGTGTTCCAGAAGTTACCGAATGCTGAGCCACACAGAAGTTGTTCTCTCTGTGGGATTCAGGTCAGGTCTGGCTCCTTTGACCAAGCTCTGGAGTATTCCACGTCCAGGGACTTTGAAAATGCCAGAGTCACTGTTCCTGAACCTCAGAAAGAAGGCCTTACTTTTTATAAAATGGAACAGGCTGCCTCGAAAAATGATGTTACTCCTACTGGGCAAGAGAGGACCAGTACACCTGCTCCCAAGAGATTTTGTTTTCTTTTCTTAAATGTGAGACATTCTGACTTATTGCTTAAAAAAAAAAAAAAGGAAAACTGTTACTTAACTATATGGGCTTAAATATGTTACTTAAATATATATATATGGGCTTCCCTGGTGGCTCAGAGGTTAAAGCGTCTGCCTGCAATGTGGGAGACCTGGGTTCGATCCCTGGGTTGGGAAGACCCCTGGAGAAGGAAATGGCAACCCACTCCAGTATTCTTGCCTGGAAATCCCCATAGACAGAGGAGCCTGGTGGGCTACAGTCCATGGGGTTGCAAAGAGTCAGACACAACTGAAATGACTTAGCATGAACACACACACATACCTGTGTGTGTATGTATATGTGTGTGTGTGTGTGTGTGTATTTGTTTAGAAGCATATATAATACAAAGAATAAGCCCCAGGGAAATCCAGAGGGAGAGAGAAACAGATAGAGGAGATGATCTCTTCGTTCCCTCTCCAAGTGCAGTAAGAATGTTGTCCCAGGAGACTTGCTGGGCCTTGTTGGTCAAGAACTGAAGACATAGAACCATAGAGCATGCTAAATTGTGTGACTTCAGAGGCTTCCCTGGTGGATCAGCTGGTAAAGAATCCACCTGAAATGCAGGAGGCCCCAGTTCAATTGCTGGGTTGGGAAGATCCCCTGGAGGAGTGCGTGGCAACCCACTCCAGTCTTCTGGCCTGGAGAATTCCATGGCCTGTATAGTTCATGGGGTTGCAAAGAGCTGGCCACAACTGAGTGACTTTCACTTTCAGAGGAGATTATAAAGAAAACCCAGTTAAAAGAGAGATTATCTGAGTAAAATATGTTGTCTATTTCTCCCTTATTTTCTTCTCTAGCCAGTTTGAAGAAGACATTTTTAACCTGGCTACTATGGGATTTTGGGGTAAAGCCCAGTCTCAATGACCAAAAAAATGAAACAAAAACACATTCTCTCCCAAACTAAAGTAGCTCCCAATAAGAGGTTAGTTACCATTATATTTTCATTTCATTCATTTTATCTTTCCCCAAAATAATAATAATGTAATCATTATCATCACATAGTGCTGTTCCTAATAATAACATTCATGATGAGTAAGAATCCGCCTAAATTCTTTTTAAAATGTATGTTTCCATTTACTTGTTACTGGGAAGTTCAAATTTTAGAAGAAAGAAGCAAATTCTGAGGGATGTCATTTATAAACCAACCATATCAAACTAGGTTTTGGGATCAGCACAGCCATTCCAATTTTTTATACTTTCTACCCTGGCTTCTTGCAGTGGTTCCTAAAATACCACCAGATCCTCACTCACCTGAGCAACAATGGCCCAAAACGCACTACAGACTAAAGTAAGAAAGTGGCCTCAGAGAAGCTGCACTGTTAGCAAAGGGTGATTCCAAGATAATACATTTCACTTGGGTCCCCAAGAAATCCAGACTACTCCCCTCACAAGCATATTTCCAAAACATTCCAGCTCACTGAAGGTTGGCTAATAACTGAAACAGTGCCCCATTTGTGTTTTGCATGAAGCAGGTCCTGTCATCATGCTCCAGAGAGCCTAAGAATTAAAGTAGCTACCAAAGAAGGCTGCAGCTGCTAAGTCGCTTCAGTCGTGTCGGACTCTGTGCGACCCCATAGACGGCAGCCCACCAGGCTCCCCGTCCCTGGGATTCTCCAGGCAGGAACCCTGGAGTCGGTTGCCATTTCCTTCTCCAAGGCATGAAAGTGAAAAGTGAAAGTGAAGTCGCTCAGTCGTGTCCGACTCTTAGCGACCCCATGGACTGCAGCCCACCAGGCTCCTCCATCCATGGGATTTTCCAGGCAAGAGTACTGGAGTGGGGTGCCATGCCTTCTCTGACCAAAGAAGGCTGCTGCTGCTGCTTGCTTCAGTCGTGTCCGACTCTGTGCAACGCCATAGACCCCATGGACTGAAACTTACCAGGCTCCTCCATCCATGGGATTTTCCAGGCAAGAGTACTGGAGTGGGGTGCCATTGCCTTCTCCGATGGTTTCAATTTTCTGATGCCTAAATCTGATGCCTAAATCAGCATCAAACTCTGGCTGCCATTTTCATTCACTCATTCATCAGGTATTTATTGAGCACTTACAGGTACAGGGTAAAGCACCTGCCTGTAATTCGGGAGATCCATGTTCGATCCCTGGGTTGGGAAGTTCCCTGGAGAAGGAAATGGCGACCCACTCCAGTATTCTTGCCTGGAGAATCCCATGGATGGAGGAGCCTGGTGGGCTACAGTCCATGGGGTCGCAAAGAGTCAGACACGACTGAGGGAGCTCACTTCACTTCACTTCACTACAGGTACCAGGTGGTTTAATGTGCTAATGTTATAGGAGTGAACAAGGAAAACACAATTTATGCCCTCATGAAGTTTCCATTTGGTAATAGGCTGTCAGGAAGGAGAGTGACAATAGGTGAGGTGGCCTGTGGGTGTAAGTGCCAATGCCACTCACCCCATTCATTTCCAAAGCATTGGTCCTGGTCTCTCCATGTTGCCTCTTGCTGTGGGGAGGTGAATTCTGGGACTTAATAGGACAGCAGCAAAAGGACCATGCTGGGGTACCCTGAGTTAACTAAAAGATGACAAACTGATTCCAAGACTCCTTGGGGTTTGTGTCTTCCAATAGGTGGAAGTTCCTTGAAGCAAGAATTATACCTAATTTATTTGTGTACACCCAATACTTAGCATAGTAGAAGTGCCCAATAACTGTTGAATGAATCAATGAAGATTTTTTTAAATACCATACAAGGTGGGAGTCTGTGCCTTCCCTAGGCTGGTTCAGGCTTCCCCTCATCCTTAGTACAAACCCTTTGGCTTCAAAGTAACCCTCAGGCTGATGGTTGAGTGTCTGAGCACCAATCTATCGAGGGATATGGGATGAGTCCTGAAGGGCCTCTACCTGGACTGGTACTCATGACTACAACTCTGATAAACAAAGACAGTTGTCTACACACATTACACACTTCAAAGACGTATTTGAGCAAAAGGGTACAGATGTTTGGTGGCTCACTGGGATGGCAAGAACTGCTTGGTTGATGGGATACTGAGCTGGTGGAGGCAGGCATAGGAGACAGTAGAATAAGGCTCACGCCCAACCTTTTACTTACTTCAACACCTGTGCAACTGTATTTGGTCCAAACCATTCGCCAATTGATTTCCCTTCTCCTACGCCCCATCTGTGCTGTTTTCATGTGGAAAAAATAAACATGTCAGCGAAAGGTCTTCCAACAAACCACAAATTCCTAATTTTCTGCATAAATAATTAAGCAGATAGATGACTTAGTGGAGCCACATATAAAGCAGGAGACAAGAAAAGCAAGTACAGGGATTTTCTTGGTGCCCCAGGGCTGAGATGCCGAGCTCCCAATGCAGGGGACCTGGGTTCAATCCCTAGTTGGGGAACTGATGCAACTAAGTTCACATGCCACAGCTAAAAGATTCCATGTGCCAAAATGAAAGATCCCACATGAAATAAAAATTTTAAATTAAAAAAAAGAAAAGCAAGTACAGGCAAAGTAAGCTGAATTTCAGTGTTTCTTTCCTTTTAATTGGACTATGCAACAGAAAGACAGGCTTTAAACTACTCATGTGACCTTACCCATTTGATGGATAGAGTAGCAACAGTCTTTTCTATCTAAGAAGCACTGTAGGATTCGTTGGTATTCTTTGGGTTGTTCTTTCTG
Organism: Ovis aries; assembly: GCF_016772045.2. Lineage (NCBI taxonomy): Eukaryota > Metazoa > Chordata > Mammalia > Artiodactyla > Bovidae > Ovis > Ovis aries. Next base: position 34,413,927 of record NC_056054.1, on the reverse strand, counting down.
TTTCTCCCAGTTCCAGTCTTTTTAGGAAAAAAGAGTTAAAATCATGTTTATAACCATTTGTTATCTCTGCAGTCTTACTCTGACTACAAGGTTAGAAGGAAAACAAAGGCATTACATCTAGAAAGTGGGAACCATCAGGTCAGAATACTCCCAAGTATCTTTAATATTGATGACCAAGACATCTGGAAACGGATTTCTTTCAGAGACTCAGTGGGTGTAAAGTAAAAACAAGACAAGAAATTGACCAAGAAATTGACTTTGCCCCATGAGCTGGAGTTGGATAAATATTACTTGAAAACAGGGATACAAGCCCTTTCTGGTCAGCTACTCAGTGACCAGGATGTCACCTTAAAACCCAGCAGTATATCCGGGTCTCATTCAGACACTGTAGTGTCTCATGTCCACACAAACACCAGTGGCTTTGGTTTGTATATTTCAGCAGCACTGACAAGAGTCTCATGGAGGGTGAGGGGAAGTGCCATCCTGACACACCAGTATTTCCAGGGAATAAAAACAATTTGCAAATGAGAAGGTTTTTTAAAGAAATGCACACTGCCATTTTTTCCACAGCCTTTTTAAAAGGCCACATTGAGCTTTGGAAAACAAATACCTTTGTTATCAGGTGTTGATGGTTTCCTTATGACCAAAACTAAAATAATTACACCTGTAGAGATCTGATCTGTGCCTCGGGCACAGCCCCCAGTTCTACAGGGGCTGCTTATGACTTGCTGAAGACAACTCTGAAAAAACTCTCATTGTTACCTCTGTGGACAGGACACACTGTTCCCAGTCCCTCAGCTCTAGGAACTCTGTCTAATGGGAGAGATTTCTGAGTCTTAGTTGGCTTCCAAGACAGAAATTTCTCTCCTGAGGTTTTAGAAAGTGTTTGAATTCACAAGTGAAATCTACTGGAAGGCAAAGGCCATTATCTCCAGAGTCTTTGTTTCTCTTCACTTTTGTATTTCTGAAACCAAATGTTTAAACTTTATATCCAGCAGTCTTCAGAGGGTGAACAGCATTCAACTGTTTTTCACCAGCTACTGAACTGTCTGACTCTGGGGAAATCCTGATTAGCTGGCTGGTATGTACCACTAAATATTTACTGATGACAGTGATAAGTCAACTAATACCCCACCTCAACTGCAAAATAACCAAAAGGAAATGCTCCAAAATACTTTATAAAATCACATCTTCTCATTCGAATATCTTAGCTATGAGATCTATTTCCACATTCTTCCTGCTACTTGCTTTTACATTAAAACAATTGAGACTGCTGATTGTGGGGAAAACTCCCCAGTTTGCTCTCCACAAGATTCATTTCCAGAAGAATCATCTTGAAGTGTTTCATAAATGAGAAAGTAAAAACAGTAAGAATGGATCTGTTCCAAGAAGTATGTGTACAGTAGAGAAATCACTGGACAAGGAGACAGAAGACCTGCATTCTATTCCCAAATCCATGACTCTTGCTGTTCAGCCTGGGGCAAGTCACCTTATTTCCTGAGCCTCAATTTCCACATCTGTTAAACAGAAATTATGATACTACCCAGGGGATGCAGGCACGGGACATTCTAAACCCTGAAAAAAGGCATGAAGCCCTAAAGCCTCCCCAGACTCTTCTCCAGTCTTCTCCGGTAACCGCAGGAGTATGTGTGAGGTTGTACAGTCAGGGAAAGGGAGTCAGTTGTTGTACCTCTGAATCTCAAGGAGTAACAGCTGAAGATTTCAGCAGCCCAATCTCATCCAAGATGGCCTTTCATTCCCTCATCCCCAAGGCAAACCAGACTTTCACCCAACTTCCTGAACTGGCATCTAACCAAGGTCAGCCCACAGGAAGTATGCATATGTTTTAAGAAAGCAAGACTCGAGTGTTCCAACAATGATTACTGGGAGGTTCTAGTTTTAAGATAGTGTGTACTCTTTATTACTTAAAAATTTTGTAAGCTTTATTGAAGTATGACTGACAAATAAAAATTGAATATATTTAGCTTAAACAGCATGATTTTTAAAAGGATATATGATGTGATAATTTAATAAACCTATACATTGTAAAATGATTATCATAATCTACTTAACACATCTATCACTTCACATACTTTTTCTTTTTTAAACTTTATTTTTATTTCTTAAATTAATTTATTGGAATATAGTTGCTTTACAATGTTGTGTTGGGAAGTTCTTAATAAAGCAGCCTCCTGAGAAAGCTAATTTAAGGATTCCTTCATTATCAAGTAGACCTTATCAGTGAACCCAAACCAAAAGAGCACTGGTTCCCTCATTAGGCACTTCCCTTAGGTTACTGACATCTTTCACCAGACAAATATTTTAAATGAGGTCAAAAACAGGCTCACCACCACACCTTCTTCCGGCTCCTTTTGTTATCTGACCTGTTTAAGAACTCACGTGAACAATAGTGAAGATGGAAACTCTATGATACACTTGACTCAATGTTCAGTTCTGTCCCAGGAAAATAACTCTCTGGCTTAGTGAGTTACAAGGAAATGCCAGCTGTTTCCTTCTCATGAGAGGGTTTGTTGACTTGTCAGCCCCACCACTTGGGCTTACAGAGAGCACTTCAGGACCTGCAGCTCTGTTCCCTTTAGCACCAAGGCTAAACCATCAGCAGTAAATGTGACTGCAGAGGTCTCCGAGACAGAACAAATTTAACTCACCCCTTCCCAAGTGTCTGCAGATAAGGGCTTGAGCCAGCATCATCTGTCCACAGCGTAGCATACATCCCCAGCCAGCATCAGATGAAGGGCCTGTTCCCCTGTTGGCAAAATGGATGAGAATGAACGTGAGTTCATTAAATTGCGCTTTCCTGAAACATCAGCATATTGGAGAATCATACAATATAGATAGGCACACATACTCAGAATAGAGAGGCAAGAGATAAAGCCAGATATCCAACAAGGTTTGTTACAGGGTAGAACTTACAAAGATAAAGCTGAGTTAACCAAAATGGGTTCTATGACCTAAGGCAAAATAAACAAATGAACAAAACCTGCCGTGTATGTTTTCTGCTTAGAGATATCCAGGCATGCATTCCATTTTGGTAGATGACTGACTACCATGTATGACTACCAACACTTAATCCATGACATGTCATCATCTGCCTGACCAAATCTGGCTTTTCACAGCTCACTTCCAGAGGAAGGCAATCTTATCTGACTTAAAGAATAAATGCTACCAAAGTTGATCATCAGTATGGTCAAGGAAATCTGGGAAGCTCTTGACCATTCTAAATATACATTATGAAGCTCTGAATGGTAAGGAGAATGTAAACAGAGGAAAGAGTCCTAGGTTAGGCATCAGAAGACCAGTCTCTAGTTACCTAATCTAAGTCTCATCTGTAAACTGGAGATAATAGCATATACCTTGCCTACTATCAATGGATACTGTAAGAATTATATGAGAGAGTATCTATAAAAGTATTCTACCGCCCATTCAAGATGATGTAAATATTTGGTATAATGAGTATGGTCATAACGTTGTTTAGTCTCTAAGTGGACTCTTTGCAACCCCATGGACTGGGGCCCACCAGGCTCCTCTGTCCATGGGATTATCCCGGCAACAATACTGGAGTGAGCAGCTATTTCCTCTTCCAGGGGATCCTCCTGACCCAGGAATTGAACCCGTGTCTCCTGCATTGGCAGGTGGATTCTTTACCACTGAGCCACCAGGGAAGCCCTAATATAAAATACTATTAATAAATTAGAAATATACTATATTTTTAAAAGGTACAAAACCAATTAATAAGACAACAGGTTCCATTTGAAGAACACTTGATGTAACAAAAATCCTATATATGTGGCCGGGCACGCGTTGGGGGTGGGGGGCAGCGCTCAATATCCTTTTTCAAAGTACTTTGAAGTGAGACAACTTGGATGGCAGAGGAGACATTATGGTTTCATTGCTTCGTCTCCCAACACAGAAGTGGAAAAGTATGCTATAAGCATGGTCTCACAAGACTAACCGTAAACGACATCATCAACCATGTAAGACAAGTGGTCCAAGATGGCCGTTCCTTTCCTTTTGTTGTGGGGACTGAAGGAGAGTTGCTACAGCAAAATGAGGAGAGTTGAGCCAACTTGTCAGCTGGAAGCAGAGTCCATTGGCTCTTGCTAATGGTGGGATTATAGGCCAGATTAGTATGGAAATATGCAATGAAGCCCACATAAAGAAGGGATCATCTCTTTCAAAACATTGTCAGAGTTGAATTGCAAATGTTTTCAAATCTTGCAAAGATCTCTTCATCCAGAAAAAATTAACAGTTTAGAATTAGAGTAGTAAAGATTGTTCTTTTGTGTATTTTACTCAGGTACTTCCTATGGAGAGCAAAAAAAAAAAAAAAAGTCTGTGTGAACTTCATTTTTCACACTTATCAGAAAGATAGATTTCAGTCCAGTTATTAGGTCCAGTCCCAAAACAAAATCAGTCAGACAGGTTTCCTCTAGGAGAATAGCTTCCACCAACTGAGTTTGGTGATCCTTTTCTATAGGACCACAAGATTAGAAAGAAGTAACCCTGTTTGCAAACATTTACAAATTTTCTCTGGAGGGATACTATTTACTTAGCTCATTAAACTGTCCTTTTTTCTAGACAGCAGCTGGTATTCTTAACTGCCAAGGATATCCACTATAATTCATTTCTCAGTGGCAAAGTGTTTTCATATCATAGGAAGAAAAAAAAAAGCAAGATAATTATTTTCTTTCCTTCAAGGTACAGTCATCTTTAATAATCAAATAACTCCATAAAGCAGTGGATTGTATCAAGTTAAAAGTGTGACTGTTTCGTTGCTCTTAGACTTAAAACAATATCTCTAGTGCCCAAACACTTAGAGGTGGGCTCAAAAGTAAACCGGCATTACACATTAACACCACGGAACCATACATGCTGAGGCACATTGGCAACGAAACTTCTGTATGAAGCATAAGACTTAATCAACTACTCCCCAAATTAAATTCTTCACCATAGTGAATTGTTAATTCTGAGGTTTCCATTATATCACTGATAACCTCAGGAAAGCTATCTATAAGGAAGAAAGCACAGTATAACAAATGATATACCTACCAATTGGTGAAAATTTCCTCCTGTATGTAAACCATAGACGAGCACTTATATCAGACAACAGCTTAGATTTTTCTGTAATTAAATGTGAAATTAAAATTAAATCACCATATCCCATCTAAAGATATCTGTCTTTGATTTCTGAGCCAGGGGCAAACTAAATTTCAAATAACCAGTCATTTTCATTGTTATGAGGTTAAGGGAAATTCATAAGAAATCCAATCTCATTTTAGCCAAATAATTTCAGTATTTCCTCCCGCCTATATTTTGACCAGAGCTACTGGCTACAATGATGCTGAGTGGCTCCTATCTCCTCACTGAACTCCATAGCCCCAGCAGGTACTTAACACTGAGATCACATGGCCAAAAGACACAGACCAGGAAAAGCAAGGATCTTGGGCAACCTAATGACAAGGCAGTCAGCCCCTGCCTGATAGTTGGCTGGATCTCTCATCAGCATCCATAGTCTGTTACCTAAAACGAGGGATAGGTTGTTGGCATTTGTGTGTGCACATAAATCTTTAACTAAAAAGATGTCCCTGCTAAGCAAATTAAGTGTGTAAGAAATTAGTGCACTGGCATTTCTAATAATCTAAATGGTGATATAACATCACAAATGCTTTTGTAATTTTTTTCAAAGCATGCTTTCCTGTATATATTTTACGGTGTAAATTTACTTCAGTGGCCACAAATATGGCTTCCACATGCCCATCTGTACTTAGGTGTGCTTCTGTCTTAGGCTTCTTTCTCCTCCTTCTCAAAACACATCTATCTTCGTAATTCTGTACAGAATTTATAGTCACTGCACTTTAAAACAAGAAAAGGCAATTCGGTGTTAACCAATAGTCTCTATTTTCTCTTCTGCCTTTCCTTTGAACAAATCAGAAAGCTGAGCTGTCTGGATGTTTCTTCCTTCATGTCGCCAGCGCCTAGCACAGTATGGGAAGCAGATGTAAAATGGTCAAGAGTAAGACTTCTGGAGTCATGCTCTGCCTGGGTTTGAGCCCTGATTCTGCTCCTTACCAACTGTGTGGCCTTGTTACTTAACTTCTCTGAGCTTCAGTTTCCTCATCTATATAATGGGGAGAAGAATTGCACCCACTTCACAGAGAGATGAGTATTCAACAAGATAACACTACATGGAAGGCAGTAGCTTCCATGGTACAGTACACAATAAACCTGAGGGAGATGTTAGCTATTATTTTATCCCCTTGTCACAAATGCTCATGCCCCTCACTCCTTCCCCTGATATTCTCTATGTCTTCTGGCTTGCCTATATGCTAGAAAGGCTGGGGAAAGTTGTATAGGCATTTTGTAAAGATTTATTTATTTCCTGGCTACGATGGGTCTTCAGTGTTCTGTGTAGGCTTTCTCTAGCGGTGGCAAGTGGGGGCTACTCTTCATTGTTGCACGTGGGCTTCTCAATGGCCTCTCTTGTTGTGAAGCGTAGGCTCTAAGCATGTAAGCTCAGTGATTGTGGCCTGTGAGCTCTAGAGCACAGGTGCACAGGCTTAGCTGCTCTGTGGCATGTGGGATCTTCCTGGTGAAACCCGTGTCCCCTGCATTGGCAGGCGGATTCTTAACCACTGGACCACCAGGGAAGCCCTAGACTTTAATAAGAGTTTCACCTTGACAGGGCTTTTCCAACTTAACATTTGAAACTGGGCATATTTGGCAACTTGGGGATCCCTGTTGTCGGGAAATGCACAACTAGACGAGATCACCTGCAGTCCCTCTCCTATTAATTACTGGCAAAAGGAGTTAAGATCCAGAAAGTGACTTCTCTGAGGTAGAAGAGTCTGAATACAAAAGGTCCCCTCATTGTTAGCACTAGGTGCTCTCCACTATTCAGGATTTTCCAGTCAAAAGGATGAAGCCAGACTCAAATGGAATTAGCAGATGCTAACTTCTTCTCTTGCCCTTTATTTATGTATTTCTTTTTGGCTGTGCTGGGTCTTCGTTGCCGCATGGGCTCTTCTCTAGTTGCAGTGAGCGGGCTACACTCTAGGCGCAGTGCACAGGTTCTTTCTCTTGCTGCAGAGCACGGGCTCCAGGGCACGCTGGCTTCAGTAGTTGTGGCTTCCAGACTGCAGCGCACAGGCTCAGTGGCTGGGGTGCACAAGCTTAGTTGCTCTGCAGCATGTGGGATCTTCCTGGATGTCGGATCAAACCCATGTCTCCTACATTGGCAGGTGGACTCCCTACCACTGAGCCACCAGGGAGGCCCCCTCTCTTGCCTTTTGGTCAGCTTCTTCCTGTCCCTCCCTCCATGCTAGGGCCTCCAAAGAGGATCTCTCTTCAGACACAAAACTCAGAGCTGCCTCTTTCCAAGTTCAGGTTTTGTCTATGTGCGGGGTTGTTAGCACTTTCAGGTTAAAAGGTCTTTCTCAATCTATAAGAATGTAATGGTAAGGAAGAGAAAGCCAAGCCTCATTTTCATATAGCTGCAGTGGCTAAAAGTTCTGTACAAAATCAGAACAAACTGAGATAGTACCACAGTCAGCAAAAGCTCTAAAACGATAAGACTTCTCAGTATCTGAGACTGTGACAGCCATGGGCTGTTTAGAAGTCCCTTGGGTGGCAGGGTTTTCATCAGGACATGAGAGGAATGAGAAGTATGTAGTCATCAAAGACTAGATACTGGTTAGTAATATCCAGAGCCGGTCTATGTTTTTGAAACCCGAGACTTATAGAATTGGGGCGTTCTCCTTTAAGAAAAAAATATGACTTTTTCAAATTGTACAAATACCTATGACCATGTGAACATACTGCTAGGGCCTCAGAAGGGTCTCTGCATGCAAGAAAGGGGCCAGAGGCTTAAACTCCTCCAGCTGTAAAGTAAATCTGCCTAGCAGTAGCATTAACCCCTTATCAACCCAAGAAGGAAAACAGGGTAGGACTTCAACCTTGGGCACCCATCTCATTTGGGTTCTCACAGACAAATGCAACCAAACCTTACCTGTTTTAAGAAGATGCTGTTTTCCCAAGATCCATACCAGCTCATCTGTATCTGGAAACTCTTCTAGGTAGTCAGCAAAAATAGTAATCTGGTTTTCATACTTGGATAAAACTGAAAAGGAAAGAAACCTAAGCAAAATGTAATAGAGGGGACTTGCTTCTATGATTTATTAATTATCACCTTTGTCCTGAAGGTAAAAATTAGTTGTTTTTTTTTTTTTTAGATTCACCACTGGAATCTAATGGAAGCAAATCCTCCTGCTTGAGAAACAAAGACACTTATGGGGCCTCAAAATCTTTTAAGAGAGGGATTTCCTTTGACCACCTGTTTAGACCTTCTTTTTCTCATGGTCCCATTTGGCACCATCTCTGAATGATGTTTTGGTCACAATTACATCAAACATTTTGTTCTAATGGGGCTTTCTTTGTAAACAGCCACTTTCTAGCTTGTCTTAGTGTGAGTGTAGTACACGGTGACACAATAGTACCTGCATACCTGACCTCTTTCCATGTCTAATCAGACCCCAGGGACTAATGTGAGGTTTCTAGCAGCCGGTGGCTTAGAAGGGGGCTATGACAAGCCTGAAACACTATATATACAACTCTGAAAATGTAATATTTTAGCTGGAAGTCCAGATGTTTTATCAGTAATTTAGTGTTTTATTCACCTACAACTTCTACAAAGAAGAATCTTGAAGCAACTGATAAATAGAACTTGTTCTTGGGATTCACAAATGACCATGGTTATCTCTCAACAGACAAGAACTGAACAAAATACAATTAAATCTCATAAGTTCAAAGGCCACACTCTCAGAACTTATGTCCAGGTAATGTGGGATGAGTTAAAATTCACTTCTGTACTGCCTGCAGGGAAAGGATCTGCTAAAAGACTCAAGATTGACTTGTGAAGGGAAGGACCTTATCACAAGTTTCCTTTAAGTACTGAGTTGGCCAACAAGTTCATTCAGATTTTTCCATGTGAGGTTATGGGAAAACCTGAACAAACTTTTGGCCAAGCCAGTCATTTTCTGAAAGAAAGAATATCATAGGTGGTAAGTAAGTTTCCGAGTCAGCCCAGAAAAATCTATCTTAACCTATAAGCAGAAAAATGAAATTGTTAGTATATTTCATAGTTTATGGTGCTGTTTCAATGACAAATCATATTTCAAGTTCAAAGCTGAGACAACCGAGCACACATCTTATCATCTCAGCAATTGGAGGCTCCCAGACCCTACAGGGAGGGGAGCTCAGAGCCAGTAGGGGCCATTTTGTGCAGCTATCAGTAGCTGCAAGGGCTCTCCCAGATCAGCCCCTAAGAGCACCAAGGGAATAGTTTCCTATAAAAATATCATTGCGGGATGTGTTGAGCTCCCTTGAAAGGACACATTGCTTTCTTCTGGCTTTGTTTTCTAAGGCAGGAGCATGCTGTTTTCATAGAAATAAATGGTCTTTCCTAGAAATAAATAAATGAGTCTTATCTGATCATGAAAACAGACTACTCGGTTGGAGGCTGACGTTATACTTTGTATAATTTGTATACATTGAAGTCATAATTTGTTTGAAGTTATAATTTTTGAAACACAACTACCCAGGGATACTGCCCTCCTTGAAATATCTGACAGAAGTCCAATCTTTCAGGGATTTAGGTAGCCTTTCTCCTCAAGATGTTTTCATCATTAGGGTCACAGCCATGGCTCTATTTCCAATGTACAGAAGTTAGAAATGAGACAGCCATTTCATTCCCCAGTGAAAACTCATCACTGCCAAATCTGCCAGGAGCTTGTGTCACAGTCTTAGCCTTTCTGCCCCTGGCCACAGCCCCTGGCCCCTGCTCAGGAAATAGCAGGCTAAAAATGATCATCCAGGTCAGGCCATCCCCAGGAGGTGGTGGACAGAGGTGGCGTAAATCACACTGTGTACCTTCCCACACCATTCTCCACCCTCACAGGCAAGAGAAATCAGGTTAAAACAAACATCCAGTGCAGCCTAGAAAAGGGGGCAGAGCGGAGGGAGAGTCAGAAATAAGCAATTTGAGAGAAGTGCGGGAAAGGGGCAACCTCTCGGGCATTCCCTGGTAGGGATGAGGAAGGTGGTATTGGATGAATGTACAGCATGTATGCATATAAGCCTTGGGTCTTTTTTTAGTACTGGCTAAAAAAATTCTCTATCGCCAACCCTGTCTCAGTGAGTCACTGCCCAGTTATCTGGTCAAATTAGTACAGCCCCTTACAGCCTGTGAGAACTGCACTGCTTCATTTGAGATGGCTCAGACCAAAATGATAGCCAAAGAATTTTCCTCTTGCTCTTACACCCCCACCCCCAGGCCAGGAAAAAGGGCAATTACAGTCTCTATTCTTCCAGAGTCTCTAGAAAATGGACTCCAAGAATGCAGTGCGTCAGCCCATAACCAGGCTGAGTTGAAAACTACAGGGATGAAACAAAAGAAAGCCAGACCAGAAGATGAGATTAACAGAAGTACAGAGCGATAACATGAGGAGAGTGTTTAAAAGGGAGTCTAGGGAGGAAAGGGGACTTGATCTTCCACAAGAATTCAGAAAGATGAAGCCAACTGGGTTGTGGTTGAGGTGCAGAAGTGAAATGGCATTTCCAAACAAATCACTTCTCACTAACAGCAATCCTTCTGAAAAAATTTTTGTAAACTACTTTTGTCTTACCTTAAAATTAACAAACAAGACATCAGACTTATATGAGCTCCTCGCCCTTTCAACCTGTTTAAAGACATAGGAACTATACAAGCAGAGCTACCAATATTACAGCTTGGTGTACCAAGAGTCAGCTTCTATAAGGTCTGATGGGCAACAGGCTTCACTCTGTTCCATTCTACTTTAATAATCATTAAAAAGACTGAAGTCTCTGCTGGGTTAGCTTAGTAGTCAAATAATAACTGAGAAAAAGATTTCCATAAGCTCCTGGAACCGAAACATCTCCCAGTCTTGGCCAAGACGCTCTGTGTACATGCTAGGGCATGCTTTCAACACTCAGCCAGGCAGTTGATTAACTCTGCCTTAGTCGTCCCTTTCTGCTTATACAGAGCCAAGGTCAGCCAGAGTGAGAGCTGAGGGCCTGCTCAGGTCTTTCCTGAGCATGCACATAGCCTTGGGACTGCACACATCCCTGAGCAGGCATGTGGTCCTCTAGGTTCCCAAGAATATGCCTGAACTTTTCAAAGTGCCAACAAATATATTATTCTTCAGCTTTACCTTTCAAACTTTTTGGTTATCCACTCCTCAAATAGCTGTGAAGTTAATCAGTTGCCTCTAATAGTTTTCCAGAAAAGCACCCCCACAACCCAGAGAGGGGAGGCTATCTGCACCTCTAAGTCAAGACAAATAAAGTTTTACATGTGGGGTTTTCCGGGAATTGCCAGACAGATCAAATAATGACAGCTCTCTAGAAATGAGGATTTACAGGAGTTTCAAACCTGTTCTGCATCCTCCAGGGATTACCAGGTTGCTGGCTTTCCCTATGGTTGCAAGCTGTGAATTCTCAAGGCCACTGAAAAGCTGGAGAGCAAAAGATGGGCATAGCACAAGTGAAAATGCCACAAAGCTGACTATTATAAGGCAGTCATTTTTCATGAATAAATGAATATTCCACAGACTGGTGCAAACCTTTGGTTAATTTCCAGAGTGCTGCAAAAGTTGGTTCTGATCGTCTTTGCCAATTCTTTTCATTTCTATTATAGGCAGAATTTTCAGAAGTCTTCACTCTGCCCTTTTTGCTGATGACTTACTTGAATAATGTGCTTTCCAGTGATTGACTATATTTGTAAGGGTTATTTGTAAAACGGCAAGTAAATGAAAAAAATCACTTTAAATAACAGATTTTCTGACAGCACTTAACAAAACTTGTACATCAAGTCTCCTAGATTCTGTGGGGTTTGTTCCCTACAAACAATAAAAAGACTCTAAAGGGAAATCAAAAGGTCACAGAGTCTCATGGCCAGAAAACCTGAGACACCACAGAGTATCTTGCTTGTGGAAAAAAAAAAGTGAAAGTGTTAGTTGCTCAGTCATGTCCAACTCTTCGTGACTCCATAGACTGTAGCCTGCCAGGCTCCTCTGTCCATGAGATTCTCCAGCAAGAATACTGGAGTAGATTGCTATTTCCTCCTCCAGGGGATCTTCCCGATCCAGGGATCGAACCTGGGTCTCCTGCATTGCAGGCAGGATGTTTACCATCTGAGCCACCAGGGAAGCCCCATACCATTTATAGTTATTGTAAATTATTGACTATGTTCCCTGTTCTGTACTATATGTACTTGTAGCTTATTATATGACTCAGACGGTAAAGCATCTGTCTACAATGCAGGAGACCCGGGTTTGATCCCTGGGTCAGGAAGATCCGCTGGAGAAGGAAACGGCAATCCACTCCAGTACTATTGCCTGGAAAATCCCATGGACAGAGGAGCCTGGTACGCTACAGTCCATGGGGCTGCAAAGAGTCAGACATGACTGAGTGACTTTCCTTCCTGTTCCTTGTGCCTCTTAACCCATTAACCTTATCTTCCCTTCCCACATCTCTCTCCCCACTAGTAACCACTCACTTTTTCTCTGTCAGTCTGTTTCCTTTTGGTATAATTACTAGTTTAATATACTCGCATTCAACATATTTTCAGGTCACACCTTCAAAATCATAAGAAAATGGTCACAGGAGACAGGTATGGTAAGCTCAGTTCAGTTCAGTCGCTCAGTCGTGTCCGACTCTTTGCGACCCCATGAACCGCAGCATGCCAGGCCTCCCTGTCCATCCCCAACTCCCAGAGTTCACTCAAACTCATGTCCATCGAGTTGGTGATGCCAACCAGCCATCTCATCCTCTGTCATCCCCTTCTCCTCCTGCCCCCAATCCCTCCCAGCATCAGAGTCTTTTCCAATGAGTCAACTCTTCGCATAAGGTATGGTAAGGGCTGAATATAAATTAATATACTCATTCCACAAACTTTTACAGAGTACCTACTATGTGCTAAGGAGGCTTCCCAGGTGGTGCTAGTGGTAAAGAACCCACCTGCCAATGCAAGAGACCTAAGAGGTGTGGGTTCAATCCCTGGGTTGGGAAGATCCCCTGGAGGAGGGCATGGCAACCCACTCCAGTATTCTAGCCTGGAGAATCCCATGGACAGAGGAGCCTGGTGGGCATAGGGTTGCAAAGAGTCAGACACAACTGAAGCAACTTAGCACACACATGCATACTATATGCTAAGCACAATGGAAAACACATCACTGAGATGTAGCCTCCATCATCCAAAGCATTTAATCTAGTAGAGAGGATAGGTCTGCAAACAAACAACAATAAGTACTATAAGAAAGGAAAGTGGGAGAGAAGAGATCAAGATGGTGGAGTAAGAAGTGGAGCCTACCTCCTGCTACAAATGCATCTAAAATATACCTACACGTGGAACAATTCTCATTGAAACTAACTGGAAACTGGCAGAAGCACTCCTGTACAACCAAGGTTGTAAGAACAATCCACACATAATTCAGTAGGAAGGGAAGAAAAGTAATCAGGTCAAGACCTGTGCCCCTGGGAGGGGAATCAGAAGAAAAGGGAGGTTTCATAGGTGGGGTGTGATCAGGTTAAGCCACAGACTGGGTGTCCCAGACCTAGGGTCCTATGTAGAGGAGACAAGCCCCTTGGCTGGCCAGAGGACTGGACTCTACTCAGGAGGAGGGTATGCATTGGCTGTCTTTGAGGCAGGGCAGAGAAAGATTTGCTCTGAGACCTCTGGGTTTCCAACAACCAGCTAGCCATGCACCCCAGCCCAAAGTACCGAGCGACACTCCCATCCTGTCTATTCTGTGTCATGGCACAGCAATTGGATCTGGGGAAGCCATAACCAGGAAAAGACTTGACCATTGGACACAGAGGTGACCAAGTCCCAGGGTAATGCCTGAGTGGGGCAGCAATGGCCACTGTTGACACCTACTCAAACATCTCAGATGGCAGCCACCCCACCACGGCTCGCCCCCACCTTGCTACACACAGAGGGATCACAAGGGCCCCACCCGCCATATGGAGCAGCCCTAAAACAGGGCAGGAACAGCTGAGGCTGGGAACAGTGATCAGCTGTGAGAGACAAAGAAGAACTGCCCCTGAGGCAAGGCAGAGAGAGGTCTGCCTTAGCAGCTCTGGGTTTCCTGTGACCACTTTGCCATGCCCACCAGCCTGAGACCAGTGAATACCCTGGTCCTGCTCAACCCATGCCATAGTGCTGAACTGGATCTGGGGTGCCCACGACAGAGGAAAAGATTCAACCATGGGACACAGAGGTCTGAGTGGAACTTTCTTAGCTCTTACTGAACGCAGTGCCTCGAACCCCCAGATGTCTGACACCAGCCACTGCACCACAGCTGACCTCCCAACAGATGCGGAGAGTTCACACAGGCGCCGTCTTTCCTGTAGAGACGTTCCATGACAGGGGAGGGTGGTGAAGGCTGCGAGGGACAAAGGGGATCTGCACCTGAAGCTATGTCTGAGTGAAGCTGTGGACATCTATACAGGCAGTCAGCACATGGGGCCCCACTTGCTTTAGCATTCCCCTTCTCTGGGGCAAAGGTCCTAGTGTGAGGAGGAGAGAAAACAGTCAGCTCAGGCCCCACCCCTAAGAGGGTGGTGACAGCCACTGAGCAGAGAGGAAGTCCCGTCTCACACTCACCACCAGCTCTAGCTGCTCTGTCTCCAGCCACACCCATTACCAAGGTGATAGTGGCCAGTGCACTGAGCAAAGATGTGACTTCTGTTCACATCAAATCCAGCTCTCCCACCAAAGGCACTGAGCACACACACTCTGTATAGAGATGGTTCCACCGGGAAGGACTTGTGTTCACATCAAATCCAGCTCTCACACCAAACGCACTGGGCACACACAGTATAGAGACGGTTCCACTGAAAAATACACTTTCAAGATTGCAATAAACAACTGTTTCACCTAAACTCATAGAGGCAAGAAAGTCAAGCAAAATGAAAAGGCAGAGTAACTACTCTCAATTGAAAGAGCAAGAGACAATCCCTAAAAAATAATGAAAGAGAAAGAAAAGAGATTTAAAAAACATAAATTAAAAATAATTACGAGATAAAGAATTCAAAACATTGATAATAAAAATGTTAACTGAATTAGGGAAAACAATTGATGCAATCAGAGAACATTTCAGCAAGGAACTAGAAAATATTTTAAAAAGACCCAGTCAGAAATGAATAATTCAATAGCTGAAATAAAAGCACACTAGAAGGAATCAATAGCAGACAAAGTAATACAGAGGAACACGTAAGTGATCTAGAAGTCAGAAAAATGGAAACCACACAATCCGAACAGCAGTAAGAAAAGCAAATTTTAAAAATAATAAAGCAACTGAAGACATTCTTGGGACAACACTAAGCATCCAAACATTTGCATTATATGGGTTCTAGAAGGAGAAGAGAGAGAAAGGAAGATCAAAATGTATTTGAAGAAATTATGCCTGAAAACTCCCAAACCTGAAGAAGGAAACATATATACAGGTATAGGAATCACACAGGATCTCAAATAAGATAAACAGACCCACACCAATACATATCATAGTTAAAATGGCAAAAGTGAATGATAAAGACAGGATTCTAAAGGCAGCAGGAGAAAAAGTCATTTGCAAGGCAACCTCCATAAGGCTATTAGCTGATTTCTCTGCAGAAACCTTGCAGGCCAGAAAGCAGTGACATGATATATTTAAAGTGCTAAAAGGTAAAAACTTGCAACCTAGGACAATCTACCCAGAAAACTCATCATTTAGAAGGAGAAATAAATAACTTCTCAGATAAACAAAAATTAAAAGAGCTCCTCAATACTAAATGCACAATAAAAGAAAAGCCAAAGGGTCTTTTCTAAATGGAAAAGTAGTAAGAATCTATAGTAAAGGGAAAATCCCACTAGGAAAGGCAAATATGTAGTAGGGACTGGGGTCAAACACTTAAACAAGCCAGTATGTAAATTAAAAGACAAAAAATTGTATAAGCAATTATAACTACAATAAACAGTAACGGGATAATATTGAAGATGTAGACTATGATATGACATCAAAAACACAAGATGATTAAAAATGGTAAAAATTGATTTTAAATGATTTTAAAATGAGCAGACCTGAATAGACTTTTTTCCAAAGAAGACATACAGATGGCTAGCAGCTATATGAAAAGATACTCAACATCACTAATTATCAGAGAAATGCAAATCAAAGTAACAAGGAGATAGGATCTCACACCTGTCAGAATGGCTATCATCGAAAAGCCTACAAATAACAAACGTTGGAAACAATGTGAAGAAAAGAGAACCTGTGTACACTGCTGGTGGGAAGGCAACTTTGTGCAGCCACTATGGAGAACAGTATGGAGGTTCCTCAATAAATTAAAACCAGAACTACCACATGACCCAGCAATTCTACTCCTGATAATATACTCAGAAAACAATGCAAACACTAATTCAAAAAGATACATACACCCCAAAGTTCATTGCAGCACTAGGTACAATAGCCACAATATGAAAGCAACCCAAGAACCCATCAACAGCTGAATAGATGAAGAAGATGTGTGTGTGTGTGTATATATATATATATATATATATATATATATATATATACACACACAATGGAATACTACTTGGTCATAAAAGGATGAAATACTGCCATTTGCAGCAACATGGATAGACCTAGAAAATATTATGTTTAGTGAAATAAGTGAGATCAATACAAACGCAGTATGATATCACTTATATGTGCAATATAAAAATAATAGTGCAAATATATATGTAAAACAGAAATAGACTTACAGATAGAAAACAAATTAATGGCTACCAAAGGGAGAGAGAAGAGAAGGGAAAATTAGGGGTATGGAATTAAGAGATAAAAACTACTATGTATAAGATAGTGAAGCAACAAGTATATATTGCATATAGCAAAGGAAATTATAGCTATCATCTTGTAGCAGTTTTTAATAGAGTATAAGCTGTAAAAATATTGAATCACAGTGCTATATACCTGAAACTAATTTTATAAATGGACTACATTTCAATTTAAAAAGGAAAGTGATGTGGAAGGCAACAAATGATTAATTTGGGAATGAAAGGACCTTCAACAATCTTGAAAAGGTAGCATCAAATCTGAGCCTCAGGACTTCCCTGGCAGTCTAGTGCTTGAGACCCTGAGCTTCCCAGCCAGTGGGAACTTGCTGTATGATGCAGAGAGCTCAAGCCAAGTGCTCTGTGACAACCTAGAGGAGTGGGATGGAACGGGAGGTAGGAGGGAAGTTCAAGAGAGGGGACACATGTGTACCTATGACTGATTCATGTTGATGTATGGCAGAAATCAATACAATATTGTAAAGTAATTATCCTCCAACTAAAATGAATAAATTTTAAAAATAAAAATAAAAAAATATTAAAAAGACTCCATGCTCCCACTGCAGGGAGCACAGGTTCAGTGCCTAGTCAGGGAACTGACATCCTACATGCCGAGCAGTGTGGCCAAAAATTTTTTAAAAAAGCCGAACTTTAGTGAAAAAAAAGATAAAAACAAAAAAGTGAGATGGGGAAGGAAGAAACTCCTGGTTGGAGGAACACCAAAAGGATTTGGCAAGCATGTGGGATGGGTCTAGGAAAAGTGAGACAGAGAGTAAAAAATAACTTGTATTTTTCAAGTGTGGATGATGAAATGGTAGCAGAAAAACATAGTGGTGGGGGGTAGGGGATAATAATCTTGATCCAGCCAGAACATGTTAGATTCATGGATTTGCTTGACAAAGAAATGAGAGGCTATAAAAATGCAGCGGAAAATCAACCTGCACAGGGGTCATATAGAGGTGCCTGGTAGATGGCAGGTTGATTAGCAGAGCTGAGGAAAGCAGGAGGAATCCAGAAGAATAAAACTCAGCCTAAAATATACCTTCATCCCCTTCCTCCTGGGTCCATGTAGTGTCCTGGTCTTCCCAGCCTCTGCATAGGCCCTGTGCATAGGCCCTGCCCCCATTTTCATTTCTCTTCCTCCCAGTGCCCTGCTTTTCTGACACCCAAGAATTTTGAAAATAAAGAATAGATAGAAATTCTTAGCATTTCAAAGGGGATTTTCACGTTCAAAACTGCAAGTTTCCTTGAATTTATTCAGCGAGTTACACCTTAGTGATGCTGGGTTGTCAAAGAATGCCAAAGACATGAATGATTTCTCTACAGACCAGTGTAAACTTTGACACCCTAAGAAAAGAATCTTGTCGTTTTTAGACTTAGGCTAGACAATCTTAGCCAAAGAGTTACCATCCAGCTAAAGTTTATGACTTTTTGAGATTCTATTGAACCGACTAGTATTGGTGGTGACGCAAGACAGGAATCTGCTCCTGACAGATTTCAGGATGAGTCAGCAAAGAGATAACCAGTCCAGTTGTCAAGGGAACCATTGCTAACTGATAAGACCCTTTGGTTTTCAGCTAGAGAAAGCAACTGGGCCATAGAAACTTGGCCCTCAAAATACAACATTTCTTAAAGATTTCAGTCAATTCATCCTATTGGCAACAATGGTAGAATCAAATGCAATGGAAAAAAATGGACTCTTTCTGGTTTTCTTTAAATGACAAGTTTGAAAAGGTTATCGTCTTGTAAAGTATATCTTGTTTGCTTTTTACACTTAGGGACAAATTATTGCCTGCTGTTTGCTACCTGAAATGCCTTTAGATACACCCCATGAGGAAATGGGATTCCATGTACAAGTGGATCAGGAGCATACTTAACACAGAGACTACTGAATCTCTTTCTGCTTTTGATAAGGTAACTCTGATCTTCTTGAACAGATGCATTTTTCAGAAGAATAAAAAGATGCCACTTTTATAATGGTTATCTTTGTTGATTAGGCATATAAAGAGGGTAGCACACTGGAGGGAGGGGAGGGAAGGAGGAAAAGTATTTGGTCACTTTATAATTCAAGATTTGAGGCAAATTCCACAAACTGAGGTGAGAATCACGTTGATTCTTCATGAGTGGGTTTTGTTGTTCTTAAGAATCAACCTGTTTTTATGGAAAGCATGGTTGTATTCCCAAGGAAGACCATTTCACATTCGTGCCAGTGTCCCATCATCCAGTGGGTCCACAGCAAGCCTCCATTGTATGTATCTTTGATTTTGGACAGTATCCAAACCAGAAAGCAGCAATACTCAAATACAGAGCTTATGTTTCATGTAGGAAGCAAGACAATATGACAATATTTAGTCAGAATGAGTGTGTCAAATGGTTTTTCTCTAACATTAAAAAGAAAAACATTGGGGGTGGCTTTTATTTCGTCATGGTGAAGAAAAGGTGGAGTCACTCCTCACCCCTCCTGAAAATAGCTCTAGCTTAAGAATCCCAAAGTGTAAGTTCTAGTCCCACTCTGCCACTAACTAGCTATGTGACCTTGGAAAACTTACTGCACTTCTTTGGGCCTCGATTCTCCATCTATAAAATGACAAGCTTATGTTTTCAAACAGGACATCATAACTCATCAGTTGGTTGTGTGTATATAAATTGGATTGAAATATAAAATTTATTTCTCATTGTATTCTTGGATTTAAAAAGTCGGAATATCACTGGTCTAGACCTATGCTATCCAATACAGTAACCATGTGCAGCTGCCTACATTTAAATTAATTCAAGTTAAACACAACTAAAAATTAAGTTAGTTGCATTTGCCACATTTCAAGCACTCAACAGCCACATGTGCTAGTGGCTACCATACTGGACAGCACAGTTGTAGAATAGTTTTGTCATCACAGTTCTAGTGCAGTCCTATTCTAATGGTGTTTCTATGATTCTACTGGAGGTGACGGTAGGGTGGGTTGTTAGGAGGGGTACTCTAAGCTCTTAGGAAAGAAGACAGGTTCACTTGTCTCTTTCTTAAGAGATTTTGTGTGAATTTCTAAATACATGAGCCAGCAATTGTTAAGTTCCATACTTGGTTCTGTGAGAATTACAGAGGAAACATCCTCATACACATTCACTAAATGTTACATGAACAAGCGAAGGCATCATAAAGTCATAATCTAGTTAAACACATGAACCTTAGGTAAAAGGAAAGAGCTAAAAATAAGAGGCAATGTATACAGGCAAGTGTTGATAATAACTAAGTACTGTCAAAACTCAGAAATGGGGAAGTCCCGAGTATTAGTCATCAGGGAAGATTTCAAGGAGGATATAGGATGTGAACTGGTCCCTAAATTACCACTTGGTCCCTAAATGAGCAGAGATGAACGGGGAGAATATTCCAGATGAGGGGAACACCTCACGTGTGTGTCAGAGATGGGGACAGGTTTTAGAGAATACTGAGCAACGAGATTAAATAGGTGGCTCGGGACTGGATTGTAGAGACTGGAAAGCAAGCAGTTGCATCCATGTCTCAGTAAAGCCATTAACAGTGTTCAGAGTGCTTTCACAGGATCCTGCGACAGCCCCTTGAGATAGCCATGGCAAGGATCATTACTTTCATGATCTTCCGTTGAGTCTCAGGTGATATGACTTGCCCAGGGTTATATAGTTAATGAACAGTATAACCAGGGTTCAAACTGAGTTAATCTTATTCTCCATTCACTATTCTTCCCACTATATCTTGCTGCTATGATAAAAGCTGGATGTGAGGCACTAGAGAGAGGGAGACCAAGGAGAAAGTTATAATAATCCAGGCATGAAGTGTTAAAGGCCTGCCCTAAGGGGGCAAGAAACCAGATACTCTGATTATATAACATCCTATAAAGCAGACTGACAATGCAATACCCACTGTTTATAGGGGAGACTAAGAGTAGACAGTCTGAGGTTTGAACAGTGTAGTTATTTTTAACTGCAAATGATCTAAACTACCCCCAAAGGAATAAATATTAACAATATAATTCATATACCGTGTCTGGATTTTTCCGGACAGCTGAAGGCAATGTTTTGGACACGGTTGCTAAGCAAACAACACTTTATATGTCTATGCATTTTTATGAGCCATTTCTAACTCGATAGTGTTTCTCTCCCCTGTCAATTTCAATGTTCATTTCTCAGAACTAATCAGTCATATGATTTCTTACCTCATCTACATTTCCAGTGAGAAAGGACTAGTGCAAAAATGTCAAGCAGCTATAGGCCTTGGAGTTTTTCCACACTATTTAGTAAAACTAATTATTAGCTTAGCAATTAATTACCTAATAATGATTTACTAAGAAAACACTAAAGTACACCTTTGCCAGACTAATCTTAAAGGATTTCTCCACCCATGTCACTAAGCTGCTCAGAAGCTTCCATGGACTTCTAAGATTGCTCCAATGGATAGGAATCAAATACAAACTCATCAACCTGACATTTGAGACCCTCTCTAATACAGCCACGTCCTACATTTCTAATTGTTCCCCACTGCTCATTACTCCTTTATGAGATCTACTCTTTTCAGACAATATAAACCACATGATACACGGGAGACTCTTTGCTCATTAATGTCCTACTTGCACTTAATTCCCACCTCAAATACAAATGGCTTCCCAGGTGGCTCAGTGGTAAAGAATCTACCTACCAATGCAAGAAATGCAGGAGACACAGGTTCGATTCCTGGTTCAGGAAGATCCCCAGAGAAGACACCCACTCCAATGTTCTTGCCTGGGAAATCCCATTGGCAGAGTAGCCTGGCGGGCTGCAGTCCATGGGGTCACAAGGAGTTGGACATGACTTAGCAACTAGCCATGCATGCCTATCTCAAATACTACCTTCTCTATGAACATTTCTTCCTCAATCTTCCCACCAAAAGAAGCACTTGCTCCTTCCTCTAAGCCTCTATATATAGTCCTTTATTTATATCTCCTTAATGGCACTGGACACTTTGTGCTTTAGGTTACTGTTATTTGCAGGCATGTCATCTCTCTGCTATTGGAATGTACTCCCATCTCAGCCCATGTAGTGTCCTCTGTATCGCCTATAGCTCTGATCATAATGCCCTGCAGTAAGTTTTCCCTAAGGGCCTTCAAATGTTTATTGAATGAATGGGGACACTGACTAAAGTTCAAAAACCGGTTTATATGTCCGTCTAAACATTGATTTAATAATCCTTTACTGAATGCCCTTCATATGACCAGAACTGGGCTAGGCCCTGGGGACAGCAACATATTTTAAGCAACATCAAGTCTAATGGAAAGAAAAAGAAAAGGAGACTTCATTTTGATACAGTATGGTCAGTGTCTGTACATGGGGCTAGGGCAGAATAGCAGAGGGTCGTGTAAGTCGGTCTAGGGTCCAGAAAAGGCTTTGGGGAGAAGGCTTTGGGGAAAAGGTGATGGCAGGACTTAGCCTTAAAGGATGAAAGTTTAGCCTATTGGGCAGAGGAAGGATGTTCCAGGTTGAGGAGAAACTTGTACCAAATCACTGAGGGCTGAGAGACTGGAATAGTGATGCCACATGGAGACCATCAAAGGTTGAGGTTAATGGGGCACGTAGGGCTGGGAGATACTGGCCTTAGAAACCTTGGTAAAAATTCTGGATTTAATCCAGGCTTCATAGAGCCTCTGAAGGGTTTCAAAGACATCCAAAAGGAAGTCTAGGTATTTCACTATTTGCAGAATACAAGCAGTGCAGCAAATAATTGCCTGTAATGTAGGGTGTTTGTGTGTGTGTGTGTGTTTTAACATTCATTATCAAATTAAATTCGGTTAAGAAACAAAATGAAAAAACCTTCTTTTATCAAGGAAGGGGTTAAGGTGAGTCTCTGTCTTACCACACGTTCAGTGGTACGGCACAACTGGAAAAACTCTGAATTCTTCCCAGAAACAGTACTCTTCATTTGGAGCACTTTTCCAGTTTTCTTCTCTGTTTACAGCCATCTCACCCGCTTCCCAGACCACAGGAATGTTCCCCACACCCTTTCAACATCACACTTCATTAGTAAATGTTGCTAGCAGACATATGATGTTTAAAAATTCTTTACCTTCAAGGTAATGTAAAATTATACTGCCAGACTGAAGTTTTTGGATTACATAAAATTATATGTGTACCTTAACTTTCAAAATAAAAGATGTACCCCAAGTTCATTCTAAGACAAATTTCTGTAAAGTGAACTTGATTTTTCAATGTTATTCTATGATGATTTAAGCCACATTACCCAAGAAAAAACAATCTGATCCCATCCAAAAAGATACAACTTGTATTTAAATGGTTCTTTAGCCCTGATGTGCACTCTCTGTACCAGACACCAGAAAAATAAATATGTACCTACCAAGAAGCATGAAAGACTCAACCCACCAACCACAGTGAAAATACTTTCTAATATCTTGACATGCTAAACAACACAGGTCCGTTTTTAATCCCTAAAAGTGGCTCTTCACAGTGACTTTTCTTATTCTCAGCTATCAGTTCTTTCATTAATACTAAGTTAAATTATTCTAAGTTAAATTAATTCAAAGTTAAAATGTCCTTTTATTGCATCTACACTAGCAATTATACTCTTAGGTTTATAGCCAAGAAAAATGAGTACTCATGTTCCCTGGTAGCTCAGCTGGTAAAGAAGACTGCAATGCAGGAGACCCCGGTTTGATTGCTAGGTCAGGAAGATTCCCTGGAGAAGGAATAGGTTACCCATTCCAGTGTTCCTGGGCTTCCATGGTGCTTCAGATGGTAAAGAATCTGCCTGTAATGTGGGAGACCTGGATTCAATCCTTGGGTTGGGAAGATCCCTGGAGAAGCGAACAGCTACCCACTCTAGTATTCTTGTCTGGAGAGTTCTGGCAGAGGAGCTGGCAGGCTATAGTCCATGGGGTTTCAAAGAGTTGGACATGACTGAGCAACTTTCACTTTCATGTCCACCAAGAAATATGGTCCAAAACATTCATAGCAGCTTTTATTCATAATATCCAAGACCTAAAAACAACCCAAATGCCTTATGACACAGGTATGATAGACTGAATGCTTGTGTCCACCCAAAATTGTATGCTGAAGCCCTAATCCCCAGTGTGATGGTACAAGAGGTGTGTCTTCAGGAGGTAATTAGGTTATGCGGGTGGAGCCCTCATGAATGGGATTAGTGTCCTTTATAAAAGAAACATCAAAGAGATGACCTCTCTCCACCATATGAGGACACAGTAAGATGCGGGCCATCTGCAGACAAGGAAGAGGGACCTCATCAGACAGCTAATCTGCTGGTGCCATGATGTAGGGCTTCCCAGCCTCCAGAAGTGTGAGGGAAAAAATGTCTGTTGCTTAATCCACCCAGTCTATGGAATTTTGTTATAGCAGCCTGAATTGACTTAGACAAGGAGAATGGATAAATTGTGGTAAATCACACATGGAAATGGTACACAGCAACAAAAAAGAGTTAACTAATACTATATGCAAAACATGGATAGATCTCACATACATATGTTAAACAAAAAGAAACCAGACACAAAATAGTACATACAATACAATTCTATTTATATAAAGTTTGAAATCAGGAAAAGTTAATCTATGATAATAGCAGTCAGAGTAGTTGTTGCCCTTGGGAAAAGATGCTGACTAAAAGGAGGCAAGAGAGAACCTTCTAGGGGACCAGAAATATTCTGTCTTGAATTGGTAGTTACTCATATGAAAATTTCATTGAGTTGTACACTTAAGATTTGGGTACTTTATTGTCTGTAAGGAATACTTCAATTCAAGAAAAAAACAAAAAGATAAATTCTTACAGTGGATATTTCTGGAAAAGACTGGCAATGCAAATCAAAAGTATGCTAACAACAAAATATTATTTTGCTATCAGGAGATATAGTTATGAATTTATCCCTGTACACACACACACAGATCAAATCCAACTGCAAGTAGTTTGGGGCTTCAGATATTATTCAGATTTAAGGCTAATTTGATTGGGTTTTTCAATTTCTAGCACTTCAAAATGCTATTTTTACAGGCTCATTTTGATTTGAAGCTCACTTCGTCTGAGAAATATTTTTTATTTGTTCCCTAAATCTTTTTTTTTTAGTTTTTTATTTTTTAAATTTTAATATCTTTAATTCTTACATGCGTTCCCAAACATGAACCCCTCCCACCTCCCTCCCCATAACATCTCTCTGGGTCATCCCCATGCACCAGCCCCAAGCATGCTGCATCCTGCGTCAGACATAGACTGGTGCTCAACATCACTCATTATTAGAGAAATGCAAATCAAAACCACTATGAGGTACCACTTCACACCAGTCAGAATGGCTGTGATCCAAAAATCTGCAAGCAATAAATGCTGGAGAGGGTGTGGAGAAAAGGGAACCCTCCTACACTGTTCCCTAAATCTTAATGAAATAAAACACAGTGGACTGAAGAGAACACTGACCTATGAACTGGAAGAGCTAGGTTCTACTTCTGCTCTTCAACTAGCCAAGTCACCTGGGGCCAATCTTCAAGCTAGGATTGCCTTTCCTTATCCATAAAACTGTGATATTTTCCTCTCTACAGAGCTGTAGTGAGGTTCCAATGACAGAATGGATGTGCAAGCACTTTGTAAAATTTAAAGAAGTATTAATATCCCCAAAGCTGTGTTTAATGATAACTTGTGTAGCCAATAGAAAATATGCTTAAATTTCAAAGCTTGTTTTTCAGTTTTACATATCTTTCATTTCACCAGAGTCAGGATTAGCAAGTACACTCAAATTCTAAGATCTTTGAAAAGTTGAAATAATTGTATTGAAAATAGATATGTTCAGGGAAAAATAGTTAATAGCTGCCTTCCTCATTTTCTTCTAATTATGACTTCTAGATGTAGCTTTAGCAGTGTTCAGTTCAGTTCAGTTCAGTCACTCAGTCATGTCCGACTCCTTGCGACCCCATGAATCGCAGCACGCCAGGCCTCCCCTGTCCATCACCAACTCCCAGAGTACACTCAGATTCACGTCCATTGAGTCAGTGATGCCATCCAGCCATCTCATCCTCGGTCGTCCCCTTTACCTCCTGCCTTCAATCTTTCCCAACATCAGGGTCTTTTCAAATGAGTCAGCTTTTGCATCAGATGGCCAAAATACTGGAGTTTCAGTTTCAACATCAGTCCCACCAAAGAACATCCAGGATTGATTCCTTTAGGATGGACTGGTTGGATCTCCTTGCAGTCCAAGGGACTCTCAAGAGTCTTCTCCAACACCACAGTTCAAAAGCATCAATTCATCGGCACTCAGACTTCTTCACAGTCCAACTCTCACATCCATACAAGACCACAGAAAACCATAGCCTTGACTAGACGGACCTTAGTCTGCAAAGTAATGTCTCTGCTTTTGAATATGCTATCTAGGTTGGTCATAACTTTTCTTCCAAGGAGTAAGCGTCTTTTAATTCCATGGCTGCAGTCACCATCTGCAGTGATTTTGGAGCCCAAAAGAATAAAGTCTGACACTGTTTCCACTGTTTCCCATCTATTTCCCATGAAGTGATGGGACCAGATGCCATGATCTTTGTTTTCTGAATGTTGAGTTTTAAGTCAATTTTTCACTCTCCTCTTTCACTTTCATCAAAAGGCTTTTAGTTCCTCTTCACTTTCTGCCATAAGGGTGGTGTCATCTGCATATCTGAGGTTATTGATATTTCTCCGGCAATCTTGATTCCAGCTTGTGTTTCTTCCAGTCCAGCGTTTCTCATGATGTACTCTGCATAGAAGTTAAATAAGCAAGGTGACAATATACAGCCTTGACGTACTCCTTTTCCTATTTGGAACCAGCCTGTTGTTCCATGTCCAGTTCTAACTGTTGCTTCCTGACCTGCATACAGATTTCTCAAGAGGCAGGTCAGGTGGCCTGGTATTTCCATATCTTTCAGAATTTTCCACAGTTTCTTGTGATCCACACAGTCAAAGGCTTTGGCATAGTCAATAAAGCAGAAATAGATGTTTTTCTGGAACTCTCTTGCTTTTTCCATGATCCAGCAGATGTTGGAAATTTGATCTCTGGTTCCTTTGCCTTTTCTAAAACCAGGTTGAAAATCAGGAGTTCACGGTTCACATATTGCTGAAGCCTGGCTTGGAGAATTTTGAGCATTACTTTACTAGCATGTGAGATGAGTGCAATTGTGCGGTAGTTTGAGCATTCTTTGGCATTGCCTTTCTTTGGAATTGGAATGAAAACTGACCTTTCCCAGTCCTGTGGCCACTGCTGAGGTTTCCAAATTTGCTGGCATATTGAGTGCAGAACTTTCACAGCATCATCTTTCAGGATTTGAAATAGCTCAGCTGGAATGCCATCACCTCCACTAGCTTTGTTTGTAGCGATGCTTTCTAAGGCCCACTTGACTTCACTTTCCAGGATGGCTGGCTCTAGATGAGTGATCACACCATCGTGATCATCTGGGGTTGTGAAGATCTTTTTGTACAGCTCTTCCGTGTATTCTTGCCACCTCTTCTTAATATCTTCTGCTTCTGTTAGGTCCAGACCATTTCTGTCCTTTATCGAACCCATCTTTGCATGAAATGTTCCCTTGGTATCTCTAATTTTCTTGAAGACATCTCTAGTCTTTCCCATTCTGTTGTTTTCCTCTATTTCTTTGCATTGATCGCTGAAGAAGGCTTTCTTATCTCTTCTTGCTATTCTTTGGATCTCTGCATTCAGATGCTTATATCTTTCCTTTTCTCCTTTGCTTTTGCTTCTCTTCTTTTCACAGCTATTTGTAAGGCCTCCCCAGACAGCCATTTTGCTTTTTGCATTTCTTTTCCGTGGGGATGGTCTTGATCCCCTGTCTCCTGTACAATGTCACGAACCTCATTCCATAGTTCATCAGGCACTCTATCTATCAGATCTAGGCCCTTAAATCTATTTCTCCCTTCCACTGTATAATCATAAGGGATTTGATTTAGGTCATACCTGAATGGTCTAGCGGTTTTCCCTACTTTCTTCAATTTAAGTCTGAATTTGGTAATAAGGAGTTCATGATCTGAGCCACAGTCAGCTCCTGGTCTTGTTTTTGCTGACTGTATAGTGCTTTTCCATCTTTGGCTGCAAAGAATATAGTCAATCTCATTTCGGTGTTGACCATCTTGAAATGGGAGCATCCTTCAAGGTCAGATACTAGTGTAATATACATTATATTCAGTTCTCGCTTCTAGAACTTCAAACTGTTTCTACAACACACACACCATAGTTTCCCTCTCAATTATGAACTTCACAGTATCTGACCCTGAAGGATGCTCCCATTTCTACCCTCTGCTATCCATTGTGACCACTATAGAAAAATGTTTAAATGCTCTGAAGTCCTTGTTAGAGCCTTGACTGCTCCTTGTCAGAGAGTCCCCAATGGAAGTGGTTTTGTGTCACCTTTGAAAGTTTGTTTCTCTGAGAGGAAGTAATATAGGCCAGGGTAGCCTCAAAACGTGGGGTCACTAAGAGTTGGGCACGACTGAGCGTGCCCGACTTTACTTTCACTTTCATGCATTGGAGAAGGAAATGGCAACCCACTCCAGTATTCTTGCCTGGAGAATCCCAGGGATGGTGGAGCCTAGTGGGCTGCCATCTACGGGGTTGCACAGAGTCGGACACAACTGAAGTGACTTAGCAGCAGCAACAGCAGCCTCAAAATGCCTCCTGTCATCAACTATTCTTTCCAACATATCCAGCAGGAAACTCCTGATTGGAGAGCGATGCAGTGTGAGAGGAACTTGACAGAGGATAAATTATGGTGATTTGGCTTCAAGGCCTCCAATGGTTCCTATTCCTGGAGGTTTTGTTCTTAGTTCCACAGCTAAGCTCCCCAAACTAGAAGAGCCTGCAGATAAACAAAACAGACTAGAGAAGGTAAATCCTGAGCCTCTCAAGACCCTTGAGAAACATTCTCTTTGGGCATTGCTGCTAAGTCGCTTCAGTTCTGTCCGACTCTGTTCGACCCCATAGACGGCAGCCCACTAGGCTCCACCATCCCTGGGATTCTCCAGGCAAGAACACTGGAGTGGGTTGCCATTTCCTTCTCCAATGCATGAAAGTGAAAAGTGAAAGTGAAGTTGCTCAGTCATGTCCGACTCTGTGCGACCCCATGGACTGTAGCCTACCAGGCTCCTTCGTCTATGGGATTTTCCAGGCAAGAGTACTGGCGTGGGTTGCCATTGCCTTCTCCGCCCTTTAGGCATTAAGCCCTAGTTAAGAAGTCTTTGCTGAGCCTACTAAGCTATGGGATGGGGATGAATTTTACAAAAGTATATCAACAGCAGCCAGAAAGGCTAGCTGACAAGGAAAGAGACAGAAAACCATGAAAAACTAATATGGATTCACACACACACACACACACACACACTAAATGGCCTATGACCAGTTATGCCATATTGCAAGGGCAAATATTAAATTACATTTCAATAGGCCTTAGGATGGGCTTCCAGGTGGCTCAGTAGTAAAGAATCTGCCTGCCAATGCAGGAAATGAGGGTTTGATCCCTGGGTCAGGAAGATCCTTTGATGAGAAAATTACAACCCATTCCAGTACTCTTGACTGGAAAATCCCAGAGGAGCATGGCAGGCTACAGTCCTTAGGGTTGCAAAGAGTCAGATACAACTGAGCACACATATGCATACAAGCCTTCAAATACCATTATATTATAATAACTGACACTATTCAACAACTGACAGTCATAATAATGATCCTTAACCAAAAGGATTAAATTATGTACATCAACATTGTATAAGAAGTCAGAAGAGTAGACTGTTTGTCTGGAGTTTTTGGTTTGTTGTTTGTTGGAAAATTCCATTCAAAATGTTTTATCATGGTGGTTAAAATGTTTTCTAAAACACACATGATGCTTAGACAAATCACGAGCCATTTGAAAAACCTAGTTGTTAAAAATGTCTTTTCCCAGAAAGAGCCACGTAACAGAGCTTTTATTTTAATTGGTAAGACAAGATGAATGTTGGGTTGTACAGTAGAAGCAAGCGTTAGAGGAGATCTGAAAAAGGAGATAAGTATGGGATAGCTTGGCTTCCCTAATAGCTCAGTTGGTAAAGAAGCCACCTGTACTTCAGAAGACCCCAGTTCGATTCCTGGGTCGGGATGATCCACTGGAGAAGGGATAGGCTACCCACTCCAGTATTCTTGGGCTTCCCATGTAGCTCAGCTGGTAAAGAATCGGCCTGCAATGTGGGAGGCCTGGGTTCAATCCCTGGGTTGGGAAGATCCCAAGGAGAAGGGAAAGGCTACCCACTCCGGTATTCTGGCCTGGAGAATTCCATGGACTTTACAGTCCATGGGGTCACAAAGAGTTGGACACGACTGAGTGACTTGCACTTTCACAGGACAGCTTAGTCAGAGAAGGCTTCATGGAGGAGGCAGGGCTCAGGGTTGGATTTACTTTGAAGTCTGTCTCCATTCAAAGTCGGTTTCTGCCTTTTTGATTTCTACCCTTAAGCAGACCTGCCAGAGCCTCAGGCTGAAAGTCACTAAAGGAGACTAGGCTTAAGAGAAATATAATCATAATAAATAAAGAGAAAGACAGGATGCAGACCCTGCTGCTGCTGCTAAGTCGCTTCAGTCGTGTCTGACTCTGTGCTACCCCAGAGACAGCCTCCTACCAGGCCCCCATCCCTGGGATTCTCCAGGCAAGAACACTGGAGTGGGTTGCCATTTCCTTCTCCAATGCATGAAAGTGAAAAATGAGGGTGAAGTCGCTCAGTCATATCCAGCTCTTAGCAACCCCATGGACTGCAGCCTACCAGGCTCCTCTGTCCATGGAATTTTCCAGGCAAGAGTACTGGGGCGGGGTGCCATTGCCTTCTCTGGGATGCAGACCCTAGCCCCACGCTATTGTACCACAAAGGAGCTAGGTTAGGCATCAATGCCTGAATGAGTAAAACCTCCGGTGTGGGCAGCAACTGTGCTAAACAGCAAAGAATCTGTAGGAATAATTATCCCATCATCCAGAGTTCTTTACTCTGGAAAAGCAAGGTTTCACAAAGAATTTTTACTTGACAGTCAACTTTTACTAAGTATATAGAAGTACACCAGGCTCCCTGGTGGTCCAGTGGTTGGGAATCCATCTGCCAATGCAAGGGACATGGGCTCGAGCCTGGTCCGGGAAGATTTCTCAGGCTGTGGGGCAGCTGGGCCATGCACCACAACTACTGAGCCTGTGCTCCCTAGAGCCCGTGCTCTGCAATGGGAAAGGCCACCACAAGGAGATGCCTGCAAACTGCAACTGGAGAGTAGCCCCACTCACCACAACTGGAGAAGGTCTGTGCACAGCAACGAAGCACCAGCACAGCCAAATACATGCTATGCACACACAATGAAATATTATTCACCTTTAAAAAGGAAGGGGATCCTGTCACATGCTATAACATGGATGAACCTTGAGAAAATGATGCTAGGTTAAATGTCAGTCACAGAGGGACAAATACAGTATCATTCTATTTATATGAGATGTCTAAACTAGTCAAATTCATAGAAACAGAAAGTAGAATGGTGGTTACCAGGAACTAAGGAAAAGGTAAATTGTTGTTTAATGAGTACAGAGCTTTGGATTTAAAAGATAAAAAGTTCTAGAGATCTATTTTTACAATAATGTGAATATACTTAACATTCCTGAACTGTACACTTAAAATCAATTAAGATGGTTTTTTTTTTTTTGGTTATGTGCTTATGTGCTTTTACCATAGTAAAAAAAAAAAAACTCCTAAAAAATAAGTATACAAATGCAGGTAGGGGTCAGAGTGATTTTACCTATTCTTATCTAGATTTTTATTGGACAGAGGCTATAGCTAATATAGCATCCATGTTTTTAAGTAACCACTTATGTAATTTCTGGTTCTAAGAAAAATATAATAGATACATTTCTTTATTCTTCCCAATAAGTACAGCTAAAAACCTTGGACATTAGACTATACACAATAATAACAACAATATATTAATATACATAATAAGAAACATTAATATAATGATACAATAATATTAATATAGCATGCACACACACACACACACATGAACTTCGAAAGGTAGAAGACAGTTTGGCTAGGGATCTCAAGACCCAAGCAATGAGCTGACAATAAGTTTCCTGGGTTTTGTCTATAAGTAATATATCTCTTAGACCTCAT
Source organism: Ovis aries (assembly GCF_016772045.2). Lineage (NCBI taxonomy): Eukaryota > Metazoa > Chordata > Mammalia > Artiodactyla > Bovidae > Ovis > Ovis aries. Next base: position 34,381,879 of record NC_056054.1, on the reverse strand, counting down.
GATGGAGAAGCCAGCAATGCAGAAATGCCAATGGATGCAGACAAAAATGTCCTCCCAAAAGTTCTAGCCAAAAGAATAGGAAAGTGGTAGTCTAGCAAGATAAGAGAAAGCACCAGAGAAAAAACTGTGGCCTCATTCCACACTCATCAGCAAAGACCAAGTGGGGAGATAGGCTTCTATATTCATCTGGCTGTAAAGAGCCACCCACACCCTTCCCTCACTCCCTGAGGTGGTTTCAAAAAGGATAAATGGGGATCTGGGACATTCATCCTTTTCAGGCAGTAATGAAGCCCCTAGAGCATGATGGTAGAAGTGGCCTCAAGCAATAATAAGCCAAGGTGATGTCAGCAGAGGTTGAGAGGGAAACACGAAATTTCACCCTTGCCCAGTAATAATGAGACCCCTACTCCTACCTCAGTATCAATGGATTATGAGTGGAAACACTTGACTCCCACCCACACCTGGCAGTAATGAAGCCATGCACCTGAGCAATCTCAGAGCTGACCCACTAAAAGAAAAGATTGATAAAAGATACAGGGTCTCATAGTACCCAAAATGTCCAGGATACAACAGAAAATCACTCATCATACAAAGAACCATGAATACCTAAGTTGAATAAGAGAACACAATCAGTAGAAACCAATATGGAGATAACATATGTACTGGAATTATCCATGAAAGACTTTAAAGCAGCCACTATAAAAATGCTTCAACAAGAGGGAAGGAGAGGAGTATAATGTGCACCAGCATTTTAGCCTTTTAGGAGAGCTGCCCAAGGGACTGGTATCTGTCTCACCAGAACTGAGGTGGTGATAGAGAGGTGGCATACTTTGGATGCCTGGTGGTGTCACTGAGATGAAAAGAGTGGAGCAGCCTGCTGCTACAGAACCAGATAACATGCATCAGCACAGACAGGCACCAGTGGAAACAAGGATTCACAAGCCCCTAAGACAAACTGGCAAGTCTAACAGAGAGATTGCATGTATAGGACCAGAGAAAACATATCCCCTATAAAAGGTTTTAGAAACCCCAGAATCTGTAGCCATGCTGATTGGTGGAAGGTCTTTCACTGTACCAAGTCAGTCCATGAAAATAGAAGTGGCTATTTTCTCAAATACACAGACCCCAACACAAAGTGAGATGACACACAAAGGAACAGGCAAACATGACAAAAATAATAATAATAAATCTCCAGAAACTGATCCTAAAGAAACAGAGATATATAAATGACCTAACAAAGAATTTAAAATAAACATCATGGGGGCTTCCCTGGTGGCTCAGTGGCAAAGATTCTGCCTGCCAATGCAGGAGACATGGGTTCAATCCATGGTCCAGAAAGATCCTGCATGCTAGAGAGCAACGAAGCCCATGCACCACAACTACTGAGCCTGTGCTCTAGAGCCCAGGAGCTGCAACTACTGAGCCCATGTGCTGCAACTACTGAAGCCCACGCATCTAGAGCCCATGCTCCACAACAAGAGAAGCCACTGCAATGAGAAGCCTGCACACTGCAACCGAGAGAAGCTCCCACTCACCACAACTAGAGAAACGCCACACAGCTATGAAGACCCAGCACAGCGAAAAGTAAATAAACCAATTTTAAAAATAGATTAAACAACCATCATGGATGAACTACAAGCTCAAGAAAATAGTCTATGAACAAAACAGGAATATCAACAAAGTCATAAAAAAATATTTTTAAGAGGACCAAACAGAAAATTATAGCAGAAAAATATAACTAAAAATTCACTAGAAAGTTTCAACAGCAGACTTGAGTAAGCAGTGTAACCAGTGACTCACAGACAGGTCATTTGAAATTATCCAGTCAGTGGAACAAAAAGAAAAAGAATGAAAAAGAGTAAAGAAAGTCTAAGAGACTTAAAGGATACAACCAAATTTTATAAATGCATTTTGGGAGTCCCAGAAGAAGAGAGAGAAAGGGACAGGCAATTTACTTTAAGAAATAATGACTGAAAACTCCCCAAATTTGGGGAAGAAAATCAACATGCATATTCAGAGGTCCAATGGACTCCAATGAGAACCCAAAGAAACTGACATTAAGATATTTTATAATAGAACTGTCAAAATTTAAAGACAAAGAGAATTGTTAAATCAGCAAGAAAAAGCAACTCCTCATGAAAAGGGAACCACTATAAGACTCCGAATTTCTCAGCAGAAACCTACAAGGCAAGAAGGGAATGGGATGATACCTTCAAAATGCTAAAAGAAAAAATAATGCCAACCAAGAACATTATATCCAAGAAAATTATTCTTTGAAAATGAAGGAGAAATAGACATGCCCAGAGAAGCAAAAGCTGAGGCAGTTCATTACTCCTAGATCTGTCCTACAAGAAATTCTGAAGAGAGTCCTTCTAGTTGAAACAAAAAGAAACATGAAATCATATAAAAGTATAAAGCTCATTAATAAAAGTAAATATATAGACAAATACAGTACAGTGAGTACTATAATAGTAGTATTATTTGCTAAGTCGCTTCAGTCGTGTCTGACTCTGTTCGACCCCGTAGACGGCAGCCTACCAGGCTCTGCCATCCCTGGGATTCTCCAGGCAAGAACACTAGAGTGGGTTGCCATTTCCTTCTCCAATGCATTAAAGTGAAAAGCGAAAGTGAAGTCGCTCAGTCATGCCCAACTCTTAGCAACCCCATGGACTGCAGCCTACCAGGCTCCTTCGTCCATGGGATTATCCAGGCAAGAGTACTGGAGTGGGTTGCCATTGCCTTCTCCAATAGTAGTATGTAAATCACTTTAATTCTGCCATGAGGTTAAACAACAAAAGTATAAAAATGACTCCAACTATAAAAATAGGTTAGTGGATGCACAATATAAAAAATGTAATTCTTGACACTGATAACATAAGGTGTGGTGGGAGAAAAAGTAAAAGTGCAAAGTATTTGCATGTAATTGAAGCTATTGTTATCAGTTTAAATAAATGATTATAACTATGTTTTATATAAGTTCCATAGTAACCACAAAAAAATGCTTATAGAATATACACAAAAGAAAATGAGAAAGAAATCAAGCATGTCACTAAAAATGAAAGAAGGGAAGAGAGCAAGGCAGTTAAAAAGGGAACAAGAAAAGGTACAAGACACACAGAAAATAATAAAATGGCAATGGTAGTTCCTTCCTTATCAATAATTAATTTATATGAAAATGAATTAAATTCCCCAATCAGAATACATAGAGTGGTTGATGGATAAATAAAATCCAACTACAAGTTGCCTGCAACAGACTCACTTTAGACTTAAGGACACACATAAGCTTCACTTGAAAAGATGGAAAAAGATATTACATGCAAAATGCACCAAAAGACAGGGGGTGTGGCTATACTTATACTACGCAAAACAACTTTAAGTTTAAAAAAATGACTATCAAGAAAGGCATTATATAATGATAAAAAGTCAATTCACCAGTAAGTTATAAAAATTATAAATATAAATATAAAGCATGCAACATCAGAGGACTCAAACCTGTGAACATACTGACAAAACTGAAGGAGATATAGACAGCAACATAATTAATACTAGGTGATTTCAATATGTCACTCTCAATAATGGACAGAACATTCAGCCATAAAATCAACAAGAGAACAAAAGACTTGAGCAATACCATATGAACCTAACAGACATATATAGAACATCCCACCAAATAGCAGCAAAATACATTCTTCTCAAGTGCACACAGAACATTCTCTAAGATAGATCACGTTAGGTAACAAAATAAGTCAATAAATTTTTAAAACTGAAGATCATGCCAACTATATTTTCCAACCACAATGGAATGGAACTGGAAATTAATGGCAGGAGGAAAACTGGAAGATTCACAAATATGTGGAAATTTAAAAACACACTCTTGAATAACCAATAAATCACAGAAGAAATCAAAAGGGAAATCGGAAAATAGAATGAGACCAATGAAAATGAAAGCACAACATACTAAAACTTATGGAATGCAGCAATAGCAGTAATAAGATGGAAGTTTGTAGTGACAATTACCTATATTAAGAAAGAAGAAACTTTTCAAATAAACAATCTAACATTACATTTCAATAAACTAGAAAAAGGAACATATTAAGTCCAAAGTTAAAAGAAGGGAGTAATTAAGAACAGAAATAAATAAAACAGAGAATAGAAAGAAATTGATGATACTGTTGGGTTTTTAAAAAGATCACCAAAATTAACAAACCTTTAACTAAGTTAGTTTAAAAATACTCAGATAAATAAAATAAAAGATTAAAGAGGAAAAAATTAAATGAAAGAAGACATATTGTTATGAATGCCATAGAAATTAAAAGAATTATAAGGAACTACTATGAATGATTATAAGCTCCAATACTTTGGTCACCTGATACAAAGAGCCAACTCATTGGAAAAGACCCTGATACTGCAGAAGATTGAGGGCAAGAGGAGTAGGGAACGGCAGAGGATGAGATGGTTAGATGGCATCACTGACTCAAGGGACATAAGTTTGAGCAAATGCCAGGAGACAGTGAAGGACAGGGAATGCTGCAGTTCATGGGGTTGCAAAGAGTCAGACATGACTTTCCAGCTGAACAATAACAACAATGAACAGTTAAACACCAACAAACTGGATAACCTAGAAGAAATGGATAAATTCCTAGAAATCTATAACTTATCAAGACTGAATCATGAATAACAGAAAAAGCTGAACAGAACTGTAACTAACAAGGAGATTGACTCAGTAATCAAAAACCTTCTAACAACTAAAAAAGCCCAGGACCAGATGGTGAATTCTATAAAACATTTAAAGAAAAATTAACTTCTTTTACAGAATTTTAAATTCATATCTAAGTTAATTCTTAATTTAAAGAATTAGCTCTAATCCTCTTTAAAAAGAGTTTCAGAAGCCACTCTCAAACTCTTTCAAAAAGCTGAAAAGGAGGGAGCCCTTCCCAGTTTACTTCATGAGACCAGCACTATCCTGATGCAAAACCAGAAAAAAGACATTACAAGAAAACTATAGACCAATATCACTGATGAATATAGATGCAAAATTTAAAATAAAATGCTAGCAAACCAAATTCAACAGCACATAAAAATATCATACACCATGATCAAGTGGACTATACCCCTGGAATGCAAGGGTAACTCAACATATGCAAAGCAATCAATGTGATACACTGCATTAACAGAATGAAGGAGAAAAAAATCACATGATCATCTCAATAAATGCAGAAAAAGCATTTGACAAGATTCAACACTTTTTCATGTTGAAAGTTGAGTAATCTAAACTCAACAAACTAGGAATAAAAGAAATTACCTCAACATGATAAAGGCCATATATAAAAAAATCCATAGTCAACATCATACTCCATTGTGAAAAACTGAAAGATTTCCTAATTCAGAAACAAGACAAAGATGCCCACTCTCACCACTTCTATTCAACATAGTACTGGAAGTTCTAGCCAGAGCAATTAGGTAAGAAAGGAAACAAAAATTCAAATTAGAAAGGAAGAAGTAAAATTAGCTCCATTTCCGTATATATATATATACATATATATATATATATATATATATATATATATATATATATGACCTTATATGTAGAAAACTCTAAAGGCTCCACAAAAATTGTTAGAACTACTAAGTTAATTCAGCACATGCTTGAATTATTAGGTCTTTACAGGATACAAAAGCAATATACAAAAATCAGTTATATTTCTATATGCTAACAATCAACCATGTGAGCAAGAAATTTAGAAACCATTCCCATTTAATTTCATCAAAAGAATAAAATTCTTAGGAATGAACTTAACCAAAGCAGCAAAACTCTTGTACACTGAAAATTACAAAATATTTCTGGTAGGAATTTAAAGGTACAAATAAATAGAAAGATATCCCATATTAATTGATCAGAAGACAATATTGTTCAAATGTCTGCACTATTTAAATGAATCTACACATTCAAAATAATCCCTATCAAAATCCCAAGGGCATTTTTATAGAAATAGAAGAAACAATCATAAAATTCATGTAGAACCACAAAGAACTCCAAATAGCCAAAATAATCTTAAGAAAGAAGAAAGCTAAAAACCTCAGACTTCCTAGTTTCAAAACATATTACAAAGTTACAGTAATCAAAACGTAATGGCACTGGCATAAAGACAGACATATGGAGCAATGGAATAGAACAGAGTACCCAGAAATAAACCCACATATATATGGTGAAATGATACTTAACAAGGATGCCAATAGTACACAAGGGGGAAAGATAGTCACTTCAACAAATAGTGTGGGGCAAACTGCATATTCACATGCAAAAGAATGAAACCGGACCTTTATCTTACACCACACACAAAAATCAACTCAAAATTAAAGTCTTGAACAGAAGACCCCAAACTATAAAACACCTAGAAGAAAACCTAGGGAAAAACTTCAAGATATTGATGTTGGCAATGACTTCTTGAATATGACACCAAAAGCACAGGCAACCAAAGCAAAAAAAACAAAAACAAAAACAAAAAAACCAGACAGAGAGGACTACATCAAACTAAAAAGCTTCTGCATAGAAAAGGAAACAATCAATAGAATGAAAAGGCAACTGACAGTATAGGAGGAAATATTTGTAAAGCATATTTTTGACAAGCAGTTTATATTCAAAATATATAAGGAACTCCCACAACTCAAAAGCAAATAATAATAATAGCAACATCAACTTTAAAATGGGCAAAGAACTCTTCAAAGAAGACATCCAAATAGCCAAATGGTATACGAAAAAGTGCTCACCATCACTAATCATCAGGGAAATGCAAATTAAGACCACAATTAGACATCATCTCACTCCTGTTAGAATGGCTATTAAAAAAAAAAAAACAAGATAAATGTCACCAACAATGTAGAGAAATGGAACCCTTCTTCACTGCTGGTGGGAATACAGAATGACAAAGCTATTATGGAAACTACCATAAAGGCTTCTCAAAAATTAATAATAGAACTACTATATAATCCAGCAATACCATTTCTGGGTATTTATCCAAAAGAATTGAAATCAGGATTTGTAAGAGATATTTGCACTACCATGTTCATTGTGGTATTATTCACAATAGCCAAGAAGTAGAAATAACCTAAATGTCTATCAATGAAGAAAATGTGGTATATGTGGTATATACATACAATAGAATATTAGTCTGCCACATAAAAAGGAAATCCCATCATATACTACAAGTTGAGGAACTTGAGGACATTGTGCTAAGTGAAATAAGCCAGTCAGAGAAGATAATACTGCATCGTTCCACTTAAAAGAGGTGTCTATGGTAGTCAAACTCATAGAAACAGAAAGTAGAATGGTGGTTTCCAGGGACTACTGGGAGAACAAAATGGGGAGTTGCTATTCAACGGGCATAGAGTTTCAGTCATGCAAGGTGAAAACAACATTGTGCCTACTGTTAAAAATATTGTGTAATGTACACTTAACATTTTAAGAGGGTAGATTTCATATTACATATTTTTACCACAATAAAAATATGTGTGATATGCAGCTAAACCACTGCTGAGTGGGAAATTTATAGCACTAAATGCTTACCTCAGAAAGGAGGAAAAGTCAAATTTAAAAACGTAATTTTCCACCTTAAAAACAAAAACTAGAAAAAGAGTAAAATAAACCAAATGCAAGGAAGGAAATAATCAATTTGAAAGCAAAAATCAATAAGACTAAAAACTGAAAATTAATAGAGAAAAATCAATGACATAAAGAGTAGGTTCTTTGAAAAGATCAACAAAAAGACAAATCTCAAGTGAGACTGCCAAATTTAAAAAGAGAGAAAACACAAAGTATTAATATCAAAACAAGACAGGGGATATCACTTGGGACTCTGCAAACACCAAAAGATAAAGGAAATACTACAAACAAACCTACACAAATTTTACAATTTTTATAAACTGGATCAATTCCTTGAAAAACACAAATACACACAAGTAGCCAATATGAAATTGATCATTTGAACAGTTCTATAACTATTTAAGGAAATTGAATCTGTACTTTTAAAACTCTAAAATAAGAAATCTCCTGGCCCAGTTGGTTACACTAGAGAATTCTGTCAGCCACTTAAAGGAAAATTAATACCATCATCACATAACCTCTTCCAGAAAATAAAAGGAGAGGAAATATTTCCCAATTCTCATTAGAAGGCCAATATTTCATTGATATCAAAATCAAAGGCAGTATCCCCAAATTAAGCAAAAAGCCAATATCATTCATGAATGGAGACACAAAAATCCTTACCAAAATGTTAGCAAATAGAATTCAGCAATATATAAACAAATTTATATACTATGACCAAGTGGGTTTGTTTTAGGAATGCAAGGTGGGTTCACTATTTGAAAATTAATCAGAGTAGTAAGAAAAATCACATGACCATATCAATGAAAAAGCTGTTTGACAAAATTCAACATTTACTGATGATAAAAATCCTCAGAAAACTAGGAATTAGGGAGGAATTGCCTCAATTTTAAAAAGTATATACCCCCAAAAAAACTACAACTAACATCAGTTAATGCTGAAAGACTGACTGCTTTCCCCCTAGGACTGAAAACAAAGTAAGGGTTCAGCTCTTACTACAGTTAACTAGAATTCTGAACCAGAACAATAAAGGAAGAAATAAATAAAAGGCATAAAAAGTGGAGTGAAAGAAATACCACTGTTTCTGTACCACCATCCCTATGACAAGATGGTCTACAAAAAAAAAAAAGCCAAGAAACCAACAACAGAAAAAACCTCCTAGAACTTAATCTGTATTCAGCAACATTGCAGGGTACAAGATCATCATACAAAAATCAACTGTATAACTATGTACTAGCAATAAACATATGGAAACCAAAATTTAAAATATGATACCATTAATGGTCACTCAAAAATGAAGCAAAATTCTAACAAAACATACAAGACTTGTATGCTGAAAATTACACAATGCTAACAAAAGAAAAGATGTGAATAAATGGAGAGATATGCCAGAGATCAAATCAATCAGTCCTAAAGGAAATCAGTCCTGAGTAGTCATTGGAAGGACTGATGCTGAAGCTGAAGTTCCAATACTTTGGCCACCTGATGCAAAGAACTGACTCACTGGAAAAGACTCTGATGCTGGGAAAGATTGAAGGCAGGAGAAGGGGACGACAGAGGATGAGATGGTTGAATGGCATCACCGACTCGATGGACATGAGTTTGAGCAAGCTCCAGGAGTTGGTGATGGACAGGGAAGCCTGGCATGCTGCAGTCCATGGGGTCACAAAGAGCTGGACACAACTGAGCGACTGAACTGAATTGCCCTGTTCATGAATCGGAAGATTCAACATAGTAAGGATTTCTGTTCTCCTCAGATTAATGTACAGGCCTTATACAATTCCTATCAACATCCTAGCAATTTTTTTAGATATTGGCAAGTTTATCCCTGGTGGCTCAGCTGTTAAAAATCCACCTGCCAATGCAGGAATTTGATCCCTGGGTTGAGAAGATCCCTGGAGAAAGAAATGGCACTCCACTCCAGTGTTCTTGCCTGGAAAATTCCATGGACAGAGGAGCCTGGAAGGCTACAGTCTGAGGGGTCACAAGAGTTGGTCACAAGTTAGTGATTAAACCACCACCATTCTGAAATGTATAGGTAAAGTCAAACAAACAATATTGAAAAAAATAATAAAGTAGGAGGTATCACTATAACCCATTTTAAAACATTATAGAGCTATAGTAATCAAGACTGTATGATGTGGCAAAGAGACAGACACATGGATCATTCAGTCAGAACAGAGAACCCTGAAACACGCCTACACAGGTACAGCATACTCATTTTATATTACAGTTCAGTGGAGCTGAAGCAATGGGATATCCATAGTTTAAAAATTAACCTCAACCTAAACCTCACACTAAATACAAAAATTACCTCAAAATGGATCATGGACTTGAATGTAAAATATAACTAAAAACTTTGGGAGAACATCTTTGCGACCCGGGGCTTAAGCGTCAATTAGACATAAGAAGCACAATCCAAGAATTAAGAAAAGAATGAATTGGACATCATCAAAATCAAAAGCTCCTGCTCTATGAAAATCCTATTAATAAGATGAAAAGACAAGCCATAGACTGGTAGAAAAATATTTGCAAACTACATACGTGACAAAGAACTTGGATTGAGAATATATAAAGAACTCTCACAATTCAACAGGTAAAAAACAAAAAAAACAAACAATGCAATTATAAAATGGGCAAAGGATTTGCAACAACATGGATGGAATTTGAGGGTATTATGCTAAATTAAATAAGTCAGGTGGAGAAAGACAAACACTGCATGATTTAATTTATATGTGAAACATATAAACAAACAAACAAAATAAATGAAAATGGACTTCCTGGTGGTCCAGTGGTTAAGGATCTGGGCTTCCATTGCAGAGGGCATGCATTTGATCCTTGGTTGGGGAACTAAGACCCCCATGTCATGTGTTGCAAAAAAGAACAAATGAAACTATAAACAAATACATAGAAACAGAAAACAGAGTAGTGGTTACAGGAAGGGAACAGGTGGAGGGAGGGCAAAATGGGTAAAAGGGGTCAACTGCATGGTGACAGAAGCGAGATTTTGGGGGTGAGCATGCTACCATATACGCAGAAATAAAATGTTGTACATGCGAAACATACAGTGTTATGAACCAATTACCTCAATAATCTTTTAATTTCAGAGAAAATGGGACTACAAGCAATAAATGCTGGAGAGGGTGTGAGAAAAGGGAACCCTCTTACACTGTCGGTGGGAATGCAAACTAGTACAGCCACTGTGCAGAACAGTGTGGAGATTCCTTACAAAACTGGAAATAGAACTGCCTTATGACCCAGCAATCCCACTGCTGGGCATACACACTGAGGAAACCAGAACTGAAAGAGACACGTGTACCCCAATGTTCATCACAGCACTGTTTATAATAGCCAGGACATGGAAGCAACCTAGATGTCCATCAGCAGATGAATGGATAAGAAAGCTGTGGTACATATACACAATGGAGTATTACTCAGCCATTAAAAGAATACATTTGAATCAGTTCTAATGAGGTGGATGAAACTGGAGCCGATTATACAGAGTGAAGTAAACCAGAAAGAAAAACACCAATACAGTATACTAACACATATATATGGAGTTTAGAAAGATGGTAACAATAACCCTGTATGGGAGACAGCAAAGAGACACAGATGTATAGAACAGTCTTTGGACTCTGCGGGAGAGGGAGAAGGTGGGATGATTTGGGAGAATGACATTGAAACATGTATAATATCATATAAGAAACGAATCGCCAGTCCAGGTTCGATACAGGATACAGGATGCTTGGGGCTGGTGCACTGGGATGACCCAGAGGGATGGTATGGGGAGGGAGGAGGGGGGTCAGGATGGGGAACACGTGTACACCCGTGGTGGATTCATGTTGATGTATGGCAAAACCAATACACTATTGTAAAGTAATTTAGCCTCCAATTAAAATAAATACATTTAAATTTAAAAAAGAAAATGGGAAAAGGACATGAGGAGACATTTCACTGAAAAAGACATAGGGATGGAAAATAAACACCTAAAAGATACTGACCATCATTAGCTATTAGAGAAATGCAAATAAAACCACAATAAGATAATGCTGCAGTGAAAAGGAAAAAAAGAGGAATGGGTTTTCTTTTCCTTTCCTGAGAACAAAGAAGATACAGGGAACAATGAGCGAGCCTGGTCATTCCTGGTTTTTACTTTAACTGTTCCTACTCTGTAGCCTGTAACAAAGTTTGTTTTTCTGCCCTTAACTCTGCATGAGCTATATATTGCACCTATTATCCTTTGACTCTGTGCTAGTTACATCATGTACCTGGTTATGATTTACAGCACTCTCTTCACAGACCACCCCTGGTAGTTTTCTCTTTTGCATTACAGAAAGAAGGCCGCAGGGCTACAGAACTGCCTGACTCATTACTGGGCTATCTGACACCAGCCTATGACTCTTTGAAATGATGCAAGAGGAAGATGAGTCAGTCAGTTCATTTCAGTTGCTCAGTCGTGTCCAACTCTTTGCGACCCCATGAACCACAGCATGCCAGGCCTCCCTGTCCATCACCAACTCCCGGAGTTCACACAAACCCATGTCCACTGAGTCAGTGATGCCATCCAACCATTTCATCCTCTGTCGTCCCCTTCTCCTCCTGCCCTCAATCTTTCCCAGCATCAGGGTCTTTTCAAATGAGTCAGCTCTTCACATCAGGTGGCCAAAGTATTGGAGTTTCACCTTCAGCATCAGTCCTACCAATGAACACCCAGGACTGGACTGGTTGCATCTCCTTGCAGTCCAATGGACTCTCAACAGTCACAGTTCAAAAGCATCAATTCTTCAGCACTCAGCTTTCTTTTAGTCCAACTCTCACATCTAAACATGACCACTGGAAAAACCATAGCCTTGACTAGACGGACCTTTGTTGGCAAAGTAATCTCTCTGTTTTTAATATGCTGTCTAGGTTGGTTCATAACTTTCCTTCCAAGGAGTAAGCGCCTTTTAATTCATGGCTGCAATCAATCACCATCTGCAGTGATTTTGGAGCCCAGAAAAATAAAGTCAGCCACTGTTTTCCCATCTATTTGCCATGAAGTGATGGGACCGGATGCCATGATCTGTTTTGAGCTTTAAGCCACCTTTTCCCTCTCCTCTTTCAGTTTCATCAAGAGGCTTTTAGTTCTTCACTTTCTGCCATAAGGGTGGTGTCATCTGCATATCTGAGGTTACTGATATTTCTCCGGCAATCTGGATTCCAGCTTGTGCTTCTTCCAGTCCAGCGTTTCTCATGATGTACTCTGCAGAGAAGTTAAATAAGCAGGGTGACAATAGACAGCCCTGACGTACTCCTTTTCCTATTTGGAACCAGTCTGTAGTTCTATGTCCAGTTCTAACTGTTGCTTTCAGACTTGCATACAGGTTTCTCAAGAGGCAGGTCAGGTGGTCTGGTATTTCCATCTCTTTCAGAATTTTCCACAGTTTATTGTGATCCACACAGTCAAAGGCTTTGGCATAGTCAATATAGCAGAAATAGATGTTTTTCTGGAACTCTCTTGCTTTTTCCATGATCCATTGGATGTTGGCAATTTGATCTCTGGTTCCTCTGCCTTTTCTAAAACCAGCTTGAACATCAGGGAGTTCACGGTTCACGTATTGCTGAAGCCTGGCTTGGAGAATTTTGAGCATTACTTTACTAGCATGTGAGATGAGTGCAATTGTGTGGTAGTTTGAGCATTCTTTGGCATTGCCTTTTTGGGATTGGAATGAAAACTGACCTTTCCCAGTTCTGTGGCCACTGCTGAGGTTTCCAAATTTGCTGGCATATTGAGTGCAGCACTTTCACAGCATCATCTTTCAGGATTTGAAATACCTCAACTGGAATTCCATCACCTCCACTAGCTTTGTTTGTAGTGATGCTTCCTAAGGCCCACTTGACTTCACATTCCAGGATGTCTGGCTCTAGGTGAGTGATCACAACATTGTGATTATCTGGGTCGTGAAGATCTTTTTGTACAGTTCTTCTGTGTATTCTTGCCACTTCTTCTTAATATCTTCTGCTTCTGTTAGGTCCAGACCATTTCTGTCCTTTATTGTGCCCATCTTTGCATGAAATGTTCCCTGGTATCTCTAATTTTCTTGAAGCGATCCTAGTCTTTCCCAGTCTATTGTTTTCCTCTATTTCTTTGCATTGATCACTGAGGAAGGCTTTCTTATCTCTCCTTGCTATTCTTTGGAACTCTGAATTCAAATGGGTGTATCTTTCCTTTTCTTCTTTGCTTTTCACTTCCCTTTTATCACAGCTATTTGTAAGGCCTCCTCAGGCAGCCATTTTGCTTTTTGCATTTCTTTTTCTTGGGGATGGTCTTGATTCCTATCTTCTGTACAATGTCAGAAACCTCTGTCCATAGTTCATCAGGCACTCTATCAGATCTAGTCCCTTAAGGTACTATTTCTCATTTCCACTGTATAATCATAAGGGATTTGATTTAAGTCACACCTGAATGATCTAGTGGTTTTCTCCACTTTCTTCAATTTAAGTCTGAATTTGGTAATAAGGAGTTCATGATCTGAGTCACAGTCAGCTCCTGGTCTTGTTTTTGCTGACTGTATAGAGCTTCTCCATCTTTGGCTGCAAAAATATAGTCAATCTGATTTTGGTGTTGACCATCTGGTGATGTCCATATGTAGAGTCTTCTCTTGTGTTGTTGGAAGAGGGTGTTTGCTATGACCAGTGCGTTCTCTTGGCAGAACTCTATCAGCCTTTGCCCTGCTTCATTCTGTACTCCAAGGCCAAATTTGCCTATTACTCCAGGTATTTCTTGACTTCCTACTTTTGCATTCCAGTCTCCTATAATGAAAAGGACATCTTCTTGGGGTGTTATTTCTAGAAGGTCTTGTAGGTCTTCATAGAACCATTCAACTTCAGCTTCTTCAGTGTTACTGGTCAGGGCATAGACTTGGATTACTGTGATATTGAATGATTTGCCTTGGAAACGAACAGAGATCATTCTGTCATTTTTGAGATTACATCCAAGTACTGCATTTCGGACTATTTTGTTGACTATGGAAGAAGAATACAAGAGCCTTATACCTTTGCTCCTCATCGCCAAGCCCTGACTGCAAGCCTTCCTAGACTCCTCATGGTAGGAGGGGGACACAGTTCTTAAGGCATAAGCCTGCTGTATCTCCCCTCTGCTAGTTGAGGATTAAAGTCGTCTTTCTGTTTCCTCCAAACTCTCCATGATTTTTATTTGGCTTTGGTTGGCAGAGAAAACCAAGATTTTGACTGCAACAATACCAATATGCAAGAATGGATAAAATAAAAACAATGACAACAGCTTCAAGGATGCAAAGAAACCAGATCTCTCATATACTGATGGGAGTGTAAAATGCTATACAGTCACTCTGGAAAATTTCTTTAAAAACTAAACATACACTTGCCACATGCATGCATGCTAAGTCACTTCAGTCATATTGGACTCTTTGCAACACTATGGACTGTACCCCTCGAGGCTCCTCTGTCCATGGATTCTCCAGGCAAGAACACTGGAGTGGGTTGCCTTTCCCTTCTCCAGGGGATTTTCCCAACCCAGGGATCAAACCTGCATCTACTGCAGCTCCTGCATTGCAGACAGATTCTTTACCACTGAGCCACTAGCTATGCCCACACTTACCATATGACCCAGAAACGACTTTTCTGGGCATACATCTCAGACAAATGAAAGTTGTGCTCAGTTGCTCAGTGGTGTCTGACTCTTTGCAACTCCATGCACTATAGCCTGCCAGGTTCCTCGGTCCATGGGATTATCCAGGCAAGAATACTGGAAAGTTGTGCATGCTAAAGTCACTTCAGTTGTGTTGCACTCTTTGCAACCCTATGAACGGAAGCCTGCCAGGCTCCTCTGTCCATGGATTCTCCAGGCAAGAATACTGGAATAGGTTGTTCTTTCCTCCTTCAGGGATCCTCCCAACCCAGGGATCATACCAGAGTCTCCTGCATTACAGGTGAATTCTTTACCTCTGAAACTCCGGGAAGCCCACTGGAAAGTTATATCTACCCAAATTCTATACTCAGATGTTTATAATAGTTTTATCTATAACAGCCCCAAAATGCAAATAACCAAACTGTCCCTAATTAGGTGAATGGTTAAACAAACTGTAGTATATCCATAGCATGAAACACTCCTCACCAACAAAAAGAACAGATTATTGATACATGTATCAACTTGGATAGATCACAAGGTCATTGAACAAAGCAGAAAAAATGGAAAAAATCACATTCTTTATGACTTCATTTACATAAAATTCTCAAAAGGACAAAATTATAGAGTAGGAAAACAAATTCATATTTGGCAGGGGTTATGGATGATGGGGGTGTTAGCTGTGCCTATGAAGGGTAGCTTTCTAGTGAAGGAATATTTCTACATCTTGGTTGCAATCATGGTTGCACAAATCTACACAAGTGATAAAATAACATAGACCTGTACATCCTACAACATTCTAGTGTCAGTTTCCTAGTTTTTATATTGTAGTATAAGTATGTAAAATGTAATGATTGGACTAAACAGGATGAAGAATATATGGAGCATTTCTGTACTGTTTTGCAACTTCTTGGAAATCCTTCATTATATATCATAAGTTAAAAAATAAACCATTTATAAAGCAAGTAACTCAGAAAACAAGAGTGTGGAAGCTAAAACCCAAGGAGCAAGTAAATAAAATATTATAATAATGGCCTATAATAACATGCAGTTTTATGAAGAGACATTTTAAATGGGGAAGCTTTGCATAGGCCAGTGACATACAATACCAAGATCATTTTTATTTGTAGGATTAAAACATGTGCTAAAAAATATTAGAGCCACAGATTAAAATGTCTCACCTTAAACCAGCCAACTGGCTATTATGAATTGCTTGCAATTAGTCACATAAACAAACAATGAAAAATTCTGCAAACAATGAAAAAACATTCACAAAGTGTCTTCAGGCTAGTTGTTCAAACTTTATCTAGTAAGTGGTGGGAATGAAGAAGTTTCATAATGGATAAGCCAGAACCTATTCCTACGACTGTCACACAGTTAACTGATTTGTGTATGCCCTGTGTAGGATGTCCTCAAGTTTGTTTCACTACAGAATATATTCATTTCCAGCTGTGCTAGGGAAAGAATATTTGCACTGGGTAAAATGTTTAGTGCTAATTAGAAAGGAGCAAATAGCGGAAACCTGCCTCTCCCTCCTTGGACACAAAATGATAACTACTAGCCATATGAAGCTATTTAAATTTTTAA
Organism: Ovis aries; assembly: GCF_016772045.2. Classification (NCBI taxonomy): domain Eukaryota; kingdom Metazoa; phylum Chordata; class Mammalia; order Artiodactyla; family Bovidae; genus Ovis; species Ovis aries. The sequence goes on along the minus strand of NC_056054.1, from coordinate 34,365,047 downwards.
AAATTAAAATCAAATTTAAAATGTAGTTCCCAGATACATTTCAAGTGTTCAACGTGACTAATGGCTACCATATCAGAACCCCTTAGATACAGAACTTTTCCATCATCACAAAAAGTTCTGTTGGACAGTGTTGCTCTAGAGCATGAAAAACATGTCATTTCCCACAATCATAGGTAGTGTTACAGCCCAAAGAGCTCTGACAGGAATTAGTATTGCATTATCTGAGGTTTTCATTTACACATAATCTTATCTTCAGCAATACTGAGCAGTATGTTGCAGTGTTTAAGTGCTAGGGTTTTAGGGTAGAATAGCACTGGATTACCATTTTAGCTCCAACCTTTGCCAAGTTGTGTGACCCCAAGCATGCTATTTGCTTCTCTGTGCCTGTATTCCACCCCCTTTTTTTTAAGGGTGGGGAATAATGGAAATTCCCTCAAAGGGATGTTGTGAAAGACTAAATGAGAAAAGTGCAATACCTGACACATGTGATCTGTAAATATTATTCTTGAAGTCCAGACGATGGATTTGGCTTGTTCTCGGACTTTGCCACAAAGGTCTGTCTAGTCAAGGCTATGGATTTTCCAGTGGTCATGTATGGATGTGAGAGTTGGACTGTGAAGAAAGCTGAGTGCCAAAGAATCGATGCTTTTGAACTGTGGTATTGGAGAAGACTCTTGAGAGTCCCTTGGACTGCAAGGAGATCCAACCAGTCCATTCTAAAGGAGATCAGTCCTGGGTGTTCTTTGGAAGGACTGATGCTAAAGCTGAAACTCCAATACTTTGGCTACCTCATGCAAAGACTTGACTTATTGGAAATGACTCTGATGCTGGGAGGGACTGGGGGCAGGAGGAGAAGGAGACGACAGAGGATGAGATGGCTGGATGGCATCACCGACTCGATGGACGTGAGTCTGAGTGAACTCCGGGAGCCTGGCATGCTGCAATTCATGGGGTCGCAAAGAGTCAGACACGACTGAGCGACTGAACTGAAGTGAGGACATAGACTCTAGATGACCAGTAGAAAAGGGAATATTCAATTGTACAAGTAGCAGGGGAGTCCATCCCTAACAGGGCCCCCTTTGACTCTTGATAAATAAACAGTAATGACACTGTTACTCCATACTTGGGGACAGTAACAAAAGAGAAGACATCTTCTCCCTTAGAGATCTATTTGTCTTGCAGCTTTCAAAAAGTGAAAGAATACCTTACCCTTGTACTTAAAGGATTCAGAATTGAAAGCTAACTACCCAGTCATATCAAATAATTTAAAAGTACAACACACCATCTATAAAAGGTTATCCAAACAAGTCACTCAGTAGTAGGGGCACTTGGAGTTTGTCTCCAGCTGTTTCTGGCAATCAAATCCAATTTTTTGATGTATTATTATAGTTAAATGCTACTATACCCAATCCTTTGTGAGTACCACACAACAAGCCTGCTGTACCTCTGAAATCAACTGGATATTTATTGAACACCTACTAAATACAGGACACTTTCACTATACACCAGCCATTAGCAAGCTACATCTGGCAAGTCAAATTAGGTCCACTTTATATTTTCCTTAAGGTAAGGAAGGTATGAATGACTTTTACATTTTTCACCTGTTGGAAGAACTGCCTTCACCCACTAATACCAAACACCAAATGGCCCTGGACATTAGCTTTTGCTCCACACTTAATAATGTTTCTTAATTAATTCAACCTAAAATTACAAGACAAAAGAGCACTTATATGTGAAACTTATACAGTAGGAAAGTCATTTCAACAGCTAACACTGTTTGAATCATAAGTGATGCCAACATGCTTTATACACTTTCCATGCTGTTACAAATCAAAACAACAAAATCACAATGCGATACCACTTTGCACCCACTAGAATGGCTGTAATAAAAAAATAGACATTAACAAGTGTTGGTAAAGATGTGGAGGAGAATGTACATTGCTAATGGGAGGGAAATATATACGGCCACTTTGGTAAATTCTGGCAGTTCCTCAAAAATTTAAACATAGAATTCCATATGGCCCAGCAATTTTACTCCTAGACAGGTACCAAGAGAAATGAAAGCATATATCTGCACAGAAACATGTACATGAATGTTTACAGCAGCATTATTCATAATAAACAAAAGGCAGAAGCCAGCCAACTGATGAATGGATAAGTGAAATATGGAAAGCCACACAGCAGAATATTATTTAGCCATTAAAATGAAGTACTGATACATACTACAATTTGGAAAAACTTCAGAAACCTTATGCTAAGTGAAAGAAGCTAAACACAAAAGATTTTTGTATGATTCATACACATTGGCAATAAAAATTAATGAAGTACTGGTACATGCTACAATATGGAGGAACCTCAAAAATATGCTAAGTGAAAGAAGCCAGGCACAAAAGACCACTTCTTACTTGATTTAATTCAGATGAAATGTCCAGAATATGCAAATTTATAGAGACAGAAAATAGATCAGTGGTTACCTGGAGTTGGGAGTGGGAATGAGGGTTAATTGTAAAAAATGAGTATGAGGGATTTACGGGGGAAGTGAAAATGTTCTAAAACATTATGATTATGGTTGCATCATTCAATAAAGTTACTAAAAATATTGAACTATACACTTGAAATGGGTGAATTTTATATGAAAAACATATCCTAATAAAGTTATTAGAAATAGGAAAGGAAGAGTAGGGGAAACTGGGTGAAGGGCACATGGGAATTCTGCATTATCTTCCCAACTTTTCCATAAACCTCACACTATTCTGAAATTTAACTGAAAAATACCAAGAATATGTTTGTGCATGCAACCTATCTGTGTGAAAAGACATTTATAAAGATGAAATGTGTAAAATCTCATTATAGATGAGCATTAACATGAACATTTGAAACTATTTCGATAACAGAATACTATTAGCCCCAAATAAACAAAATGTTACCCAAAAAAGAATTTCATTATTCTCATTAGTTGTCCTGTATTACCTAAAATAAGTGCTCAATTATTATTACTTTGAATTTTATCAATAAACATTTGCTGAAATTTGTTTTCTCCTTTGTCATATAAGTACCTACACATTATCCTCGATTTTGTTTTTTGGCCCACAGAGCCTAAAATATTTGCTATCTGGTTCTTTACAGAACCGTGTTCTACACTATTACAGGATAAATATAATCAGTCTCCTTCTTGAGTGTATTGTTATCATTACCTAGTTTTGGCATAATGCCCTTAGTATATTAGTCGCTCAGTCCTGTCCGACTCTTTGTAACCCCATGTCCGGCGAACTCTGGAGGCAAAAACACTGGAATGGGTAGCCACTCCCTTCTCTACAGGATCTTCCTGATCTAACCATGGTCTCCTGCATTGCAGGCAGATTCTTTACCATCTGAGCCACCAGGGAAGCCCGTCCTTAGTATAGATCCTATAATTTTGCCTTTTGACTCACAAAGTCTCAAGATATTTACTATATAGCTCTTCACAGAAAAGTTGCCAAGCCCTGTTCTACACTATAACAGGGTAAATATAATCAGTCTCCTTCTTGAGTATATTCTTATCATAACTTAGCTGTGGTATGATGCCAGTCTGGATATCCCCTATAAAGGATAAGCCGTGCATCTCTTCTGCTGTGGCACTATTTAGGATTCCCATAAATAGAAACACTATTAGCTTAATAGTCTAGCAAAACTTCGATGTCACCTTTATTATCGTGATATTAGAGAGTCAACGCTATAGACAGTGTCAAAATGACCCTCAAGTTGTTATGTCACCACGCCATGGACCCCGTGAGATCTCTTAGATATCAAATAGCTCCTATGGCATCACACCCTGCCTTTGGCATCACCCTGGCACATCACCTTAGTGTCATATGCTATCACTGTTGTGGCAGAATTCTGCCCTAATGCCACTCCACCGAAATGTCAGCGTAATTAAGTCCTATTTCCTTTCAATCCTTTGGCAGCGGCAGGAGCGATGGGGAGGGTGGCCGCAGGCACTGGTTCGAGCTCAGGAGGTAATATTCAGCTGCTATCGTTTTCCTTCCGCTTACCACTGCAGGTCAGGGCCCCCAGACAGGACGTTTTGGCTTCCATAACTCTCTTGCCATGACCCCGCGCCCATTTCGCGTCACTGACTTAGTGCCCCAACAGCGACCACCCACCCCGGTTCTACACGGCTCCCCATACCTGACTCCATTCTCCAGCTGTCATCCTGGGCCAATTCCACCAGCCACTTGACTACGGCGGCCGCACGGGACCCTGGGACTGGTAGTTCCGCCCCACTAGGGGCAGAGTCGGGAGAGTGGCGACTGCGCCTCCCTGCCCGGAAATGCACTCAGACTGCAACTCCCAGAGGCGCCCTGCGATGGGAAAAGCAAAGGAACAAGAGAGGATGGTGATTGGTGGAGCTCTACGGGCTCTTTTGATTGGCGCTCGGAGCCTGTGACGTGAGGAGGTGGTGGATCTGGCTGCACGGAGATCCTGGGAAAGCGAAATGGAGGGGTGTGTGTCTAACCTAATGATCTGCAACCTGGCCTACAGCGGGAAGCTGGAGGAGTTAAAGGAGAGGATCCTGGCGGATAAGTCCCTGGCCACTAGGACTGACCAGGTAAAGCAGCGCTGGACCCTCTCCGCAGGCGGCGGCGGAGGCGGCGGCGGCGGCGGCGGAGACAACGTGGCTGCGCAGCCCTGCCCAGTACAGGGGAGGCCGGTTCCGAGAGGGCGGGATTCCCGCCCCCGCCTCCCCATCCCTATCCCTGGGTCACCTCAGGACTCGGGATAGAGCGGCCCAGTCTAGCCCCGCAAAGTGCCAATGTTTCCCCCTCCCCTTTGGCCTGGTACTTAGCTCGCTGTATTTAGGATATTTCTAGAACGTTTAGCTCATTTCTCAGAAATGCCCAATCTTTGAGGCATCTGTGAGAAGGAAAGTTTTGGATTTTTGTAATGGATTTCTTTGCTTTTATTAGTGATTTTATTCGGGGCAACATGTGTAACTGAACGCCTCGTCTGTGTCAGGCAGTTACTGGAAGGAGCAGACGTGGATAAAGTAATCCCAAATCATATGTCCGATTCTAATTGTGGTATTCTTCGGGAGAGAAGTTGACGTGGTGCCTTCAGAACATATCATGGAAGGACCTGATTTAATCTGGCTTAGGAAAGCCCAATGTTCTAACCCTAAAGACTTTGCAAAAGAGGGAAGGTTGACTGTATCTTGAAAAATGAATGAGGTTTCCCTGGAGGATGAATGGGCAGTTTAGGCAGAAGTTAAACAAAAGAGAGTGGACCTTGGGAATGTTTCTTTCTGCTCTCCTACGTAAAGAACCCTCATGCTTTCACCCTGAGTTTCTAGAAAGAATCATGGTGCCCTCAGTAAGCCAACAAACATTTATAGATTGCTTCCTGTTTGACAGGCACCGTGCTAAGCACTAGCAAGATAGTGTCACATAATTAAAAATCTCCATTTTGTGTCTTTGAGAAGAGAATTAGAAGTTGGGAGACTTCTCTAGAACTTTCCTTTGCTGCTCAACCTGAAAAATCCCTTTGCCTAGTTTGCCTTTAGTTTGGTCTGGTAATGTTTAATACTTTAGATTTAATTTAACACAGTTAAATTAAGATTTAATAATACTTCTAACCATTCTTCATCAAGTCAGTGGCATAAAAAGGGAGAAACTATTCAGGATCAAAAGACTTAAGAAACAACTGTTGCAACTTGTGGACCTTGTATGGACCCCGATTGAAAACAAGCTAACTGCAAAAAGATATTTGGGGCACTGTTGGGGAAATCTGAATACAGACTGGGTATTTGATGTTATAAAGGAGTTAGAGTTAATTTTAATCAGTGTAATAGCTATGTAGTAAAGTATTATTATGGAGAAGGAAATGGCAACCTAGTATTCTTGTCTGGAAATCCCATGGACAAAGGAGTCTGGCAGGCTACAGTCCATGGGGTCACAAAGAGTTGGACAGGACTTACCGATTAAACTGACTAAACAACAACAAAGTGATTTTTAGACACCCAAATACTTAGGGATGAAAAGTCATGATATTTAAGATTTGGTTTTAAAATCTCTTTAAGGGAAAAACAGATGAAGCAAATATTAGAAAACATTTGCACAATGTAGGTGATTGGCCTATTTTTATATGAGTTTGAAATTTTTGTAATAAAGCTTATAATACTATTTTCTTTTACACAGAGCTAAGAAATATAGCAGTCACTGCAAAAAATAAGAGTAAGAAATTCTTATTGAGAAACTCCTTTCTAGCTTTTTTTTTTAATAATGTTGCTTTCTAATTCTGCGTGTGGTATGTTTTTAAATGGCTATATAGGGAATCTCAACTAGTTTTATGAACATTTCCTTTCCATAAGATTCACTTGTTCTTTCTAGAGCATCTAGAAAATTCAAGAAGTTAGCTTGTGTCCTAACTTCACCATTTACTAGCTATGTGACCTTGGACAAGCTGCTTACCTTGAGGAATCTTAGTTCCCTGATCTGTAAAATGGGGATAATATATACTATATAGAATCATGGGGATTACAGGAGTTGATAGACGTAAAATTTTTAGCACAGTGCATGACATAAAAATATGTACATAGCTAAAGCTCTGTTTCTGCCAAAGCACTGAAGTAAGTTTTTGCTCTGTTGTTTTCATGGGTCTATTCTACCCAAAATTACCTACTTTCATCAATGTATTCTCCGCATGGTACTAAAACCTTAGGCTGTCTTATGTAAGTAATGTAGTTTAAGGTTACCTACCTGAGGATCCAGTCCTCTCCATTTCTTGTTTCCAAACCGTATGTTCACTGGCTCAGGATTAGTATGTTCTGCTTTCTTGCCTTAGTTCTTTTATTTCTTTTCAAGAATGTTGATCTTACTACTTCTCTGTTTCCCGTGTAGGACAGCAGAACAGCGTTGCATTGGGCATGCTCAGCTGGACATACAGAAATTGTTGAATTCTTGCTGCAACTTGGAGTGCCAGTGAATGATAAAGATGATGTGAGTACTAGGCAGAGTCGATAAATTCCCTCTTATCTTTAGAGTCCAGACTGGTGTTTACTGAAGCCCGAGAGTTAAAGTCACAAATAAATTTTAACCTTTATGACTAAGAAGTTGCAGCATGGCGCCAGTGACCAAATACAGGACTGGTGGTTGCATTATTTCATTTTGCCACTTATAGCCTGTAATTTAAGGTAAGCATGCAGATCAAGGCTTATTGAAATGACCTCTAAGAGACCACAAACCCATTTTTCTTATGTTAAAAACTTTTTGGTGAATAGTGCCTAGATATTAGAATGAGGACCTAGAACCTTTTTGTTATGTAGAGATTTAGTGCAATGGTATTAGTTATATTAGGGTAAGACTTCTAGCAGGAGATCCCGGTTCGATTCCTGGGTTGGGAAGATCTGCTGGAGAAGGGTAGGCTACCCTCTCCAGTATTCTTGTGCTTCCCTTGTGGCTCAGCTGAAAAGAATCTGCCTGTAATGCAGGAGATCTGGGTTCGATCCCTGGGTTGGGAAGATCCCCTGGAGAAGGGAATGGCTATCCACTCCAGTATTCTGGCCTGGAGAATTCCATGGACTGTATGTCCATTGGGTCACAAAGAGTTGGACTCAACTGAGTGACTTTTACTTTCACTTTCTGAAGAATAAGGGTGAAAACTTTTTGTAAGCAGGTTCCTTTCCAGGATGCTTGAGGAAGTAATATACATAATGGCAAAAAGAAAAATAATGGAGGAATAGTTGAGTACAGTAGGTATATCTACATAATAGTATGCAGCCAATAAAGTTATGATTCCAAAGAATGACAGAAAAATTCCTACAACATGATGATAAGTGGAAATTTTGGAAAATACAACTCAACGAAGTTTGATATCCTACGATCCCTATTTAAAAACACATTAGAGTTAGTCTTAAGTAGTCTCCATGTTACAGAATTATGGATTCTTTTCTTTTGTATGTATCTGATTTCCAAATATCCTGCAGTGCTTAATGAGGGAAAGAATGTATTTTCTTAAAACCACTCATACACAGCTCTGTAAACCCTGTCTTAATGTTAGCATTAATCCCTGTGACTTTTCTGCCTGGTTTGTGTTCTGTCCACCTCTTTCACAGGCAGGTTGGTCTCCTCTTCATATTGCTGCTTCTGCTGGCCGAGATGAGATTGTCAAAGCCCTTCTGGGAAAAGGTGCTCAAGTGAATGCTGTCAATCAAAATGGCTGTACTCCCTACATTATGCAGCTTCCAAAAACAGGCATGAGGTAGGGTTCCATTGCCAGGCTTCTTCTTTTGAGTTCTAAACCTCTACGCAAACACAGATTTTAACAGATATCTGCATTGTTTTCTTTTACATCTTCCCAGATTGCTGTCATGTTACTGGAAGGCGGAGCTAATCCAGATGCTAAGGACCATTATGAGGCCACAGCAATGCACCGGGCAGCAGCCAAGGGTAACTTGAAGATGATTCATATTCTTCTGTACTACAAAGCTTCCACAAACATCCAAGACACTGAGGGTAACACTCCTCTGTAAGTGACGAGTAGCAGTCATTTGTATTCTACCTGACATTAGCCCTCTTGCACTAATTCTTACACATCATTTTTTAATTCTGCTTATAATACCTGTTTATGGCCAAAAAAACCTGAAGGTACACAAAAGTATAAAGATAAAAATTCAAAGTGCCTATCATCTTGTCACCCAGAAATAACCACTGATAACATTTTAATGTATTTCCTCCCTGTCTTTTATATGTAAATATGAATACTTTGCATATGCTTTTTAAAAATTGGAACCATATTGTGTATGTAGTTTCATATCTTGTGCTTTTTACCTCATAGTGTAAGCATTTTCCAATGTTAATAAATATTTCTAAAATGATTTTGAATGCCTATACACAATGCTATTTTATGCCAGAATTTAATAATTCCTCTGTTACTGTATGTTTAAGCTTTTTGAGTTTTCCACTATTATAACTAATGCTACATTGATCAAACGTTATATGAAAAACCTTTGGCCATATTGCTGATTAGTATCTTAGTGTAGAACTAGAATTGCTGGGTCAACAGATACACATTTTAAAACAGTTGCTGTATATTCCCAAATTACTTCCAGAGGAGTTGTATTATTGCCTCCTCCCAACAGCAGTTTGAGAGTGCCTATTACCCCTCTCCAACATGAAAATATCCTTTTCTTATAGGAAAAATGGTGTTTCAGAGTTGTAACTTGCATTTTCTTGCTGTCAAGGAAGCTAAACATTTTTAGTGCCTATGACTATATTTCTTCTCTAAATTATAGCTTTCTATATCCCTTTCTCTGTTTCCTTTTGGAAAATTAATTTATTTTACTGATTTGTTTGTATACCCTTGACATAGTACAAATATTAACCTTCTTCCATGCTAGTTGAAAATATTTTTCCCAGTGTGTCTTTAAATTTTATTTTTTGAAATGACAGAAGTTTTCGACTTCTATATAGTTAGATCTATTAATCTTCCCTCACAGCTAGAAAAGTACTTCCTCACCCTGAAGTTAGATAAATACTCGCCTGTATTTTGGGGCTTCCTGGTGGCCTAGATGGTAAAGAATCTGCCTGCAATGCGGGAGACCCAGGTTCAATCCCTGGGTCAGGAAGATCCCCTGGAGAAGGGAATGCCTACCCACTCTAGTATTCTTGCCTGGAGAATTCCATGGACAGAGGAGCCTGGCAGGCTACATTCCATGGGGTTCAAAGAGTTGGACACGATATAGCAACTAATATACTTTCACATGCTATAATCAAGAACTCAGGCATTTTCATTGTAGATCCAGTCTCTTTAAATTTATTGGGCTTCCTGGTGGCACAAACAGTAAAGAATCTGCCTATAATGAAGGAGACCCAGGTTTGATCCCTGAGTTGGGAAGATCCCCCTGGAGAAGGAAATGACTACTCACTCCAGTATTCTTGCCTGGGAAATCCCATAGACAGAGGAGCCTGGCGGGCTATAGTCCACGGGGTCACAAAGAATCAGACACAACTGAGTGACTAACACTTATTATGCTATGTACACTTAAGTCACCTGTATTTTATTGCTGTTTTATGAAAAAAACATTGCATTGGTTTGGTTTAGTTACTGTTTTTCATTTAACTCAAATGCATCTGGCATTGACTATGTATGACCTGAAGCCATCCTCTACCTTGATATTTCTTCTACAGTACTTGGCCACTTTTATTCTTTATTTAATGGTGACTTTTTGAACCAGAAAATCTATGAGTCTTCTTTTTAATCCAGAGTAAGATTCAATATTGTTTTCTTAACTCTTTGTTTTAAAATTTTTCTCTGTAGTTCTGAGTGGCTTTATTTAGAAAAACATGCATGTTCTAGCCCTTTTCTCCAAATAAGAAAGGGAGGGTGGCCTGGAGGAAATTTAGGAGTCACAGGCAGTGTTGCATCCTGGGAAGAGCCAAAGATTAAGGAATAGTTAGATGCTATTTGCCCTATCCAAACTCAGCCACCTAACAGCTATATTAAATAACTTGGAGAAGTTACTTAAGTTTCCTGAGTCTGATTTTCTTATCTGTAATATGAGATATGTAAAATTCCTTCCTCCCTAAGGTTAAATAAAATAACATGTTAAGTGTATAGTACTCTACCCGGTAAACTGTTAAGTGCCTCACAAGGTCCCCACCCACCCCCGCCCAACTCACTGCTCAGCTGTGTCGTCATCATATACAAAGACTTTAACCCCAGTCACAATTTCAACTGTAAAATGGTGATAATAATACCCTGCTAACCTACAAAGTGCCTATAACAATCAGATGGTATAAAAATTTTATAGACTGCTTTTCCAATATTTAAACCACACAAGTTGCTATTAGCAGATTATATAGAGAGGTTTTTCTAAATTCTAACCCAGAATTATTGTATGTGTTTGGTGTAACCTACTAATCTCCATAAAATGAGGGCATTGTTCCTTAGGCTGGCATTTAGATCGCTTTTGTTGTAGTAGGGTCAGAATTGTTATTTATGATCTGAGATTCTAAAGCTATATTCCACTGAATTTTAACTTATAAACACTCTTCTCCATGGAAATAGATTTTCCTTTCAAGATTTAATAACTTTCCAGCATCACACAGCCATATGCAGTTTAGACTACCTGTCAGGAACTCCTAACCATTATATAGAACTGGAAATGATTAATCAATCTCTGTGGTCCTTGATTTCAGACACTTAGCCTGTGATGAAGAGAGAGTGGAAGAAGCAAAATTGCTGGTGTCCCAAGGAGCAAGCATTTACATTGAGAATAAAGAAGAAAACACCCCTACAAGTGGCCAAAGGTGGGCTGGGTTTGATACTCAAGAGAATGGTGGAAAGCTAAGCAGCTTGGATTTAGTCTTACTTTGTTTTGTGGTTGTTCCCTAATGTGCTGGTAACTAATGTACGTGTGTACAAGACATCATCTATGAATGATGAAGTTTTTCATCTCCCAAGTCTTGTAAACGTGTTTACTATTGTTCCTGCCGAGTTATTTGTTCTTAGCTTACAACTTGCTTTCCAGGCATTGAATAACTGTTGACATTGTTCTACTCTTTTATATTATCTGTATTGAATTTTGGTTAACTCTGTGCAAGTGATTATGTGGCTGTTGTGAGTCTTAAGCACCCTATCACGCACCCTCTATCCCCTTTGAGGCAGAACAACCCCAGTAGCACCAGGCCAATTGTTTTCCCAATGTTTCTAGGTAGATTCTAGAATGTTCCTTCATACAGTTGAAACACATCATAACTCAGAAGCCTATGCCACATGTTTCTGTTTTTTTCTGACAGTACGGTTTAATTTTTTTGTTATCGGGGAATACTTATATCTTGTGAGGACCAAGTTTTCGGTTCGGGGATGCTGTCCTTGGCATTCATAACCACGAAAAAAATGAAATAAAATCACATTGGTACGAGTGTCTTTTTAATGAGCTGTTTCCCTCCAAAGTAAAATGCATTGTTTTTTCTTTTCAATTTTTATTTTTACTTTATTTTACTTTACAATACTGTATTGGTTTTGCCATACATTGACATGAATCCACCACGGGTGTACCTGCGTTCCCAAACATGAAAAGAAACTTTTTAAGTACCTATATTAAATCACACCATATTGAAAAGAATGTCAAGTTTGCTACCATGATGTATAACAAAAATGAATTTTGATTTGTATTTCAGCAGCTAAAAAATAAAATGCTAAATCTCCTGATTCTTCTTTCAAATCAGTTAGATAACTCACTTAAGCCTTTAAAGGCTTTATAAAGATACTTTCTTAATTTTGGTAGCTCTAAAGTCAGTAAAATTAGTGAAGCTTGAACTGCAGCTAAAATATGTAAAAATCTTCTGAATTGCTAATTAAATTGGAACAAAAGAAAATTAATAAGTATAAATTTGATCTCAGTTTAGGGAAACATTTTAAATGATTCAGTTCAGTTCAGATGCTCAGTCCTGTCTGACTCTGTGACCCCGTGTATCGCAGCACTCCAGGCCTCCCTGTCCATCACCAACTCCCGGAGTTCACTCAAATTCATATGCATCGAGTCAGTGATACCATCCAGCCATCTCATCCTCTGTCATCCCCTTTTCCTCTTCCCGCAAATCCCTCCCAGCATCAGAGTCTTTTCCAGTGAGTCAACTCTTCACATGAGGTGGCCAAAGTACTGGAGTTTCCAGCTTTAGCATCATTCCTTCCAAAGAACACCCAGGGCTGATCTCCTTTACAAAGGACTGGTTGGATCTCCTTGCAGTCCAAGGGACTCTCAAGAGTCTTCTCCAACACCACAGTTCAAAAGCATCAATTCTTTGGCGCTCAGCCTTCTTCACAATCCAACTCTCACATCCATACATGACCACTGGAAAAACCATAGCCTTGACTAGATGGACCTTTGTTGGCAAAGGAATGTCTCTGCTTTTCAGTATGCTATCTAGGTTGGTCATAACTTTCCTTCCAAGGAGCAAGCGTCTTTTAATTTCATGGCTGCAATCACCATCTGCAGTGATTTTGGAGCCCCCAAAAATAGTCTGACACTGTTTCCACTGTTTCCCCATCTATTTCCCATGAAGTGATGGGACCAGATGCCATGATCTTCGCTTTCTGAATGTTGAACTTTAAGCCAACTTTTCACTCTCCACTTTCACTTTCATCAAGAGGCTTTTTCATTCCCCTTCACTTTCTGCCATAAGGGTGGTGGTATCTGCATATCTGAGGTTATTGATATTTCTCCTGGCAATCTTGATTCCAGCTTGTGTTTCTTCCAGTCAGGCGTTTCTCATGATGTACTCTGCATATAAATTAAATAAGCACGGTGACAATATACGGCCTTGACGTCCTCCTTTTCCTATTTGGAACCAGTCTGTTGTTCCATGTCCAGTTCTAACTGTTGCTTCCTGACCTGCATATAGGTTTCTCAAGAGGCAGGTCAGGTGGTCTGGTATTCCCATCTCTTTCAGAATTTTCCACAGTTTATTGTGATCCACACAGTCAAAGGCTTTGGCATAGTCAATAAAGCAGAAATAGATGTTTTTCTGGAACTCTCTTGCTTTTTCCATGATCCACCAGATGTTTGCAATTTGGTCTCTGGTTCCTCTGCCTTTTCTAAAACCAGCTTGAACATCAGGAGTTCACGATTGACGTATTGCTGAAGCCTGGCTTGGAGAATTTTGAGCATTACTTTACTAGCATGTGAGATGAGTGCAATTGTGTGGTAGTTTGAGCATTCTTTGGCATTGCCTTTCTTTGGGATTGGAATGAAAACTGACCTTTCCCAGTCCTGTGGCCACTGCTGAGGTTTCCAAATTTGCTGATATATTGAGTGCAGCACTTTCACAGCATCATCTTTCAGGATTTGAAATAGCTCAACTGGAATTCCATCACCTCCACTAGCTTTGTTCATAGTGATGCTTCCTTAGGCCCACTTGACTTCACATTCCAGGATGTCTGGCTCTAGGTGAGTGATCATACCATCATAATTATCTTGGTCATGAACATCTTTTTGTACAGTTCTTCTGTGTATTCTTGCCACCTCTTCTTAATATCTTCTGCTTCTGTTAGGTCCCTACCATTTCTGTCCTTTATCGAGCCCATCTTTGTATGAATTGTTCCCTTGGTATCTCTAATTTTCTTGAAGAGATCTCTAGTCTTTCCCATTCTGTTTTTCCTCTATTTCTTTGCATTGATCACTGAGGAAGGCTTTCCTATCTACTAGCCATAAAATCTAATGAACTCCAAGTGACTCTTCTAAGTATTTTTATTTGAATTTTATGCTGCAAATATTTCTTGAAATAAGTAATCCAAGTGAGTCCACAACCTTCAATTAATTTGGGGTCAGAAACTTAATGACTGGTATCTAAAATGAATTTTGTAAACACAAATGTGTTGTTGATATGCAAACCCTTTTACATAAGTATTTTGAGTGCTGAGCTTTACAGTTATTAATCAGGAAGCATATTCTTATAGAACTAGACTTTGTTTATTGAATGCAAGAGATAGAATTGATGATGGGAAATAATTTCTTTCTAATGTTTTTTAGCATGATCACAGAGTAAAGTTGTATCTAATAGAGCCTGTTAGGACTGAAGTTATTCATAAGTGCTGAATCTTTTTGTCTGAGGTAGTAGGTTTTATGAGTGTAAAAGAAAACTCATCTTAATTCTTTAATAAACAATACAGATGGAGCCAAACCTCATGTAATTTGTATGCCTTTGGCATTTTATTCCATTTTATTTTTTTGCCTGCATCATGTGCCATGTGGGACCCTAGTTCCTTGACCAGGATCCAACCTGCATCCCCTGCATTGGAACTGTGGAGTCTTAACCATTGGACCACCAGGGAACTCCCTATTGGCTTTTTAAATGAAGTGGCTTAACATTTCAATCACTAAAACTAAGGGTATTGATGGCCTCAGATATTGATCAGATTGTTTCATGTTCCCTATAGATAGAGATGAAGCTGATTCAAGTTCAGCAGGTTTTACAGTTATGTTCAAAATGAACTCAGGAAAGATGACAATTTTAATTGTAGAGCTTAACTGAGAATATAATATGGAAACAATAACAAAAGAGTGGGAAAAATTACATTCCTATTTATTGGAGGGAGTCTGCAATATCAGTGTGGTTCTTTGAAATTCAGGATAATTGTACATTTTACTTCATAATCTCTGACTTAACAATTTAGTTGACCCTAGTGTTTTGATTTCCCAATATAACTATACCAGCTACACTGAGTCCATTACGTGGCAGTGTCTTTTGCTTTTTATTTCCATATCCTTTTACATGACCAAGCCCCAGATTCTTCTGTTAGCAAGTTTGATATAGTATGGGAGCTCCTCACTTTGAGGTATATAACTTCCCAGTTGTACTGACTACCTAAAATTGAATGCAGACATTTTAATGTGCATTTTTCTGGCAAGAGGGTTCTGTACCTTTCGTCAGATTCTCAAAGGGATGTATGACTTCTAAAAAGGTTAAGAATACCTGGTTGAGGGGAAGGATGGGAAGAAGGGATAGTTAGGGAGTTTGGGATGGACACTGCTTCCCTGACGGCTCAAAAGAATCCGCCTGCAATGCAGGAGACGTGGGTTTAATCCCTGGGTTGGGAAGATCCCCTGGAGAAGGGCACATCAACCCCACTCCAGTATTCTTGCCTGGAGAATCCCATGGGGAGAGGAGCCTGGCAGGCTGCAGTTCATGGAGTTGTGAAAGAGTCAAACATGGCTAAGTGGCTGAAAATGCACACATGTACACACTGCTGTATTTTAAGTGGATAACTAACAAGGACCTACTGTACAGGACAGGGAACTCCACCCAATGTTATGTGGCAGCCTGGATGGGGAGGGAGTTTGAGGGAGAATGGGTACATGTATATGTATTGCTGAGTCCCTTTGCTGTCCATCTGAAACTATCACTACATTGTTAATTAGCTAAACTCCAATACAAAATAGAAAGTTTAATTAAAAGGAATCCCCAGTTGAGAGGAAAAAAATACTGAGTCAGTTATCAGCAGACATGGGTTCTCCAAAAGTAGAATACCACACTTTATAAATTTTTACATCCATTTTCCATTAAGAGGGCAGAAATCATCTCCATTTTACAGATGATCAAACACCAAGAACTAAATTTCCTGGATCCTGATCCTGAAAGAAAATTATTCATTTTCTTTCCTCCTCTACTCAAAAACAGTGGGCCAAATGGAAGGTACTGTGACATTTTGACAGTAATCCATTACTTGTAATACCCACCCACTGAAGCTGAAACTCCAATACTTTGACCACCTAGTACGAAGAGCTACTCACTGAAAAGACCCTGATGCTGGGAAAGACTGAGGGCAGGAGGAGAAGGGGGTGACAGGATGAGATGGTTGGGTGGCATCAACACAATGGACACAAATTTTAACAAACTCTAGGAGATGAAGGACAGGGAAACCTGGCATGCCCCAGTCCATGGGGTCACAAAGAGTCGGACACGACTTAGCAACTGAACACAGATACACACACACACACAAAGAGTCGGACACGACTTAGCAACTGAACATACACACACACACACACACCCCAACCCTGTGCTTTTCTTTACATTGGTGGACTTGTGGGGTAATTTATTTTCTAGTTTCCCAGAACCTTCATTATCATCTCTGAATTATTTTTGTTTTTAAACCAAAGCTTCAAAGAAAAGTGGGATTACTGAGTCTTTAGATTGGTTTGAGCCTTTTATGACACCCCATAACCTGTTTTACGGGCTTCCCTGGTAGCTCAGCTGGTGAAGAATCTGCCTGCTATGCAGGAAACCTAGGTTCAATCCCTGGGTCAGGAA
The DNA here is from genome assembly GCF_016772045.2 of Ovis aries. Lineage (NCBI taxonomy): Eukaryota > Metazoa > Chordata > Mammalia > Artiodactyla > Bovidae > Ovis > Ovis aries. The sequence goes on along the minus strand of NC_056054.1, from coordinate 34,348,260 downwards.
GATCCCCTAGAGAAGGGATAAGCAAACTGCTGCAGTATTCTTGGGCTTCCCTGGTGCCTCAGATGATAAAGAATCCACCTGCAATGCGGGAGACCCCTTGGAAGAGGGTGCAGCAACCCATTCCAGTATTCTGGCCTGGTGAATCCCATGGACAGAGGAGCCTGGTGGGCTACCGTCCATGGGGTCACAAAGTCAGACATGACCGAGCAACTAAGCATAGCACATGCTCAACCTGTTTTACAGCACGTAGACATTATAAAACCACCTTTTATTACTAAAATTTGGGTTTGTTTCATTGAATTTAGTAGTTTGGTCCAGTTGAAGGAATATTACACTGGGAATCAGATTGGGTGGGGTTCTATAGGAATGACCCAGCTTTTTAAAAACTATTTTTGTCTATTTTTTTGGCTGCACCTGGTCCTAGCTGATGCATGCAGGATTTTCCATCTTTGTTGCAGCATGCAGGATCTTTAGCTGTGGCATGTGTGATCTAGTTCCCTGACCAGAGACAGAACCTGGGCCCCCAACATTGGCAGCATGGAGTCTTAGCCACTGGACCACCAGGAAAGTCCCAGAATGACCCAGATTCTTAAACAACATTCATCTCTTCCTATCTCTCCCACCAAGATTATAATTCTGCATGGTCTCCTACTTCCACCCCATCACTGTCAGGAGGGCCATTATGTGCATTGCTATCCTTAGGTGTACTGAGTTTGAAAAAACCTTGAGTCCTATTAATCTCAAAGCTCCTTGCTAGTTCTTCTTACTGGAAGTTCAGGGTAAAAGCTGCAAATGCTAACTTCTCAGCATACAATACTGGGGGAACATTCTTGGTACTCCAAAAGAACATAAGAGATCTCAAATATTAATACATAGCTTCTGGGTTGTTGGTCAAGAATTACCATGTTTTAGTCCTTTTAAAAAAAAATCACAGATCACTATTACTTGGAGGCCCTCTGCCGTGCCATACAAATTCCAGCCTTCTTGGCATTTAGGCACAGTTAGCAAAGCTGTATACTATTAATGCATGAAGACAAGTCCTAGCTCTGATTCTGCTCAGCACTGTGTCACCAGCCACAGTACCTGGTTCATAGTAGCTATTCAGTAAATATCCAGTGGGTGATTGAATAAACAGATGAATTTGGGGATAATAAGGACCTACAGCTACAAAGCTGTTCCATTGACTTTATCATATCCTAGTTGCTAAATGCAGAAACAGAGGTGAGAGAAGTTCCTGGAAATCTTTTTGGGCAGTGAGAAATACATGGTTAAGGCTGGTTGGGGATTTGGTTGGGATGACCCACCTAACTTTTAACTACCTGTAGCAAAATAAACCAGGTTGTACCCTATCTGAATGAGAATTATGCTGAATTTGGTTGAAGCTTAACCCATCTTCTAGAATATTTGGGTAATGACCTATCTACTACTTATCTTCTGATCCACTGATGAATAAACAGGGGAAAAAACTATTTCATTTCCTTATTGGGAATCTCTTTAATGTAGGAGCCCATTTTCCTACCCAAGTAAGATTTAGTGAACACAGTTTTGCTATGAATCTGTAAAATGTCTCAGGATTCATCACAAACATAAATATATGGTATATTATGGATGTATTGATACTAATAGAAGATTAATGGCCTGGGATAAAACTTGCCCTGACCCAGAGTGTCTTTACAAGTAGATGGAGTAGATACGTGGTAACCCACATGGTTTGATTTGAGAGGGGCTGAGAAAGCTTCTTTTGACAGGAATACTTCCCCACTGGATTGTTCCAGTATTTGAAATTCCACCATTATTAGTATCTTTGGACCAAAGAATTATTTTCAAGAGTTAAAAATTTTCAAGAGGCATCAATGTAGCAGTTCTGTGGCCTGCTGTTCAGTGAATATGATCATTCAGCTTGAATGACATCACTGATTGATGAAAGATCATATTCACTGAACAGCAGGCCACAGAACAGCTACATTTGGAAAGAGTGGCAAGGGGAGAGATAGGTTGAGTAATAAATCCTGCCGGAGAGACGCAGACATGAATGGGTCACAGAGCCAGCAGGCACATGACAATCCCCAGTATTTGGAAAATAAGATGCCAGAAGGCCAAGGGCGCTGAAAACAGAGATCCAAAGATATCACTTCCAATTAACCTCACCTACTTCCCAACCTTGCCTAGCTAGGGTTTCTGCGTGGGCAACATGTATTCTTATATCCTTAAAGCAGGACCATACCCTCCATTCCTGGCAAACTATGTTAATTTCAAGTCAGCTCCCAGACTATCAAGATGATTTTGAGTCATACAGCAGAGTATCCATGCACCCCAGGATACATGATTTTATTAAATGTGCCTTCTGTGTTTTTGTATAAATTACTAGTTCTTATTCTTGGATTCTGGACATCTGCAATTTATCTAAAACTGGACGTGACACTGTGTGTGTATAAGCATTTTTCTAAAGAGAGGTTCAGAGTTTTCAGTGTTTTCTCAAAGTGATCCATAGCCTAGAGAAAACCACTAATCTATCTATCAACATTTTGATCAGAAATGAAGTCACTCAGTCATGTCTCTTTGCCAGGTTCTTCTGTCCATGGGATTTCCCAGGCAAGAATACTGGAGTGGGTTGCCATGCCCTTTTCAGGGGATCCTCCCATTTTGATCAGAGCAATACTAACAAGAACAGAACTCTAGGAAATAGCTCAGTTGGGAGAGCATTAGACTGAAGAACAGAACTCTATAAGACCACCAAGAGTCCCTGCCTTCCTGCTCAGCACCAATTCATCGAAAATTTGGGAGTGTTGTTGTTAACTATTATATAAGTCTCTTTTCTTGTAATTTGCCTCTATCATAAAAGTGGAAGGAAGGTGAATTTCAGCTACTTTGGCGTTCTGGTCATTAAAATTTTACACTGCTGGTATTTGGTTTTAAGATCTAAATATTATGTCATTCTTAAGACCTTCATCATTTTGCTTCCTGAACCCATCAGACACTATATGTCATAATATTTAGTCTGAACAGAATTATAGAATCTTCAAAAATCCCTGCGAATCGCTGAAAATTAACACATCAAAGAAAATACATAGGTAAAAACTTGCTATCTCTTCTCTCCATGACTCTGAACAAGTGTAATGTTAATTTCAATGTCTGTCTACCCAAAATCTTCTGAGACTCTACCTCCATTAGTGTATAGGTATGATCTATATATGAAGAGTTTTGCAGTTTCCTCTACATGAAAACCTAGATGTGATAAGTTAAAGATTCATTTCTTTATTTAAAAAGGCTTCACTTTGAAGGAAGGAAGACACACAAAAACGTACATACAGTATGGTCCTTTTTATATGAAGGTCAAGAGGAGACAAAGCTAATCTCTAATGATGAAAAATAAATCAGTGGTTGCCTGGGTCCAGGGTGATCGTGAGAGTGCACAAAGGGGCATAGAAAACATTTTGGGATAATGGAAATGCTCTATTTAGATTACCATGGTGCTTTCATGAGTGTACTGCTGGCTCAGTGGCAAAGAACCTGCCTGCAGTGCAGAAGGCACAGGAGACACAGGTTCGATCCCTGGGTCGGGAAGATTCCCTGGAGGAGGAAATGGCAACCCACTCCAGTATTCTTGCCTGGAGAATCCCATGGATGAGGAGCCTGGCGGGGCCCATCAGGCTCCTCTGTCCATGGGGTGGCAAGAGTCAGACATGACTGAAGCAACTGAGCATGTATGCAGGCATTCATGGGTGTACACATCTGTCAAAACACATCAAAACACTTGAAATAGGTGTAGTTTATTATACATAAAGTTAAAACCAATGAAATTATTCATAAAAGATTTATCTTAGGCTCATTAAAGTCAGATTTTTATTGAGTATTACAAGATTTAAAATCTGATTACACAAATGAAAAAGTCTACCTGTAAATTTATTCAAAGTGGGGTGTGGATAAATATAATCAATAGAAAAGCTTTTAGCAGGTGAAGAGGTGATATGAATGCATTTTAGTTAATAGTTAGCATTTACACAAGAATGATATCTCTTTGTTAATGTGAAATATCGCAACAGTAAAACAGTTAATGTGTTCAGATTATCTAAGATAGATCTTAGGTGTTCATTTAGTTTGGCCCTTCCAAAGTACAGACAGCATCAGACAGTGCAACAACATAATAGCTCATTCAAAGCTAAATTGTACATTACCTGTGATATCAACATTTTATATTCATTGAAGGAAAGTTGTATTTGTAATTGTTTGCCTGTACTTTATTTTTCATTTAAAAAGTTGATTTACTTTAAAATTTTGCTGTGCTCAGATATTGGATAGCAGAGTGGTTCCCTGGGAAATCTAATATGATAAATGAAGCATTAATCTTAAGACCTAGTTTTAAATGCTATGTACCAATTAATATGTACCCTTTCTTCTCTGGAATTTTAAGGATTTTTTTTTCCCAATCTATGAGATAATGCTGGTGAATTCTTAGTGATCAATGTGAAAATGAATAGGGAAGCTCTGATAACAGCAAATCCAAGAAATAATATTGAATCTAGTTAATGGGACCTTGTCATGTGTGCATGTGGAATGCCAAAGAGTAGCTAAAAATAGAGAAATAAGATTTCTGAAATAAGACACAGGTGTTGTGGCAAAGCACCTTCAACTGAGTTCAGAATCACTTGTCAGTAATTGTGTTTACAGGTTAGTGAAATGAAGTACTCTAGACTGGTAATACAGGAACCCTTGCATTTATTTAGTAGTTATCTTGATCTGTCTATTCTGGATTGATGGTGAGCGATCCATGTTAGAAGAGGGTTGGCCAGAATGGAGGCAGGTGGTGGGAAATTAGTTAGGTCAACTCAATTCCACATGCCACTAATGGGTTCCTTGGTGATGAACACTGTACTCAGGCCACTGGCCTATGGCTTAAACACCCTCTTCTCCTCATCACAAAATGGCTCATCTACAATCAAGGGCTCGGGCTCCTGCTGGGGCGCAGGCTCCGGCTCCAGCTGGATCTCAGGCTCAGACGTGGGGACAAGCTCAGGCCCAGAGGGTGGCTCCACAGTAGGCTGCAAGGCAGGCTCAGGCTCGGGACAGGCTCATGATCAGGCCCCAGGGTGGTATTAGGCTCAGTCTCATGGATGGAAGATGGAAGGGTAGCTTCGAGTTGGATGACATCTTCATGTGGTATTGTCTCACCCTCCGTTCTTTGGTTTGTCATTGGTCTGTGGGAAGAAGGCCCAGGCAAGAACAAGTTAGGGTCTGACCTCTCATGTGGAACCATAGGCTCTGTAGCCTCAGTGACCACAGGTCCCAAACCTCTGTGATTTCTGATAGTCTGACTCACTGTCAGACCATGGGTCTCCATGTAGGGTGCAGAAAGGTTAGGTCTTAACTGTATAGTATACTGTCAAGAGAAACAAACCAGTGTTTAAGAGGCAGAAAAACTGATGTCAGGAGGAAAGGGTATAAAGATCTAACAGGATCACTGGGGGCCAAATCCATGGATCCAGTGCCTCTCTAGCACCCACTCTATCTAGCACAATACTTGGCACTTGGTTGGCACCCAATACATAGTTGTGGAAGCACAGAAATGGAGGAAGAACAAATGAACATGTGTGATATACATTTGATGAGAGAGAATAGAGGGCGAGAGCCTGGGCTGTCAGCAGTTTTGTATCTATTGACCCCTTGTTCCACAAAAATAATATTAAAAATTGTATTTTATTTGCTGTTCACAGAAAGACAAGTAGATGAATATATTAAAACATTTGCTGAGCCGAAAGGACTGTTGTCACAGGTAAATGAGTTGATACACATAAAATTACTTAGAACAGAGCCTGGCACACAGTACCCAGTACGTGATAGCCATCACCACTGTTTCATAAAAGCAATGAGAGCGAGCAGAGAGATGGGCCTCTATCTTATGCTAAAAGGCGTGCTTAGGAAGAGCTGACTGAGAGAGATAGGCCTGAGACATGTCTATTCAAGGAAAGACAGCAGAAGTAAGGTCTTACTCGAGTTCTGTGGTGGTTTTAGAATTCCTCTTCCTTTCCTTCCCTTTGCCTTTACCTTACGCCTCACGAACCACACCACAGAGATGATAATGATGACACCTATCAGGGTCCCCACAAAGGCCCCAACAATGATTCCAATTCCTGAATCTAGAGGATACAAGCAGCTGGTTAGTAAAATGGAGCACAGTGTCTGCCCCTTCCGTGCATCTGTGACCAGGGGAATATTCAGGGCATTCATATAGCGGGATAGTGCCTTGTATAGGCTAGGACCATAGAAAGCCTGAGAATTCTACATATATGAAGTATTATGTAAGCATTAGATATCAGAACGGTTGTCCATCATATCATTCTATAAATAAAGCACCCAAATCTCCAGAGTCAGGAAGGACTAACCAAGAATTCTAAGTAAGTGACTTGACTGGCAGGCACAGGATACTTAAAAAGAAACTGTTAAAGTTATATGATCCACTTACATGGAGTAGTTAGGTCAATTTCACAGGAACTGTTGCCAAGGATGTTAATAGCAGTGCACTGGTAATAACCTTGTTCAAAACTGGTCAGGTTTCCAATAAACAAAATCCCGGTGGCTGGGTCTGCCAATATCAGGAAATAGTGTTTTGAAATCTTGTATGTGGGTACAGATCATGTGAATGGAGGAGACCATCCAATGCCCACCCACTTCCTCAGATTGGCCTCCCTTTCTGGAGATGGATCAACTAGATCCCTGAAGACGCCCATCTGGGACCATGCCTGTTTCTCCATACCCGCCACTTCCAAGCTAAAAATGGTCTTGACTTTTAGAAGTCAGGAGAAGACCAGAGGACAATCATTTTGATGACAGGCTGACATTCTTTGTACATTTCCTCCCAGAAAAACAGAGGACTGAGCTCTAAGGACGAGCAGCCAGTCACATATACATGCTGTCAACCAAGCCCACACACCAGGCCTTGCCAGGTGCAGCAAAGATATATACTTACTGAACTTTTCTTTCACTGGGATGATGTTTCCTCCTTCAAGTTTATACCAGTAGTACATAGGGGAAGGTGTTCCAAGCACCGAAAGGCAAGCAAGAGATATAGGATGGCCAGTTTCTGCTATTCCTTGGATGCTGCAGAAGGGCTTAGAAGGTTTGACTGTAAGTCAATGACAGAGAGTAAGAAACCAGGCATGATGAATGTTAGTCTGTACCACTTCCTCACTCTCATTTTACAGAATATGTACACTTTTCTTTAATCTTAAAAAAACTTGTTTTGACAGTTTTCTAGTTGTACCACCAGATGGGAGTAGAGCACTTCAGGTGCAAAGACCTCTCGTCACTGGGCCATTAATAGTCTAGTAGCATCTCTTCCATCTGACTCTTCCTCAGATTCATAACCATGAATTTCCATATTGTGCCTTAAAATATGCCATTATTAAAACAGTCAAGTGTAAGCAAACATTAAACTAGGAACAGAGGTTATATTTTGGAAGCATGGTTTTAAAGGAAAGAGAACATTAAACACTGAGATAACCATTTTTTTTTCCCAAAAAAATTGTCTTATTAATGCCATATTTTTCTTTTCCTTTGTGAGTTGTTTTTGACATTAATTCTCCTGGTGGTGACACACAATTGGAAGGTTTGAATTTGCCCGTGTCCCTCATTGGGAGGGAAACCCATTGGTGGGGAGGCGTGTGCTGCAAGGCCCTGAAATCTTGTTTCATCCTTCATGCTACAAGCATTTACTTGAGCGCCTCCTGTGTGCCCACCACTGAGCTAGGCACCAGAAATTCAAAGTGCCTCTGACACAGTTTTGAAATGGAGTGGGGGAGTGGTAAGAGATTAGACTAGAGAGCAATGGAGACCAGAGCTTCAGGGGCTTTGTGTTTCATGTTTTTCACCTGTGAGAGCAGCAGGTTCACAGAAGGAATTTAAGTGGGTGCGGGGCAGCACAATGATCATTCTAACTGAACTGTTCTGACTCCGGGAGTGCATGAGGCAAGGGAGGGGAGGAAACAGAGTCAAGAGGTATTAAGAAGTCCAGAGGGCTTGGATAGGTGGCATGAGGAACAGGGTGGGCTCAGTGATGACTCCCAGGTTTCTGATTTGGACAGCTGGGTACACCATCTTGCCACCCCTGAGATAAAGAAGTCAAGGAGAGGAACAGGTGTTTGGGGAAGGAGTGAGGAGGAGGAAGGGGCAAAGATGAGGTCAGTTTGGGATATGCTAAGTTTCTATGCTTACGGCTAAGTCCTGTGGGAAGCTGAAAATCTGATTCTTGCCACTCATCTTGCTGCTCACAGCTTATTCTAACCTCAGTCTGACATGCAGATAAGGATCTGAATCGATACTTTCCCATTCACCCGCCTTATATTAATTTGGATATAAGACACTCCAAAGGCATAGATTCTTTCCCTTAGGCTTAGGTTGTAAATGCTCCAGACTGCCCAGCTCTCAGACTCTTATTTGGGAGGCAGCAGTTAAGAGCACAGATCTGAGTCCACACTGAACACTGGGTCTGCAGCTTTACACCAGATGTATTTAGGCAAGTAACCTAACATAGCCAAGCCTCAGTTAATTCATCTGTAAAATGTGCACAAGACCTCCAGCCAACCCAAAATATATTGTGTTTATACAAATAAAATCATGTATATGGTATCTTACACATGGAATTGCTGTTGTCCACAGGCAGGAGTAAACACTGCTGCCACATTTCTGACCCTGCAACTGACAACCTTCTAGTCTCAGACACTAAACCACTATACATATGAGCAGAAAAACAGATACAACTATAGTTGTTTGAAAATTTCACCATACCTTCTTTTTGAAAATTACAGTATACTTGATTTGAAATATTGTGTTATAGTTTTGGGTACACAACATAGAAATTCAGTATTTTTGCAGATTTTTATTCCATTATAGGTTATTATAAGATAACGGGTATAAATTCCCTCTGTGTTATACAGTATATCCTTGTTGCATATCTATTTAATATATAGTATTTTGAAGCTGTTAATCCCATCCGCCTAATCCGTCCCTCCCCTTCACTCCTCCCTGATAGCCACTAGTTTGTTTTCTATGCCTGAGAGTCTGTTTTGCATATATATTCATTTGTACTGTTTTTCAGATTCCACATATAAGTGAGATACAGTATTTGTCTTTCTCTGTTGGACTTATTTCACTAAGCATAATATTCTCTAGGTCTGTCCACGTTGTTGGAACCAGCAGTATTTCACTCTTTTCATGGCTCACTAATATTCCATTGTATATATGTACCATATCTTCTTAAACCAACTGCCTGTTGTACAATCCCTTCTTTTAAACAGGTATCTTTTAATTAAAAGGAGTATTTTCTGTTTAGCTCTTTATTCTCTCTCTCCTGGTATTGATTCCTCATCTGCGGACAACTCTTTGGATTCATTTCAGTTCAGTTCAGTCGCTCAGTCGTGTCCGACTCTTTGCGACCCCATGAACCACAGCACACCAGGCCTCCCTGTTCATCACCAACTCCCAGAGTCCACCAAACCCATGTCCATCGAGTCGATGATGCCATCCAACCATCTCATCCTCTGTTGTCCCCTTCTCCTCCTGCCTCAATCTTTCCCAGCATCAAGGTCTTTTCCAATGATTCAGCTCTTCGCATCAGGTGGCCAAAGTATTGGAGTTTCAGCCTCAACATCAGTCCTTCCAATGAACACTCTCCTTTAGGATGGACTGGTTGGATCTCCTTGCAGTGCAAGGGACTCTCAAGAGTCTTCTCAACACCACAGTTCAAAAGCATCAATTCTTCAGTGCTCAGCTTTCTTCACAGTCCAACTCACATCCATACATGACTACTGGAAAAACCATAGCCTTGACCAGACTGACCTTTGTTGGCAAAGTAATGTCTCTGCTTTTAATATGCTGTCTATGTTGGTCATAACTTTACCTCTTATGCTCATTCTTTGGATTTGTCTACCCTAAATAAACTAGGCTATTTAACCAGAAATCCAACTATCACTAGATTTAGATACTGCCTTTTTTTTTTTTAAGATACTGCCTTTTTAAAAACATGGTGAATTTTATAGCTTTTACAGTGGAACAGAATAATTTGAACACAAAATTAAATGGGGTATTTCATCACAAAGCCAGACCCCAGGACTTGAACTAATTATGGACCAAAACCTGGAATGACTTGCATTCATTTCTTGAGCCCAGAATCAAACCCAGATATTTTCTGAACACATTTTCTCCTTTTATTTTATTAACCAAACACTCAGTGAATCACTTTGAACCAAATCCCAAACCCATACACTTTCTAAAACTACTGATTCAGGATTGAATCGACATTTCATCCAGTTACAGTCCCCGACAGAACTTGGATTTTACTGGCAAAGCCACTGATCTACCATTTAGCTTTATTGCTTTCAGTAGAATTGCAGTGGGAAGAAGAGGCTCACCTCAGAAAATAAATGAAAATGTTTCAGTGTGTTCTCAAACCTTCCTAAATTCATCATTTTCTTTTACGTGCCAAACTGCAGAAGGAAGATGATGTTCATTCCAAATGCATACAAAATAATTATTCAAATTTCTGCTGGGTATTTTTCAGAGATTCATTTTCCAAGGCTGTCATACCTAATAGAAGTCTTTCAGATGGATGATCACGCAAACCACCTGGTCCTTTGCGCATTGCTGCTTCCTTCACCTAAACCGCACTCTGCCACCTCAGCCCCTCTTCTGCCTGACATGCTCTTACATATCCTTCAACATTCACTGCAGAAGTCACTTTCTCCCGAAGCCTTCTCCAGTTCCCCTGTGATCTCCCAGCTCACCTCTCCTCCCTCCATTATAAGCTTATGTGATACATCTGCCTCGCCCACTATATACTTGAGAACTTTAGGAGGGCTTGCAGCCTATCTTGTATATCTTTGCATCTCCACTGCCTACCACAGTGGCTGAACATCTGTTCAGGGTGTGCCAAATGAATATATGCATGAATGAGTGAGTGCATGGGGTTTCTGTCTACCACTGGGTTATGAAAGTTTCTGAATGATGCATTGCTAGGAAGAGCAATATTTAGGGAAATGTCAATACCTCTCTCTTTTGGTCTCCCTTACGTGCTTGCCTGGGCTTCCCAGGTGGCACTAGTGGTAAAGAACATGCCTGCTAATATAGGAGATGTAAGAGTCGTGGGTTCGATCCCTGGCTTGGGAAGATCCCCTGGAGGAGGGCAACGTAACCCACTCCAGTATTCTTGTCTGGAGAATCCCATAGACAGAGGAGCCTGGTGAGCTACAGACCATGGCGTCACAAAGAATCAGACACAACTGAAGTGAGTTAGCAAGGACATGCTTGCCCCCACCATGCCCCACCCTCAGTCAGGGCAGACAGAACAGGTACTCATATACAACAGAATTTGAGAACTGCCAACAGCCTCTGCAATTTTTAGAGAAAATTATCAGTCTCAAAATTTCCAGAAAGTATAAATTTGTAGAACATCTTTGTCCTTAGCCTAATTAATTAAAGTGGGATTTTGAGAATTCCCAAACAAAGAATTCCAGAGTCTTCCGTCTCTTACCTTGCCTGGATACTGGAGGCTTAAGGAAAGGTCATAACTCTTGGGAAAGAAAACTTAGAGGAAATAACCCTCAACTTCTTATAGAAGTTCATTAGGAATTCTCTGAACTTTAAGAATATTAACCACCCTGTCTAACTTTACCTCGGGCTAATTCCAAACTCAGAAAAAAAAAGAGGCTTGGCTTCTTTAGATTGTTTCTGGTCAGAAGGACAACCCAGAGCCAGGGAGTAACAAAAATAGTAGAGGACTAATCCCTTAAATTCTGTGAACACTGAATCTCAATATATCATTTGATTCTCATAATAATATGACAGGGCAGGAATTACAACCCCATCTCAAAATGGCCAGAGAAAGGTGAACTGACTAGCACTGAGGCCAGTGAGTAGCAGAGTAAGAGCTAAAACCTAGGTCTTCCGACTCCCGAGCTGATGTGCTAGCATCTATTCCACATCATTTAGTTCCCATGTATATGGCTACTCTTTCAACCTGGAACATCAACTCTCCCAGGAACGGATTTATGTATACGTGTCCCCTGTACCCCAAAGCCTAGCACAGGATGCAGCAAAATAACACGATGGAGTTACCTTGCTCCTAGAAATCAGCTCTTGATTACCTTTTCCTCTTTTCCAAGTGAATAGATGCAATAGCAAGCCTCACAGTAAAGAGCTGTTTCATTGTTGGCATCACTTGGGCAGCAAGCTCAGACAATACTGGACAGTCCTCCTCCGTGTGCACCTTGTTACCAACTGAGGCTTTTCCAAGCTACTCAATTATTGTCACTGGTTTGACCTAGTTCTTTTTTTCCCAGGATGGATGTACACAGCTCAAGAGCAGCCATGGCTAGACCAGTTCCACTTGAGGTTACATAGAAGTGGGAGAGCCTTTAGCTCAACTGATTAATGGGTGAAGGTTGACAGCCCTGCCTCCCTCCCATCCACACATATGAAGACTTGCAGATAAGACTTGATAAGCAATACAGAGGAGAAGGCAATGGCACCCCACTCCAGTACTCTTGCCTGGAAAATTCCATGGACGGAGGAGCCTGGTGGGCTGCAGTCCATGGAGTGAAGAGTCAGACACGACTGAGCGACTTCACTTTCACTTTTCACTTTCATGCATTGGAGAAGGAAATGGCAACCCACTCCAGTGTTCTTAGCCTGGAGAATCCCAGGGATGGGGGAGCCTGGTGGGCTGCCGTCTATGGGGTCACACAGAGTTGCTGAAGCGACTTAGCAGCAGCAAGCATATAGACAGGGCCAAACTCCCACTGTCCTCTCAGACAGAGATTGGAAGGAGCCCTAAAAATCACCAATATTGTGAACTTCTCCAAAGCAGAAACCATGCCTCTATCATGGTTCTTGACCCGAAGCAGGCACTTAATAAACACTGCATAAATGAACCACTCCAAATTCATTTGAAGAATGGATATGACTTGCTCCATGTCACTAATGAATATTTGTGTATAACTAAATGAATCAACTCTGGTCCTTTTCCAAATAGCATTAATATTTTAAAGGACCTTTCTCTTATTTCAAAGAATAATTTAACAGTGGGATTTGTGGCTGGCTTAGAGAGGTCACAAGCTGACAGTTGTCACCCCCAAGTAGGACTGGCTTCAATTGAGGTTCTCACTGAAAGAGTTGCTAGTGATCACTTAGTGAGACTGTGGGTTGTCCTGTCTGTGCTCACTGCATCCTTCAGAGATAGGGACCCAGGAGGTTTGGCCATCTATTGCTATCTATCTGTCATGGTGGCAGTCCTGTTTGGTTTGACAACTGTTTCAACATGTTTTGTGAGTGATTTTTCAGTGTTACTCTATGGGTTGGATTGGTGGTGTCTCTATTTTCCTGGTAATAAAAGAAGTAGGGAGGATATTCACCCTTGGGACTTAATTGGCACCGTAACTCACTGCCTTGGCTCATTCAATGTCCTAAATTGAGAACAAGAAGAGAAAAAGCAGAAAATAAAATGTCCATACCTAACACGCTGACGCTGATGGTGCCTTGATTTTTGCCGAAAAGTCAGGGGGTTGTTAACATCACAGATGTAGATGCCACTGTCTTCTGGCTGCATATGCGAGATGGTGATGGATGCGTTACCTGAAGTGTTGGACCCTACAATGCGATCTTTAAACTTTCCTATGGCTGTAGCTTGTCCACCTTCAGAATAGTAAATCTAGGACAGAAAATGACATAAATAAGAACTGGACAATGTCTGAGGCTAGGATAAACTATTTGGAAGTTCTCTCTATCCAATGTTTCTTCTTTGATGATAACTAGAATCCCCTACCCCTACCACCCCTGGCAAGACCCCTGTGGCAAAGATTTCTCAGCTCAGTGGGACACTGTAGGTCTCTCAAGGCTGTACACAGTTGTGGCCTCATTTGTGCTCAAAGCAGCTCTATGATATCATCAGAGCACAAAGGTACGCCTGTCTTGGAGACAGTAGGCAGCCAGAGCTGACAGGATTCAACTCTAAGCTTAGGCTAGGAGATCAAGATACTCCCCAATGAGTCTATCTGAAAGAAACTCATTGTTTAGGACACAAATATCTGATGGAAACCAAACCATCATTTTATTCTACTTTATAAACTTTCTTTGCCTTGAGTTTACCCAGTGGGCTTATCTAGCATATCTGATTCCTCTAAAAGAATATTCATGCTCCTTTTGAACATGCATATTCTTTTGGATAAGCAAAACTGAATTCATTCTGTTTGTCAGAAGAATAACATTTCAGAACGGAGAGGCTCCTGAGAAACCATGTGGCCCCATCCCTCACAGCGGTGGTATGAGGATGAAGCAAAGTCACTTAGTCAAGGGCCTAGGAAGTGCGTGGCCAACAGTAGCTACTATCTTTCTTCTCACATGGTAGGAGGAAGAAATGGAATTAATGCTTTCAGATAAACGCAGGTACTCAAGTACAGAGACTAATGACCCATCCAAAGTCATAAAGATTTATATATTATTATTATAATTAACTAGATTTAAGAAATATCTTGATCCTAGTCCCATCTGTATTATAGAACATGGATATTAAATCATAATGGTAACCACGGGAGCAGCAGAGTATGATGTAAAAGGCCTGGTCTAGGAATAAGAAGACCTGGGTTTAGCCAGACTGGGCCTCTGATTATGACATGGAGAGGTACCTGCTGGTCATATCTCCATGGCAACCTGCTTTGCAGTAAGAGAAAAAGTCATTTAATCTCATAAACCTTTAGTTTCCATATCTGAACAAGGAACCAGAGCAGTCTTCTCTAAAGTATATATATGTATTCTCCTAGTATAGGTACATAAATTGACTTTAGGTGGTAAATAATTGAAAACTTAAAAATATAATGTGTATTAGAGACATATCTAACACATCAAATCTGTGAATTCATGGATGTTATTGGTTACAGTGAAACTAAGGCAAATGTTTTTAAGACTTTTAAAAATCAAGTCAGGAATTCTTTGGCAGTCCAGTGGTTAGAACTCAGTACTTTTAACTGCTGAGTGGCCCAGGTTCAATCCTGGTCAGGGAACTAAGATCTCACAAACCTTACAGTGTGCCTTCACCCCTCCGCTAAAATGTCAATATAGAAAACATTAAACAATTACTAGTGCTGGTAATACACAAATAATGACAAAAATCATGAAGATGAGACATGAATAGACTAAAGCTTAGGAATCACTGGATTAGGTGGTCCCAGAGGTCCCTTCATAATACATCGTCTATGTACACACTTTGTTAGTTTAATATAAAAATGTCTACGATTCCAGTGATTGTTCTGCATTATTCAATAAACTGGGATTTCCCTAGTCCACTGGCAATTAACATTTAATAAAATCTACTAGAAGAGACTTATGGTTCATTTAATTCACTCTTCTCACTTTATAGAAGAGGTTGAAGCCTAGAGAGGTTTAACAAAAGATACACAAAGTTAACAGCTGAGTTGGGTCTAGAACCCAGTTCTTCAATTTCCTTGTCCAGCATTCTTTACATTAACAGGCTAATGAGACAGGAAGGCAATCAGAAAGCCAAAAGATATTGTCTACATAAATTCAAATGTATTCTCTTTCAGGGAAAAAGCAAGTAAGTTTTTAAACTAAAGCAGAAAGGAGCGTCTGATGGAAAATTCAAAGAAAGAATATCTTTAAGGAGAAAGCAACTTGTCTCTCTCCTGTGGTTCTCTCACATCAACTATCTTTCTTTTATGCCCTGAAAGAGCCATTTATAAGTCAATTCGTCCATTCATACCTACTGAAATCATAAACTTGCCCCAGGGGTCTTGTTTGACTTACAAACTGGTAAGTCAGTGTAACCTAAGGTATTCAAGTGGGGCAGGAGGAAGTTCAACTTGTCAAAGGTCTATTTCCTTTAAGTGAGTTGACATCCAAGATATCTAGCTTTCCATTTCACTAGCCAGCCTGGCCTTATTTACTTTAATTAACAATTTGTGGCCCTGTAGACTCTTGCCTGGAATGCAGCCTGTGGTCTATCAAGGAAGCCCTTTGCAGCTTAGGTATCTGGCCGCTTCCTGCTACCAGGAAGACTGGGGTTGGTCAGCCTGTTTTATATTGAGGTTTGATGACATCACAGTGAGAAACATCAGTCCTGCCTACAGCCTGCAGTAAGTCCCAGAAGATGTAGGGGAAAGGGCTTTATTTCTACAGAGAGAGGGGCCCAAGAGAGTGTGTTTTAGGTCAAGACTAGGACATGAAAAGAAGCCACACTGTAAAAGTTTCATGGTTGCGTGTATCAATAAGCAAATAAGTCATGAGGCCCTAGATCGTAAATTCCCTGAAAAAGGGCCTTCACCAACACTTGGATCCTAGCTCCTCACACTGTACCCTAATAAATTCTGCCCTCCCACAAATATTACTGAAGATGTCTGGAATGGAAGCAGAGGTAAAGAGGTGTAACAATGGACACCTAAAAGGGAAAGGCCCTGGCCTCACGGTGCTGTGTGGAGAAGGTCCCTCTAGCTAGCCAGACACACATAGGAGGCTTTCTGTGGGGAAGTCCACACTGTCATATCGTCCTTGTGAAGAAATAAAATGAAAATTCCTGAAACTACTTATCTAATCACACAGGAAGGAACTGCAACTGGTTCCATTTTCCACAAAAGAATAATTCTTTTAAAATCAAAGCTGAACAATGGCCAAAGCCTGGCTCATGATCCTGTGAGGCTTGTACATTTTCAAAGAAAGTATATTATCAATTTAGAGATCAAACAAATTGAGGTCGAGGAAAAGCCATGGCTGTTCAACGGGCCACATCCTTGGGTGATGATAAGGGGTGGCAAGTCTGCCCTGAGAAAACACATCCATGTGTTCCCTTAAGTGGTGCTTGTTCATTTTTGGCCACTTGCCTTTTGTGGCTGTGTTCCCAGGAGAATGCCCTACTTTCCCCCAGGGTCCTCTCTACCTGCCCCATGGTGATGTTAGAGGCTGATTATGGAGACATAACAGCACATTAGTCATAAGACTCCCAAAGAGATAACTCAGCTCATGGTTGCTAAGGCAGAGAGCCTTCAGGAACCAGCTGGATACTGGAAATATGGGAACTAGCAGGGAGGGCTGGTGGGTAGTAGTAAGATCATGGAGGATAGTAGGGACTGTGGTGAACTGCAGAGCCAAAACAAACAAGGCTTTCAAACTGTGCAAATAAACAAAATACTGGGCTGGCCAACCAATGCATCCACTGGCCAAATAGGGCCCAGAGGCTGCCAGTCTGCAACCTCTGATTCATCTCCTTCTACTACAGGAAAGGACACAGAGGCCCCATAAGAGGAAGTGATCATCCCAAGGTCACACTTGGCAGTCAGACCTAGAATCCAGACCTCCCAAGTCCCTTGAATCCATGAACATGGCACTCACACGCCTGCCTTGGACCAGGAAGATGACTTCCAGGCCACCCCTACCCTCTTGGGGCCATTCCATCACCTTCTCCAGCCCAAGCCTTCTCCTTCCAATCACTG
Source organism: Ovis aries (assembly GCF_016772045.2). Classification (NCBI taxonomy): domain Eukaryota; kingdom Metazoa; phylum Chordata; class Mammalia; order Artiodactyla; family Bovidae; genus Ovis; species Ovis aries. The sequence goes on along the minus strand of NC_056054.1, from coordinate 34,330,777 downwards.
CTATTCATTGGCATGATGTTTCCCATGCCGAGTGGGTTCACCACATGATGCCTTCAATGGATGCCAGCTGCAATAACAGCCTTCTCTTCCTCCTGTGCCAAGCTCCTATTCACATAGGCTGTGCAGCTGGGAGCCAGATTACAAAAGATTTTTCCCGCAGCTTTGTGACACTGCTCTAACTAGAAGCTGGAATATGAACAAGAAGGGTTGAAAGAATTCAGTCTGCTTTCTGTTTGAGTCTGCGTCTGAGCTAATAAATGCCTTTAGCCTCCAGAGCTGCTTTTGTGGGTTCCTTTTGGAAATGTGCAAGACCACAGCAAACGATCCATTCTTTCCCTTCCAGCTTCTTCCTGTTCTGCTCTGCTCATCAAGGCACTAACCATAGAAGAAGAGGAATGTAGAGTAATGATGGTCTCAACCCTAGAATTTTCTCTAGACTACTTAAGGAGGCTGGGATTGCGCATAGGAATATAACACCAAAAGGACGGCTTGCCTGTTCCAAACCACTCCTCCCCAGCCTGCCATGTGCCTGAGACACGCCAACTGAACTGTTTCTGTAAGTCATGGAAGGTTTCTGCTTAAATGGTTTTTTGTGAGAGAACAAAGTAAATGGTCACTAGTCCTTAACACCTTAGCATTACATTAATTTATCAGATTTAGTATCAATAGACATCTGAGGAAATGGGACACTGAAAAGAAAAATTTGATTGGGAGGGGTGCTGAGAAGGGAAGAAGCTGGAGGATTTCTCAATGGGAGCCACACTGGCATTTGGGGCAGACGGTTCTTTCCTGGGTGTGGAGTCCCACCATATCACAAGACATTAAAGCCCCTCTAGACACCATCTACTAAGCATCAGTAGCATTAGACCAACAGTTTGCTCATTTTCAAATGTGCTCCTAAGGAGATTAAACCCCTCACTCACCAATATTTGAAAA